>NC_138769.1:186026532-187226532 GCF_965119305.1 Pelophylax lessonae
AAATTTGCTCTAACCTAATTCTAAAAATGAACACTTCACTTTGACTCTAAAACCAACCTAACACTAAGCTCAATCAAACCTATCCCTAAATCCAGCCCCAACCTTAAACTTACTCCCTTTAGCAAAAAATGAATACTTTTAAATCCATTCTTATCTTGACTTGCAAAAATCTTAATAATAATCTTCACTAGGAACTGCGATGATCCCCTGGGTTATTGGTCCAGCAATGGATTTATAAGAGGTTACATATCTGATGGGTTTAAAGGGATGGATAAAGTGAGTTGTGTATATATAGTACAATATATAGTTTTTCCATCAACCAGTTGACCAGAGTTGACTCTTTGTATTTGGTCATATTTGTTTAACGATAGGCTAACGCAGGTTGATGTGTAAGAAAAATGTACTAAAGGACATGTGATGTACAGGTTGATGTAAAACATATACAGTATATGTATTGGAACAATATTGTATTGATTGTTTTGAAGAGTAGATTTTTTGTAAGCAAAGAATAAAGACAAAATAAATTTTTGACAATATGTATGTATAAGTATAATTCCTTAAATATTTGTAATGATCAGTTCCTGCTGTCATAGGGGTTTCCCAATTTAGTTTTTACTATAGATAAAAGATGGAAGTGAAATTGGTATTAAAGTAGTTAAGTATTTTTTGAATTTTATGACAAAAGGTCCATTTAGTTTAATTTTGTTTTGCATCAGAATCCATGAAAGGCAGACTTCACAAAGGGTGGATAATAAGAGTGGCAAAGATCCCACCTTCCAGTTTGTTAAAGGGCTCAGCCACTTAGGCTCCAAATAATTTCTGTGCCTTAAATGCATGAGCAAAGCACAGGTTTGCTTTATGGCAAACTTTTGGCCAGGCTATTGGCATTCAATTATTAAATTCCTAATAAGCAGTGACCTTGGTATTTGTAGGCACTGTTGAGGAATTCATCCTCAAGGGAAGCACTGGAGTCATCCAAATCAAGTCTCTTATCTTACCCTATTTCCTCCTCCCTCCCAGAGCACATGTTCTGTGTTTAACCACTTCAGTAAAAGGCACTTTCACCCCCTTCCTGCCTAGGCCAATTTTCAGCTTTCAGCGCTGGCACACTTTGAATAACTATTGCACGGTCATGCAATACTGTACCCAAATTACATTTTTATCATTTTTTTTTCACACAAATGGAGCTTTCCTTTGGTGGTATTTATTCACCGCTGATACTAAAAAAAAGAAAAAAGACAGAAAATTTTGAAAAAAATAAGTTTTTGTTAGTTTCTGTCAGTAAATTTTGTAAATAAGTAATTTTTCTCCTTCACTTATGTGCGCTAATGAGGCGACACACATGGGCACTGATAGGCTGCACTGATGGGCTCTGATGAGGTGGCACTTATTGGCTCTGATGAGGTGGCACTGAACGGCACTGATTAGGTGGCACTAATGAGCAGGCACTAATATGCCGCACTGATGGGCACTGATAGGTGGCACTGATGGGCACTGAGATGTGGCACTGATGGGCAGCACTGATGGGCTCTGACTGGAGGCCCTGATGGGCAGCACTGATGGGCAGCACGAATGAGCAGGCCCTGATTTCGTGTTTTGGACTCCCCTTCGAGGAGGAGCCGCTGACAGTGTGAGGCTAGGAGTAGGGATGATCAAACTTTTGAAAAGTTTGGTTCGACCAGAACACCCGAATTTCCTGAAAGTTCGGTTCGGATTTCAGAACCCCATTGAAATCAATGGGACCCGAACTTCTGGAATCAAAAAACACCATTTTGAAGCCCTAAAACCCAATAAATGCCCCTAAAAAGTGCCTAGGGTTCTGGGTCATGCCCCAGGGACTATTAATCACACAAAAAAAGTTTTTAAAAATTGTCATTTTTGATAGAGAGCCAATTATTGAAAAAAATTATTGAAAAAACAAAATGAGATTTCTTTGGATTTAGTGTCTGGGGGGTCTATAACGTGTACCTGTGAAGTTTCAGCTCTGTGGCATGTCCAGAACCAGAAAAAAAAGATTGTTTGTCTTAGAATTAATATAGAAAAGGGATATGGCTCCGCTATTTTCACACCTTGCCGGTTTTGTAGCAAGCATTTTTTTGGGCATTTTTTGGGGGTCTTTGGAGGCAGGCATAACATCAGAACTTCTGTGCAGGGGTATATATACACACACATGTATATATATACACATACACATATATAGGTGTGAAAGTAGCAGAACACTATGCTTGCGCTAATGAAATAATTAACAGGCATATGTCTCTGCTCCTATCACACCTATATGTGTGTATGTGTATAAATACATATAAGTGTGTGTGTATATATACCCCTATACAGATGTTCAGATGTTTTGCCTGCCTCCAAAGACCCCAAAAAAATGCCCAAAAAATCGCCAGCTACAAAAGCCCAGGTGTGTTTTTGCAGCATTCGTTTTTTTTATTTTGGGCATTTTTTTGGGGTCTTTGGAGGCAGGCAAAACATATGAACTTCTGTATAGGGGTATATATACACACACACTTATATGTATTTATACACTTACACACATATAGGTGTGATAGGAGCGGAGACTAGAGTTGAGCGGACACCTGGATGTCCGTGCTCGGCGGGTTCGGCCAAACTTGAAAAAAAAGTCCAGGTCCGTGTCCCGGACTTTTTCCGAACTTTACCCGGACACCGAACCCCATTGAAGTCAATGGGGACCCGAACTTTCAGGCACTAAAATGGCTCTAAAACACCAATGGAAAGGGCTAGAGTGCTGCAAATGGCAGCAAAACGGAGTTAAGAGCATTGCAAGTGCTCTGCAAACAAATAGGGAAATAACTTAAAACAACAAAAAAAACAACAACAAAAAACAGAAAAATAAAAAAATTTTCTTCATCTGTGAAGGTACGAGGCCCATATGGAGTAGGAGGGAGGTTGAGGTGGTGGTGGATGTGGCGGTGTAGGTGGAAGCGGCGGTGGAGGAGGACGAGGTAGCCAAAACTGCTTTTTTTCAGTCATTTTAAATGAGGGTACACCCCAAAAGAGTGAGAAAGATCAAAAGTAGAACAATGGCTGGGTAAGGTCGGTATCTATCTCTATTCTGCACAAGGTACGGAAAACCCCCGTGGGATCCATGCCTGGTTCATTTTAATGAACGTGAGCTTGTCCACATTGTCTCTGGACAGGTGGCTGCGCTTGTCTGTGATAACGCCCCCAGCCGTGCTAAATACACGTTCAGATAATACACTGGCTGCAGGGCACGCCAGCACCTCCAAGGCATAAAGGGCAAGCTCAGGCCATGTGCCCAATTTGGAGACCCAGAAGTTGAAGGGGGCAGACCCGTCATTCACTACATGTAGGCGTGTGCACACATACTGCTCCACCATGTTGGTGAAATGCTGCCTCCTGCTAAGACGTTCCATATGAGCTGCTGGTGCTGCTGTTTGTTGTGGCGTGCTGACAAAGCTTTTCCACATTTCGGCCATGCTAACCCTGCCTTCTGAGGTGCTGGCGGTGCCCTGGTTGCGTTGGCGACCTCTTCCTCCTCCTCCTCTGCCTTGGCCTTGTGCTTCCACTGTGGCCCCGCTGTCAGGTGGGAATGCCAGCAGCATCGCTTCTACCAGCGTGCGCTTGCACTCGCGCATCTTGCGATCGCGCTCCAGTGAGTGAATTAAGGAAGGTACGTTGTCCTTGTAATGGGGATCCAGCAGCGTGGCCACCCAGTAATCAGCACAAGTTAGAATGTGGGCAACTCGGCGGTCGTTGTGGAGACACTGCAGCATGTAATCGCTCATGTGTGCCAGGCTGCCCAGAGGCAACGAAAGGCTGTCCTCTGTGGGAGGTGTATCGTCTGTGTCCTCTGTATCCCCCCAGCCATGCACCAGTGATGGCCATGAGCTGGCCTGGGTGTCACCCTGCTGTGAACATGGTTCCATCTCCTCCTCCATCTCCTCCTCCTCATCCTCCAGAACTGTGCCCCTGCTGGACAATTGTGTCCCTGGCGTTTGTGGGTGCAGGAACCCACCCTCTGAGCCACTTGCGAATGACTGCCCTGAAAGCCTTGGAAATGTTACCTCTTCATCCTCCTCCTCCTCCTCCTCATCCTGTGCCACATCCTCTTCCATCATTGCCCGAATTGTTTTTTGAAGGAGGCATAGAAGTGGGATAGTTAAGCTGACAACGGCGTCATCAGCACTGGCCATGTTGGTGGAGTACTCAAAACAGCGCAACAAGGCACACAGGTCTCGCATGGAGGCCCAGTTATTGGTGGTGAAGTGGTGCTGTTCCGCAGAGCGACTCACGCGTGCGTGCTGCAGCTGAAACTCCACTATGGCCTGCTGCTGCTCGCACAGTCTTTCCAGCATGTGCAAGGTAGAGTTCCACCTTGTGGGCACGTCACATATGAGGCGGTGAGCGGGAAGGCCGAAGTTACGCTGAAGCGCTGACAGGCGAGCAGCAGCAGGGTGAGAATGCCGAAAGTGCGCACAGACGGCAAGCACTTTCTGCAGCAGCTCTGACATATCGGGGTAATTTTTAAGGAACCTCTGCACCACCAAATTCAGCACATGCGCCAGGCAAGGGATGTGCGTCAAACCGGCTAGGCCCAGAGCTGCTATGAGATTTCGCCCGTTATCGCACACCACCAGGCCGGGCTTGTGGCTCGCTGGCAGCAACCACTCATTTGTCTGCTGTTCCATGCTCCTCCACAACTCCTGCGCAGTGTGTGGTTTTTCCCCCAAACAGGAAAGTTTTAAAACTCCCTGCTGTCGTTTACCCCTGGCTGTGCTGAAGTTGGTGGTGAAGGTGTTACGCTGACCGGATGAGGAGGTGGTAGAGGATGAGGAAGCGGAGTAGGAGGAGTTAGGAACAGGAGGCAAACTGAAGCGCCCTGCAATCCTCGGTGGTGGAAGGACATGCGCCAAATTGCTATCCGCCTCAGGCCCATCCGCCACTGCATTTACCCAGTGTGCCGTTAGGGAGATATAACGCCCCTGACCGTGCTTACTGGTCCACGTATCGGTAGTTAGGTGGACCTTGGCACAGATGGCATTGCGCAGTGCACACCTGATTTTTTCCTCCACTTGGTTGTGCAGGGAAGGGATGGCTTGCCTGGAAAAGTAGTGGCAGCTGGGCATGACGTACTGTGGGACAGCCACCGACATAAGGCTTTTAAAACTGTGCGTCTCCACCAGACGGAATGACAGCATTTCAAAGGCCAAGAATTCTGAAATGCTGGCATTAAGGGCCAGGGATCGCGGGTGGGTAGGGGGGTACTTCCTCTTCCTCTGAAGTGTTTGGGAGATGGAAAGCTGAACGCTTCCACGGGACATTGTGGAGATGGTTGGTGACCCCGGTGGTGGTGTTGCTGACAGATCGTCTGTTTGCGGGGTGGCAGGTGAATCACTACAGAGGTGGATGGAGAGGCCGAGACTGCAGCAGAAGAGGAAGCAGGAGGAGCCAGAGACCTTTCTTGGTTTTGAAGGTGTCTACTCCACTGCAGCTCGTGCTTTGCACTTAGATGCCTGATCATGCAGGTTGTGCTCAGGTTGAGAAGGTTTATGCCTCGCTTCAGGCTCTGATTGCACAGGGTGCAAACCACTCGTGTCCTGTCATCAGCACATTTTCTGAAGAACTTCCACACTAGAGAACTCATTTGAGCTGGCTTTGGTGCGCTCGGTCCCTTGCTGCGTTGGGCAGTAGCAGGCGTAGTGTCTAGGGCACGGCCGCTCCGCTTCTGCACCCTGCTCCCTCTTCTGCTGTGCTGGTGGCTCTGTGCGACCACCGCCTCTTCCTCCAAACTACTCAGGTCACCTGCATGACCTTCATTCCATGTGGGGTCGAGGACCTCATCGTCCTCCACATCATCTTCCACCCAGTCTTCACCCCTGCCCTCCTTGTCGGTCTCCACAATTCTGAGTGCCGCAGCAGTTGGCACCTGCATTTCGTCATCATCGGAGACGTGCTGCGATGGTCCTTCCATGTACTCATCTTGAGAAATAAGTGGTTGGGCATTGCTGCACTCAATCTCTTCCACTTCTGGGGCAGGGCTAAGTGGATGGCCCTGGGAAACTCTGCTGACAGAGTCATCAAAAAGAAGAAGAGACTGCTGCATGACTTGGGGCTCAGACTGCTTGCCTGATTTGCAAGGGGGTGAGGTGAAAGACGGCTGGACATTGGCTGCAGGTGCCAACTCTGACCTTTCTGCAGTAGACTGGCTGGGAGACAATGTGAAGGAACTGGAGGCACTGTCAGCAACCCAATCTACTATCGCCTGTACTTCTGGCCTCATCACTTCTAGAGGCGCATGATGCCCTACCAAATACTGCTGCAGGTTCTGTCGCCTACTCACACTTGAGGAAGGTGTTTCACTTGTGCGTGTAGCTGGCACAGATCGACCACGTCCTCTCCTTGCAACAGGAGCTCTACCAGCAGCACCACGACCCAGGCCACGGCCCCTTTTTGACGGTCTCCTCATATTTCTGTAATTTATGATCTTGCCCTAGAAAGGTGTTTATTGAATAGCGGAACAAAACAACAACAGTATCGCACGGGTGTATCTCACAGTCAAATATGCAAACTATGCCGCAATTTAATTTTTTTTTCCCCAAAAGGGTGTTTATTAAATAGCGGAATAGAAAAACAGTATACAAATACAACGGGTGTATCTCACAGTCAAATATGCAAAGTATGACGCAAATTTAATTTTTTTCACCCCAAAAGGGTGTATATTGAATAGCGGAATAGAAAAAAGGATATAAAACGGTGTATCTCACACGTACAAACACAGACTAGGCCCCGATTACAATTTTTGTACCCTAAAGGGAGGATGAGGAGTAGGAGGAGTTTGGAACAGGAGGCAAACTGAAGCGCCCTGCAATCCTCGGCGGTGGAAGGAGATGCGCCAAACAAATTTAAAAAGGTGTATCTCACATGTACCGATACAGACTATGCCGTAATTTAATTTTTTACACTCAAACAGGGTGTATATTGAATAGCGGAATAGAAATTTTTTTATAAAACGGTGTATCTCACAGTACAAACACAGACTAGGCCCCGATTACAATTTTTTGTACCCTAAAGGCAGGATGAGGATGCAGGATGAGGATGAGGAGTAGGAGGAGTTCGGAACAGGAGGCAAACTGAAGCACCCTGCAATCCTCGGCGGTGGAAGATGCGCCCCAAAAGATTGGAAGGTGTATCTCACACGTATCGATACAGACTATGCCGCAATTTAATTCTTTTTACCCCAAAGGGTGTAGATTGAATAGCGGAATAGAAAATATGATATCAAAAGGTGTATCTATCTCACACGTACAGACCCAGACTAGGCCCCGATTAATATTTTTTGTACCCCAAAGGCAGGATGAGGAGTAGGAGGAGTTCAGAACAGGCAGGAGGCAAACTGAAACACCCTGCAATCCTCGGCGGTGTAAGATGAGCCCCAAAAATTGGAAAGGTGTATCTCACACGTACCGATACAGACTATGCCGCATTTTAATTTTTTTTTTACCCCAAGGGTGTAGATTGAATAGCAGAATAGAAAATATGATATCAAAAGGTGTATCTATCTCACACGTACAGACCCAGACTAGGCCCTGATTACTATTTTTTGTACACCAAAGGCAGGATGAGGAGTAAGAGGAGTTTGTAACAGGCAGGAGGCAAACTGAAACACCCTGCAATCCTCGGCGGTGTAAGATGAGCCCCAAAAATTGGAAAGGTGTATCTCACACGTACCGATACTGACTATGCCGCAATTTAATTATTTTTACCCAAAAGGGTGTATATTGAATAGTGGAATAGAAAAAATGTATAAAATTGGAAATCACTCAATAGCACATGTGAACACAGCAGTGTCTTATGTCAGTCAGCTCTGCTGCAGGCTATGAAGGGGAAAAAAAAGAAAATTCCCCTTTAAGTTTGTAATTTTTAAATAGATTAGTACAGACTATGCCACAATTTAATTTTTTTTAACCCAAAATGGTGTATATTGAATAGTGGAATAGAAAAAAGTATATAAAATTGAAAATCACTCAATAGCACATGTGAACACAGCAGTGTCTTATGTCAGTCAGCTCTGCTGCAGGCTATGAAGGGGAAAAAAAAAGAAAATTCCCCTTTAATTATTGTAATTTTTAAATAGATTAGTACAGACTATGCCACAATTTAATTTTTTTTAACCCAAAAGGGTGTATATTGAATAGTGGAATAGAAAAAAGTGTATAAAATTGAAAATCACTCAATAGCACATGTGAACACAGCAGTGTCTTATGTCAGTCAGCTCTGCTGCAGGCTATGAAGGGAAAAAAAAAAGAAAATTTCCCTTTAAGTTTGTAATTTTTAAATAGATTAGTACAGACTATGCCACAATTTCATTTTTTGAACCCAAAAGGGTGTATATTGAATAGTGGAATAGAAAAAAGTGTATAAAATTTAAAATCACTCAATAGCACATGTGAACACAGCAGTGTCTTATCACAGTCAGCACTGAAGCAAAAACGCTGAACACAACTGACTGATAAAAATAGATTTTTTTCTCCCTCAGCGGGCTTAACTGAGGGCAAAACGATTGTGTTCACTGCACCAACCCCCACACAGCAAAATTGATGTAGAACACTGACCCTGCCTATTCTCCAGCCTCGCCCTTATATTCTCGATAAGATCGTTCACTGGCACTGCACAACCGACCCCCCACACAGCAAAATCGATGTAGAACACTGACCCTGCCTATTCTCCAGCCTCGCCCTAAAATGCCCCAATAACTCGCCCTGCCTGCACTCCGACCTGTCCCTGCATTCTTTTCGGACACAATACAATTTTTCACTGTCTGTCCCTAATCAGCAGCCAGCACATATGATGTGTGCTCTCTCTCCCTAATACTACAGCAGAATGACGCAGCGTGCTGGGTCTCGAACTTATAAAGACATGGTCACATGCTTCAGATGGCCAATCACAGCTACTAATACATTAGTAGGCATGGCTGGGATGGCTTAAGGCACACCAGTTAAACGCTTGTTGATTGGCTGTTGAAAGCCTGCCATTAAAAGCGCGCCATTACATACAAAACAGGAAGTAAAATGACCGAACACGGATTTTAAACCCGAACATACAGTAAAGTTTTCGGGTCCGTGTTCGGGTAACAAAAATCCAATTATTCGGTACGAACACGAATAATACAGTCTGTGTTCGCTCAACACTAGCGGAGACATATGCCTGTTAATTATTTCATTAGCGCAAGCATAGTGTTCTGCTACTTTCACAGCTATATATGTGTATGTGTATATATACATACATATGTGTGTGTGTATATACCCCTACACAGAAGTTCAGATGTCATGCCTGACTCAAAAGACGCCCAAAAAATGCCCAAAAAAACGCCAGCTATAAAAACGCCAAGGTGTGTTTTTTCAGCAGGCATTTTTTTTTGGGCATTTTTTTGGGGTCTTTGGAGGCAGGCAAAACATCTGAACTTCTGTATAGGGGTATATATACACACACACTTATATGTATTTATACACATACACACATATAGGTGTGATAGGAGCGGAGAGATATGCCTGTTAATTATTTCATTAGCGCAAGCATGGTGTTCTTCTACTTTCACACCTATATATGTGTATGTGTATATATACATACATGTGTGTGTGTATATATACCCCTACACAGAAGTTCAGATGTCATGCCTGACTCCAAACATGTCCTCAAAAAAGCCCTATAAACGCCTGCAGCAAAAAGCAGGGTGACAGGTGAGAAGCCATATCGCTGTTCTATAAGTGACCTAAGAGAAACAATCTTTTCTCTATATCGGTCACCCTGACATGGAAGGGTTTTGTCACCCTGCCATAGCAGTCAGAGTCAGTTAACCCTACACTACACTACTGTCCCCTTATACTTAACACTTTCCCTACAGAAACTAGATCATTAAAGCTAACTATAGTGGAAAATAGTACCCTAACTACACTAGATATCCCTTTCCTCACACTAATAATTGCTAAATGACACTTTGAAGCAGAAGTAACAGAACTGCTTCCACTCTCTTCCACGTCCCTGTATTACAATGCTAGGAATTTGGCGGGGCTATCTTATATACTGGGGGGCGTATTCACTAATGATTGGCCTCTGGACCCCCTAGTCACTTCAATCACATTCCTAGCATTCTCCTGCCCCCTCAATTGGCTTTTACTGATGGTTCTGGTCCAATCACTGGCTTTTAAAGCCCATTTACTGTCCCATTGCATTTTGGTCGGTTCTGGTTGCCGAATTCCGAACTTTTTCAGCAAATTCGGCCGAACCTCGAACAGTCAATGTTCGGGTTGAACCGATGTTCGACCCGAACGGTTCGATCATCCCTAGGTAGGAGTACCGATAAACGGCACTTTTGCATTTACATGTGACCTACTGTGATTGGAGACAGCCGATCACATTGGTAAAGAGCCACGTCATTGCCTCTTTACCAAGATCGGGGTCGCGCCATGTTCTAGGAACAAGGCACAGCCATGATTGCCGCACTGTGCGCCCCCACAGGTGCACGAGAGCGGCTGTTCTGGGGCGCGTCATATGACATTGTCCCAGAACGAGAGCTACTCCGCTCTGCTGTCATTTGACAGTGGGCGGGTGGTAAGTGGTTAAATTGGAGATTAAAAGGCTGCGAGGCAACCAAGTGAATTGGGGGGGGGGGGAGTGTGCCAAGCCATTAAAGTAGAACTACAGGTAAAACTTTTTTTTTTCAATTTGGATAGATCAAGGGAGGGTTATAACTCCTGTCAGACTTTTTTTTTTTCGCCATCTGTGTCCCGTTGTGGCGATTTACCTTAATTTCCTGTCCCATTGCTAAACTGGAAGTGAGAGGTAATCCCTGCAAATTAAGGAAATGTCTTGCTGTGCCTACAGAGGTCAGTAACAACTTGTTTGAAAGCTCATTTACTGCTTGTTAAGAGTATAATCACTTTAAACTGGCCACATGATTAAAAATGTATAAGCAATGCTCCAGTGAACATTGCCTTTTGAATATATTGAGAGATATAAATATCCAATGTTCTAAAGAAATAGAAAGGACATTGATGATATATATGCAAAGTGCAGTAATTCATAGCAACTGCAACAACCAATTAGACCAATTTCGGTGACCTGGCTACAATTAGCCCTATATTTGGGTCACTATACTTTATATGCTATTGATAGCAAATATCTGTACCTTTTCTGTGGTAAAAACGTATGCTTTGTTTAATGTAATTTAGGTCAGAAGAGGAGATCTTGGCTTTCATGTATCATATGGACTCCATATGGAATATATGTGGAAAGGATGTGATACAGACCTTTGACCTTTCTGAGTTCCACACCATCTGTGATCTTGGAGGTAACATTGAGATTCTGATTTATAATTGTTGATGTGGAGATTCTGTCATCCAAATAAGCAGAAAAAGAACCACAATTAGAATAGTCTGAGCCAAATTTACCAATTGTAGGTTACAAGACATGACAGCAGTCAGCCCTGAAATGTAATTTATTTTGTCTTCATTCAACTAAAGTTTACTTTAACTACTTGAGTTGCAGTCTGTCATACCACTTCCCCTTACAAGGCCAACTTTCAGTCTCCAATGCTATGGTAGTTTGACAATTACATGCAACGCTGCAACCCAAATTAGTTTTATAATCGTTTTTGGGACAGCTAGGGCTTTCTTTTGGTGGTATTTACCAACCCCTTGTTTTTTTTTACTGTATAAAGGAAAAAATGAAAAAAGTTTTCCTTAATTTCTGTTATAAAATATATCAAATAAAAATGCCAGGATGGACCAAAACCCACCAAACGACCCATTTTTGAAAGTAGACACCACAAGGTAATCTCATTTTTCCACAATTTTTTGGGCATGACTCCCAGCACAAGACCTGTACCCTCTTGCTCCAGTGGTCTTGAGTGGACTGTTGCTGACATCATCAAGCCCAGAGCTGGCTCCATAGACAGTCCACCGCTGGACCATGGGGTAGTTCCGTATAAGCTTTCTCTTCACCCCTAGACAAAACAAGCAGTTAACCCATCCAGGTTAACATACAGCTCACATCCTGTGACAGGATGCAGATCAGATGTAAAGGAGAGGAGAGAGGATTGAAACAGTTTAAAGAGTGATCCCAAAATCACTGCCTCTCACCAAGAATCTGCTGCTGTCTGTGATCTGTAACTAATGAATAATTCATTCATTATTTCCTCCTTTTTCCCCTTCTTCAGTTGCGAGTGGAAGGAGCAAGCTCTACCATGTAAACAGTAGTATTGTTAACATTTGTGATCGCTGTGATTGCTCATCACAATGATTACAAGGTACAGAGCTGCTCAGATCAGCTCTGTACACTGACTCAGCTCACAGCCCATAATGGGTACCCTGGCCACCCAAGAGTGATTTTTCTGTTAATAAGTGGCACTGCAGAAATAAACATCTTCAACTTGCCATTTATAAACATATGATGATAATGAGCTTGGTAAAGAAAATTTACCGTAAAATCACAGAAAAGCTAGACAAACATGTTTTGTTAATTTTGCTTGCTAAATAGTCAACTTCACACTGAATATATCCTTTAGTTTTATTTCTCATTTAACAACAAAAATTTTGTTTAACAGGATGTTCGGGAGGTTTTGCAAGAATATTTCTATCCACAAATCAAGGGGCTACGGTTACTATAATGGACCTACCAAGGGTGGTACAAGCCGCTAAGAAATATTTTGTAACTGATAATGATCCACATATTTCTTTTCATGAAGGTATATTTTATTTTATCCTGTAATTTGATATAAAAATAATAACAGAAAAACACATAAATATATTTGATGAAAGCACAAGATTTTTTGCGCAATGTAAATTTTCAGGTTAGTGTTGTTTCCGTAGTTGGTTATTTTATTAGCATCACAATAATATTCACTTCTAAATGCTAGCAGCTATGTTTCAAGTTCAGGATGAATTAGCAAGGTGATTGATCATTCATCATTATTTTAACATCTCTACAACTATAAATCAATTGAGTAAACAGCTGTTTTGTCCTGATTCGGTAAACCAAAAAAAAACAGAAAAAACAATATACCTTAACTTTCTAAGAACATCTTTTTCTGCGTAAAGGGCACATTTTGGGAACGTAAAAATATACTCAAAAACATAGCAGAATAGGATCATGATACATACTTTTGAATAATGCACTGACTGGAACAGGAAGAACAACTTGCAGCTTCGAAAGTAAAATCTCCAAAATTACATAGCAACTCCCTGGCATTGTTTTCTACATTTACAAAACAATATTTATAGTCCCAAATTAATTAAAAATTATGAAATAACTACTTTGTAATTATTTAAAAGATAATATCTAATTTTGAATAGAGTAGGCCATCTGCGTTCTATTGGGGAGATTTCCTTTTACTTCCTGTCCCTTTGCCAAGATAAGAAGTGAGAGGAAATCCCTCCAAAGTGAGGCAATCCCTGGTTGTCAGCAAAGTCACCAGAACTGCTGTTCCCATTAGAAGATTTTCTTTCACATTCATTCTTAGTGATAACAATCACCAGGATAAATAGTAGGGGTGAATCCCACTAACAAGGGCAAAGGCAGAAACGAAAACCTGACAGGAATACTAATCTCTTCCAACTCTATCCAAAACTAAAAAAAAATTCCTTTAATTCCTTTACTTTAAAGCTGCTCTCTAGGCATAAATTAAATATTTACATTCCACCCCTGCCTTAGCTAATGAAGAATATAAGGTGAGGGAGGGCATATATTGCACTACCTGCACCTATGGGACAGTGACAGACCTAAAGGATAAGAGCTTATTAATATTAATTACTGTAAATCTACATATGAATTGTAATTGGTTGAAAATTATAAATTCAGTTTAAAACCGTTTCATTGGAGGAGCTGAAGTATATATAAGTTAATAACTGCGTCAGCAGTTCAGCAGTCGGCGGGGACAGCAGAAGAAGATTGTGCTCCTTGTACCTTTCAATATGCAGTCCTTACTTCAATCTATTTTAGAGAGAGACGGTTCTGCGGGCGGGGATGAATGAATGCGCCGCTGTTTAGCCCTTCAAGATGTCACGGTTAGTGAGCCTGCTTCTTCGTTCCCCCCTCACTCCTCTCAGCCTGCCTTTCATCCACGTATACCTCTGTCCCATTTTCCAATCCTACCCACGGCTCACCACCACTAGGGATGGTCGAACGGTTCGGGTCGACCATCAGTTCGACCCGAACATTGGGTGTTCGATATTCGGCCGAATTCCGAACTTTTTGCGGTAAAAGTTCGGAATTCAGCCACCAGAACCGCCCAAAATGCACTGGGACAGGAACTGGGCTTTAAAGAGGAAGTAAACCCTCCTCTACAACTTGTACCTATAGGTAAGCCTATGATAAGGCTTACCTATAGGTCCCATGCCGTGCCGTGACTGTCGGCTCCCCCGCGGGAGTGACGTCACCGCGGCTCCGGCCAATCAGATGGCCGGATGCCGCGATCCCGGAAGACGGGCGACTGGACATGTCGCCCGTCATAGAGGTGAGTGAGCGGCACGGCGGGGGCTCGTTCTAAGGTAAGTATTGCATAATGAGCTAGTATGCGATGCAAACTAGCTCATTATGTCTTTCTCTTGCAGGGTGTAAAAAAAAAACAAAAAAAAACAAACGAGTTTACAACCTCTTTAAAAGCCCGTGATTGGCCCAGAAACATCAGCAAAAGCCAATGAGGGGGCAGGAGTCTCCTAGGAACGTGATTGGAGTGACTACGGGGACCAGAGGCCAATCAGGAGTGAATACGCCCCACAGTATATAAGATAGCCCCGCCTAAACCCTAGCACAGTGATACAGTACATAGCCTGTTGAAGAGAGTGGAAGCATTTCTCTGACTCCTGCTTTGCTACACTACATTTTCTGCATAGAGTGTTTCTAAAGCTCCATATAGCAGAATTGCATTCAGCTTACAGCCAGTGTAGTTAGAGACAGCGATTGTGCTGGTTTTTTGAGTTACAAAAAAAAAAAAAAAAAAAATTTAAGGGACAGTGTCAGTCTTCTGCTGTATGGAGCTTTTTATTTAGTGTGAGGAAAGGGACATCTAGTGTAGTTAGGGAACTTTGTACCACAGTAGTTAGATGTAATAATCGAGTTTCTGTAGGGAAAGTGAAAGTGAAAGTGTGATATATCTACAGCAGGTATACGTGCTTGCTAGGCAGCAAAATACATTGCCTCAGTGACAACTTAACGCCTGTTCTTCAAAGCGTTAGGTCCACTGTGCAAAAGGCTTTGCTACTGTGCGTGACACGCATCTGCTGTGCTGTATTCAGCGACAACTGTGGGTCGCATAGCAGTGTGCGTTTTTCACCGCACACAGTTGCCAACGCCTCAGTGACAAAAATGCCAGGTAGACCAAGAAAAGGCATACGTGGCCCTGCTGCGGAAAGGGGCACAGCTTCTAGGGTGTCTAGAGGCAGGGGTGGACGTGGTTGTCAGTCCTCAGCCAGGCCACCATTTGGATTGTTCTCCGGCAGTGGCCAAGTTATACGTCCACAGTACGTACAGGAGGTGGTGGACTATATGACCAAACCCTCATCATCGGCATCATCTGCAACTACAGTGACCCAGGCAGAGAAAAGTGGTCAGTCTTCTGCAGTTGGCAGAACAGATACAGATGAGTCCATGTCCACCTCACGTCCTCCCTTAGACCCAACTTCAGACAAGGCAGAGGAGTCAGCTGAGCTGTTTCACCACAGTGTCGGCCATCTACTCCAGCCTGATGCTCAGTCCTTTATGGAGTCTAATGTTGGGTCTGAGTTTGAGGAGGAGGCAGAGCAAGCAAGAGGGGAGAGCAGACGGCCCACTCCATCTAAGGCCGCACCTGTTGTCTCCCAGGCCAGGCCTGATGCTCAGTCCTTGATGGAGTCAGATGTTGGGTCTGAGGTTGAGGAGGAGGCAGAGAAAGCAAGAGGGGAGAGCAGACGGCTCGCTCCATCTAAGGCCGCACCTGTTGTCTCCCGGGCCACTATACACACCTCTTCTTGCTGGGCCTTTTTTGAGACATCCCATGCAGACCGAACAGTTGCGATCTGCAAGATTTGTCAGAAGGGTATAAAACGTGGCAAAAATGTCAACCACCTGGGTACAAGCTGCCTAAACAGGCATTTGACAACCCACCACTCGGCCCGTTGGCAGGAGCATTTGAAGAACCCACAAAAGGGTCAAAGATCGGTCAGTCGGCCTCCTAGTCCTCCTCGCGCTCCTCCTCGTGCTCCACCTGCACATCGGTCTGTTCCTGGCCCTGCTATAGTCACTCGTCACCTGTTGGCAGCCTCCACTGACAGGGATGATGATATAGCAGGCAGTGTCGCATCTACCTCCAGCACACCACCAGCTGTAACATCTAGACACCAAATTTCGATTCCACACATGCTGGAACGAAAAAAAATGTATACTCCCCACCACCCACATGCCCAGGGTCTAAACAGTAGTTTGGCAAAACTACTGGCTCTGCAACTGTTACCATTTAACCTGGTAGAGTCTGCTCCCTTCCGTGACTTCACAAAATGTGCAGTTCCACAGTGGCAGGTGCCAAGTCGGCATTACTTTGCCCGTAAGGCCCTGCCATCCCTATACCAACATGTGGAAGGCAATGTAGTGTCGTCCCTGGCCAAGTCAGTCAGCCGTAAGATACACCTGACGGCTGACACTTGGTCAAGCAAACATGGGCAGGGACGGTAAATTTCTGTCACTGCTCATTGGGTGACACTGCTTGCCAGCGGAAGGGATTGTAGCCAGGGCTCGGTGCTGCAGCCAGTGTTGCCCCCACATCTGCAAACAGCTGGTGGTGTCTCTGATCCGGGTAGATCGATCACTTCTACCCCCTTCTGCTCCTCCTCCTCTACCTCCTCCATGCCCTCCTCTGCAGAATGGTCCTTTGAATATGATGAGGTACCACAAAAGTGTTCAAAGGGATATTCTATGTCTCAGGCCAAAAGGTGTCACGCAGTGCTGCAGCTTGTGTGTCTAGGGGACAGGCAGCACACTGAGATTCTTGGGGCTCTGCAGGCACAGGCCCAGAGGTGGTTGACACCACGCCAGCTGCAGCCAGGGATGGTGGTTACCGATAATGGGTCAAACCTCCTGGCCGCCCTTCATCAGGGAAAGTTGACCCATGTGCCATGCCTGGCGCATGTCCTGAATCTCGTGGTACAGCGGTTTTTGAACTCGTACTCGGGAATGCAGGATGTGCTAAGGATGGCAAGAAGGGTGTGCAGTCACTTCAGGCGGTCGTACAGTGCCACTGCACGTTTGGCCGAAGTGCAGCGCGAATTTCACCTGCCGGTGCACCGCCTCGTCTGTGACATGCCCACCCGCTGGAACTCCACCTTGGCTATGCTTCAGCGCCTGTACACGCAGCAGAGGGCCCTCAATGAATATCTCTGCGAGTACGGCACCAGCACTGGCTCTGCGCGCCTGGGCTTCTTTTCACCAGGGCAGTGGCTTTTGATTAAGGATAAATGCGCTGTCCTCTCGCCATTTGAGGAGGCCACAAGGATGGTCAGCCAGGACAGCGCATGCATCAGTGACACCCTACCGGTACTGTTTTTGTTGGAGCACACTCTGCGTGGCATTATGGACAGGGCACTGGAGGCAGAGCAGCAGGAGGAAGAGGAGGACTTCCTTGCCTCTCAAGGCCCCCTTTATCCTGAGAATCCTGACCCCATTATGCCTAGCTCCCAGAGGCCCGAGCAGGATCCAGGGGTGGAAGAGGAGGAGGACGATTCTTCGGGAACTTTTGCAGGCTTTGAGGAGGAGGAGGAAGACATGCGGCAATCTGCAAGGCCTAGTTCGACTCCCTCGGGACACTTTGGAGTAGTGCGTGGCTGGGAGGAGGAGGAGCCCGTTCAAGATAATGTCGTTTTGAGTGACCCCGAGGAGTCAGCTTCTGAGGCCTTCGCTAATTTGCGACGCATGGCAAACATCATGCTTCAGAGCCTGCGATAGGACCCCAGAATCAAGGCCATTAAACAGACTGACTACTATTGGTTAGCCACCCTACTTGACCACCGCTACAAGACAAAAAGTCTCGGAGCTTTTCCCATCCACCCAGAGAGTCCACAGGATCAAATCCCTTGAGGACAGTCTCAAGAGGATTCTGGTGAACACGTTCCCCCGGCTCCCGTAGGGTGCAGGGGCGGGGACAACCTACCATGGATTCTACTGCTGGTTACGAGAGGAGCGTTGGAGAAGGCGTGCGGTTGACGGATGCCTTTCGGTCTTTTTTTAGTCCTCACCGCCCAGGCCTCTCAGCTGCCACATCGCATTGACAGCGTCTGCATCACATGGTGGACGATTACGTCGGGGCACAAAGTGACACAGAGGGCTTTTCATGTGACGAAGCCGATCCACTGGCATACTGGGTCTTAAGATTAGACCACTGGCCAGAACTGGCCCAGTATGCCATGGAGTTGTTGGCCTGCCTGCTTCCAGTGTCCTATCGGAACGGGCATTCAGCGCAGCAGGAGGATTCGTCACAGACCATCGAACGAGACTCTCCACCGACTTAGTCGACCATTTGACATTCATTAAAATGAATCAGTCTTTCTTTCCCCTAGGCATACGTACTCTACCTGCCTCTCGTAATTTAGGAGTGGGGCGGGCCGCCAGATCGGTTCCTCTCTACCTCCATAGGCCGGCCATTTGATAGCTGCCGGCCGAGGTTGGGGTTCGGACCTTTTTGGAGGGCCAACGCCCTGTATTCAGCTCTTAGATCTTGCCTTATGTGTTTATCTCTGTGGGATCACTTGTCCTGAAATATGTTTTTGATTATTCCCTTGTACATTATCTTCTGCTTGCACATTGTTTTTGGTCTTGTACCACTGCTCATGCATATGTTGTATGCCTATTCCTTTTTCAATAAACGTTGAATTTATAAAAAAAAAAAAATGAATCAGTCGTGGATATCAAGCTTTGATGCACCTGATGCAGACCTTGTAGACTAGGCTATCATTGCGAAGTGGCTGCTGAGCCTCAGTTTAAGCCTGGACCATGGTGCCACCCTCAAACCCTCCTCTCATTCTGTTTAGGTTCACAGAACCTCATTTTGGTTGTAACAAAAATACCATGTTTGCGCACCTGTTCCACAGGTGCACACCTTTATAATTTTTTGGCCTCCTTCAACACCAGCTCTTTGGGGTTACGGTGGGGAGGCTGCGCTAAAAAAAAAAAAATACCATGTATGCGAACCTGTTCCACAGGTGCACACCTTTATAATTTTTGGGCCTCCTTCAACACCAGCTCTTTGGGGTTACGGTGGGGAGGCTACGCTAAACAAAAAATACCATGTTTGCGAACCTGTTCTGCAGGTGCACACCTTTATAATTTTTGGGCCTCCTTCAACACCAGCTCTTTGGGGTTACGGTGGGGAGGCTACGCTAAACAAAAAATACCATGTTTGCGCACCTGTCCCACATGTGCACTCCTTTATAATTTTTGGGCCTCCTTCAACACCAGCTCTTTGGGGTTACGGTGGGGAGGCTACGCTAAACAAAAAATACCATGTTTGCGAACCTGTTCCGCAGGTGCACACCTTTATAATTTTTGGGCCTCCTTCAACACCAGCTCTTTGGGGTTACGGTGGGGAGGCTACGCTAAAAAAAAAATACCATGTTTGCGAACCTGTTACACAGGTGCACACCTTTATAATTTTTGGGCCTCCTTCAACACCAGCTCTTTGGGGTTACGGTGGGGAGGCTACGCTAAAAAAAAATACCATGTTTGCGAACCTGTTCCACAGGTGCACACCTTTATAATTTTTGGGCCTCCTTCAACACCAGCTCTTTGGGGTTACGGTGGGGAGGCTACGCTAAACAAAAAATACCATGTTTGCGCACCTGTTCCACAGGTGCACACCTTTATAATTTTTTGGCCTCCTTCAACACCAGCTCTTTGGGGTTACGGTGGGGAGGCTCCACCAACACCAAAAATACCATGTTTGCACACCTGTTCCACAGGTGCACACCTTCATAATTTTTATGCCTTCTTCAACACCAGCTCTTTGGGCTTACAGTGGTATGGCTCCGCCAACACCCAAACAACAATTTTTGCGCACCTGTCACACAGATGCATATCATTGCAATTTTGTTCCTTACAAAGGCAATCATTGCCTTCATGACCAGCACTTTCATAGGGTTATGGTGTCAAGGCATCGTCGGCACCACCAAAGGCCCAATTTTTAAGCATCCTTTACTTCTATTCAAAGTCAAGAGACAACAGTATTCATCCAAAACATCTCTAATCTTGTTCACTCTGCACTACATTGTGGCCCCTACCCCTAACCCTAACCCTCAATGTATCCGTGCATATACAGTATGTCTGTTTCTTGTGAGAATTCATGTTAAAGTGCACCAAACACCATTTTACATGAAATAAAGTGCATCTACATACATCTTTTGACTTCTTGAAAACATTTGGTAATAATAGCCCCATTGTGAAAATACATCCATTAATTATATGCACATTTAAAGAGACAGCACCTTTTTCCAAAAAAAACTTGTTCCTAGTGCACTGCATTATGTCCCCATCATACACATTGGCTGTGCCATTGATTAGGAGCAAAAGAAAGGCGCGGTTAAGCAAAAAAGTCATTTGTGAAGGTTTGGTATGCTATAATTCTGGTTCTGGACATGCTACAGAGCTGAAACTTCACAGGTACACCTTTTAGACCCCACAGACACTAAATCCAAAGAAATCTCTTTTTTTTTTTTCTTTTTTTTTAATTTTTTCAATAATTGGCTCTCTATCAAAAACGACAATTTTTAAGAACTTTTTTTTGTGTGATTAATAGTCCCTGGGGCATGACCCAGAACCCTAGGCACTTTTTAGGGGCATTTATTGGGTTTTAGGGCTTCAAAATGGTGTTTTTTGATTAACGAAGTTCAGGTCCCATTGATTTCAATGGGGTTCTGGAATCCGAACCGAACTTTCAGGAAATTCGGGTGTTCTGGTTGAACCGAACTTTTCAAAAGTTCGATCATCCTTAACCACCACCAGCTTCCTCCGGCTTACTGCTCCAGGTCTCCTCCTTCTGACTTTCCTTCTGATTGTCAATTTCCGTCTGAAGCCCAGGAGCCGTTTTCGGCGGGCGAATGCGCAGTTCCGACAGCAAGCAGAGAACAGAGAAGGAAGAAAAGACGCGCGGGTTCGAATCCCCTTCTCCTCCTCACCACTCTGCTGCTGTGAAAAAGAGCAGAGAAATATCCAAGCATGCAGGACGTTCAGTAAGTAAAAATTGAAATCCCCTGGATCCTTTCATTGAGGATTCTGCCCCCCCCCCCCTATTTATTCTTCTTCATTACAGGGTGCTGAGGAGAATGCTGTGCAGCCAGTTTTGGCGCCCCCCGTTTGGTTCAGAAGAAGTTGTGCCTGCACAAAATCCAGTGGTGCCTGCGGCTATATCAGCTCCTACACAAGTTGTTGGTGAGTCTGGAAACAATCAATGTACTGCTATACCTGAATTGCCTAATAATGTTACCCCTGTCTGGAGTGTTAGTAGCGCTGGTACTCTACCTGTTACAGAAGTTACTTCAGTCTCTACTTCGGCATCTGTACCTGCTTTGCCTATGCCGCTTCCTGTTACCGCTACTTCTATCCCTGAAAGTTGTTACAAAGAAGCAATGACGTTTGAACTTTCGCCGTTGGGCTTTTATTTGAGTAATGGAGTGAAAGAAAAAATATGGAAAGAAGATAATGTGGATATGTTGTCTTTATTGCCTCCCTTAAAAGAAAAAAGATTCAGATAAAAGTGATGATGACAAGCGTAGGACACCTGCAAGATCTTTTAATAATTGGCTGCAAGCTTTTAGTACCTACGCTAGCGTGATGGGTGAAAAACATCCTGAACGTTGCAGCGGCTTATTCCAGCATGTTGAGATAATTTTGGAGGCCTATAAGAACTTTAATGGCCTATCCTGGTTCTTTTATGACAAATCTTTTCGTCAAAAGCTTGCTGTTCATAAAACTGTTCATTGGGGTATGAAGGATGTTGGACTATGGCTCAACCTTCTATTACCGCAACAACAATTTACTAAACCTGCGTCAGTTCCTGTTGGATCGTTTAGGGGAGGCCTGTGTTTTAGTTTTAATGAAAGCCAGTATAAATGCCCGGATACATGCAAATATTAACGCGAATGTGCTCATTGCGCAGGTAATCATTCAGCTTCCCGATGTTTTAAAAAATTAGCTTATATCTCTTTGCATCAGCCGAAGGAGCTTTTTCTTAAAAGCAGTCACATCAGTGAAGTTAATAAACATGTTACCGTGGCTTCGAATCTGGCCAAGGCGTCAGGTGACAGCCCTGCTGTTTGAAGGTTTCTCTGTGGGTTTCTCATTACCTTCTTCTCGGGTTCAGGTTGCTTAGTTTGCAACAATTTGCCTTCAGTCTGGTTACACGCTGACGTAGTGGCTGACAACATTTTAAAGTTGCAGGCCCTTTTGTTTCTCTACCTTTTTCTGACTTCCGGACTTCTCCGTTGGGCATCATTCCTAAAAAAGAAACTAATTCCTTTCGGTTGATTCACCATTTGTCTTTTCCTAAAGGACTTTCCTTGAACGATGAACTTGAATCTGCAATCTGTACTGTTTCGTATGCATCATTTGATGATGCTTTGCACATTACCTGTAAAGTAGGCAAGTCAGCATTATTAGCTAAGGCTGATATTAAATCGGCTTTTCGGCTGTTATCAATCAACCCAAGTGCTTTTAATTCTTTAGGTTTTCAATTTGAAGGGTTTTATTTTTTCGATAAGTGTCTCCCCATGGGATGCTCATTGTCGTGTCACTATTTTGAGATGTTCTCATCGTTTTTGGCGTGGGTAATTCGTTTTCACACAGGTTCTTCTCATTTGATAAATTATTTGGATGATTTTTTTTTCATGGGTAAAGCAGATTCTACGGATTGTTTATACCTCTTTACAGAATTCAATATAATGCGTCGTGAATTTGGTATTCCATTGGCACATGAAAAATCGGTTTATCCAACGCACTGTTTGTATTTTCTGGCTATCACTTTTGATACCGAAGCTATGGAGCTCCGTTTGCCTCCAGAGAAAATACTGTATGTCGGCTGTATACTTTAGTTGACTTAGTTTTATCTAAACGAAAGGTCACTTTTAAGACACTACAATCGTTATTGGGTTTATTGGCTTTTGTCTCCCGTGTTATTCCGATGGGTAGAATATTTTCTAAACGTCTGTACAGATCTATGACCGGTGTTTCTTCTCCTTTTCATTTTGTTCGTATATCATACTCATTGCGTGAAGATTTGATTGTGTGAAATAAATGTTTATGTAATTTTAATGGTTGTTCTTTGTGGCGAAAACCCTTTTGTACTATGTCTGCACTTAATTTGTTTACCAATGCATCAGGTGCTATTGGTTATGGTGCATTTTGGCAGGGTCATTGGTCTGATGGTTTGTGGCCAGCTTCTTGGATAGATAAGGGTTTTACCAAAAACATTGTTTTGCTTGAAGTATTCCCTTTGTTAATTTTTCTCGAATTGTGGGGTTTGAATTTTCAAGATCGTAATATTTTGCTTTATTCCGATAATATGGGTGTTGTTTATACCAACAACTGTCGACAAAGGAAAACAAAGGAAAATGGTCTGGTTCCCACCAAAGCACACCTCCATCCCAATATTCATATAGAAGCAAAGGAGATTGGCCCGCTGGACTTTAGATGAGGTATGTGCTAGTGGCTGGAGATCAATAAAATACACAAATAGGTGGATAAAGCAATATTGGTTCTTTATTGCACTAAACATGTTATAGAAGTAACAATGATGTCATGTGCTCAATATCACATGACGTAGCTCAGTAGCTAAAATATAAATAGTGTACAACATAAACAATGGTACAATGGTACATCACATATTGGCATACATCTTGGTGTTACAGCTTGGTTACAGAAATAGCCTTAATATCATATTGGGATTCCATAATAATAGAGTATACTGCATCGTGACTGACGCATTTCGAGAGCTGAAACTCCCTTCTTCAGAGATCAATGTATTCAAGATATATCTACAAGGAAACAATATGTTGGAGTAAGCAGTAAAAGGTAAAAAAATTAAAGAGGTTCAATGAAGTATGGACTCAAAGGAGTACCAAATACTCACGGGTCAATAAGACTCAAATGGAAAATTTTGACTTCTGTGTGGTAGCGGTAAACCGTATCTGACCCAGGAGCTGAAGGGTCTCGGTGGGATGCAAACCAGAGAGGGGGGTCATCAAAATCCTTGCCAGTCTTGGATGTTTTACTCTCTAATAGTAGATAGTAAACCCCTACAGTAGCTCACCATCCGGTCACACACAGCAATTTGTCCACTCTCTGCTCTGGCACTTCCAAACTCAGTGTTCTGAATCCCACTCAGGCCGCTGACATGCAACAGTGATGGTGCACACTGGACAGCGATGTGCACTCTCCTGTCTCCCTCACAGCAAGAGGAAGCTGTGTCCTTTACAGCCAGATTAAATGCAACTCTTTCCCGCCTGGAAATCCCCCTCTAGGAAATGCAGTTCAAAAGCTCTTGATTACAGTAGAGTTTTCCTCCTCTGGACTACATTTCCCACAGTGCTGCGCTGCCTGATTCAGCAGTTCCCTCTTCTTGCTAATATAGCTGTTAACCAGTTCATCACTGAAGGGCAGCAGCTACAAAGACCAGCTGCAGCAGGTGTTTCCCTCACTCTCCATTCTTAGCCAAGCACCTGGCTACAGGGGAAATCCTGACTAACAGGAGACTTCATACTTCTAGACACAGTGGAGTTGATTTTGGTGCGGCTGTGCATGGTAACCAATCAGCTTCTTACTTCCGTTTTTTCAATTAAGCTTTGACAAAAAAGAAACTGGAAGCTGTTTGGTTTCTGTGCAGACCTGTACCAGATTTTGCACTCTCAAGTTTTAGTAAATCAACCCCAGTATATTGTAAGAGAAAGGCTATTGCTGCCTTTTGATATATCTGATTCTGCCCAGCAATACATTTTTTTACATATTTTTTTTTACATCCACCTTGGATGATTGAACAACTCGAAGAAGGGGGTCATGTGGATTATCTGTATCATATTTAGGTATCTATATGATGTTTTTTTATATTTTTGTGCTCTACAATTTTTGAATTTTCAAATGTTGTAAATACATTTTATACCTTTCATGAAATCTGTTTTCGTTTCATGCAATGCCATTAAAGTCCATCACAAGCAGGGTGAATCCTTGCAACCCCTTTTTTATTTATTTATTTTTTTTACTTAGTTGTCTTTTACATCTAAACCATAGTATGAATGTAATTTTTAAAGACTTAAATAATAAAATTTCAGTTTATGAATTTAACACCACATGCTTTTCTGTGATACTTTATAGATTACTATTAAAATAATTTAGCTGTAATTGAGTTTCAGCAAGTCACTGTACAACCTAGACATTTACTGTTAAATAATGTCTATTTTCTACAGATTTTCTACATATATAGCTGTGGATAAATTAAGGGCAGACTTGCCTGGAGGGAGCCCACTCCTCCTTAAAGGCACAGGGGAACATTGGATGCCCAGCAATAGCACAATGACAGCTGAAGGCATCCTATGTGCCCCCACACCAAATCAGCAAACAAGCTATACAAATAGATGGAAACTACCCCATTTTATAACTAGCCTTTGCAGTAAGGTGCACATGGAAGGGCAACGCACATTAAAAACAGGAAAACAGAAATCTCCCAGCACACTTACCAGCTAGCCTGCAAACAAGCCAGATTAACCCTGTCTAACAATTCACTTTAAAAACAGGGGGCTCTGTTGCACATATTTGAAAATATATGTGCAAACCACAGTGCCAACTTCAAGGCTCCACTGTGTACTATGGCCCTAATGCTATAGTCTCTGCGAGTCTCCAAGTTGGAGCATAAATAGCAGTGGATAAATTAGGGGCAGGCTTGCCTGGAGGGAGCCCACTCCTCCTTAAAGGCAAAGGGATGCCCAGAAATAGCACAATGACATTTTAAGGCATCTAATGTGCCTTCCACACCCCCAAGCACTATGCCCTCTCCCCATTAGGTTAGTATGCATTTTACAAAAATGTCTTTCATAATGGCTCCCGAGGAAAGGGGCTAATTCCATTCTTTTATACCTGCCTTTCCAGCATAACAGAAGATACTAAGCCATCTTATCCTCGGAACGAGAATGGGATGTCAGGTGGCAAAACCCTAGGAAATGCACTAAATTTCTTACGGTTAGGGACACAGCTCTTAAACCGTTTACCAGATGGCATTATACACCACTGAAAGTTCATGCTACCTATCCTCAGACTTCTGTGGCTTCCCCCAACCAGGCTCCTATTTGCACATATTTTGGGAGTGTGAAAAGATAGCTTCAGTGTGGCAAGAGCTTTTCCACTTGTCCATTCAGTTGACAGGTAAACAGACCATGTTGACTAAAGCTGACTGCTTGTTGTTCTTTCACATTCCTGACCTTTCAAAACCCATGGAAAAATTGATTTTCACTCTCTGTAATGCTTTGGGTAATCGCATTGGGTAGTTGCCTGCTACTGGAAGTCTTCAGATATCCCATTTTCTCAAGTTGTTGCTACAATGGATGTAATTATGTTGATGAAGAAAATATCCTAATTTGACGTCAAATAAGACCCATTGTTTTTATATCGTTTGCCTCCTAGCGACTAA
Source organism: Pelophylax lessonae (assembly GCF_965119305.1). Taxonomy (NCBI): domain Eukaryota; kingdom Metazoa; phylum Chordata; class Amphibia; order Anura; family Ranidae; genus Pelophylax; species Pelophylax lessonae. The sequence continues at coordinate 186,053,204 of NC_138769.1, forward strand.
CTTGATGATGAATTTCAGTCACCTTGTTTACTGCATAACACCTTTTGCCATAAAGGAAACTCTTGTATATTAGTCTTTATTGGTTTCATGGATGATTATGATGGTGCCCGTTTCTAACTTTTTATATATTTGCACTGTGAATAATTTTTATGAAATTTTTTTCTTTGTACAATAGCAGATATATACTGATGTTTTGGATTTATTATACTGCCTTTGTATGCAAAGGATGTCTGCTGTAACATTCTGATACGTTTTTTTCTTGATGCATTTAATAAAAGTTTGTATCTAAAAAAATTATAATATTTTCTGCTTTGTTATTATTTGATGTATTCTTTTTTTTTTTTTACCAAAGGAGATTTCTTTAAAGATGCCATTCCCGAGGCAGACCTATATATTTTGGCTAGGATTATCCATGACTGGACAGAAGAGAAATGCCTGCAGCTGCTGAAAAAGGTTTACCAGTCCTGCAGACCTGGTAAGCTCATAGTTTGTAGGAGGATGACGATTCATAAAATAATTTGAAATGGTTTCATGAACCATAATGGATAGAATAATACCTTTTACAAACCTTCCCAGTAGCCATTCCCTGTTCTTTCCTTTGCGCAACAAAAGCAAAATTTCTGAATTTTTTTATGGGCCACAAAACCAAGCTCATCTCATATTGGGTTCTTGCTCTGCCCAAGGAGAGAGGGGGAATTGGCTTCCCAGACCCCTTTAAATATTATTATGCAATCCATATGTCCCACACATTAGGTTGGATAAAACATGAGTCCGAAAAGGGAAGGGTAGGCCTGGAACAAGATCTGTCACCGCTTCCTCTGCAGGCACTTCTGTGGAAGTCTAAACCTCTCCCGCTAGAGGTGAAACAGCACCCTACAATAGGTACTACATTGGCAGTATTGTCCAAAATGGACTGCCAGGGTTACGCTCCACAGACACTTAATCTAATGTCTCCTATAATTGGTGCTCAAGAATTTATTCCAGGCTTGGAGGATATAAGATTCAACAATTGTATATTGACCAACCAATTTTGAGTTAAACATTTTTTGATGGGAGGCAGATGGCGGTCCATTTCGGAGATTCAGGCCATGATCTCTCCCCCTTTGGATTTGTGGAAAGCCATGCAAACGCACCATTTCTTAAGCACCAACAGATAAAGAATAGTAGAGTGAACCATAGTAAGATTACTTCGTTCGAGCAGCTTTTTTCACAGACTTCCCTTATGCGCCATACTCTTTCAATGTCTTATCCTCTGATTTCCAAACCACCTGATGACTTTGTTCCTCCTTTCCTTCAGAAATGGGAGAGAGATTAAGACATGGCCTTAACCCCTGCACAGAGGGACCAGATTCTTTATTTTGCCCATCGGTCCTCTCTGTTCAGCAGATACCAGGAGGCAGGATATAAACTTCTGACCCTTTTGTATAGTACCCCTGCACTCCTCCATAGGTTCTATCCCACTGTTTCTCTATTATGTTGGTGATGCCAAAAAGAACCAGGCACGTTTTTGCACATTTTTTGGTCGTGCCCTAGTGTACAATCCTTGTAGGAAGATGTCAGACAGCTGATTCATAAACTTACTGATCTATCTCTGGCGATGCACCCAGAGACATTCCTACTAAACCTTACCCAACTTTCCAGATGTAGGTACAAGAGATCTCTCCAGATTCACTTGCTTAATGTGGCCAAGGTGTGCATCCCACAAAAAAAGGAAGCACACTAACCCTACGACGGTTAGTCAATGGATAGCTGTGGTAAACAAGATCAACAATATGGAATGCCTAACAGCGCCCATGAAATGTAAGGAAGAACAATTCCGCAAAACATGGTATTATTGGCATGACATTCAGTGTTCACGAGATTAAGCTTCCTACCTGTCCCCTTGAGTTGTATGGGATCAGGAGGCACACTCATTTTATTGTACTGTGCTATGTGCTTTGCTGAAGAGTGAAGTAAAAACTATAAATGCAAAACGAAAAATTAAAATAATAAAATGCGCTGTCATTACAAAACTAAAGTAAATATGGCTTTACCTTTTCTATTAAGAAGATTCCTGCCAAAGCTGCTGGTATCTAAACTGATTACCAGAGATGTATAGTAACTAAGTAGAACTACTTCACTACTGTACTTAAGTACCGAAAGGCGGTATCTGTGCTTTCCTGGAGTAGAATTTTTTTCTCCTACTTCCACTTCACTACATTTTTTCGATGATTTCAATACTTCTACTCCGATATTTTTTTTTTGTGCTGCATAGTTACTCGTTACAATTATAAAAATTACCACTGCCAGAACAGTAGATGGCAGGTTTCATGAAGCTCAAAACATGTGTATTATCAGCGCATACGAAAATAAATGCTACTGTATGTATAAATAAAAGCTGCATTTGAAATAATAAAAAACAATATGATGTTCAAACTTTTGACTTCTTTCTTTAATAACTACATAACACAGTACTTGTACTTTTACTTTCAGTACTTGAGTAGCAATTTTTTTTCAAAACTACTGGTACTTTTACTTTCAGTACTTGAGTAGCAAAATTGAAAAAAAAAACTACTTGCAATACTTAAGTAGAAAAAATGTTGAATACTTTAGTACTTCTACTCAAGTCACTTTTTGATCGAGCACTTCCACTTCTACTCAAGTCACTTTTTGATCGAGCACTTGTACTTTTACTCAAGTATGGGTTTCGAGTACTTTATACAACTCTGCTGATTACATATCATATTGCATATCAGAGCTATTTCAGCAAAAGCAATAGCCCTTTCTGTAAAAAAAAAAAAAAAAAAAAAGTACTATTTATAGTGGCCCAATGATTTTAACAGCTGTACAGAATTGAAAAATATTTTAAAAAATAAGGAGCCATCTCTTTTCCTCAGTGTGTTATAGCTGTCAGTGACGGGAGAAGGTACAACCACAAAATGCCTTTCACCGATTCCCAATCCCTTAAATGCAGGTTTGGCATATAGAATATATTGTTCTGTTTAGCGTAGAAGATTACTTATTTTCAAACCACTCTGACCTTCCAGTTTCCACTCCAAGTTGGGCAGGAACAGAGCCAAGAACTATAGCAGGAAGGAATCATCATTGGATCCTTTAGAAATATAAGAAGTTGGCAGGTGACTTAATCTACCAGACTGTAACTATAACTGATATATCTATTTTAGGTAGATCAGACATGGCACAGTGGTGTTTTATGGGTCATCTGCAGCCAGTGGTGGGATTCAAAAATTTTTTTAATCTAATGTCAGTTAGGGGTCCGATCTGTCCGCCGCAATGTCGCAGTCCCGCTAAAAATCGCAGATCGCCACCATTATTAGTAAAAAAAAACAAAATAAAAATGACATAAATCTTTCCCCTAGTTTTTAGGCGTGATAACTTTTGCGCAAAACAATCAAAATACACTTATTGGGATTTGTTTTACCAAAAATATGTAGCAGAAAACAAACTGGCCTAAAATATACTGTAGTGAAAAAAAATAAAAAATCTCACAGGTGATCAAATACCACAAAAAGAAAGTTCTATTTGTGGGGAAAAAAAAGGACATTCATTTTATTTGGGTACAGCGTCGCGCGACCGCGCAATTGTCAGTTAAGTAAGAATCACAAAAAATGGCCTGGTTATTAAGGGGGAAATCTTCTGGTCCAGAAGTGGTTAAATTAAAAGCAGGGAGTTAGTACATCAGTGAGTGGTGGTGGACACAGCAACCTCCCCCCTTCCCTTGTATGGAGAGATAGAGTATAAGAGAAAGAGGGATGAAGGGAGGGGGGAGAGAGAGAGAGAGAGGGAAAGAAAGTGGGATGAAGGGAGTGAGAGAGAGGGAAAGGAAAAGAAAGAGGGATGAAGGGAGGGGGGGGAGAGGGGGGAAAGAAAGGGGGATGAAGGGAGGCAGAGAGAGAGAGAGAGAAAGAAAGAGGGATGGAGAGAGAGAGAGAGAGAAAGAAAGAGGGATGAAGGGAGAGAGAGAGGGAAAGAAAGAGGGATGAAGGGAGAGAGGGGCGGGGAAAGAAGGATGAAGGGAGAGAGAGAGAGGGAAAGAAAGAGGGATGAAGGGAGGGGGAGAGAGAGAGAGAGAGGGGGGGGGGTAAAGAGGGATAAAGGGAGGGAGGGAGAGAGAGAGGGGAAAAGAAAGAGTGATAAAGGGAGAGAGAGAGAGAGAGAGAAAAAAAGGGGGGGGGGAAGAGGGAGAGAGAGAAAAAAATGGGGGGGAAAGAAAGAGGGATGAAGGGAGGGAGAGAGAGAGAGAGGAGGAGAGGAAGAAGGGGAGAGAGAGAGAGAGAGGAGGGGGAGAGAGAGAGAGAGGAGGGGGTGAGAGAGAGAGAGAGAGAAGGAGAGAGAGGAGGAGGAGAGAGAGGAGGGGGAGAGAGAGAGAGAAGGAGGAGGGAGAGGAGAGGGAGAGGGAGAAACTCACCGAATCATCAGTTTGTGTCTGCTCTGAGGTCTTCTTTCAGGCAGTTTCCCTTCTGCAGCGGCCGCATTGTGAAGATGCAGGGAGTAGGTGGGTGGAGCCAGACCCAGGCGCGGAGGACAAGGAAGATTACATGTTGGGTCTTCTCCTCCTCTGCACGTCACTGGTTTCTAGATGCCAGTCGGCTGGCCATCCTAGCAGCCAGTCTCTACCACACAGATACTGCAATAAAAATACAGCAATTGCTGGTAAATTACCGGCTGGGTGGCAACCCTGTGACAGATGGACCGGCCCAATCTCTGGCTTGCACCGGTTCGCAGAACTTGTGAAATGTTAGTAACAGGTTCCAACGAACTGGTGCGAACAGGCTAAATCCCACCACTGTCTGCAGCCCTCTCGCTCCTTCTCTGCAGTCCTCAGTGGCTTAAGATTAAAAAAAAATACAATCCCAACTGTTAAGTTACTGTACATTTCATTATATATGTAGCACCCTCCTAAGTAGGTGCTAGGTTGGTAAAAGCTTAGCAGCTCTATTTGCTTATCACGGGAGCATGATTGTTAGTTCTGCCTGTTGCATGTGTCCAGGGTGTGATTCATCTGGGCTGAGGGAGTGTTCCCACTGTATCCAATGGGAGAGCCTGTTGGACAGTGGAGGAAACCCAGCCAGTGACACCCAGGCTTTTGTGGCTGTCCCAGTGGGCTAGCACAACAGGGTGCATTCTGGGACAGGTCAAAAAAGCCGGTGGCACATGTGACAGGATGTCTTTTGGGCGGGAAGTCAGGTCCCAGGAGGAGGGTGACGGCTGTCTCTCTTCCTGTCAGCAAGGAAGGTGGTCACCGGCGGTAGGCCTAGGGGACCAAGTGTGTGATGCCGAGCCAGGAGGTCCAGGATACTGACGAGTGGAGCTGAAGGCAGAGCAACCCAGGGAAAAACAGTGTCAGTGAGTACCAGGAAGCTTGCCAGGGGTCTGCCCGGGCAGCACCAGAAATAAATGACGGACGAGCCCCGCCTGCAGAGGATGCACTTTGTCTACTGTAACCACCACTTTTCACAATCGACACAGAGGCTGCTTGTCCTCTTTTCATGGCCTGTGAGAGTCGGCCTCTCCTTGTTGGCCTTTCGGATATGATGTGGATACAGATCAATATAGGCAGGGCCAGATTAAGAGCATCATGGGCTTGGTGCTGAGGATTTTGAAGGGCCTTAAGGGCCGTGCCTTGGCATGCACCTAGAGGAGGAAGGGTGCAGCCATGCATGCCTAATTCAACATGGGATGCTGTCTCTGAAGCCCATAAACACATCCATGCATCGGCAACTGTCCCTCCTTGTCCGGCCTTCGTGCTGTGTGGGGAGGTTCTGAGGGAGCTGCCTGGGGAAGCGAGCATAGAAGCCAGACTTCTGTGTTTACAAGTGACAGAAGAGCGGTAACAGTGAATATGGCCAACCCGGGGCCTATATAAAAGGTAGGGGCCTGGAGCTGCAGCTCCAATAGCCCCTACGTTAATCTGGCCCTGAATATAGGGTATACACAACTGACCAATAGATACTCAATGAACTGATATGATGTAATTGATAGCCCTATAGATGAGCTGTGGTGGTTATAGTTGTACGCAAGTGACCGATTATCAATACTCTCACTGATATATGATGTAATCTATAATCCTATAGATGGATGATCTATGATCCTATAGAAAGATCCACAACTGAGCAAAGGTTACTGTGGCCGATATCTGCAGTGATCTATATTCCTACAGGTCTGAGATCCCTATAGAAAGATCCACAACTGAGCAAAGGTTACTGTGGCTGATATCTGCAGTGATCTTTATTCCTACAGGTCTGTGACCCCTATAGAAAGATCCACATATGAGCAAAGGTTACTGTGGCTGATATCTGAAGTGATCTATATTCCTACAGGTCTGTGATCCCTATAAAAAGATCCACAACTGAGCAAAGGTTACTGTGGCTGACATCTGCAGTGATCTTCATTCCTACATGTCTGTGACCCCTATGGAAAGATCCGCAACTGAGCAAAGGTTACTGTGGCTGATATCTGCAGTGATCTTTATTCCTACAGGTCTATGACCCCCATAGAAAGATCCACAACTGAGCAAAGGTTACTGTGGTTGATATCTGCAGTGATCTCTATTTTTACAGGTCTGAAATCCCTATAGAAAGATCCACAACTGAGCAAAGGTTACTGTGGCTGACATCTGCAGTGATCTCTATTCCTACAGGTCTGTGACCCCTATAGAAAGATCCACAACTGAGCAAAGGTTACTGCGGCTGATATCTGCAGTGATCTCTATTCCTACAGGTCTGAGATCCCTATAGAAAGATCCACATATGAGCAAAGGTTACTGTGGCTGATATCTGCAGTGATCTCTATTCCTACAGGTCTGTGACCCCTATAGAAAGATCCACAACTGAGCAAAGGTTACTGTGGCTTATATCTGCAGTGATCTCTATTCCTACAGGTCTGAGATCCTATAGAAAGATCCACAACTGAGCAAAGGTTACTGTGGCTGATATCTGCAGTGATCTCTATTCCTAAATTTCTATGAATATTTTAGAATGTTGCAGAATCTGATCGATGAACAATACTGTGACTAGTATCTGATGTAAAGAAAGACAGCTCTCCCTACCTCACACAGGAACCTTGGCCCTCCCTACACTGCTACTCATTTACTGGCGCTATACTGTCTGATATGATGTAAAGAAATCAACCTATCTCTACCTCACACAGGAACCTTGCCCTCCCTACACTGCTAGAAATGTCTCTCTGCACAGTCTAACTCCAAAAATAAACTACTCTCTCCCTGGCTGAATCGCCTGCCTGTCCCTGTCTGATCGCCCGCACAATGACACTACACGCTGCGGCTGTGCGAGCAGACTTTATGTAGTGTGGGGCGTGTACTTGGCCCCTGAGCCATGATTGGCTAAAGGCAGCCAGTCTTTAGTCCAATCATGGCAGAGATCATTTGATTGGTCAAAGCATGAGGTCAGGGTGCATGCTTTGGCCAATCACGTAACGCGCTGCACTCTGCATTATGGGAAACTCAAATTTCCCGCGAAGAAGCACATTTGTTCCTCGTTCAACGAACGATCGAACGACCAATGTTCAAGTCAAACTTACCTTACTTACTCGAAGCTCATCCCTATTATTCATTGAAAATTAATGGTTGGCCTATTAATTGCTTGTACTTATACAAAGAATACAGCTATAACAGGTCGCTATCTATCACACCCTCCTCCTTGTCATATTGCTTAACCACTTCTGGACCAGAAGGTTTTGCCCCCTTAATGACCAGGCCATTTTTTTTACTTTAACGGACAAATGTGCGGTTGTATATACAAATAAAGCTGCGCTAAGTCATAAATGTGATAAACACATATAAAAAGAGGATATCCCTAAAGGTATCCAAATAAAAATAAATATAAATGACACAAGGTGATATCAAATACTTATGTGCTCTTGCAATTAAATAAAGTGACATCCAATAGTATCAAAAACATTAATCACAGTGTCCAATAAATTATGTAAATAAAGTCCAAAGTTGAGTGTAACAGTGCTCAAAAGCAAGCCTCCACCGTTCAATAATGCTATCACCATGCTGGAAGTGAATCAGGCTAATGCGCTTACCAGAACGCCATAAATTTAGGCATATAGAACTCGGAGGGTGAATCAACCAGCTCAACCAGGACCTAGACAGCTCCACTTAGACCGGCAAGGAGGTTCTGCTCAGATCAGCCAGATAATAAACCCCGAAAATCCGGACAATCCACGGTCCAGCAATGGTCATAAAGGAAGGATAACCACCATAGTGAAGTAAGTATAGGTAAACAATTTATTAAAAGGTAGAAAACTCACATGTGTATGCTAAAACAGTGCTTATCGGCAGGATCCAAAAGAAAACACACAGCCGCCCGACCTCCGGGTATTGCGTGGTGACGTCAGCATGCCTTTCCTACACGTTTCGTCACAAATGACGTCTTCCTGGGGAATGTGCGGTCATGTGAAGCTGTACCCAAATAAAATTTATGTCCTTTTTTCCCACAAATAGAGCCTTCTTTTGGTGGTATTTGATCACCTGTGCGAAAAAGAATGAACATTCTGAAAAAGAAAAAAAAACAATATTTTTCACATTCTCCTATATAACATTCTCAATTAAAAAAAATGCAAAAATCCAATTTTTTGATAATTTTAGGCCAATTTGTATTCTCCTACATGTTTTTGGTAAAAAAAAAAAATCCCAATAAGCGTTTTGTGCAAAAGATATTACGTCTACAAACTAGGGGAAAGATGTATGACATTTTTATTAATTTTTTATTTTTTTTACTAGTAATGGATCTATGGATCTGCAATTATTAGCGGGACTGCGATGTTACAGCGGACAGATCGGACCCCTAACTCACATTTTTGGGGGGACCAGTGACATTACTACAGTAATCAGTGCTCACTGTTACTGTAATAATGACACTGGCATGGAAGGGGTTAACTCAGGGGCGATCAAAGGGTTAAGTGTATGCCTAGGTGGTGTTTTCTAGCTGTTTGGGGGATGGGCTTGTTAAAATAACACAGAGACCTGTTATCCTAAATGTGAGGATCACAGGCGTTCTGTGTTCATTCCAAGGAGAACGACAGTCTGCTGTGTGTACAACATTCTACATTCTATTCAAAATAAATAAATACATATGTAGCACCCTACAAGGTAGGTTCTAGGTAAAAGTATATTAGGCCTTGTCTGCTTCAGTCAGGTTGTCATGGTTTCCAGGTGTGGCTGTTGAGAGGGGAGTTTCCCCACTGGCTCCATGAGAGGGTTCTCATTGGGCAGTGGAGGAAACCCAATCAGTGGCACATTCAGGCTTGTATCTACCTCAGAAGGCAGATTCTGCCACACAGGATTCTGGAAGTGGGTATAAGTTTGAAGGGAGCGCATGACACAGCGTCTTTGGCGGGAAGCAGAGTCCCAGGAGGGAGAGTACGGCTGTCTCTCCTCCTGTCAGAAGAATCGGGTGTCTCATGGCTGCCTGAGAATCAGAGAGAGCTGAGCTGCAGAGAGGATCTGGTGTGCCGAGGACCAGTGGAGGAAGAGGGTTTCAGTTCCAGGAAAGCATTCCAAGTTTGTGAGTACTGTGAACTGCCCCTGGGGGTCTGCCTAACATAGAGGGGACCACTCCAGTGAAGGTCCCAGGGATCCAGGAGCCAGCTAGTGTTAAAGGGGGTGCCTAGTCAGAGGACCCTGAAGTGTTAGAGGGGGTGCCTAATCAGAGCACCCTGAAGTGTAAAGGGGGAACCAGCAGTTGTGCCCTAAAGAGTTAATGTGTAAAGCGTGCAGTTAGCAGTGTACAGTGTTAAGAGTTGCAGCAGCACAAGCAGTTACAAGGAGCTATCTCAGTCAGTGAAGGGCTGGAGGGAGCTGTCCACCAGACTTTTGAGCTAAACAGAGTGTCAAGAGTCAAGTGTCATTACAGTCCTGGATCTTCTGAGTTAACCAGAGTGTTAAAGTCGAAGTTCTAGCACAGTTCAGCAAAACAGTATCTTCAAGCGCCAGGAAGCGTTGGTCGGCATTCAGCTGGCGTCAAGACAGCGCTAACAGGCATTTTTCTGTACAGTATCCCAGTTAAACCTAGTTGAGCCAGAAGAGTATCCCACTCATTCCCTTCTCTCATCCCCATTACAAAATAAACAAACCAAAGATGCCAGAATGGTCATTGTCTCTTATCTCACACTTGGGTATTCAAGTTAAATGTGTTGGAAGTGTCACCAGTAACAATGGCAGACCCATATCAGGCCCAATGCCTGGAAATATTGCTACATTTGGGAGCTCGTCCAGGATTTTGCCATTGGTTACTTGGCCGGTTGCCCCTGGCAATGGCAGAATAAAAAGTCAGAAAAGTCAATTTTTGTGCCCAGAACTGTTGTTCAAGTATCAAGCCAAGTGTGAGACCGGATCTGCGGGAGGCAGGGAGAGTGGGATGAAGCTAGAAGTACACATGGAAGGTTGCCTGTGGCAACGCAAATGTTCAAGTAAAGCCTGCAACAGGATGAGAACCTTTGATGTGGACTGTGATATGTACTCTGCTGTCAGAAATTGGAGAGCAGGGGGAAAAAGTATAAAAGTGTGTGAATGCTGCAACTGCTTAACAGGAAGAGGTCCCAGTGAGGACAGTGAAGATAGTGTCAGTGGTCCCAGTGGTCCCAGTGGGGGCAGAGAAGAGGATGCCGGTGGTCCCAGTGGGGACGGTGAAGATGGAGGCCGGTGGTACGGGAAGAGAGGTGCCAGGGGCCGGGTGTATGTGCATGCTATATGGACTAGTGTTGACCGTGCGACCGACAGCGGGACATTTATCCTATATAGCGGGTGCACAGATACTCTGAGGATCGTAGTCGGCCATGCCGGGAGAGGCAGTGCGGCTAGCCTCGGAGACAGTACAGAAGATGTAAATTGCACATGTGTGGCTAGGAAGAGAACTATCGACCGTGCGACCGAGAGCGGGATATTACTCTTGCCAAGCAAGGAGGGACAGCTGGCTTCAGTGAAAGAAGGCTCAGTTGTGGCCCTATAACAATTGAGGAGAGTGGATGCATGTCTAGCAAGTGACATGGTCGGCTTAGCAGCCACTTCCCTGTAGGCTAAAGTAAGAGAGCATGGCAGGGGAAGAGTTACAGTCCCACTCGGGAAAGCGTGCTTCACACAGATCTGCCTAACAGGAGGAGTCAACGCCCAACATGGCTAAAGGGTGGAGATAGCAGGAACATCCAGCCAATCAGGAGTGGGTAAGGGGAGTCCTAATACCCCCTCCTTTGGGTATGGCTGCAAGGGAGACACATATAGGAGAAAGAAACATGGCGTTTGTGAGAGAGAAAAAGAGTGTGACCGCTATTGCTGCCGCCATCAGTGAAGACTCTGCTAGGCAAACACCGGAGCAGATCCACCACCCCAATCCATCCCTAGTATGGGATACAGTGCACGGGAGGCGGCCGAGAGTTCCTAGGAGCAGTATGTCCTCAATGTGCTACTGTTACGCTGAAAGTGCAAGAGTGGGTCCAGTGCGGGCATTGTGGCTATCTGCTGCTCTGGGCAGAGAGGAGCGAGGGCCATCCCAAGAAGTTGTATGTCATTTGGGAGTCAGGCCTCACTCTGAAGGTGACCGGGACAGAATTCAAGTTCCTTCGCGGAGGTATAGAAGGGGCATGTTGAAGCTGGAGGCCATGCCAGCAGCCAGTGGGCCTTCAGTGTTTGTAAAGGGGACTCGGTGAAGGTCCCAGGGGGTGCCTAGTCAGAGGACCCTGAAGTGTTAAAGGGAGTGCCTAGTCAGAGGACTCTGAAGTGTAAAGGGGGCGCCATAAAAATAAATAAAAATGACATAAATTTAGTTCCCGTAGTTAGTAGACACAATATCTTATGCGCAAACCAATCAAAATACGGTTATTGCAATTTTTTTACCAAAAATATGTAGCAGAAAACAAATTGGCCTAAAATGTTAAAAACATTTGATTTTTTAATTTTTTTTGGGAATGTTATATAGCAGAATGTGAAAAACATTGTTTTTTTTTTTTTTCAGAATTGTCGCTCTTTTTTTGTTTATAGCGCAAAAAATAAAAATCGCAGAGGTGAATATCAAATACCACCAACATAAGCTCTATTTGTGGGAAAAACAGGACATCAATTTTATTTAGGTACAGCGTCGCACAACTGCGCAATTGTCTGTTAAAGTAACACAGTGCCCCAAAAAACAGCCTAGTCATTAAGGGGGCAAATCTTTCCGGTCCAGAAGTGGTTAATATGTGAGTGTTAATGCACAAAAAGGGTTGAAGGGGTCACAAAGGATCAGGGCAGTTGACATGTAGGTATTAACCACTTGCCGACCACCGCAAGTACATATACTGCGGCAGTCAGCCTCTCCTGGGCAAAGTGACCTATATATATATGGCACTCGCCCGCGAGCCAATAGGGGGCGAGCGCGCGCCGCCGCCTCCGCTCATTCACTGTCATCCCCGCGCGAGTGACCGGCGGCTCGGATTTCCGCCGGCCACTCGCGATCGTCCGCTGCAGAGGGAGAAAGGCAGGCGGCTGATGTAAACAAAGCCGCCTGTCATTCTCCCTGGTATAACTGCAGAGATCATACGATCCTGCTATGTACGATCGTATGTCTCTGTGGTTACATGAAAAGCCACACCCCTTTACAGTTAGAAGCACGCCCCTAGGGACACATTTAACCCCTGCATCTCCAATAAAGTTAACCCCTTCCCTGCCAGTGTCATTTTTACAGTAACAGTGAATATGTATAGCACTGATTACTGTAGTAATGTCACTGGTACCCCCAAAAGTGTCAAAAATGTCAGTCAAGGGTCCGATCTGTCCACCGCAATGTCGCAGTCCCGCAAAAAAAAATCGAAGATCGCCGCCATTACTTGTTAAAAAAAAAACAATAAAAATGACAAAAATCTTTCCCTTAGTTAGTAAACGCAATAACTTTTGCGCAAACCAATCAAAATACGCTTATTGCGTTTTTTTTTCTACCAAACATATGTAGCAGAAAACAAATTGGCCTAAAATGTTAAAAATTTTGATTTTTACATTTTTTTGGGGGGGAATTTCATATAAAAAAATGTGAAAAATATTGTTATTTTTTCAAAATTGTCACTCTTTTTTTGTTTATAGCGCAAAAAATAAAAATCGCACAGGTGATCAAACACCACCAAAAGAAAGCTCTGTTTGTGGGAAAAAAAAGGACATCAATTTGGACTTCATTTGGGTACAGCATAGCACGACCGCGCAATTGTCCGTTAAAGTCACGCAGTGCCGAATCGCAAAATAGCCCCTGGTCTTTGAGCAGCCAAATCCTCCGGGGCTTAAGTTGGTTAAACATATAAAAAAACAATGCAAAAAAGGAAGGGAAATGTCTGTTACCACTAGCTGAGTTTAATGTTTCTGTCCTTTTCCTTATCTGCACTACGACAGGTAAAATATTTTCTCTTGCTACAAGCAACGTGCTTATCTCCCTGTTTTTTATTTTTTGTTTTGTTTTGTTTTAATCAAATGCTCAATATTTTACATGTCATCTTAGTAATAAAAGTTGTTCCATTTGTTTTATAAAGGAGGTGCGGTTCTGCTAATTGAAGTCCTCTTAAATGAAGACGGAAGTGGTCCTCTTACTTCCCAACTGTTCTCACTCGTGATGTTGATACAGACAGAAGGCAAAGAGAGGACGCCATCTGAGTATAACAAGCTCCTTACAGACTCTGGCTTCAGGGATATTCAAGTCGATACAAATGGAAAGTTATATCAAGCCATAATGGGAAGAAAATAAATCCAAGTGTCGATTATCTGTTTGTAAACATGTCATAGTATTAATACTGCGTTATTTCTATACTGTATATCCTGCAAATGAGCATGCTGCTACTAAAGGATGTTTTTCTTGATATCTGGAAAACAGTATCCACTAGATGTCAGCAGAGTTTCAGTTTTATTCTGAGATGCCAGTACAGAAGAGAATACCTAGGAGAGCTTTTGTTTTTAGGATAAGGAGCATGTAAAATTTCCATGTTGCCAGTTTGTACCTAATACATATCCACTGATAAAAAAAAAGCTGGATTAAAACCAAAAACATTCAAATATTATCTATCCTTAATGTAAATCTTGGCTTCAGCCAAACCATTTTATTCTGTTTTTGGATTTAGCAGAGAGGGGTTAGAGCCTCTCTTAGGTTTTATTGCTACATAAACATTTATATATGTGTAGCCAAAATGTATTTTTCCTTTTTATATGTAGTACGGATAGGTTAGAAACTTTTTTAGGTGTTTATTGATAGTAACAGAGATAACTAATTCCTCAATCACCCACACTGTTAACCCTAATTCACAAATTAAAGAGTTAGAAAAAAACGGACTGGAATCCTCTACTATTTAGAATTGCACAAGATATTACGCTACTAGGGCTTTTAATTAAGTTAAAATTAATCATCTAAATATGCATGTAGCAAGGTTTCCAGGCCTGTTGCTTGATATGGGTCTGCCATTAGTACCGGAATCCTCTCCAGCCCATGTGAGCTGAGTCCCTGGGTGTGACAACTGAAGTAACGACAACTCCGGCATCTTTGTTTGTGGTTTTTTATTATAAGTTAAAGGGGATGGGAGAAGGGAATGAGTGGGATACTCCTTTAGGCTTGAACTAATTACAATTGGGACTTTGATCCTGAAAATGCCCGTTGGCGCTTCCTTGACGCCAGCCGACGCCAGCCAATGCTCACTGACACTGAGTACACAATGCAACTTGATAGAAGTGCTGAATCTTCGACTGAAAGTTCAGAAGATCCAGGACTGTGAAACTGTAGAACTCCTGACACTGTTATGCTGTACAATTCGCTGAATACTGTCCCCCGCTTTGGCCAGCTTGAGGTAGTATGAAGTAGAACTCTGTAAAACTGTATTTGCAACTGACAGACTCTATACAATTCAGGGCCCAGATGCAGATGCCCCCTTGACTGTAACTCTTCAGGGTCCACTGACTATGTACCCCTTTGTAACTTCAGGGTCCTCAACCTAGGTACCCCCTTTGCAGCTAGCTGACACTGGATCCCAGAACCTCTTCCGGAGTGGTCCCCTCTGACTCTAGGCAGACCCCCAGGGGCAATCCTCAGTACTCACGACCTGTGTAGGCTTTGCTGGGACTGGACCCCTCTCGCTCTCCACAGGCTCTCAGCACACTGGATCCCCTCAGCTCAACTCTGCACTCTCTGGATACTCAGGCGACACCCCGAGATATCCTCTTCCTCAGACAGGAGGAGAGACAGCTGTAATCTCCCTCCTGGGAATCTGCTCCTGCCAAAGACACAGTGCCACGCACAAGCTGGGATGTGTCCCCTGATTGGGCTTCCCACACTGCCCTATGAGAAGCCTCTCGCAGGAGCCAGTGGGGATACTTCTCCCCTCAGCAGGCACATCTGAAAGCTCTGACACCCTAGCTAAATAAATCGCAGTCCTGCTGTTAGGCAGACAAAGCCCACTATACATTTACCTAGCACCTACCTGTAGGGTGCTACATGCATATTTGCATGAAGAACAAAATACTAATGGATAATGTATACTCAAAACAACATACATGTCCCACATATGAAATAGGGAAAAAAATAATATACAACAATGTCCCTAAATGGGAGAAGTTCTCAGAGGTAACCTTAAAGTATATGTAAAAATCTAACTTTTTTTTTTTTAATTTTGGATTAGGAATGGGAAGATTAAAACTGCCGTCCTTTTTTTTTTTTTTTCAGCCAGCATCTCTGTTAAATGTAAAATCCGTGCCCGGCGTATATAAGGAAAAAATAGCAGCCCCTTAGCAATCTGTGATACCAGTTAGTAAATTATATAAAAAAAACAGCACTCCAAATAGTGCAACAAAATATAACATTCAGTTGTACATTAAAAGTGAAAAAAGTGTTTATGTGTAAAATAGAGCTCAATCTTAATAATTCAACACAAAAAAATCAAAAACAGTCCAAAAATGCAAAACAATCCAATGAAGGAATGATCCCTGCAGAGTGAAAGTAAAGGGGATCCGCCACCAGCAGCAGCCTCACACTCAAGCTTCTTACCAAATGTCCAGGACCATAAATTATAATGGTCAAACAGGCAGCAGCAAGTTTATCCAGTAGGTTAACTGTCATATGGATCACAGATAGTATAGTGGAGACTCACAATGATAAAAAACAGGAAAACTCCCATAGTGAAGCCCATCATGATATAAAAAGGATTTATTTTAAGAGATGGCTACAACTACCGCTAACTAGCGTATGTGCCCATGCACACACAGGATTTTACAGGCTAAAAAAGGAAAAAACCTCACCAGCGCATTCAGAAGAGGAGCTTTAGAGAAAAAAAAATGCATGCTGCTCGTAAAGGCATCTAGACATATTTAGCACTTGAGCATTTATTCATTCCAATGACCAGAATCAATCAATAGTCTAGCTAAAGGAATCCATTATTTCTCAAATAGTTGATGCCCCTAAACGCGTGTCCAATACATAGCATTTGGTGCATTTTTAGGGAGCTTTTTCCTGTCAGGAGTAAAAAGTATTCATTCAGTCCTTACATTTTAGATAAAAACACACAATCACTCCCAGCACTCAGAGATCTGCCATGGTCAAAATATGCAACAGTCCATAAAGGCACTGGTAGGATATCAGGAATGTGAAAGAAAATAGGGTGCGCTAACCATACAATTATGCGGCAGCACTGAAATGGGGAAAATAAATGTGAAAAAAGATATAGTGCGCTCAACACAATCATAAATATTAAACATATGACATCTGGGATGACCCAAATATTATGGTAATCTTCATACAGTGTGAAAAAACATACTGTATGTGAAGATTCTGTATGCAAAAACATATAATTTATAACAATTGTGAAAAAAATATATAAAGTCCTCCAATTGTTCCAGATAATCTCAAATAGCCAAAGATCAAGCTTCCATCAATAGTGGATCTTCAATCTTGCTTATCTTAGACTGATATGTGAGGGTGAAATAGAAGAAATAGCCTCTTACCAGATAACACTAAACAGTGAGCCTTATTGGTGAATAGGCCCTTTCCACACGTGAACAAATGAAATCAAGTGAGGTGACACCTCGGTGGTAGTGCAAACTTCTTACCAGAAGTATGTAGAGGGAAGGCATAAACCACAGTTGTTTATACGGATGCACCAGATAGAGGGTATCCAATGATGGCTTCAATGCGTGGGCTGAATGTTTCTCCACTCCACCATATCCAACTCACCGATGTGGCTGGCGATACTGTACTCTAATGTAGCTCCCCCATAACAAAAGATATAAAGTGCCAATAGTGCGTTATCCTTTTAAAAAAACTTTATTAAAAAAGAAACACACTTACATAGCAAATGGAAGGAACTGGGCATACACAATGATTCCAAGTCTACCGAACGTGACCTTCAGGTTTTAGTTGGGACCGGAGCACTTTGGCGTGACGGCGTGGCTACTCCCCCCCCCCAATGCGTTTCTCCTTATCAGGTCCCAGCTGAAGCCTGATAAGGAGAAACGCATCGGGGGGAGTAGCCACGCCATCACACCACGTGTTCCATACTGCAGGCGGTCACGTTCCGTACACTTGGAACCATTGTTTATGCCCAGTTCCTTCCATTTGCCATGTAAGTGTGTTTCATTTTTAATAAAGTTTCTTTAAAAGGATAAGGCACTATTGGCACTTTATATCTTTTGTTATGGGGGAGCTACATTAGTGTACAGTATTGCCAGCCACATCGGTGAGTTGGATATGGTGGAGTGGAGAAACATTCAGCCCATGCATTGAAGCCGCCATTGGATACCCTCTATCTGGTGCATCCGTATAAACAACAGTGGTTTATGCCTACCCTCTACATACTTCTGGGATTGGGAATGAGAATATACAGTAAGCCATAGGTTTCCAAATAAATCAAAAAGCAAAATAAACATGAGGCATGTTGATGAAACATACACTAATAGGTTTTAGATATAATACAGTATAGAGTGGAAAAAGAGGGACCAGCTACCCAAATGAGCAGGGGCCAACCTTTCTCCCTCATGGGTAGCTTAACCCATAATAAAACTGCTGATAGGACTAACAACATAAGTATGTAATTACTTGTTGAACCAGTTAGGAAAGGATGGAGCAAGAAAAAAAAGAGGCCTTACCAAGAGGAATGAGAGATGGACATATCGTCCGTATAAGTGAAGAATGAAGAGGCACCAAGGAAACTAACAAGGCAAAATAACTTGCAACAAATCATAAAGGTTGCTGCATATAGTTCTTCCAAGTGTCCAGTTGCAGATTAGCTGTCTTCTTATTTACCATTATCCAGGAAATGTTTTGTTTTGATGCTGCAAAGGACACTTGACTGTGATTTCCATGCCTGAGCTACCGTAATATTAGTCCCTAAAACAATAAAGTGGATGAGTCTTTGAAGTGGTTTGGGACAACCGGGATAGCCAATCATTTCGTTGGTACTGTATAGCAATGTGTCAAGGTTAGAGTCCTTAACAAAACAAAAGTGGATCATTCATCAATGGACTAGTAGTTAATCTTTTTGTAAATAAAAGAGTAGCCCTGGCATCCTCAGGCAATATCAAAGTATATGAGGGGGAAACATGGGAGTCCAGAAGTCTACATAAACAATCCATGTGAAAAGTGTCAAGGTTGCACAAAGATCTCTCCTTGTCTTCTACCAAAACCCCAATCCAGTATATTTGTCCCTCCAATCTTTCATGAAGTTCCCCCCATTCATTTAAAAAAAAAGAAAAATCCTGTGTACATTTATCTTAGATCCTGCAGTCCTCTGACCCATAACATAACAGATAATTTCTCCTTTAATGGCAAATGTGGGTGATACTTATTCCTGGAAAGAGAGGTATTCATGCAAAGATAGATGAGCACTGCATTATTAAGAAATACGCTCTTGATGCTGTGAAGACGACTCCCCACAGGGAGCAAGGTTCTTGATGGGGCTGGGGACGGGGTGGGAAGCAACAGAGTGGAAGTGAGTGTTGCAGCAAAACCAAAGAGAGTGAGTGTTGCAGTAAAGAAAAAAAAAAACATTTTGACAGCTGCAGGGCTACTTATTTTTAAAATATTATGTAAGGTAAAGCTGGGCTTTATTTTTCATTCAAAATGTATTTTATTAGGTCGATTTAGTAAATGACTAGAGGACATTCCCTTAGCAAAGTGAATGTTTTCATAAATTAGGGAATAGTTTGAAGCTGTGTTCACTCGGAATACTCTAAGCTAAGTGAACATTCTCTACTACTTTAGGATGCAGTGTATTATTACTTCCTTTAAGAAGTATTCACTGTTCTTCCAGGTTCCCTCTTACGATTTTTACCAAATGCAGCATTGTCAGTCATTTTACTCTCTTTCGAGGACACCTTTCAATCACTTGACCTCCAGTCTCATCTGCATGCATATTACAGATACATACCTATTTCTCCTTTCCAAAAATGTAAATTAATTCCCAGTTCCCAAATACCCCCTGGCAATTTCTTCCCAGGTGACTTATTGTCATCTAAAAATGAGACTTTCCTATTTCTCAGGAGTGATGACTCAGCGTGGATATCTGTCCTTGGTACTGTAGAGGTGGGAGTAGAAATTAATAATTTTTGTGTAAATCATCATATAACAAATATGAGTCTAACACAGGGATAACACATCGTTACAATACTTCCTAAAAATATCATTAGAACAATAATCAATAATCAAAACAACAAGCAAGTGCCAGAAATTGCAAACACAGCTGTGATTGAAACACGTAGTCGTGTTTCATTGGAAACAGTGGTGAAATGCATACTTGCCTTGGCCTTTTCCACACTTATCCATATAACTGTGTCTTTGAGCAAAGCAAAGAGTAATTTGAATTTCACTGAGGAGATAGGGAAAATGAGGGGCTAAATCAACTTCATGTTACCTGTTCCTATTAGGAATAGGATTTTTGGCCAGGGTTTGTATGTAAAAGTTGTAGAAAACCCAATATAGTTATGTAATATAGTGTAATTGTATGTTTCCAGCTTTCAGGCTAGACCTTATCTGATCTATACCGTTTCCTTGAAGATAGGTTAGAACTAGGAAGCACAAATGTAGCTAACGTAGGAGCTGCAGGTGAACCGGGATTCCCCACCCTGCACAGCCAGGCTCACAACGAATCTTCACAGTATCCCAGAGTCAAGAAACAGTCCAGTGCTTTTTTTTTTCTTTATGTTTTACTGAGGGGATAAAACTTGGATAGGGAATAGGGAAATTATGGGATGCCTACTTACTTGCTTGCAGAAAAACAGACCCAGCTGGAGCACTGTTTGATAAATCTGGAAAAGCACTCTTGCCCCTTTCAGAGTCCAACTTACATTCCTCCTATGGCTATTGATCCCAGGACCACTTTTTCAGGCACTGCCAGCCTGCCTGGCTTCAACTGCCTCTCTCACTAGCCATTTTGGCTACTTCCCATAGTCCTCCTAGACTGTACACTCAGCAGCCCACCCTGACTTCTCATGGAGACCTCCTGGACCTGCTGACTCTCTCTCCAACTATCCTCAAATGTGCTCCTGTGCATCCAGGCAAGGATTCCTCCATGTGTTGTGAAAGATTCCTCCAGCACTCGAGCCCCAGGTCATACCCCCAGACTGGGGGATACCCTCAAGGGCCACCTACAGCCTCCTCAGCACACCTTCCCCATCTTCCACCCGACTGCCCTTGCTGGTGTGACTCAGGAGTATTTAAGAGGTGCCCAACCCGTGCCAGCCCACTTGGCTGGGGATTGGCTGGGGCCCTCATCAGTACTCCAGGCAGCCCCTCCTAAACTCTCACCCATTCTTCTGGAAGCTTCTTCAAGGTTCCAGCAAATAGGGGGAGGTTCTAGAGGTGCTATTTGATGAGTTATCCAGTCCCCCTGAGTCACTCACCCTAACCCAGATTCAACACAGGCTTGGCTGTTAGCCAAGCCAAATGTACCTACACTAGCAAAACAAACTATTTATACTAGCACACTAAGTTAGAGGGATCTATATAAACAATATACAAACACTGTAAAGAAAATACCCACAACCGCTCTAAATAGAGAAATTATGAATAACCCAAGCGCTTTAGGAGATGACAAACCTAAAATGATGCTGCTACTTAAACTAAATAAACTGAAAGAAAAAAGGATCCTCTGCTAAAGAAAAGCACAAAATCAGTAGCGCAATAGTGGTGACACCCTCCTGCCACACTTTAAGCACACAATGAGACGAAACGTACGTCGGGGCGTGACTAGACGGCGCTCAGCAGTGTGGGAGTGAGGAGCATTTGGACATCCGATTGATCGGTCCTCCACGGCGTGTAGCCTGGGGACAAGGCTTTGAAAGGCTGCCATCTCCTATTGTTATGATGTGACATGCGTGCTTATATCTGGAACCAAGTGAGTGTAACTATGTGTGATTAACAATAAATGCTTTTTTAAAACGTTATTGCACTAGTGGGGCTGTGTTTTCTCTCCACATATCCGGTTTTCCTGCTCAAACACTTTATTTGGGAGCTGATCAGTGTGTTCCTGGGACCCTTGCTTTGTTGCTTAATTGCGAGAGTGATTAAGCCATATCAGTTGGTGAGTGTGTTCTTCAGCTGTCCCTGCATGGTGGTGGTGGAAACTGGTGACTGATAAAGTTCACACACAGCATTAAGAACTCTCCTTGGAATATTTTCTCTGCACTTTATTTTTCTGCACTTGATGTATGGACATTTATGGACATTATGTGCAGATTGCATGGATCTCAATGTTCAATGTTTTAATGTTTAAATGCTTTTAATAAGTTTTTTTTCTTATGTTCATTTTATGTTGTTTATATAACATACCAAGGGTTAGTAGGGATACTCTGTGATCCTTTTTTTCATTTATTAGGCATTGTGTGCTTAAAGTGTGGCAGGAGGGTGTCACCACTATTGCGCTACTGATTTTGTGCTTTTCTTTAGCAGAGGATCCTTTTTTCTTTCAATATACAAACACTGCCAAAATTATAATATAAAATACTAGAGAACTTTTAGCTGCCATTGACAACTGTCATGTGTTCCCACATCAAAACATGAATGATATATTATGGTGCCACACGGCTACATTAATAATTGGTAAAGTGAGTTAAAAATATATTCATAAGAAACATAAATTAACCACCTTACGACCAGCCACGTAGACCTACCTTGGCTGACTTTGCGTGGTTGTACCGGGATGATGCCTCTAGCTAGAGGCATCATCCCGGTACCGTTTTTTAGAGCCGGTGGTCGGCTTTACGGCGGTAATGACCGATGCGGCTCTGGAGCCGCTCGATCGTTACCCCGGCGAGCGGGAGGGGATGTCCCCCCTCCCGCCGCCTTCCGCGGCTCGAGCACCCGAGCACGGACGTGTCGGCTGGATGGAGTCGGATGAGGCTTCAATCAGGTCTCTGATGATGTAACCCGGAGGCGGCGTCCCTGACGTCACATCCAGGTTACTCAGCTGCTAAAGAAGGCAGTTTTAAAAAGTGAGTGTATTCAAAAATGCTGTTTTCAGTGTTTTGAATACATAGAAGTGTAGTAAAGGGGTCTAGAGTCTTTTAGACCCTTGATCGCTCCATAAAGAGTACCTGTTTTTTTAAATGCAGTAATATATGATTTTTCTTAATTTTTCCCAAAAAAACTGGCGTTTGAAAGACAGCTGCGCAAATACCGCGTGACAAAAAATATTGAAATGACCGCCATTTTATTCTCCAGAGTCTTTGCTAAAAATATATATATATATATATATGTGAAAAAGAAAAAGTGCGCTGATCCGTGATATGCTGCTCCCAGATAAAAATAAATAAATGCGTGTAATTGGTGGTGCGCTATATCTAAAATGTGTGCAAAAATGCAAACAAATGATGTGCAACCTCAAATATATACAATTAAGGTGCAAAACTGTAACATATAAATATATATGAAAATATATGAAATAAAGTCCCAAGACACTAATGTGTCTATATTGAAACAATATTCGGTGATGTGGTTGGTGATGGATGGTGTTCCAAAGTAATACGTGACTTGAATTCCCTCCACCTGTTAGAATTCCTCCTTACCGGACGGAATGAAATAAGTGCTCTCCTTAAAGAAAACAAACAATCCCTGGTGCTCCAAAATCAAAAGGTGCTCCCCACCGTGCGTATAAATAGCCTGCTGGGCTTCTTACCAGATGGATATAGATGACATGCGTAATTGCATCCCTCTTGGACGGGTCTGTCTCTGTATCCAATTGGTCCTTATCAGCCTCTGGTGGATATGAACACCGAATACTAATGCGCTGCTCACCGGCAGATTGGTCCTATATTCCGGTGACACTGGTAGCCGCTTACAGTAAGCGGTGGGAAGGATCGTATCGTTCCAGCATAACATGTAAAAAGGAATGACTGCTATAGTGCATTATCCTTAGTGTAAACTTTATTCAAAATGAAATTGCACTTACATGAAATATGTGGTAGAAAAGCGTAAGGAATTCCTGTATGACTAGGGTCCGGCTGCAGTCCGGATCCCCAGCGACGTGGTGACGGCACGCCTCCTGTCTGACGCGTTTCCGCCTAATTGGCTGTCTTCAGAGAAAGGAGGTTCTCGCGCGCCGTCACTTCCGTCCTATTTATTCTGGAAGGGGCCGCGTCACTTCCGGTGTCAGCAGAGGAGGCGCCGGAAGTTATTTGCGGGACCCTTGGTTTCAGTTTTCTAGTGCAACTTCAAATATTAATGGTCCGATATCGGGGTGGTCTCCTATATTTAGTTAAAACTAAACCACCATGATTCTGGCATTGGATATCTGGCGGTATATAATACTCTTGCCTTTACTTGTATCGGCTCCTCCCCATCGGCCATCAATTATTGAAAGTTAAACTGGATATGCATATATAATGTACATCTCAGGGGATAATTCTCCTGTGTAAAGTTAATAATATTTACATAAATAAAAAACTTTATTTAAAATGTTGAAATTAAAAATTCACCTAATATCCGCAATACCAATGGTGACACCGGAAGTGACTTCTGGGCACTTTCCCTAATGGTGACACCGATCGGATTGCAATATGGATGCATTAAAAAACTGAAACCTTTATTACAGCATGTATAACATCTTCAGTTACTAAAAAATATCCATTTAAAACTTACATATGTTTTATAATAAAACCGTAAAAGATTTTTACAATAGTTAAAAACCATATGGTATATAGGTATAATAATATGTGTATTGCGATGTTCCATGCCCATAAATGAAATGAAAGAGTAAATACTAGCTATATGTATATCAACTGTTATTAATATGAGAGTTGATGTCCCAGTCTATATTGTGGCCTTTCGGTCTATAACATTTAAGCTCATAAATCCAAAAGGTCTCACGTCTCGAAATAGACCTCTGTAAATTACTGCCTCTCCAGTGGGGGACGTGTTTCTCAATCACTGTGATTTTTAATTTCTTGGATTCTTTATTGTGACAGGTAGCATAGTGTTGAGAAACACTATGTCCTGGGAATCCATTATGAATATTTGTTAGATGTTCTCCAACGCGAATGCCTGCTGTCCTAATGGTTCTCCCTACGTATTGCAGGTTACACTCGCATTGCAGCAAATAAATGACTCCTTTAGTATCACATGTGATGAACTCTTTAATGGGATATTCCTTCCCTGTTATTGAAGAGGTGAATTTGTTAGTTCTCACTGTGATGGCTTCTGTACATATACAACACCTTTTACAAGGGTAGAAGCCTTTCATGTTTGGAAATATCTCCATTTTTAATGGCCTTTCCACTGGGTTTCTGGCTATTAAGTCTTTCAGATTTGTCGCCTTTCTGAAAATTAGCTTAGGTTGGATCGGTAAAGCAGGTCCCAAGACTTTGTCCTCTTGTAGGACACCCCAGTATTTTCTGAAAACGTAGTTGAGCCATTTATAATTGCTGGAAAATTTTGTAGTAAATGCATATTCAAACTGAGGAGAGGTAAGTTTGGTCATGCTTTTTGGTTCCACTAGGTTCTTTTGTTCCAAAGGGGTGACATTTTCAATCTCTCTGTCTAATTCGGAGATGTCATACCCTTTTTCAACAAACCTCTGTTTTAGGGTTCCTACTTGTTGCTGGAAGTCCTCCTTCGTGGTACAGTTCCTTCTGATTCTCCTAAATTGACTTCTAGGAACCGAACTGAGCCATTTGGGGTGATGACAACTATCTATGGCTATAAAGCCATTTCTGTCGG
Source organism: Pelophylax lessonae (assembly GCF_965119305.1). Lineage (NCBI taxonomy): Eukaryota > Metazoa > Chordata > Amphibia > Anura > Ranidae > Pelophylax > Pelophylax lessonae. The sequence goes on from NC_138769.1 coordinate 186,078,361, forward strand.
TCGGTTTAAAGAAAGATCGGGTTGCAAAGCCCGAATTCCTTCTATAAATCACCAAATCTAGGAAGTTGATAGAGGTATTGCTGTATTGGTAGGTGAACCTGATGCCCCAATTATTGCAATTCAGGTTATCCATGAAAATTTTCAAAGATGTTGCGTCCCCTTGCCACACAAGCAACGTGTCGTCTATATACCTTCTCCAAATGACCAGTTCTTTGATACGATTAGTAAAAATATTTCGGTCTTCCCAGAGGGCCATGAACAGGTTGGCCAAGCTGGGGGCAAACTTTGCCCCCATGGCCACCCCCGTTCTTTGGCGATAGAAATTCTGGTTGTAGTAGAAATAGTTATGGTCCATCCCAAAAGTTAGGAGATCCAAGATAAACTGTTTTTGTTTGAACGGGATTTCTTGATTGGCATCAAGAAAAGTACAGACAGCCTCATAGCCCATTTCATGTGGTATGATGGTGTATAGTGATGTCACGTCAGCCGTGACCAGCAGTACATCCCCTTGAACCTCTACTTCGGTAATATCTTTGATGCATTGAGACGTGTCTTTAAGGAAAGCGGGTGTCTCTTGTACTAATGGCTGCAAGAAGTAATCAACATACTTTCCTATCCTCGAAGTAATGGATTCAATCCCACTCACTATGGGCCTCCCGGGTGGGTTATCTAGGCTTTTATGAACCTTTGGGAGGTAGTAAATAGTCGGAATTCTCGGTGAGACTGGGACAAGGAATTCCTTTTCTTTCTCATTTAAAATTCCCATGTCAAAACCTTTGTGTATTAGTTTTTCCAGCTTCTTTTTGTACATGAATGTAGGGTCACTTTTCAAAATTTCATATGTGGTTGGGTCTGCTACTAATCGATCCATTTCTTGGATGTAATCATCCTTATTCAGTAGCACGATCCCCCCACCTTTATCTGCTGGCCTAATCACAAGATTCTTCTTCTCACAAAGGGATTTAATACCCTTTTGTAGATCCCCTTGGGGTTTAAATTCCAACTCTTTCCCTTCCAATTCTTTAAGCACAAGGTCCCTGAATACAGTAACGTGATGACTTGGGACTCCTGGAGGGTTAAAAAGTGAGGCATTCTTCAGACCTGAAGGAATAATTGTGGAGGTTTGGTAGGAGACATAGTTCCTTTCACCGGCTTTTGACAAAAAATGTCTTTTCACGTTAAGTTTCCTCACATATTTGTGGATGTCCACGAATGTCTCAAACTTATTTAAGGGTTTTTTTGGGGCATATTTCAACCCTTTGCTCAGTGTGTGTTTTTCAGAGTCAGAAAGATCTACCTTACTAAGGTTGAAGATTCCTTGAATTTCATGATTCTTAATTCTTTTCTTTGAGCCTCCTCTACATCCCCTCATTGTTTTCTTCTTTTTTTGCCCTTCTTTGGGCCCTGTCCTAAAAAACTCTTCTTATTGTTTTTTATAGGTGTTCTGGTCTGTGGAGGTTCAAACACCTCTTCCCTTTCTTCATATCCATTATGTTGTAAGGGTTCGTATCTATTTTGGGTGTATTGGGAATAAACCCGAGGCGTATGCGGAGAGTCATTATAATTACCCATATAGTCCATTGAGACTCTTCTTGGTGACCGAGATCTCGATCTCCTGGGCTGTCTCTCCCTCGAGTTGGTTCGATACTCCTGTTTGCTCCTATAGGAATCATGTCTGGGAGGTCTCACTTTATCCCTCTTGTTGTTATTATTAATGTTACCCCCATTTTGCTGTCTCATGTTCTGAATAGAACCGTTATCTCTCAAGGGTTTAAATTTATCAACTCCTCTTTGCCCTTGTTGTTCAGCATCTCTTTTAGGAGGTTCCCAGATTTTCACCTCTTTTTTGGGTACATCCTTCGGTTCTCTGAAACCAAACGTTTCCAGACTTTTCTGGGAAGTCCCTTCTCCTAGTGGATTTTGAGTTTCCATCTCAGTTCCCTCTTCCACTATGAGGTTTAACTGCCATTTGAATACCTTTGAGGCCTGGTAATCTTCCAGGTCCCTCAGGTATTTCTTTCTTTTTTTAGCTTTTTGTTCTTCATCTTCCATAGCTAGTATTTCTCTAAGTTCCTGGTTGTATACCTTATATGCTTCCTCCTGCATAGACGGTTTTAGTTTCTCCTTGATCTCTAATATTTCTTTATTTAATTTTAAAACTTTCTTTCTCTTCCTATCAATGAGGAAATTTAATAATCCCATACCTGCTCCATTAAAAAAATGGAACCATTCCTTGAGATCTGGATCTCCCTGGTCTGGGTATAAACTCCACCGTAGACTTCTAGGGACCATTTTCTCCTGGACATATTTCTCAAGAAACGCTATGTCCCAGGAGGCATGTAATTCAGACACCATTATGTTTTTTAATCTCATGAAGATGCCTCTCAAGTCTGTGGTCTCATAGGTGGTTGTAGTGAAAATATCCTCTACTAAAAGTTTACGTGTACTGTAATATTCAAAAATATCCATGTGGATCTGCCGCTACTTGAATAGTATGTATATATATGTGAAAAAGAAAAAGTGCGCTGATCCGTGATATGCTGCTCCCAGATAAAAATAAATAAATGCGTGTAATTGGTGGTGCGCTATATCTAAAATGTGTGCAAAAATGCAAACAAATGATGTGCAACCTCAAATATATACAATTAAGGTGCAAAACTGTAACATATAAATATATATGAAAATATATGAAATAAAGTCCCAAGACACTAATGTGTCTATATTGAAACAATATTCGGTGATGTGGTTGGTGATGGATGGTGTTCCAAAGTAATACGTGACTTGAATTCCCTCCACCTGTTAGAATTCCTCCTTACCGGACGGAATGAAATAAGTGCTCTCCTTAAAGAAAACAAACAATCCCTGGTGCTCCAAAATCAAAAGGTGCTCCCCACCGTGCGTATAAATACCCTGCTGGGCTTCTTACCAGATGGATATAGATGACATGCGTAATTGCATCCCTCTTGGACGGGTCTGTCTCTGTATCCAATTGGTCCTTATCAGCCTCTGGTGGATATGAACACCGAATACTAATGCGCTGCTCACCGGCAGATTGGTCCTATATTCCGGTGACACTGGTAGCCGCTTACAGTAAGCGGTGGGAAGGATCGTATCGTTCCAGCATAACATGTAAAAAGGAATGACTGCTATAGTGCATTATCCTTAGTGTAAACTTTATTCAAAATGAAATTGCACTTACATGAAATATGTGGTAGAAAAGCGTAAGGAATTCCTGTATGACTAGGGTCCGGCTGCAGTCCGGATCCCCAGCGACGTGGTGACGGCACGCCTCCTGTCTGACGCGTTTCCGCCTAATTGGCTGTCTTCGGAGAAAGGAGGTTCTCGCGCGCCGTCACTTCCGTCCTATTTATTCTGGAAGGGGCCGCGTCACTTCCGGTGTCAGCAGAGGAGGCGCCGGAAGTTATTTGCGGGACCCTTGGTTTCAGTTTTCTAGTGCAACTTCAAATATTAATGGTCCGATATCGGGGTGGTCTCCTATATTTAGTTAAAACTAAACCACCATGATTCTGGCATTGGATATCTGGCGGTATATAATACTCTTGCCTTTACTTGTATCGGCTCCTCCCCATCGGCCATCAATTATTGAAAGTTAAACTGGATATGTATATATAATGTACATTTCAGGGGATAATTCTCCTGTGTAAAGTTAATAATATTTACATAAATAAAAAACTTTATTTAAAATGTTGAAATTAAAAATTCACCTAATATCCGCAATACCAATGGTGACACCGGAAGTGACTTCTGGGCACTTTCCCTAATGGTGACACCGATCGGATTGCAATATGGATGCATTAAAAAACTGAAACCTTTATTACAGCATGTATAACATCTTCAGTTACTAAAAAATATCCATTTAAAACTTACATATGTTTTATAATAAAACCGTAAAAGATTTTTACAATAGTTAAAAACCATATGGTATATAGGTATAATAATATGTGTATTGCGATGTTCCATGCCCATAAATGAAATGAAAGAGTAAATACTAGCTATATGTATATCAACTGTTATTAATATGAGAGTTGATGTCCCAGTCTATATTGTGGCCTTTCGGTCTATAACATTTAAGCTCATAAATCCAAAAGGTCTCACGTCTCGAAATAGACCTCTGTAAATTACTGCCTCTCCAGTGGGGGACGTGTTTCTCAATCACTGTGATTTTTAATTTCTTGGATTCTTTATTGTGACAGGTAGCATAGTGTTGAGAAACACTATGTCCTGGGAATCCATTATGAATATTTGTTAGATGTTCTCCAACGCGAATGCCTGCTGTCCTAATGGTTCTCCCTACGTATTGCAGGTTACACTCGCATTGCAGCAAATAAATGACTCCTTTAGTATCACATGTGATGAACTCTTTAATGGGATATTCCTTCCCTGTTATTGAAGAGGTGAATTTGTTAGTTCTCACTGTGATGGCTTCTGTACATATACGACACCTTTTACAAGGGTAGAAGCCTTTCATGTTTGGAAATATCTCCATTTTTAATGGCCTTTCCACTGGGTTTCTGGCTATTAAGTCTTTCAGATTTGTCGCCTTTCTGAAAATTAGCTTAGGTTGGATCGGTAAAGCAGGTCCCAAGACTTTGTCCTCTTGTAGGACACCCCAGTATTTTCTGAAAACGTAGTTGAGCCATTTATAATTGCTGGAAAATTTTGTAGTAAATGCATATTCAAACTGAGGAGAGGTAAGTTTGGTCATGCTTTTTGGTTCCACTAGGTTCTTTTGTTCCAAAGGGGTGACATTTTCAATCTCTCTGTCTAATTCGGAGATGTCATACCCTTTTTCAACAAACCTCTGTTTTAGGGTTCCTACTTGTTGCTGGAAGTCCTCCTTCGTGGTACAGTTCCTTCTGATTCTCCTAAATTGACTTCTAGGAACCGAACTGAGCCATTTGGGGTGATGACAACTATCTATGGCTATAAAGCCATTTCTGTCGGTCGGTTTAAAGAAAGATCGGGTTGCAAAGCCCGAATTCCTTCTATAAATCACCAAATCTAGGAAGTTGATAGAGGTATTGCTGTATTGGTAGGTGAACCTGATGCCCCAATTATTGCAATTCAGGTTATCCATGAAAATTTTCAAAGATGTTGCGTCCCCTTGCCACACAAGCAACGTGTCGTCTATATACCTCCTCCAAATGACCAGTTCTTTGATACGATTAGTAAAAATATTTCGGTCTTCCCAGAGGGCCATGAACAGGTTGGCCAAGCTGGGGGCAAACTTTGCCCCCATGGCCACCCCCGTTCTTTGGCGATAGAAATTCTGGTTGTAGTAGAAATAGTTATGGTCCATCCCAAAAGTTAGGAGATCCAAGATAAACTGTTTTTGTTTGAACGGGATTTCTTGATTGGCATCAAGAAAAGTACAGACAGCCTCATAGCCCATTTCATGTGGTGTATAGTGATGTCACGTCAGCCGTGACCAGCAGTACATCCCCTTGAACCTCTACTTCGGTAATATCTTTGATGCATTGAGACGTGTCTTTAAGGAAAGCGGGTGTCTCTTGTACTAATGGCTGCAAGAAGTAATCAACATACTTTCCTATCCTCGAAGTAATGGATTCAATCCCACTCACTATGGGCCTCCCGGGTGGGTTATCTAGGCTTTTATGAACCTTTGGGAGGTAGTAAATAGTCGGAATTCTCGGTGAGACTGGGACAAGGAATTCCTTTTCTTTCTCATTTAAAATTCCCATGTCAAAACCTTTGTGTATTAGTTTTTCCAGCTTCTTTTTGTACATGAATGTAGGGTCACTTTTCAAAATTTCATATGTGGTTGGGTCTGCTACTAATCGATCCATTTCTTGGATGTAATCATCCTTATTCAGTAGCACGATCCCCCCACCTTTATCTGCTGGCCTAATCACAAGATTCTTCTTCTCACAAAGGGATTTAATACCCTTTTGTAGATCCCCTTGGGGTTTAAATTCCAACTCTTTCCCTTCCAATTCTTTAAGCACAAGGTCCCTGAATACAGTAACGTGATGACTTGGGACTCCTGGAGGGTTAAAAAGTGAGGCATTCTTCAGACCTGAAGGAATAATTGTGGAGGTTTGGTAGGAGACATAGTTCCTTTCACCGGCTTTTGACAAAAAATGTCTTTTCACGTTAAGTTTCCTCACATATTTGTGGATGTCCACGAATGTCTCAAACTTATTTAAGGGTTTTTTTGGGGCATATTTCAACCCTTTGCTCAGTGTGTGTTTTTCAGAGTCAGAAAGATCTACCTTACTAAGGTTGAAGATTCCTTGAATTTCATGATTCTTAATTCTTTTCTTTGAGCCTCCTCTACATCCCCTCATTGTTTTCTTCTTTTTTTGCCCTTCTTTGGGCCCTGTCCTAAAAAACTCTTCTTATTGTTTTTTATAGGTGTTCTGGTCTGTGGAGGTTCAAACACCTCTTCCCTTTCTTCATATCCATTATGTTGTAAGGGTTCGTATCTATTTTGGGTGTATTGGGAATAAACCCGAGGCGTATGCGGAGAGTCATTATAATTACCCATATAGTCCATTGAGACTCTTCTTGGTGACCGAGATCTCGATCTCCTGGGCTGTCTCTCCCTCGAGTTGGTTCGATACTCCTGTTTGCTCCTATAGGAATCATGTCTGGGAGGTCTCACTTTATCCCTCTTGTTGTTATTATTAATGTTACCCCCATTTTGCTGTCTCATGTTCTGAATAGAACCGTTATCTCTCAAGGGTTTAAATTTATCAACTCCTCTTTGCCCTTGTTGTTCAGCATCTCTTTTAGGAGGTTCCCAGATTTTCACCTCTTTTTTGGGTACATCCTTCGGTTCTCTGAAACCAAACGTTTCCAGACTTTTCTGGGAAGTCCCTTCTCCTAGTGGATTTTGAGTTTCCATCTCAGTTCCCTCTTCCACTATGAGGTTTAACTGCCATTTGAATACCTTTGAGGCCTGGTAATCTTCCAGGTCCCTCAGGTATTTCTTTCTTTTTTTAGCTTTTTGTTCTTCATCTTCCATAGCTAGTATTTCTCTAAGTTCCTGGTTGTATACCTTATATGCTTCCTCCTGCATAGACGGTTTTAGTTTCTCCTTGATCTCTAATATTTCTTTATTTAATTTTAAAACTTTCTTTCTCTTCCTATCAATGAGGAAATTTAATAATCCCATACCTGCTCCATTAAAAAAATGGAACCATTCCTTGAGATCTGGATCTCCCTGGTCTGGGTATAAACTCCACCGTAGACTTCTAGGGACCATTTTCTCCTGGACATATTTCTCAAGAAACGCTATGTCCCAGGAGGCATGTAATTCAGACACCATTATGTTTTTTAATCTCATGAAGATGCCTCTCAAGTCTGTGGTCTCATAGGTGGTTGTAGTGAAAATATCCTCTACTAAAAGTTTACGTGTACTGTAATATTCAAAAATATCCATGTGGATCTGCCGCTACTTGAATAGTATGTATATATATGTGAAAAAGAAAAAGTGCGCTGATCCGTGATATGCTGCTCCCAGATAAAAATAAATAAATGCGTGTAATTGGTGGTGCGCTATATCTAAAATGTGTGCAAAAATGCAAACAAATGATGTGCAACCTCAAATATATACAATTAAGGTGCAAAACTGTAACATATAAATATATATGAAAATATATGAAATAAAGTCCCAAGACACTAATGTGTCTATATTGAAACAATATTCGGTGATGTGGTTGGTGATGGATGGTGTTCCAAAGTAATACGTGACTTGAATTCCCTCCACCTGTTAGAATTCCTCCTTACCGGACGGAATGAAATAAGTGCTCTCCTTAAAGAAAACAAACAATCCCTGGTGCTCCAAAATCAAAAGGTGCTCCCCACCGTGCGTATAAATACCCTGCTGGGCTTCTTACCAGATGGATATAGATGACATGCGTAATTGCATCCCTCTTGGACGGGTCTGTCTCTGTATCCAATTGGTCCTTATCAGCCTCTGGTGGATATGAACACCGAATACTAATGCGCTGCTCACCGGCAGATTGGTCCTATATTCCGGTGACACTGGTAGCCGCTTACAGTAAGCGGTGGGAAGGATCGTATCGTTCCAGCATAACATGTAAAAAGGAATGACTGCTATAGTGCATTATCCTTAGTGTAAACTTTATTCAAAATGAAATTGCACTTACATGAAATATGTGGTAGAAAAGCGTAAGGAATTCCTGTATGACTAGGGTCCGGCTGCAGTCCGGATCCCCAGCGACGTGGTGACGGCACGCCTCCTGTCTGACGCGTTTCCGCCTAATTGGCTGTCTTCGGAGAAAGGAGGTTCTCGCGCGCCGTCACTTCCGTCCTATTTATTCTGGAAGGGGCCGCGTCACTTCCGGTGTCAGCAGAGGAGGCGCCGGAAGTTATTTGCGGGACCCTTGGTTTCAGTTTTCTAGTGCAACTTCAAATATTAATGGTCCGATATCGGGGTGGTCTCCTATATTTAGTTAAAACTAAACCACCATGATTCTGGCATTGGATATCTGGCGGTATATAATACTCTTGCCTTTACTTGTATCGGCTCCTCCCCATCGGCCATCAATTATTGAAAGTTAAACTGGATATGCATATATAATGTACATCTCAGGGGATAATTCTCCTGTGTAAAGTTAATAATATTTACATAAATAAAAAACTTTATTTAAAATGTTGAAATTAAAAATTCACCTAATATCCGCAATACCAATGGTGACACCGGAAGTGACTTCTGGGCACTTTCCCTAATGGTGACACCGATCGGATTGCAATATGGATGCATTAAAAAACTGAAACCTTTATTACAGCATGTATAACATCTTCAGTTACTAAAAATTATCCATTTAAAACTTACATATGTTTTATAATAAAACCGTAAAAGATTTTTACAATAGTTAAAAACCATATGGTATATAGGTATAATTTACACAGGAGAATTATCCCCTGAGATGTACATTATATATGCATATCCAGTTTAACTTTCAATAATTGATGGCCGATGGGGAGGAGCCGATACAAGTAAAGGCAAGAGTATTATATACCGCCAGATATCCAATGCCAGAATCATGGTGGTTTAGTTTTAACTAAATATAGGAGACCACCCCGATATCGGACCATTAATATTTGAAGTTGCACTAGAAAACTGAAACCAAGGGTCCCGCAAATAACTTCCGGCGCCTCCTCTGCTGACACCGGAAGTGACGCGGCCCCTTCCAGAATAAATAGGACGGAAGTGACGGCGCGCGAGAACCTCCTTTCTCCGAAGACAGCCAATTAGGCGGAAACGCGTCAGACAGGAGGCGTGCCGTCACCACGTCGCTGGGGATCCGGACTGCAGCCGGACCCTAGTCATACAGGAATTCCTTACGCTTTTCTACCACATATTTCATGTAAGTGCAATTTCATTTTGAATAAAGTTTACACTAAGGATAATGCACTATAGCAGTCATTCCTTTTTACATGTTATGCTGGAACGATACGATCCTTCCCACCGCTTACTGTAAGCGGCTACCAGTGTCACCGGAATATAGGACCAATCTGCCGGTGAGCAGCGCATTAGTATTCGGTGTTCATATCCACCAGAGGCTGATAAGGACCAATTGGATACAGAGACAGACCCGTCCAAGAGGGATGCAATTACGCATGTTATCTATATCCATCTGGTAAGAAGCCCAGCAGGCTATTTATACGCACGGTGGGGAGCACCTTTTGATTTTGGAGCACCAGGGATTGTTTGTTTTCTTTAAGGAGAGCACTTATTTCATTCCGTCCGGTAAGGAGGAATTCTAACAGGTGGAGGGAATTCAAGTCACGTATTACTTTGGAACACCATCCATCACCAACCACATCACCGAATATTGTTTCAATATAGACACATTAGTGTCTTGGGACTTTATTTCATATATTTTCATATATATTTATATGTTACAGTTTTGCACCTTAATTGTATATATTTGAGGTTGCACATCATTTGTTTGCATTTTTGCACACATTTTAGATATAGCGCACCACCAATTACACGCATTTATTTATTTTTATCTGGGAGCAGCATATCACAGATCAGCGCACTTTTTCTTTTTCACATATATATACATACTATTCAAGTAGCGGCAGATCCACATGGATATTTTTGAATATTACAGTACACGTAAACTTTTAGTAGAGGATATTTTCACTACAACCACCTATGAGACCACAGACTTGAGAGGCATCTTCATGAGATTAAAAAACATAATGGTGTCTGAATTACATGCCTCCTGGGACATAGCGTTTCTTGAGAAATATGTCCAGGAGAAAATGGTCCCTAGAAGTCTACGGTGGAGTTTATACCCAGACCAGGGAGATCCAGATCTCAAGGAATGGTTCCATTTTTTTAATGGAGCAGGTATGGGATTATTAAATTTCCTCATTGATAGGAAGAGAAAGAAAGTTTTAAAATTAAATAAAGAAATATTAGAGATCAAGGAGAAACTAAAACCGTCTATGCAGGAGGAAGCATATAAGGTATACAACCAGGAACTTAGAGAAATACTAGCTATGGAAGATGAAGAACAAAAAGCTAAAAAAAGAAAGAAATACCTGAGGGACCTGGAAGATTACCAGGCCTCAAAGGTATTCAAATGGCAGTTAAACCTCATAGTGGAAGAGGGAACTGAGATGGAAACTCAAAATCCACTAGGAGAAGGGACTTCCCAGAAAAGTCTGGAAACGTTTGGTTTCAGAGAACCGAAGGATGTACCCAAAAAAGAGGTGAAAATCTGGGAACCTCCTAAAAGAGATGCTGAACAACAAGGGCAAAGAGGAGTTGATAAATTTAAACCCTTGAGAGATAACGGTTCTATTCAGAACATGAGACAGCAAAATGGGGGTAACATTAATAATAACAACAAGAGGGATAAAGTGAGACCTCCCAGACATGATTCCTATAGGAGCAAACAGGAGTATCGAACCAACTCGAGGGAGAGACAGCCCAGGAGATCGAGATCTCGGTCACCAAGAAGAGTCTCAATGGACTATATGGGTAATTATAATGACTCTCCGCATACGCCTCGGGTTTATTCCCAATACACCCAAAATAGATACGAACCCTTACAACATAATGGATATGAAGAAAGGGAAGAGGTGTTTGAACCTCCACAGACCAGAACACCTATAAAAAACAATAAGAAGAGTTTTTTAGGACAGGGCCCAAAGAAGGGCAAAAAAAAGAAGAAAACAATGAGGGGATGTAGAGGAGGCTCAAAGAAAAGAATTAAGAATCATGAAATTCAAGGAATCTTCAACCTTAGTAAGGTAGATCTTTCTGACTCTGAAAAACACACACTGAGCAAAGGGTTGAAATATGCCCCAAAAAAACCCTTAAATAAGTTTGAGACATTCGTGGACATCCACAAATATGTGAGGAAACTTAACGTGAAAAGACATTTTTTGTCAAAAGCCGGTGAAAGGAACTATGTCTCCTACCAAACCTCCACAATTATTCCTTCAGGTCTGAAGAATGCCTCACTTTTTAACCCTCCAGGAGTCCCAAGTCATCACGTTACTGTATTCAGGGACCTTGTGCTTAAAGAATTGGAAGGGAAAGAGTTGGAATTTAAACCCCAAGGGGATCTACAAAAGGGTATTAAATCCCTTTGTGAGAAGAAGAATCTTGTGATTAGGCCAGCAGATAAAGGTGGGGGGATCTTGCTACTGAATAAGGATGATTACATCCAAGAAATGGATCGATTAGTAGCAGACCCAACCACATATGAAATTTTGAAAAGTGACCCTACATTCATGTACAAAAAGAAGCTGGAAAAACTAATACACAAAGGTTTTGACATGGGAATTTTAAATGAGAAAGAAAAGGAATTCCTTGTCCCAGTCTCACCGAGAATTCCGACTATTTACTACCTCCCAAAGGTTCATAAAAGCCTAGATAACCCACCCGGGAGGCCCATAGTGAGTGGGATTGAATCCATTACTTCGAGGATAGGAAAGTATGTTGATTACTTCTTGCAGCCATTAGTACAAGAGACACCCGCTTTCCTTAAAGACACGTCTCAATGCATCAAAGATATTACCGAAGTAGAGGTTCAAGGGGATGTACTGCTGGTCACGGCTGACGTGACATCACTATACACCATCATACCACATGAAATGGGCTATGAGGCTGTCTGTACTTTTCTTGATGCCAATCAAGAAATCCCGTTCAAACAAAAACAGTTTATCTTGGATCTCCTAACTTTTGGGATGGACCATAACTATTTCTACTACAACCAGAATTTCTATCGCCAAAGAACGGGGGTGGCCATGGGGGCAAAGTTTGCCCCCAGCTTGGCCAACCTGTTCATGGCCCTCTGGGAAGACCGAAATATTTTTACTAATCGTATCAAAGAACTGGTCATTTGGAGGAGGTATATAGACGACACGTTGCTTGTGTGGCAAGGGGACGCAACATCTTTGAAAATTTTCATGGATAACCTGAATTGCAATAATTGGGGCATCAGGTTCACCTACCAATACAGCAATACCTCTATCAACTTCCTAGATTTGGTGATTTATAGAAGGAATTCGGGCTTTGCAACCCGATCTTTCTTTAAACCGACCGACAGAAATGGCTTTATAGCCATAGATAGTTGTCATCACCCCAAATGGCTCAGTTCGGTTCCTAGAAGTCAATTTAGGAGAATCAGAAGGAACTGTACCACGAAGGAGGACTTCCAGCAACAAGTAGGAACCCTAAAACAGAGGTTTGTTGAAAAAGGGTATGACATCTCCGAATTAGACAGAGAGATTGAAAATGTCACCCCTTTGGAACAAAAGAACCTAGTGGAACCAAAAAGCATGACCAAACTTACCTCTCCTCAGTTTGAATATGCATTTACTACAAAATTTTCCAGCAATTATAAATGGCTCAACTACGTTTTCAGAAAATACTGGGGTGTCCTACAAGAGGACAAAGTCTTGGGACCTGCTTTACCGATCCAACCTAAGCTAATTTTCAGAAAGGCGACAAATCTGAAAGACTTAATAGCCAGAAACCCAGTGGAAAGGCCATTAAAAATGGAGATATTTCCAAACATGAAAGGCTTCTACCCTTGTAAAAGGTGTCGTATATGTACAGAAGCCATCACAGTGAGAACTAACAAATTCACCTCTTCAATAACAGGGAAGGAATATCCCATTAAAGAGTTCATCACATGTGATACTAAAGGAGTCATTTATTTGCTGCAATGCGAGTGTAACCTGCAATACGTAGGGAGAACCATTAGGACAGCAGGCATTCGCGTTGGAGAACATCTAACAAATATTCATAATGGATTCCCAGGACATAGTGTTTCTCAACACTATGCTACCTGTCACAATAAAGAATCCAAGAAATTAAAAATCACAGTGATTGAGAAACACGTCCCCCACTGGAGAGGCAGTAATTTACAGAGGTCTATTTCGAGACGTGAGACCTTTTGGATTTATGAGCTTAAATGTTATAGACCGAAAGGCCACAATATAGACTGGGACATCAACTCTCATATTAATAACAGTTGATATACATATAGCTAGTATTTACTCTTTCATTTCATTTATGGGCATGGAACATCGCAATACACATATTATTATACCTATATACCATATGGTTTTTAACTATTGTAAAAATCTTTTACGGTTTTATTATAAAACATATGTAAGTTTTAAATGGATAATTTTTAGTAACTGAAGATGTTATACATGCTGTAATAAAGGTTTCAGTTTTTTAATGCATCCATATTGCAATCCGATCGGTGTCACCATTAGGGAAAGTGCCCAGAAGTCACTTCCGGTGTCACCATTGGTATTGCGGATATTAGGTGAATTTTTAATTTCAACATTTTAAATAAAGTTTTTTATTTATGTAAATATTATTAACTTTACACAGGAGAATTATCCCCTGAGATGTACATTATATATGCATATCCAGTTTAACTTTCAATAATTGATGGCCGATGGGGAGGAGCCGATACAAGTAAAGGCAAGAGTATTATATACCGCCAGATATCCAATGCCAGAATCATGGTGGTTTAGTTTTAACTAAATATAGGAGACCACCCCGATATCGGACCATTAATATTTGAAGTTGCACTAGAAAACTGAAACCAAGGGTCCCGCAAATAACTTCCGGCGCCTCCTCTGCTGACACCGGAAGTGACGCGGCCCCTTCCAGAATAAATAGGACGGAAGTGACGGCGCGCGAGAACCTCCTTTCTCCGAAGACAGCCAATTAGGCGGAAACGCGTCAGACAGGAGGCGTGCCGTCACCACGTCGCTGGGGATCCGGACTGCAGCCGGACCCTAGTCATACAGGAATTCCTTACGCTTTTCTACCACATATTTCATGTAAGTGCAATTTCATTTTGAATAAAGTTTACACTAAGGATAATGCACTATAGCAGTCATTCCTTTTTACATGTTATGCTGGAACGATACGATCCTTCCCACCACTTACTGTAAGCGGCTACCAGTGTCACCGGAATATAGGACCAATCTGCCGGTGAGCAGCGCATTAGTATTCGGTGTTCATATCCACCAGAGGCTGATAAGGACCAATTGGATACAGAGACAGACCCGTCCAAGAGGGATGCAATTACGCATGTCATCTATATCCATCTGGTAAGAAGCCCAGCAGGCTATTTATACGCACGGTGGGGAGCACCTTTTGATTTTGGAGCACCAGGGTTTGTTTGTTTTCTTTAAGGAGAGCACTTATTTCATTCCGTCCGGTAAGGAGGAATTCTAACAGGTGGAGGGAATTCAAGTCACGTATTACTTTGGAACACCATCCATCACCAACCACATCACCGAATATTGTTTCAATATAGACACATTAGTGTCTTGGGACTTTATTTCATATATTTTCATATATATTTATATGTTACAGTTTTGCACCTTAATTGTATATATTTGAGGTTGCACATCATTTGTTTGCATTTTTGCACACATTTTAGATATAGCGCACCACCAATTACACGCATATATATATATATATATATAATGTTTGTGGGTTTTAAGTAGTTTTCTAGCAAAAAATACTGATTTTAACTTGTAAACAAAAAGTGTCAAAAATAGGCTCGTTCTTAAAGTGGTTAAATTATAGGTCTACAATGGCATATATAACACATTAACAAATATTAATCTCTTGTGAACCCATCCCTTCAGTGTTCACTAGTAAACACAAGACAATCAGTGACAAATAAAGTCCAAATATAAAAACATGACCTTGTGTTAATAATTTTAAATGTTTGTGAAGTTGCAGCTCCAGTGCTGCAAAATAAGATACATCAAATAGTGTGCAACAAAAGTCCAAATAAATAAAAAATAACTTCCAGATTATGACCCACATGAACATAGGTTATAATGTGCTTAGGACACTTCTTTCCAGGGATACCCAGTGGGTGAGATGTCACTCTAGAAGGTTTGGATACTTACAGCATGATATATATGTATTCCTTATTAAGGGAGGAGGTGGTTCATTAGTTCACTACAATAGGCTTAAAATACAAAAAGAACCTCCATACTATAGTCGTTTAAAATCAAGCCTTTGTATTAAAGTAAATTGCATTCACATATAATTTTAGGCAATGCCACATTCAGATAAAGAGATCACAATATCTCAAATCGCTCTGGGAACTCCACTTCCAGTTTTGGTACTGGTCACCCGACTCTTTCCAACATGGTGAGTCGCAAACCATGTGACTTCATCAGAGGATCTGGAGATCAGGGCACAAATTACTAAGGCTGGCCATACACTATACAATTTTCTTGTTCAACTTTCCTTTAGATTTACCAAAACCATGTAATATAGGGTCAAACCTAAACACTTTCAATTTGTATGCAATCAGGCAGGCCCTTGCACTACATAGTTTAAGGTAAATCTAAAGGAAATTGAATAAGAAAATTGTATAGTGTATGGCCAGCCTTAGCATTGAGCATGTGTGATCCCTTATGTGTTAATTTGCAGCACTGGGTGCGGTTTCACAAAGTTTACATTTATTTACCACAAGGTCATGTTTTTTTATTTAGAATTTATTTGTCACAGATTGTCTTGTGTTTACTAGTGCGACACTGTAGGGATGGGCTAATGTGTAATGTACAGTGAGGGGATAAAGTATTTGATTCCCTGCTGATTTTTTATGTTTGCCCATTGACAAAGAAATGATCAATCTATAATTTTAATGGTAGATTTATTTTAACAGTGAGAGACAGAATAACAACAAAATTATCCAGAAAACGCATTTCAAAAAAGTTATAAATTGATTTCCATTTTAATGAGTGAAATACTGTAAGTATTAGACCCCTTCCCAAAACATGACTTAGTACTTGGTGGGAAAACCCTTGTCGGCAATCACACAGGTCAGACGTTTCTTGTAGTTGGCCACCAGGTTTGCACACATCTCAGGAGGGATTTTGTCCCACTCCTCTTTGCAGATTCTCTCCAAGTCATTAAGGTTTTCGAGGCTGTTGTTTGGTAACTCGAACCTTCAGCTCCCTCCACATATTTTCTATAGGATTAAGGTCTGGAGACTGGCTAGGCCACTCCAGGACCCAAATGTACTTCTTCTTGAGCCTCTCCTTTGTTGCCTTGGCCATGTGTTTTGGGTCATTGTCATGCTGGAATACCCATATATGACCCATTTTCAATGCCCTGGCTGGGGGAAGGATGTTCTCATACAAGATTTGATGGTACATGGCCTCGTCCATCGTCCCTTTGATGCTGTGAAGTTGTCCTGTCCCCTTAGCAGAAAAACACCCCCAAAGCATACTGTTTCCAACTCCATGTTTGAACGGGTGGGGGGGGGGTTTGGATTGGGGTCATAGGCAGCATTCTACCCCTCCTCCAGTGATGTCACTGGCTGCATGCAAAGTAAATATCTCCTAAACGGTACATGTTTAGGAGATATTTACAGTACCTATAGGTAAGCCTTATCATAGGCTTACCTAAAGGTACAAGTTGCAGAGGAGGGTTTACCTCCTCTTTAACCACTTGCCGACCGCTCACTGAGCTGGTACTGCAAAGTGGCTCATTATTGTCCAGCGACGTAGACCTACCGCCGGAGGCTCGCTCCCGCTGTATTCAGAGGAGTCGGGCCAGGGGAGGAGAGGCAGTGATCACCGCCGCTCTTCCCCAATCGTCGGGGATCGAGTGAGGAAATCCGCCTAATGCCCCGTACACACGTACCGATTGTCGGCCGACGACCGATCGGCCTATTGTAGGCTTGTTAGTATGATGCTTCCGACAGCGCATTTTCGGCCAAACAGAATCTGTCGTGCAAGCATTAACATTTTTGTACGCCGACGACAGAACGGCCGATTGTTCGCCAGTCAGTACAGATTTCGGCCGACAGACAGCAGATTTGCAAGACTGGGCATGCTCAGAAAAGAAAAAAGACAAGGAAAGTTAACCATCACATGACATCACTTCTGCAGTCGGCTGTTGTTGGCCGACAAAATGCGTGTGCAGTCTTTTGCAGTTTTCAACAGACACGACAGCCCTGGACAAAAGACGGCCGATCGTTCGGCCGACGATCAGTACGTGTGTACGGGGCTTAAGTGTCATTTCTGTCTGCTGCCCCATTCCTCCTCTATCAGCATCCATTACTTATGACAAGTTTTCCTGACACCAAGAAGAAAAAGGTAACAGGGGAGGGACCTCTTGCTGATTGACAGCCTCAACTCTGTTCCTGCACGCTGTGTAAAGGGGGGGGGGTGTCTCTTCTATCCAATCAGCTATTAGAGCTATCCTCACTGAGCTCTGGCATAAGTAGTTTCAGCTCTCCAGCCCCTGTTTTCTGAAAGCTTAGCTATGCTTAACAAATTCTGGACTTTGAACAGGTGTAGAGAAGAGAATAATGCAGATAAACAGGTGCAGCTTACGCAGGAGGAATTGGTTGATCTCTGTGTATCACATGAAGCTAGATACTTCCCTGGGTATATGGAAGGGTTTACAACCACTTAAAAAATGTACCATTCAGTTTTACACTTTTACACCACTGAATAAGCTGTTTCAGTTGTAATAGAAGTATTCCATTGTTATGTGTTCTTACATCCTTGATTGACATCTAATGTTATTTGGCACCGACTTTTGAAGGCTAGGCTTGTGTATGCCTCATTACTTGCCCTGCTAATAAGCCTACATTACTTAATTCACAACAATATATTCCAGCAAAATAATATAAAAGCATTGCCTAATCTTATCTTGTTATTTTTTCTTATGAGAAAACATGTTAGAATAGTTTACAACACGATTATCATTACAGCCCAATATTATGATTATGAGCCTTTTTAATCTTAATATGTCATATTTATGGGTTTGTTGCTATAGTCATATTTACAATGATTATTTTGAACAGATTATGCAGTCATCTCAAATTGCAGTTAAAACTTAATTTGAAATTGAATAATTCCTTTTCTCTCAAAGAAATTTGACAGTAATGGCATTAAAGACTTATGACTCACTGAGTTACATGACAAGTCGTATTATTGTTATAAAACATGTCATTAGTTGATGCACATTTGTTGTGCTATGAAAAGGTCAAAATAAGAGATTCTTCATCTACTTATTGCTAGCAGTCTTTCTGTTCCCATTTAATACTGGTTTAGAAATCTGATGAGCTGAATAACATAATTGCCACGGATCACAAAGTCTGCAGAAACACATAAAATACCCCCTCCTGCCTTCATCAAAATAAACAGAGGTCAGAATTTTAAACTACCAACTTCATGTATTAGTTGAATTTCTGAAAATGATTTTTCTAAGCAAAACCGCACTTTGCTAAGGGAATGATTAGCATTGTGACTGTTGGTGCTTGGTGATTGATTGGTCCACGGCTGTCACGTTGAATAAAGTCTCAGCTCTGCGTAAGCTTCCAATAGAGTGACTTGAAGTTCACATAGGGCTCTCTTTCCTTCATCCTGATGGAAGAACACAATGGCAAAGAATTTTTTTTTTTTTATCCAAAAAACATTTTATTAAAATAGAAGTTGTTTCCATACAGAAATTAGCCAAGTATCAATTACAGAGTAAAATGTTGTGTCTGTAAGCACAATGAAGACTTACGGTATTCAGTGTAAAATTTATAGCAAGAGTCTAGGGCTTATGGTTTAAGGTCATTTTCATTATGAACATATTAGAACAAATAACAGTAAGTGATTAATCCTGCATCTAACGTATGATGCATTGTAAGGTAACATAACATAACAGGGAGATAGGCAATTTTCCGGGAATGGTGGTAAGGAATGAGAAGGAGGAGGAAGTCAAGGGGAGAGAAGGCATCATGTTTCAAGCTCCTGGAGAGTAGGAGTGATGCATAGAGGTCAGGAAGAGCATGTAAAAAGTCTAATAGAAAATTACACAATGGTCATTGGTCAATATAGTTCTCCTTAGTAATAGGGTATTCCAGGAGGGAGCATTGCTTCAGCCATGTATTGGGGAGAGAGCAAGAGTAAGAGAAGAAAAGAAAGGGGAAGGAGGAGAAATGAGAAAAAAAAGGGGGGATGGATGGGAATTGGAGTGGGGGGGGGGGGGGTGTAAAAAAGGATGGGGGGAATGGTAGGAGCCGGTAGGGAGGGACTCACCAGGAGGTCCCTCCGGCAAGTTGTTTTTTGGCAAGGTGTTTGATCTATGTGGTCATGTCACACTATGTATAGAAAAAGATCCAGGAGTATAGAAGGTAGCCTGGGTCGTAGAAGGATTTACTAGGTGGCAGAAGGCCTCCATGGTTTTAAAGTGTATCCAGCATGCCCAGGTGGATGCAAATTTAGATGGGCGGTCATTCGCAATGCAGATGAGCTCTTCCATTTTTGCAATTTTGGATACACGGATAAACCATTCAGACAGGAAAGAAGTACAGGTTGAACCCTAATGAGCTGGTATGCAAAGTTTAGCAGTGTTGATCATGTGCATTGATAGGGATTTAAAATAAGATTTGTTGGGGATAGAGGTGTGATGTAGAGGAAACTGTGCTGGAGTGAAATCCAAGGTATAGGCTGTTATTTGTGATATTATGGAATTAACTTCTTTCCAGAACGTTTGGATTAGTGGGCATTCTCCCCAAATATGGAGGAGCGAGCCCACTTAGTTTTGGCAGCGCCAACAGAGGTAGGTAAGAGAAAGTTTGAATTTGTGGAGTAAGGCTCGTGTTTGATACCATCTGGATAGGTTTTTTTATAATTATTTTAAGGAGAACTGAGTACACGAGGTGTCTAAAAAAAGGTCAGTCAATGGTATCAGAAAACAAACAAAACAGAAGATACAAACAAATTAGCCTTAAAAATAATTGCTATCCTTCACAACAAACTTTTGGCAACGTTCATAAAGCTTTTGGAAACTGTCAGCAAAGGCTTTTTTTAGGAATCGATCGCAGAACCTCTGTCATGCATTCTTGGATTGCCTCCATGTCCGCAAAATGTGCACCTTTCATGACGCTCTTCAGGCGGGGAAACAGAAAGAAGTCTGCAGGTGCCAGATCAGGGGAGTAATGGATGATTGAGAACAGATACACCATGCTAAACCAAGAATTGGCACACACGGATCGCCCCAGGTCTCATCTTCTGTAACAATGATTTGCAGAAAGGATGGATCCTGGTAACACATGGTAATGAACCCTCCAGAGGTTTCCATCTGTTTTTCTTTCTGTTGGTCTGTCAGCTTATGTGGCACAAACCATGAGCAGATCTTCCGCTTACCCAAATATTCACGGACGATAGTGCGCACCGTGTCCTTGCTAATGCCCAATTCCTCCAGCATCAGTTGTAGAGTCAGTCGCCGGTCTTGTGACAGCATTTGTCGCACTCGCTCATCTTCAGTCATTTCCTTCCCATCGTGAAAGCTTTTTAACTAGTCGTAAACACATTTTCTGCTCACGGCTTGCATCCCGTGCACCAACATTTCATGCGTCTTCATCGCCGTTTTGCCCAATTCGTAGCAGAATTTTATATTCACTCGTATCTCCATTGCACTATGACCCAACCTCTTATATTGACTATGTTTGACTGCCCGCAGAGGGTTTACCCTGACGGCCACGTGTACTCTACCCTTGGTGGCGCTTCTCGCCGTGTCTCTGGATAGCCATGTGCATGCGCCCATACCTGGCCCATGGTGCCGTTGAGATATCAGACCATTCACCAAACTTTTAGACACACCTCATATGTTGCTCAGAAGGGGTATGCACTCAATCATGTCAGGATGCTCATGGGGGGTGCTTTGGGGCAGGAGGGGCTCTGCCCCCCCAAAGCACCTTTTTCCCTTGTTGATGGGGACAAGGGCCTTTTCCCCACAACCCTGGCCCATTGGTTGTGGGGGTTTGTGGGTAGGGGACTTATCAGAATCTGGAAGTCCCAAAGGGGGCCCCCAGATCCCGTCCCCTATGTGAACAAGTATTGGGGTACATAGTACCCGTCCCCCCCAATGGTCCTTTAACCTAAAAAGGGAACAGATGAAGGCGAATGTCCCTGCCTTTTAGCATCCCAAAGTGGCAAGCTTCCTGGAGAGCCTAAAAGCTCTAAACCTGCTAAAGCAGAAGACAATCCTTTTTTTCTACATATACAGGTGCCCCAGAAGTAGCCACAACTGCAAAAGGTAAGGGGCTCAGTCACCTGAAACCCCTGTATCTTTAAGGAACTGCACCAGAGGGACTAAGTCTAATGTCCTTATTACCTGATGAAGGCACCTGTGAGCCCTCCCCCGCTGTGCTCCACATTGCCTTTTAAAAGACATATTGGGTGCTGAAATCAATACCGGGACCTGTGCCAAACAAAAGCAATCCCAATCAGCAGAGAGGATACTGTGTTACAAGCTGGTATATACTGATTACCTTTAGGAGACTTCATCCAGCTGCCAGGGCCTTGCCCCAGCTGGAGAAATAATATAGCTCAAGAGCTAAAGGAGCCTATATTGTGTCCCCATGCTGCTCCACAGGGACTAGACTGTAGTATGTGTTTCTTTCTTGTTGCTGCTATGCTGCCTCACATGCTGGCCCTTTAACATAAATCTGACTAAACATTTTCGGCACGCGCAGCCCTGCATGACCTTGCGCATGCCCACGAGACCACCCGCGAGGCCATGTGTATGCTCATGCTCCAGCCCACCCATATCCATGCACACACCTGAATTGTAAATGGGGAGCCGGAGCATTCTCTATACACAAACAAAACCTCTATCGGGGCAGCCTGAGTAATACAGCGATTAGCAAACACATCAGCAAGAGCTTAATTGATCACAGTGGGTGGTTGTTTAAATGTCATTCCAGTAAAAGCATGTTAAAACAAAAAATAGCAGCCCCTGCAGCAGAATTTCCAAGCATCGAGCCCGACAGGGCACACGCTTAGGCCATATTTTAGCTCTTGGTACACCAATGACTCTACGTAAGGGAAACAAGGACACTCTAAAAAAAAAAAAAGGTGACTCTCTGTTAAAGGCACAAACAGGCTACAATGAGACATTCACCATTCTTGCCGCAAGATCCTCCAATAAGCGAACAAGGATCCAACCTTCACCTATCATGTCAGGATACATCACTCTGGACCCTGAGGGGCTTGATCCACCTCTCAGGGTCCACTACCCTGAACCTGTAAAGTACCCCACCTGAAACACCTTGATCAGTTATTACTGTGCAGGGTTTTGTATACACAGGGTCTCATTAAAGGCAGCCCTACTTAATAATTTTACTTCCCTCATAGCAGGGCCTGGGTATCATCCATCTGAGCGTTAGAGCCATATAAATGGATCTAGAGGACACCTGGTTAAAACATATGTCAGGCATTAACTGCTGTCTGTGTTCAGTAGGTACAGTGAGAGGGAATCTCCACAGTGAGAAGATTCTGGCTTTTTCTCGCTTTATGAAATAAAACTTTTTTTGTTGGAGTTGGCCCTAAACTCCCCATTATCTACTGAAACTAAAATATCAGTTCTGAGTAAATTGGCCATTTATAGAAAGACCATTAACTATTTTTGCTGTGTATAAAAATAACAGCAAGAAATATATTTGAAAATCACTTTTAAAATGTTTTAATATTTGCTGATTTTGTTGAAGAAAACATGCACCTATGCTTTTAAAGTTACATTATCCTTACTCTCCAAAAATAATTCATACACATACACTACTAATTTGCCCTGTATGTATTTTTTAATGTGTTTTCCTGACACATCATGGCAGCACACACTGGGTTGTGACTCTGCCCCCACAACCTGATAGGATTGGTTAGCTATAAATTTTTGAAGGAGAGACCCCACAGCACTCTCTTTTTTGTTCTCACCTGACAGGATGCATGGATGGATGGATGGATACACGTAGGCCCCTTACCGCACTTCGCCCCAACCTGATTAAGCCTCTCCTGTGTGGAAGTACTACCCTGTACAGTCTCTAATAGAGCTAAATGGAAGGAACCCCAATCTGGTGATCTCAGGGGAATTTGGAACGCCTCTGTTGCATACAAGCCTCTAAATAGACTTACATTTATTTAGTGGTCCCCTGGTAGGCTTTCCTCTCTCCTGCATGGTGTTTTCTCTATCATTCTGGGCATTGTAATCCCACAGATCGATGGGACCTGTTCAAAGATGGCAGGCCGCTAGTTTCTGCTGCTTCCGCTCATGCGTGACCAGAAGTGATGTCAGCAGACACCCAGTTCACTTTTATCTAAAATGGCTCTGGATGCTGCAGATCGCTACTGTGTATGCACGATGGAGTCACTTCCACCACGACAACGGCGGCGGATTTAAAAGCTGCAACTTCTTTCTCAGATGTGGCTGGCATTTCCACATGGAGATCTGCTCATGGAGAAGTCCCTGCTCCTCTCAGGATTACTTCTACTTCTCTCTAAGGTACTTGTCTTGCTATTACTCTTTCTTATTGTGGGTAGAATACCCTGTACTCTCTTGGAGACCTTGTTAATACACTCTTCTTATTGGTGCTATAGGTGTTCTATCTTTTATATCACTGCCTATGGAGGCCACTGCTCAAGCAGACCATCCTCAGACTATAAGGTAAGGGGTCCTCTTGATGGGTAAGTAGTGAAGATTAGAAAAAGAGAGCACAGCCACTAACACTATGGTGTCTGGACGGCCCTACCAGGTCAAGATCATTGAATTCAAGGCTCAAAGAGCACTCAAATCATGCATCTACATTGGCACATGGGCAATGGTCCTCTTCTCGCCACCGCCACTCACATCACAGGGGGTCCTATTCATCCCATCACCATGGCAGTCATTGCACCTGTCCTGCAGCAAATGCCTGCTGGGTTTGCAGAGCACCGGCCCTCCCAGACAAACTAGCCTGCCGCACATGCTTCAACTAGGCAACAAGAGAAAAAGAGTCAGGTGCCAGAGAGGTAACAGACCTAATCAAAGAAACGGTGCAAGATACAATTCTAGAAGCATCCGCTCCTGAACCAGACAGAGCTGCTCAAAACACTTTCTCCATGACTTCTCACCCTCCAACGCGGATTGATTCCTCATCCGACAGCGAAGACTTGGATCTGTCAGTAGGATTTGACTTCACATTAGTTGAACCATTCACCAGGTCGGTCAAAGAAGTGATTGGCTGGGATGAGACAAAAGAAACACCATGTAAAATCAGGAAATACTTATCGAACCTAAAGAAAGAACCAGAGTCCTTTCTGTTCATTGATGAATTAGAGGCCCTCATCAAGGAGGAGTGGCAGAAGCCAGACAAAAGACTAGCTTTAATAATAGGTTAACAAAATTTTACCCACTTAAAGAAACCAATGTAAATCCAGTAATTTATGCACCGGTCGTTGACGCCTCTCTGATGCAATTAGCCAGGCATGTAACTCTGCCCATAGAAGACCCAGTGACCTTCAGGGATGTATTAACCGTAAGATTGACCTTGACCTAAAGAGAGCACCTGCAGACCAGCCATCGCCTCAGCAGTGGTCGGTAGAGCGATTTCAGGATGGACCTCCAGCATTTAAAAGTTGCTGCGGGAAGGGGTGGACCAGGAAAACATGATATCCTCTCTTCAGGAACTCAAGCTCGCTGGAGATTTTGTGGCAGAAGCATCAGTAGACATCATTAGGTCATCTGCTAGGGCCATGTTGGCTTCAGTAATATCCAGAAGAGCCTTGTGGCTAAAGCCCTGGTAGGCTGATGCAGCGTCCAAAACAAACTGGTGTAAAATACCATACAACGGGATCAATCTATTCGGGTTAGAACTAGATTGCGCCATATCAAAAGTAACAGGCAGAAAATCAGGCTTATTCCCTCCGACAGAAGACAAAAACCTCAAAGAGGCCCATCTTTCAAATGCAACCTTCCAGAAAGATATAGGGATGCAAAATTATATGGACCTGGAAGAGAGTTCAAGAGGAAATGGGGAAATACCCAGTCTTCTTTTCTCAGGCTGCAAAAGTCAAAACCCTCCTCAACAACGGATCAGTAGAAGTCCTTTTGAAGGTGTGCCTGTCCAACCTGTAAAGGTGGGAGCCAGACTCAAGATATTTTTACAGGTTTGGACGGATCATATAACAGACCCCTGGACAATTTCCACCATGCAATTTGGTCCCAAGTAAAAAAAGCAGACTTCCAAAATACTATTTCCAACCAACCAGATTGCCAACAATAATGGAAAAAAGAAGATTGCTACTGAAATTTGTGTTGGATCTACTTCAAAAACAAGCAATCATAGATTTCCGGGTGGACCAGAGAAGGGATGGGATTTTATTCTCCACTATTCCTGGTAAGAAAAAAAAAATGGGACCCTTCGACCAGTCCTGGATTTGAAGAATCTCAACAAAAAGATTCAGGTTGAATCCTTGAAAATGGAGAGTCTTCAGTCAGTCTTACTTGCAATAAACTTAGTAGGCTGGATGCTGGCCATAGATTTATCGGACACTTATCTAAACATTCCTATACATCCCATCTTTAAAAAATTTCTCAGTTTTGCGGTAGACAACCAACACTTTCAGTTTTAAAGCTTTCCATTCGGAATCTCCACTGCTCCCAGAACCGTTAAAACGATCCTATTACCTGTTATTGCCTTACTAAGGGAGAGAGGATTAAGAATCCACCTCTACTTGGACGACATCCTCCTTCTGGCGAAAAGTCAGGAAAGTCTCACTTTTTACTTTTCTGCTTTTCACTCCAATCAAGACATAAGCCTACCAACCCTTCTCCACAATCAGGGTGAACCACATCCCTTAGACATAAAAACTACTATCAATAATTATCTTTCAGCCACAAGCTCCCTCAGGAAGACGGACAACCTCTTGATTATATTGTGATGTGACCGGAATGTCTGGCTTTATGTGAATGTTTATGCATGCGTAGCTGCTCTTTTCTCCACCCGTCCCCTCCCCCCCTCCTCTGACAACGTTGTCACTATTTTAATTTGGTTGGTGTTGCACATATATGTTTTTTCACTACATTTCTGAAAATATTTGTGGTGGAACAACTATAATATTTGTGGTGGAGCAACTATAATATTTGGGGTGGAGCAACTGTAATGTTAGTGCAGCAACTGTAATATTTGTGGTGGAACAACTATAATATTTGAGGTGGAGCAACTGTAATATTTGTGGTGGAACAACTATAATATTTGTGGTGGAGCAACTGTAATATTTGTGGTGGAACAACTGTAATATTTGTGGTGGAGCAACTGTAATATTTGTGGTGGAACAACTATAATATTTGAGGTGGAGCAACTGTAATATTTGTGGTGGAACAACTATAATATTTGTGGTGGAGCAACTGTAATATTTGTGGTGGAACAACTATAATATTTGAGGTGGAGCAACTGTAATATTTGTGGTGGAACAACTATAATATTTGAGGTGGAGCAACTGTAATATTTGTGGTGGAACAACTATAATATTTGTGGTGGAGCAACTGTAATATTTGTGGTGGAACAACTATAATATTTGGGGTGGAACAACTGTAATGTTAGTGGAACAACTGTAATATTTGTGGTGGACCAACTATAATATTTGGGGTGGAGCAACTGTAATGTTAGTGGAGCAACTGTAGTATTTGTGGTGGAACAACTTTAATATTTGTGGTGGAACAACTTTAATATTTGTGGTGGAATAACTGTAATATTTGTGGTGGAATAACTGTAATATTTGTGGTGGAGCAATTGTAATATTAGTGGAATAACTGTAATAGTAGTGGAGCGTGCTGTAATATTTGTGGTGGGGCAACTGTAATATTTGTAGAGCATACTGTAAAATTTGTGGTGGACAACTGTAACATTTGTGGTGGAGCAACATGCCATTTAATTTTTGCCATGAGTCTGAAGCAAATATCACAGCTGCTGCACATGTTCAGCCCTAATTGGCTTCATTTCCTGTTCAGGCTGGCAGTTGGGGGCAGTAAAAGCATACAGTTGAGCCATCGTTTTAGTGCCCCCTGACTGCCAGCAGGATGCCAATTGTGTTATTTTTAGCTATGGGGCCTTTTCCCTAAACTACATCATAAAGCTCTCTTGACACTGCAGCTTCCCCCTTTTAAGGCTCTGGGCTTGATTTACTAAAGGCAAAAGGACTGTGTATTTTGCAATGGAATTTTCCCCAGAGCTGAAGAGGTGAAGCTCTGCTGACTTTTATCTTCCAATCCTCTAAAAAATAAAACATATTTTTTTTTCTTGTACTTTGTAAAACAGGTGAATTTAGTTATGAGTTAAAGTGGTTCTAAAGGCTGAAGTTTTTTTTACCTTAATGCTTCCTATCCTTCCTTCCTTCCTTCCTTCCTTCCTTCCTTCCTTCCTTCCTTCCTTCCTTCCTTCCTTCCTTCCTTCCTTCCCATCCTTCCTTCCTTCCTTCATTTCCTTCCTTCCTTCCTTCCTTCCTTCCTTCCTTCCTTCCTTCCTTCCTTCCTTCCTTCCTTCATTTCCTTCCTTCCTTCCTTCCTTCCTTCCTTCCTTCCTTCCTTCCTTCCTCCCTCCCTCCCTTCCTTCCCTCCCTCCTTCCTTCCTTCCTTCCTTCCTTTCTTCCCTCCCTCCTTCCTTCCTTCCTTCCTTCCTTCCTATCCTTCCTTCCTATCCTTCCTTTCTCTTTGTACAGTTATGTGATGTACCTTGAAGTCTGGCTACTATCTTATGCTATGCTGTCTCCTGTTCTATATTTATTATTTATATTCACACTGTACTTTGTTGTTTTATATCTGAGAAAGGCTTTTTAGAATTATATTAGCTTCAGTAGTATTTACTGACTTCAGATATATTTATAAATATCATTCATTTTAATGGTACTGAAACACCAAAAGCATCACAACATTTTAGAAAACAGTAAGGCATACATCTAGGGCGCTATAAAAAAAGAGGATCATCTTTGACATTTCAGTCTGTCACCTGTCACATAAGCTCAATTCCAAATACTCACTTTTAACAAACATTACATTAGGTAGAAAGTGACAGGAAGAGTCAGATAAGACCGATAACTCTTATCATCTTGACTTTTCTTTATATTGTGCAAATTCATTTTAAAACCCTTTACTTATAATATTTACATGTTATACATTTTTAAAAACTGAACAAAGGTTAGTCGGTGGTGTGACCAGTTACACAGCGCCAGATTGCTAAAAGCTAAAGCACCAAATAAATTGCATTTTTAGGAAAGTTTTTTTTTAGTTTTAGATAAAATTGGGAAAGGTCAAACCCTCTGTCAAGTGTTTATTAATGTCTGTGTCCCCATTGGAGAGATTCTCTCCTTTCTTTTTCCTGCTGACCATTGTCTACAAAGAAATAGAGAGAAAATCCCAAAATGTAAGAGTCGTCCCCAGAATAAGCGGTATAAGGAAAGTAAGCATTGCCATGTGCAGTGGCCATGAACTTTTAGATACTCCCACCCTGATCACACACCCCAGATACTCCCACCTTTATAACAACCCCCCGATACCCCCACCCTGATCACACACCCCAGATACTCCCACCTTAATAACAACCCCCAGATACCCCCACCCTGATCACACACCCCAGATACTCCCACCTTAATAACAACCCCCAGATACCCCCACCCTGATCACAATCCCAGATACCCCCACCCTGATCACACTCCCATATACCCCCACCCTTATCGCACCCCCCCCCCCAGATACCACACCATGATCACACCACCCAGATACTCCCACTCTGATCACACACACACAGAAATCCCCCCCCCCCCACTCTGATCACACCCACCAGATACCCCAATCTGTTCACATCTCCTAGATACCCCCACACTGATCACACTCCTAGATACTCCCCCACTCTGATCACACCCCCAGATACCCCCACCCTGATTATACCACCCAGATACTCCCACTCTGATCACACACCTTAAGATAGCCCCCCCACTCTGATCACACCCCCAGATACCCCTCCCCTTATCACCTCCCGATACCCCCCACTCTGATCCCCCCAAGATTTCTCCACTCTGAACATCCCCCCAGATCCACCCCAGATTCCTCCACTCTGATCACACCCCTAGATTCCCTCGACTTTGATCACACCCCAAATCCCTCACCAGATCCCTCCACTCTGATCACACCCCCCCTCCAGATCCTCCCCATCCCTCCACTCTAATCAAACCTCCAGATCACCCCATCCCTTTCTGATCACACCCCCAGATCCCCCACCAGATCTCTCCACTCTGATTACACCCCCCAGATCCTCCCCATCCTTCCACTCTAATCACACCTCCAGATCACCCCCCCCCATCCCTCCACTCTAATCACACCTCCAGATCACCCCCATCCCTCCACTCTGATCACACCCCCAGATCCCCCACCAGAACCCTCAACTCTGATCACACCCCCCAGATCCTCCCCCATCACCCCGCTCTTGGTACACCTCCAGATCACCCCCATCAATCCACTCTGATCACACCTCCAGATCCCTCCACTCTGACCACACCCCCAAATACCCCCACTCTGATCACACCCCAATACTCCTAACTCTGATCACACCCCCCCAGACACCCCCACTTTGATCATACCCCCGGATCCCCCCACCTCTTTATTCCACTTTTCCACTCTGATCACACCCCCAGATTCCCTCCACTCTGATCACACCCCCAGATCCCGCATGAGATTTCTCCACTCTGATTACACCCCTATATTCTCCCTATCCCTCCACTCTGATCACACCCCCAGATCCCCCCATCCCTCCACTCTAATCATGTCTACAGGTCACCCCCCCATCCCTCCACTCTGATTACACCCCTAGATCCTCTCCCATCCCTCCACTCTTGTTACATCTCCAGATCACTCCTCCATCAGTCCACTCTGATCACACCTCCAGATCCCCCAGATCCCTCCACTGTGACCACACCCCCAAATACCCCCACCCTGATCACACCTCAATACCTTCACTCTTATTCCATTCCCCCAGGTACCCCCACTCTGATCACACCCTAGGATTGCCCTCCCCCTCATTTTTCCACTCTGATCACACCCCAACATTCCCTCCACCCTGATCACACCCCCAGATCCCCCATGACATTCCTCCACTCTGATCACACCCCCAGATTCTCCCCATCTCTCCACTCTGATCACCCCTCCAGATCCCCCCATCCCTGCACTCTGATCACACCTCCAGATACCCAACCAGATCGCACCACTCTGATCACACATCCAGATACCCCACAAGATCCCTTCACTCTGATCACCTTCCCAGTCCCCCCCCCCCCCATTACTCTGCTCTAATCACACCTCCAGATCCCCCCAGATCCCTCCACTCTAAACCCACCTCCAGATTACTCCACACTAATCACAATCCCCGGGTACCCCCCTCTCCCATCGCACAATAATATCCTCACATCTCCCCGGTCCTGGAGCACAAGGGACAGGAGGGATAGCTGTGTTCCGTCAGGCAGGAGAATATCTCCAAAAAAAGACAAAACAAACACAAGGGTGCACACGGCCTAGTGCATTATCCTCTAAAAAGGTTTATTCAAATAAAAGGTATAAAAATACTCACAAACAAGTTCTTGATAAAAGCATATCAAACTAGGTGTGTTGTCATCAGCATTGAGATCAAAGGGTGTACCGTCCCCTAAAGCTGGAAAGGCTTATGCGTTTTGAGGCTTAGCCTCTTTCTCAGAGCCTCCAGCAGGATTCCTGGTGGTTGCGGCAGCTTCAGCAACCAGTGGGGAGCCTCATCCACCCTGACCTCTTCCTCTGCTGCTGGCAACCCTGGCCTAAGCCACCCGCCCCCCTCCCCTGCACATTATGGGAATTACTGCCTGCGCACACTTGGGATCAGGATCCCTCTACTACTCTGCCCTCCTCTCCATGCTTGGATCCCTGCTTTCTCTGTGACAGCAGCTAAACAGCAGGTAAACTAGCTCTCTCTCCTACCGGGGGCAGCATGGAGGTTTTAGTTTGCCAGCTAGGGGGACAGGTAAACAAAAAATCCAAATTCAAATCCAAATTCATAGAAAGTGGCTGGGGATTTGGATTTTACCGCCAACTCATACTGCCGCCTTAAGGCAGCTACCTGGGCTGCCTTGTGGTGGTGCGGGCCCTGTTTGCACCCCTCTAAAAGTTGTGCCTGGGGCAACCGCACTGGCTGCCCCCCCCAGGCTACATCACTGGTTATGTGTGTTAGTTCTGTAGCCCTTTATCAAACTGCCTTGTGCTGGCAGCATGCTGGAGATCCAGACTGATACTCTTACACAGAGCGCAGCTGTCTGTATCCCCAGTGGTTCAAAAGGCCTGGATCCTGTTTAAAAACAGCAGATTGGATCACCAGCATGCTGCTGATACAGCGGGGTACAATACAGGGCTGCAACACTAACACTAGAAAAACACTGGCGCATACCAGGAAATATAATATGAAGCAGACACAGGGGGTAAGTGTAAAGAGCGAATTACACTTACCTCCATGGTGTCCTCTTTGAGCCACGGCTTGCCCCAAGAGCACCGTGGTGCCATTGACAAAATGCTTTGGGTCAATGTGCACTCTACTTCCTGTCTATGCTATTTTATAAATGTAATTAGCTAATGGGAGCCCCATAGATTTCTGTTGCAGTAACTAATTTTATTTTTAGATATTAGTGTCATGAAACAGAGAGTGCATAGGCTGGAAGCAAAGAATCAACAATACTGCATTGCTGTTGGACAGCCATAGCTCAGAAATGACAGCACAGTTGTAAATTTAGTTGACACTTCCCAATAACCTCCCGCTGTCCTTTCTAGTTGTATTTCCTGGAGCTCTCTTTAAGAATGACAATCCATCTGTAGATAACCAGCTACTGTGTAATTTTTTTGCAATTTGTATTCTGATTGAAGTTCTCCTGCAATTACCATGTAAGGATCATTGGGGCAAATATGTCATCAAGCTATTCGAGTGGATTGCCGGTAGAAGAGCTGCAGTCAGACTGAAGGTCCATCAGAATGGATCAAGCAGAGCAGCATACAGAAGGAATCCAGCTCAGTGCATTTTATTTGCCTTCTGGAAATGTCAGATTTGCATCTTGACTGAATTCTTCAGGAGCGATATGCCTCTTGCTTCCCATGTGAGCAGGATAAATTTGTCTATTGTCATTTTTTTCTGTTACGCCAAAAAGAAAAGGACAAGAAGACCTTGCATTTTCTCAGATTTGTAAAAAAAAAAAAAAAAAAGCATGAGATTTTGGAATAAGTTATGTTACTTGTAAGGGCTTTTGAAAACCTGTCAAATCATACCTTACCTGTATAGAAAACCTGTCAAAGAGATGAATGAATCTACTGAGACAGGTCAGCAAAAGAAATGTGACTGCTCCTATCCCATATGCCAGACTTTACTGTGAACAGGAAAATAGCTCCTTTAGGCTACAAATGGATTCAATGTAACCCCAGTAAAGGTGTCAATACGGATACATACGGGGGTTTGATTTACTTAAGACAAATAGGCTGTTAACTTTGCAAGGGAATTCTCATTTTTCAAGAGAATTTTCCCTTAGCTTGGTGAATGTGGTGAAAATTCACCTTGCAAAGAATACCCAATCATGTGTCTTTTTGTATGCATGTGATTGGAAGATAGAAGTCAGCAGAGCTTCACCTCATTTAGAGCAGTCAGTCAGTTTTTCTTAGTGGGTATGCACTGCATGAAACAGCAGGTCTTTCTAAACAATAAAGTGTTACTAAACCCACAACAGTAAAATCAGTGTGTATATGCAGTAAAGCATGCTTGTTATATTCACTGTGGAAACTAAGGGGTTAATCCTGCGCATCGTGTAAAAAAGCTGATCCTGTCTTTTCTGATCCTCCCCTCCTTCCACTGTCCCCAATCCATCCCCTGATAGTACAGAGCCTTGGGGACACTCTACACATGCTCAGTTTGGTGTGTTTTGCTAGAGAGTTCTTTTTTTTTTTTCCTTGGGAGGGAGCATCTGATCAGCACAGGGCCAATCAGCACTGTCCAGGCAGAGGGTCAGGGGTCCTGAAGCCTTATAGGGCAGTCAGAGTAGAATGAAAACTCCTCCTACAAGCTTTAAAGAGGTTGTAAACCCACATTTTTTTCCCACCCTGCAAGAGAAACACATAATGAGCTAGTATGCACTGCATCGCTAGTATGCATACTTACCTTAGAACGAGCCCCCGCCGTGCCGCCCGCTTACCTCTATGATGGGCGACATGTCCAGTCGCCCGTCTTCTGCAATCGCGGCATCCGGCCATCTGATTGGCCGGAGACGCGGTGACATCACTCCCGCGCACGCGCGCGGGAGCCGACAGTCATGGCACGGGGCTCTGAAGGAACGGCACGAGCGGCCGTTCCTTCAGAGCGCATGTGCCAGTGATGTCACTGGCTGCATGTAAGGTAAATATCTCCTTAACGGTACATGTTTAGGAGATATTTACAGTACCTATAGGTAAGCCTTATCATAGGCTTACCTATAGGTACAACTTGCAGAGGAGGGTTTACTTCCTCTTTAACCAGGCACTGATAGAAGTTACAAGAATGTTATATATCGCTGATGAGAAAAGGTATTTAGCAGTTTATATTTAATAAACAAATTGCATTTCTATGTTCTGCGTACTGTGGGAGACCAGATATAGTAAATGCAGGTTCTGTGTTTAGTAACACTTTAATGTCCAATCTGCCAAACTCTAAGAGGGCCCCCCTCCCTTCCTTTTAGGATAAATACCTGAAGACAAACAAAACCATAGTACACATACCTACCTCTATGCTTCCTCTCCTTCTCCTTTTGCTTTTTTCATGGCTCCTCTCTGTTGCCTGTGCCCTTGCTCCTCAGCCACCATTTTGAAAATCCTTTCTGGGGTCAGCTCACAATACAGTCCTAGTGTGTATACAGTTCATCTCATGCATGTACCATATGCCATTACATTCATTTTTTTTTTTTTTTAAAGAACCTTCCCAAAAGATTCTGTGAGTTCTTGGGAGAAGGTTTTTTCTTAAACAGATGAGTGCAATGTTGTATGGCGCATGAGAGATGAGCCACATGACATTAGGCATCCACAGTACAATAATTTTAGGAGATCGCTTGAAAAATTTTGCAGATTAGGTACAGGATTTTCTTGAAGGCACCGGTGATGTGGTCTTCCAATGGGGCATCACTGAGGCCAGGGCTATGTTATTAGTGGCTTCAGGAAAACCAAGAAGTGAGCACAAGAAAGGTAAGTAAACTAAAAAAACATGATGTTAGATGGCCTCAACCTAGCATGCAGATATACATGATGTGAGTTTTAGTAAAATAAGGGAAAGGTCAGATTTTAGGTGTTTACCTTCTTTGAGATGACATTATTGCTGGCATAGCTTGATGATATCATCACACTATACACTTGTCACTTGACATGGTCATACAAGTAATGGACGCCCCCATTCCTTCTTGTACAGTGAAGGGACTCTCATATCTTCTACAACAAAGGCCATCTGGAGCCTTTCAGAGTATAGGAAAACTCTAGAAGGTCCTCCAGTTTCAGGTGCATGGAAACCATGCTCTATTCTAGTCTTACAAAACCAGGCTTAGCTGTGCCCCTGGATACAACGTATCTATGCCATTGCTTTTGTGTATTGTTAACATGGGATCTAAAATCAGCTATACGGGATAATCCTCACTATTTTCGTAATCTACGCTTTGGGATTTAAACAAAGTATCTGACAAGATTTCAGTTCTACTACTGACCTTTCAATGAACTTTAAACCCTTAAACCTAGAATCCTATTAAATCGTTAAAATGCTAGAATTTGCTAATCGTTATAGAGTGGAAGTGCAAAGTACACCAGACCTTTTTTGCTAATGTGGAGGGTATTAAACACAAGAGAACGTTATATCTAATCTGATTTTGGTTAGTTTGTATTCAACTCAACAGGAATGCCGCTAGGAAATGATAGACTGGCTATTAAGAAAAGGTACAATCGCCAAACTTGTAGGAGCCCTGTAGAACACACTTGATACATCTCTTCTTAGTGTATTTGGCTAAATTGTCCTAAATTTACCCAGGTAAATTATAATGTATAGTGTTTTGTATATAATAACTTTGCTTATTATGTTCAAGACTAAAAAGAAAATTTTTTTTTTATATGCATCTTATCTACCCTTTGCAGCCAGCAAGAGTCATGCTAAGGAGTGAGACTCCAGCTTTTCTACAGAGTGATTTCTTGCCTTGCTGTGACTAGTCTGCATAGCTTGTTGAATTTGATTGCTTGCTATTCAGATCTATTAAATAAAAAAAATGTGAAATATTTAGAAGAGGGACGTTCTCTCTTCCCCACTGCCAATACAAACAGTCCCATGCAGATTTTTAGTTAAAATGTTACTAATCCAACAACAGTAAAATGAGTCTTTATATGCAGTAAAACATGCTTGTTATACTCACTGTGAAACTTAAGGGGTTAATTTTCATTGTGTAAAAAGGCTGTTTGATCCTGTCTTCTCTGATCCTCCCCCTTCTTCTACTGTCCACAAACCTTCTCCTGATAGAAGAGAGCCATGGGGTATGTGCAAGCTGTACATGCTCAGTTTGGTGTGTATTGCTAGAGAATTCTTTTTTTTTTTGAGAATGCATGTTATCAGTACAGAGCCAATCAGCACTGTCCAGACAGAGGGTCAGGGGTCTTGTAGCCTCATAGGACAATCAGGGGAGAATGAAAATTCCTTCTACAAGCTTTACACAGACACTGATAGAAGTCAAAAGACTGCTATATACTACTGATAAGAAAAGGTATAAAGCAGTTTTTATTTACAAAAAGAATTGCATTTCCATGTTCTGTGTACTGCGGGAGACCAGATATAGTGACTGCAGGGTCCTGGGTTTAATAACACTTGAAATAGCGGCAGCAAAAAAAAAGTGAAAAGTAATACTTGTCTTTCTTCTTCAGAAGTCCAGCATGCTCTGGAAACGAAATGCCATGCAAGCACCTTGTAGCACTGTATAGCTAAACTATAATAACTTTAATAAAAAGTAACTCCACTTTTGTTGTTAAAAAAAAAAATCACCTCTGTGTGATCAAAGTAAGTTGCAGGAATTTTAACACACTTTTATAGCAGATTCTCACCTTTTGCTGCTCTGAATAAATAACTTTTTTTTCAGCATGTCCTGTACAGACTGATTCTAAGTGGAAGGGTCTGGTTCATTATAATCAACTGGTGCACTCCCAGTTTTCTAATGAGACAAGCTGCAGGGTCTGCAGCCTTTTAGAAGTGTTTAACTCTTGGAGAGTATCCCACCAAAACAAAGTTTCTGATTGCAGGGGTTGCTTAAAATTTGACTTCTGGGAAAATCAGTCAGCAAACCACACAAGCAGGAAATTACATTTCTGGCTGCCATATTGCATTGCATTTTACAGAAATTTACAGCACTGCAGATTGGAAAGGAAAGGTCATATTTAATAACATTAAATTCCAACATGGATTGTGTAGAAATTGTATATGCTATATTAAAGTTTTTCGTTTACTATATTTTTTTTTTTCACGAAAGTGGAGTTACCCTTAAGTCAAGATTGCGAACAACTAAAAATATATAGCAAAAGAAGGGGGTTCCCCTAAGGGGTTGGGACCTTTAAGGCACTTGGGTTAGTATGAGACAAGTATGGATAATAAGGTTTTTTTGAAAAAATATCAAAGTTTTATTAAACAACCATAAGAGTCTAAAAACAGCAAAATTTTACATGTACATAGAAAGTAAGCAGACAGAAAATGCAATACAGTACAGCCACAGAGACGTGCAATATGATTCACACCCAAATACCCAACGCGTTTCGAAGCTATTCGCTTCTTCTTCAGGGGTAATGTAAAGTATTGCACATAAATTTTTGTAAGGTCTCTATCTGTATAAGAAGAAATTCTGCATGCATAGATTTAAAATCAGTTCGGCAGGCTCAGCATTCTCCTCGTGTGTCCACTAGGGAGTGTAGATCATAGAAGATGCCTACAAGGTCAGGGAGACCTGTATCTAGAGGGGTAGGTCCCTTTCAAGTTTTGTGTCAAGCTCACACAAACCCATCCATGGGAAACTGTGTGCTGCTGGAGTCCAAAAAGCAGGCTCAGGTGTGAGAGAGATAATGAAAGGGCTGTATCAGTTTTTCAGAGGATCTAAGGTAAAGCCAGACCGAGGTGTGACCGTGACGGAAGCACGGTAGAAATGAAATTTGTATACTTTAAACATAAAAAAAAAAATGATCCAAAAACCAAAATGTTTTTCACTTTTGTTGGACTTAAAGGAGTTGTAAAGTTAGAAGTTTTTTAATCTTAATGCATTCTATGCATTGAGATAAAAAGCCTTCTGCATACAGCAGCCCCCCTAAGCCCCCGTAACACTTACCTGAGGTCCCTCTCTGTCCAGCAATGTCCACAAGTGTCTCAGCTGTCCAATATTCCTCCCTCCTAATTGGCTGAGACAATCAAATCAAAGTTCCCCCATAGCAAGCTGTTAGCTGTGGGGGCACTCGACCGGAGGGAGGGGCCAGGATCATAGAAGCGGGACCTGAGAAGAGGAGGATCTGGGCCACTCTGTGCAAAACTATTACATAGGGAAGTAAGTATAACATGTTTGTTATTTTTATAGGAAAAAAACGAGACTTTGCAATCACTTTAATTTTCTACTTTGCTTCCACAAATATAAATATTCATATACGTATTAAACAAAACTTTTGGAAGGAAGACATGGGAGAGCAATGTCAAGTCTAAAATATGGAGACAGCTGACCTAGGTGTATAAAGCGTGCTATACCATTAGAAGCCACTTGACACCTCTAGTCTACTAGTGTCGACCTTTGCTTCGTTTTCGTAGCCGTACTTTCCGGCTAGGCCCCCCCCCTTTTTTTTTTTCTTTTTTTTTTCCTCTCCCCCCCCCCCTTGCTCCCGCCCTCCCTTGCTTTCCCCCCTACCACCTACCTTCCTAAGTGCTTCCTCGCTGTTTGGCTGGCCAGAACAGCGCGCACCTATGTACCACCTAACCCACCTCAATCTGGACCAATCCGCACATGATAACCCCCCCTCCCCGTGCCCGTCCTCTGGAGCCCAGAGCATGGGCACTCGCTATGTCATGTCCCTCTAGTGTTGCTGACCCCTTCTGGGGCACATGTGTTTTTTAAGGTACTCATGCTCCTTTCCATAGTTGGGATTTCTAACTATTTCAGTCCCTCTGCATATTTGCTCATTTTGTTTAGGTTGTGGGTACCTTTCAGTTCATGGCTGCTCTACCTGAGAACAGCGACATGCCCTGGACCTTTTGGGGGACCTTTGGTTTACATTTGCTCCAATTGGTTCTTACTGCTTCTGATTTCATGTCATTTCTATGTGATGGTGGGGGTATTTCCTTGCATATTGTTCAACTGTTGATATTTTCTGTCCATGACTGTATCCTTGCATATTGTTTTCTATTCATGTACTGCTCATTTATTTTCTCAATAAAATGTTTTGAAAAAAAAAAAAAAAAAAGAAGCCACTTGAAATCATGTCCACCTTTGGACATCATTACTGATCTGTTTTACAAAACAAGATGATTGGTGTATTTTTTTTTTTTTTTTTTTGTGTACAGCTGTTTCGTCCCATTGCTGCATCCATACACATATTAAAGCACTGCTTAATCTAGATTTGTACTAAAAAATCCCTGAATAAATTTTTACATGAAAATTGCCTAAATGTCTGAGTCTGTCTTGACATCAGCATCCTATTGTGTCCTACATAGACTGGGAAAAGAAGGGTTAGCTGTCTTAGTCACTTTGTCACTTTGCGCAGTGCATTGATTAACTGCAGGGTGCAGGTAGTACACAGATGTGGCTGTACTGTCCAGCAGTGCCAATTACTTGCTGAACAAAATTGCAAAACCTTCAGCAAGTACAATAGTTCATATGAATGTGTTTCAACAGTTGTAATTAATATTTATCATTTATATTTGTATAGAGCTTTTCTCTTCAAAGCGCTTTTTTTGCTGTTGGATCAAATGATGAAGCAGCCACCTTGGGCGCACTCAGTAGAATATCATACAAGGGCCAATTTTAGACAATACGAATTAGCGTACCATCAAGCTATTAGAGTGTTAGAGAAAACTGGATGAGATCGCAGGCCACACCCACCAATTAAAACAACGTTCCCCACATACAACCATGATTGAAATGAAAACATAGACTTGGCATGGCCGCAGCACTTTTATTGCTTTGTAATAAATATGAAACAATAACCAAACTTTATTAACAGTATTAATTACAGCATAACTTCCATCAACATTTGCTCATTTATCAGAACTCGAGCAACATAACACAGGTTCACACTGAATATCAAAGTCAAATCAAAGTCAAATCTACTTTATTGTCAATTCTTCCACATGTACAATACATACATACAGTGAAATATAATGAATATATATAAATATAATTAATATAATGTCCCCCCTAGGAGTCTATGGTGACCCAACCACATAACAGTGCTCGCAACTGGGGGGGAGGGAGCTCTTCTGCTGCTTAGGGCCAAACACAGGAAAAAATGTACAACTCCTCCATCTCCTTTTATAGCGGATCCCAGGAATTCCAACATTTTCCAGGTATTCCAATTGGTTCCTATTGGATACCTTATTTGCATATTTAATCACTTCCTGACCGCCCGCGGCAGTTATACTGCGGCAGGGCGGCCCTCCTGCGCGAACCGACGTAGGTATACATCGGTCGCGTGCCTGTAGCTAGGGGGCGAGCGGGGGACTCCGCTCGTCAGCGGGGACTCCGGTGCACGTGGCAGGCGGCTCCGATTGCCGCCTGATACCCATGATCGCTCCCCACTGAGAGAGAAGAACGGTCAGCTGTTGTAAACACAGCTGACCGTTATTCTCTCTGGAATGATCAGAGTGCCTGTGATCCTTCTATATAGGAACACAGGTCTCTGTGATCATTTCACAAGCCCCGCCCCATACAGTTAGAAAGAAACACGTACCTAGGTACACATTTACCCCTTTATAACTTACTGTGTTAACCCCTTCCCTGCCAGTGTCATTATTACAGTAACAGTGCATATTTTTAGCACTGATTACTTCAGTCATGTCACTGGTCCCCCCAAAAAGTGTCAAAAATGTCAGTCAGGGGTCCGATCTGTCAGCCGCAATGTCGAAGTCCAGCAAAAAATCGCAGATCCGTGCCAATACTAGTAAAAAAAAACAAAAAAACAATAAAAATGACATAAATCTTTACCGTAGTTTGTAGACGCGATAACTTTTGCGCAAACAATCAAAATATGCTTATTGCGATTTTGTTTACCAAAAATATGTAGCAGAAAACAAATCGCCCTAAAATGTTAAAAAATTTTGATTTTTACATTTTTTTTTTGGGAATGTTATATAGCAGAATGTGAAAAATATTGTTATTTTTTTTCAGAATTGTCGCACTTTTTTTGTTTATAGCGCAACAAATAAAAATCGCACAGGTGATCAAATACCACCAAAAGAAAGCTCTATTTGTGGGAAAAAAAAGTACATGAATTTTATTTGGGTACAGTGTTGCACGACCGCGCAATTGTCCGTTAAAATAACTCAGTGCCGAATTGCAAAATATGGCCTGGTCATTAAGGGGGGAAATCTTCCGGTCCAGAAGTGGTTAAAGTGACAGTACCACATTTTCTCAGCACATATTACTTACATTAAAGTGTTACTAAACCCACAACAGTAAAATCAGTTTGTAAATGCAGTAAAGAATGCTTGTTATACTTACTGTGGAACCTAAGGGGTTATTTCCTCTGCATTGTGTAAAAAGGTTGCTTAATCTTGTATTCACAGATCCTCCTCTTCTTGGATTGTCCCCATAACATGTCTGGATAAGACAGAGTTACTGGAGTTAGGCTGCACATATTCAGTTTGGTGTGCATTGCTAGAGAGTTTTTTTTTTCTTACAAAAGTGCATGTGATCAGCAAAGGGCCAATCAGCACTGCCCAGACAGGATCAGGGGTCCTGGATCCTGATAGGACAGCTCAGCGCAGTATGAAATCTCCTCCTACAATCTTTAACCAGGCACTGATAGAGTCACTACACTGCTATATACTGCTGATGAGAAAAGGTATTTAGCAGTTCATATTTACTAAAACAATTGCATGTGCTGTAGGAGACCAGATAGTGAATGCAGGGTCCTGGGTTTAGTAACACTTTAAATCAAACAGAATTCATACTAATTGGGCTGGGGCCCAAATGAGCTCCCCCTTTTTTCAGGAAACCCACACAAGTACAGAGAGATCATGCAAAGTCCACACAGATAGTGTCCTGACCAGGTCTCAAACCAAGGACTGCAAGGCAGAGGTGCTAATCACTAAGCCAACATGCTCTATTGCAGGGGTGGCGAACAAGTTCGACAAAAGGAGCCAAAATTTTAAACTGTGAGAGTCAGAGAGCCACACCACGCAGTGACCTGCCAAAACAAACCAACACTCACACAAAAGCATATAACTTTAACAATAATATATTAAACACATAATATAACATGCTCAGTCAGGTGTTTTTTGTTACCTTGTTGAAATGACCCCCACACACATAAATGTCCCCCATCAGAGACCCCCACACACATAAATGTCCCCCATCAGAGACCCCCACACAATAATGTCCTTATCAGAGACCCCCACACACATAAATGTCCCCCATCAGAGACCCCTGCACAATAATGTCCTTATCAGAGACCCCCACACACATAAATGTCCCCCATCAGAGACCCCCACACACATAAATGTCCCCCATCAGAGACCCACACACACATAAATGTCCCCCATCAGAGACCCCCACACACATAAATGTCCCCCATCAGAGACCCCTGCACAATAATGTCCTTATCAGAGACCCCCACACACATAAATGTCCCCCATCAGAGACCCCCACACACATAAATGTCCCCCATCAGAGACCCCCACACACATAAATGGCAACTGAAGCATTGAAATCATTCACTGACCCAAAGGAGCTTACAATCTAATATCTGCAATAGAGAATAAGGCACACACCTTGAGGGGGAATAGGGGGATGCCAGTTAACCTACCAGGGATTACTCTGGAGCCAGCAAAAAAAAAAAAAAAAAACCTATGCAACAGGGAGAACAAAAGGATAGTTGCTGCGGAGCCTCGGCGGGGAAGATGCAGCTGAGGCGGGAGGGAGACACACGGGTCCCCACGCTCTCTGGCCCGTGCAGTGTTGGGAGATGGGAGATGTGATGACGCAGCCTGGGGGCGGGACTACGCACTTGGAGATCTCTCCTCAGAGATCCCGCTAGACGAGCCACAGTATACCATAAGAGGCAAAGAGCCAAAGAGCCGCATTCAGTTCGGCCGGGAGCCGCATGCGGCTCGAGAGCCGCGTGTTCGCCACCCCTGCTCTATTGCATTGGATGCCCCTATACTACTACTACCACTTCTTAGCCAAATTTCTTTTTTTTTTGAGTCATTATTACAAAATAAATCCCTGTTTATTCCCTTTGTATGAGTAATATGAGAAGGTAATCATGTTCTGAGCAAAGAATAAAATTATCTTTATTTAAATATATCAGTTAGAGAAACAATAGTCCTCTCACTCTCCTATATGTAGTGGATAACGTTTGTCTGGCTCCCATCTAGATGTCTTTCTTTCTAAAAATCTGAATATTTATTGGAGTTCCATTTCAGTCTTGCCTATGGGAAATATGAATTCACCAGTCACCCTCCCACACAATTTTGTTTCTCCTTTCTTGAGCCATTATGTACTGCCATCTGGATGTAAACTATTTTGAAATGAAATGTACAACCTAATTCTCTGTAATGTTTTATTAGTTATCAATTATCTGCTTATGCCATAGGTGCAGGAAAAGAAAAAAAAAAGCATATAGTATGGAAGATAAAAAAAAAAAAAAACGATAGCAGATACAAAGAAGTACATTACAATTGTAAGGCTTAACGGGCAATATCCTGTTATCCAGTGGTTGAACTATTGTTATTTAAGATGCTTTAGCCACTCTGCATCCTAGCAAATACTGCAATGCTTTACCTATGCAGCTGAG
Organism: Pelophylax lessonae; assembly: GCF_965119305.1. Taxonomy (NCBI): domain Eukaryota; kingdom Metazoa; phylum Chordata; class Amphibia; order Anura; family Ranidae; genus Pelophylax; species Pelophylax lessonae. Next base: position 186,121,730 of record NC_138769.1, read on the forward strand.
ACACGTACAGTATAATCAGGACCTAAAATGTATTTAAAGCTATTTTTTTTAGTTTTGGGTAAAGATATAAGGAGTTAGAGCCCCAGCCAAGATTTTATTTTTAGAGTGATTAACCCTTTCAAATGTTCTTGTGACCAATTTTTCTGCTACTCCTGCCATTGTTGTGACTGTAAGGATTTACCACAAAACAGTTGAGGACTGTCCTTGTTTCAGGTAAATTTTCTATACAAACAATTATGATGTATATCCCCTTCTTCTATCATCAAAGCAGTGACCTAACAATAGCTATAGCTGCCTCTGTGGTGGCTATGGGGCCCTAGAAAGAAGGGGCCCCATTAGGGAGACTGTTAAGGAAAACTAAACTTTGAAGATTCTAGTATAGAAGATATCAGACCTCGAAATCATCACTTTCCACTGATCCTCTGCAGACTGAATTTTACCGTGTACCTATTGCAATCAAAATATGAGTTTTTTCTCAGTCAAGACCTTATAGGACAGCTGATAGCAAAATGAATATTATTATTGATTTATGAGAGGATGAGAGACACCGCACACTACTAGCTCAACGGGGGATGAGAAATGTGAATGGCTTCAGCCATGAGCCCCTCCTGGGACCGCATATGATGCATTTTGCTCGCCCTTTGGGGGCTTAATCATAGAGATCTCCTCAAAATTCACTGCTTTCTGGATTAAGCATAAGACAGCCTGCACCTGTGTATCGCTGTAAGACACCGGATTTACCAGAGCACCTTGAGCGGCACTATAAAGCCCCTTTCACACAGGCTTTCTGATCAGGTCCGCCTCTCAGTTTTTTAGGTGAACCTGATCGGATGCTCCATGCACCCCTATGGAGCAGCAGATGTCAGCTCTCCGATCCGATCCTGTCCGTGAAATCCAAACGGATGGAAACCCTATTTTCCATCCCTCTGGAGGTTTAGATCGGATAGGATTGGATGAAAATGGACAGGCAGACCGTTTTCATCTGATCTCCCATAGAGGAGAGCGGGGATCTGACAGGTCTGTCTCTGCAAAGTAAGTGGAGATGGAGCTGTCATCCACCTGCTCAGTGGGGGTCGGCTGATCTAAGCCGGTGTGAAAGGACCCCAAGTGGTATTGCACAAATATTATTATTGATATTACCAGGGCTTTTTTTTCTCAGAGAATAGGTGCAGGAACTCCCCCCCCTTCTGAGCCAATACTTGTCTCCACCCCCACCGTCCTTTGATTTCACCCACTACCCACCTCCCAGTACCGCCCTTTTTTAGAGAATACAGGGCCAAGTATCATTTTGTGGTGATGGATTTGTATGGAATTTGTTAAATAAACAAGAAAAGCAGTAAAATAGATCCCATGCAGCCAGTAACAATAGACCCCCCCCCCAGCAACAATAAATTCCCACAGCAGCGATGGACCCCTGCAACAAACCCCCCCCCCTCCCAGCAGCAACAACAAGTCTCCCAGGAGCCATAATCAAAGCCCTCCCCCAACAGTAGATCCCTTTTCAGCAACAATTGACCCCCCAGCAACTTTAGATGCCCCAACAGCAACAACTGGCCTCCCCAGCAACAATAGACCACCATGCAAAAATAGATCCCCTCCAGCAATAATATATTCCCTAACAGCCAGCATCAATGGACCGTGCATCACACCTCAGCACCCCTTGCCATTACATACATTCAGTGCTGGAGGTGTCGGAAATGTGTTCCACCACGTTACCGCTGAATATTACAAAAATAAATGTAATGCCGTCCATTGTAGTATACTGACAGCTCTCTGGTGCCTGTCCTTGATTTAGACATATCCTATGTTCAGACCAATGAAAGGTATTGTCACAGTCGACACTGCAAACTGCTACACAGAGATTTGGTATCAGGGGCCCCATCTAAAATTTGCTATAAAGCCCCCATGATTCATTGTTTAGCCCTTGAGTTCAAGCAGTTAGCAATACTACTAATAATTTGTCAAAACGAGGGCCTGAGGGCTTGTTGCTGTATGATGCATAACTTGCATAACTCTATTATGAGAAGACTCCCCACACACAAATGATTGATGTAAATGAAGGGTTCTGTCATCATGCTGCTCCTGCAATAATAATATTTTTGCAGTACTGAGAGCCTTTGGGAGATTAGGTCACCTCTGGCTAGAAAAGCTTGCTTCTGATATCATTTTAAACTAGAGATTTTTACATTGTACTGCAAATATTTCCCTAAATATATCAAGAAATACAATGGAGATCATTGTTTCCTATGAACAATTCTGTGTGCAAACAATGGTACAAAATCAAACAATATTCCTAAGTATTTCTTCAATCTGTGAAGTAAACAAATTGTAAAGCTTTGCATTTATACTGCATGTCTGCAAATAATTCCATTATGCTATGTCTGTAATTATGGCTTATTTTAATGCTAGAGTTATTTTAGATTCTAATAAAAGACTGATTTAGCATTTAAATGGATATATAAAGCTGTGTAATTTAATGTTGTTATCCATTCACTTTATTTTGTTGTTAAAACTGCTGTGGAAAATCTGCAGTACATAATAGAATTACTGCATTTAGTGTAAACATAACATGTTATTTATCCATGTGTGAGGCAAGATTGCTACATAATTTACTTTATAGGCCTTGTATTATTGCACTGCTGCATCAGCATTTCTGTCTTTCTTGTATTTACTGTAATGTTAGGCTTCATTCATACTTAAGCATAATGTATTTTTTTTTTTTTTTTTTTACAGGATTGTTTTTTCAATGTGCTCTTTGGGCATTTTTGGGTGCAATTTGTTGTACAGGATATTCACTGGGGCAGGATCAGATGTTTTGGCTTGAGTTCTCAGATGTGAATAGGTACTATTTTCTACCTCAGCTTCAGAAGGTTTTACCCCCGTCATGACCAGGCCATTTTTTGTTATTTAGCACTACACTACTTTAAATGGAAATTACACGCTCATGCAAGGCTACCAAAATTAAATTTTTATACTTTTTTTCACACAAATAGAGCTTTCTTTTAGTGGTATTTGATCACCACTTGTTTTTTTATTTTTTATTACATAAATGAAAAAAGACCTAAAATTAAAATATATATATATATGAGTATGGAATGCATTGCATGCCTACTAATTCACCAAAAAAAAAAAAGAAAAACAGTAGATGTGTTTGACAAAAAATGTAGATTCATTGTTAGTCATGCCACTGCCAGCAGACCCGGAAAAAAAAAAAACGCTCCACCTACGATAAATTCTGACCGCCTACAGCAGGCTCCGCCTTTGACAGTTTTAATATAGTTAAGGGGTGGAGCCACCTGGCAACGTCACCTGGTGGCACTGCCCTTGTGACATCATCGATTCAGCATGCACCGTTCGGTGACGTTACAGGGGGGAGGTCAGCAAAGGTTTTTTTGGGGGGTTCAGGGGGGACATTGTTTTTTTATTTTTTGAATAAAGGAATTGTCAAAAACCTGTGTACTGTTTTTGTTTTTTACTCTTTTTTTGGTGACTACATTTGGGGGTATTTAGCCTGGTATGGTTCAGGAGGGGGGGGGCACTCTCTCGTTCCCCCCTCTTTCCTGACCTGCCATGCTGCATGCTCAGATAAGGGTCTGGTATGAGCTTTGGGGGGGACCACGTGCCATTTAAAAAAAAAATATTGGTGTAGGGTTCCTCTTAAAATCCATACCAGACACAAAGGGTCATTTTTTTTAACATGTTTGTATTGCCAGCATTGTTTTTTTACATTTCAGCTGTCAATCTGATAGGTCGATCCGAATTCTAATCGTTCTGAAAATTTGGAATTTGTTCAAAAATTAATAAACAAAAAAAAAAGGAAGGATTGGACTTTGCAGGCCGCAAAGGAGGGATAATCAAAGTTGTGTAAAATACATATTTTTTATTGTATCCAAAAAATTTTTAAAATCAATGCATAGAAACAAACCAGTATCCAATACAGATTAAAAATAATTCCTATTTGGGAATATAAATTGATGCAGTAGGTTCTATTATGTAGCGCAGGTCTTCAATGCTGACGCATTTCGCCACTTGCTTCTTCAGGGCTAAAAAGACCATACATTACTTATCTACAATAAATAGAGTATCGTTTTTTTGCATTCAAAATTACATTTTATATAATACATGATTGGCCACTACTGCAACAAAAAGTGTATGGGAACAAACCTGAAATACTGCACATGCAAAGAAAATTAAAAAAACAAAACAAAATGTAATGAAAACGAAATTAAATTGAATGAAAATGAAACAAAATAGAACAAAAACGAAAATAAACTAAATAAATTCCTAAACCAAAATAAACAAATCCTGTGAAAAAAAACAAAACAAATAACATAACAAATCTATCTATCTATCTATCTATCTATCTATCTATCTATCTATCTATCTATCTATCTATCTATCTATCTATCTATCTATCTATCTATCTATCTATCTATCTATCTATCTAAACAAAACACATTTTTCCATTCTGCACATGTCTAGTTGCAAATGCCAGGAACAATGCTTCATACCTGGTGGGAATACCCTTGACTTTGAGGCTTTTGCCCTTGCTCGACGGGTCACTGGGGCCAAAACCTGTATTCCACAAGTGGTTCTTTTGAATGATCTGCTGTAGAAGGTTTCCTGATCCACTCAGAGGATGGCCTTCTTTATTTTCTTGGTGACCAAACTAACTACTGCTGGATTGTGGAAGAAGACTTCAGTTGCAGTCTCTTGAGTACAGCAGAAAGTCTCCTGGATCATGTCTCATTAGAGAATCACGAGTATTATTCAGGATTCAAATAACCGCTTTGAAGAGTTTGGTGTCCATGGGCATGTTATATGCATATTGACCTTTAAACTGGTACCATTTGGGCTAAATTGTACATTGTCTGTGCAGTCCCGGGGGTCCTTCCTTCTTCCTCCTCTCCTCACTCTTCTTTCCTTCTCTTCCTCACTTTCCTCTTTTATTTATTTATTTTTTTCGATATTAGTGCTATGGACTGTTGTACTATCTAACCCTGCTAAGGAGGGGGGGCCTTCTCTGGATACCTATGACTTTAAATTGGTAATATGTGTATGCTCGGTCTGCTTGATGGCTGGATTATTTTGCTTTACAGTTGTATGGTTTTTCTGGGCTAATGTGGAGTTACCACTTGGCTATCTGTGTATGATGATCTCTTTTATGTTGGATGAATTCATAACATTTTTTCAATAAAAATTATTGAAAGAAAAAAGTTTGAGACCCAAAACAAGCATGTGTGGGTTCATCCCTACACAAGTCTTCACTTAAGTAAAAAACACCTTCATCTTCTATTCTGATCAATGAGATGGCAGCTTGAGATATTTTTGAACTTTTATCAGATGTTCATTGACTCTTTTCACAGGTCGACAGAGCATTTCTGCTTTAAAAATAATAATTGCTTGAGACAGCCCCAAAACAAGCATTTATGGATTCATCCTTGCACAAGTCTCCACTTAAGCAAGAAACAATTTCATCTTTTATTTTGAGAGATGGCATTCTAAAATCTTTTTGCACTTTTCTTTGTTCTTTTCTGTTCTTTGACTCTCTTCACAGGTGAAGATAGCTTTAAAAAAAAATTGCTTGTATATAGAGTATGACAACCGGCAGCTAATCACCTTATCCCATTAAAATCAGCTAAAACAAATTGCAGCGATCAAACACACAGTCACATTTTCTATGTGAGGCAACTGGTAGTGGGAGATTTCGGTCACTTGATTATGCAACTAAAACTCATCTTTCTGCTTAGATTAACCAGTTGTGGACCACCCACCGCAGTTTTACTGCTGCAAGGTGACTCGGCTATGTGAACAGACGTAACTGTACATCGGACACGCGTGCACATGCCTTCCCCGTGATGTGCTGATTCGGTTCAGAACCGATCAGTCATCAGGTCCAGGCCAATGATTTTTGGCCTGGACCTGGTGAACGGTTCTGACCAATTGCAGAGTGTCCTGTGCCTATGTAATGTAAACACAGGCACAGGAAATGATGCAACATCTCTCCTGTAGCCCTTTTCGGTTCCAGCGTGAGAGAAGAGAGCATCAACTGTGAGTACACCAGCACTACACTGACATCAGTACACATAGGCACATATTTAACCCCCTGATCACCCCCCAGTTAACCCTTTCACTCCCTGTCACAGTGTTACTATATAAAGTATATAGATAATTTACTGATCACTGCATTAGTGTCGCTTGTGACTTCAGTAAGTGTGAGAGACAGTTAGTGGTAGTTAGCGTACCTAAATAGGTTTACGGTACCCACCATATATCCCCTAATAAAGATTTAACCCCCTGATCATCCCCAGTTAACCCCTTCATTGCCCTGTTACAGTGTACAGATCTTTTTTCTGATCACTGTATTAGTGTCACAGGTAACATCAGTTAGCGATAACATCAGTTAGCATCAATCCAGGACTTTTTGTCTGGAAATAATTGTGATGATGGTGCATATAACTTTTGTACATTTGGCTCCATCCATAACAGTCTAATCAATCCAGTACAGCATCAGATTGCCTGCCGCATAGTTAGTAAATACATTTTAGCTCTTTGATTTCCAGAGACACACACACACACACACTAAACACCTCCAATACTAGTAAAGTGTCTGAACGGATTAATATCTTTGATCAGATCAGAACTATACTAGCATCCCCAATGGTTTAGCATAGTGTTCCCAAAAACGAAGAGTTAGCAGGATCAGCCCCAGAATATTCTGGAGCTGTCTCAGATTGAAACAGTTCTGGACTGAGGTGAGTGCCATAGTTCAACGGTTTGCTGACTTCCCTATAATTGAGGATACTGCCTTTTTCTTACTCCACTCTACATCAATATCCCCTAAGAAATATAGAAAAGCTATCCTATGCCATTTGCTAAACTCTGCTAAGTCTTGTATTTCTCAGTGTTGGAAAAGTCCAAACCCACCTACTATTGCTTCATGGCTTAGGAAAGTCAGATCTATTAACATTTTGGAAGATCTGGTACTAACGGCTCAAAACCGGCGAGATCAATATATGAGAACTTGTCCGCAGTGGGATGTGTTCATCCACTCCGAGGAAGGTAAAACCCTTTTAGGTGAAATATCACCATGAGGCTGGATGGGCTCCCTCTTCGGTGGCAACCAACGCAACCCTTTGCCCACCCTCCCCCTTTTCTTTTTTTTTTTGCTTCTCTTTCGTCATTCCCTCTTCCCTTCTACCCGTTTAACTGCTTGGAGATAAATATTTCCCTTCAGACATTGTAAATGACGTATGTCTAGGATTATTTTTGTTTTTGCTTTATTTAATGCTGTTAATATATTGATCAGTTGCGCGAGGATGATGGCTCCCCGCAGCTTTATTATTTGTATGCTTTTTTTTTTTTCTCTATAAATAAAGAATTTGAAAAAAAAAGGATCAGCCCCGATACCTGCCAGCACCTGTGTTTAGACCCTCCGCCCATCCCCCAAGAAGTGCAGTACCAGCAGATTACTGTCACTTCCAATACACAGTACACTATACCACAGCGTTAGCAGAGTCAGGCCTGATCTCTGCTAGCAATAGCAGTTAAATGTTTTGGTAGCAGTTCAAACAGCGCTTGACAACCAGGTGCTTTTTTACCTGTGAGTCACGCTAGGTACCTATAAATTTATTGGCCAAAATGTCCAAACAGAGGTTCACAGAGGTTCACTAGTGAAGAGGACTACATGATGCTGACCATGACAGATGAGAGTGATGGGGAAGCCTCTCTGTCAGAATCGGGCTCAGTATTCAAACTTGTAGAGAGCAGCAGCACCCTGACAGATAGTTCCGACGACGTAGTAGTGGTCTGCATGAGAGGCATTTGCCGGATGTCCTCCCTGGTACCCCTACCCAAAGAGCACCCCAAAGAAGATGTCGTGTCTGTAGAAAACGCAGATATAGGCGTGACACCCACTATTTTAGTCCCTCCTGTCCTGGCCAACCTGGTCTCTGCATCGGGGACTGTTTCCTTTGCTACCACACACTAGTAGAGTATTAGTATAGGGTACAGCATGGCACAGTCTAGGGCACACTTTCATGCAGGGTCTTGAAAGATGTTAGATGGCTTTTCGCATTTTGAGAGACCCTAGCCTGGAACGTTTAAAGTTTTTTTACAGTTACAAAAAAAGTTTACAAAAAAGTTAAAAAAAAAAAAAATTTAAATTTAAAAATAAAAAAAGCCAAAAATTGTTGTCCTTTTATTGAGTTTATTTTCTGTCCTTACACTTTTACTGTACTAAAATATACTGCTATATTGTAATGTTTTATTGTTACTGTTTTTCATTGTTAACCATAGTTTGTTTTGCAGATACCACCATTCTACTGTACTGTAGACTATTATAATGTAATGTTTTATTGTTACTGTGTTTTTCATTATTAACCATGGCTTTTTTTTTTTTTTTTTGCAGATACCACCATTCTACTGTTTTACTGCACTGTATACTATTATATTGTAATGTTTTATTGTTACTGTGTTTTATTGTTAACCATTGTTTGCTTTGCAGGTACGCCCATCAGCTGCAGCACTGATTTGTTTATTCTGACAGCAACAGCATTTGCTCTCAGCATTTACATAAACCAATGATTGCAGCATTATAGGAGGTGATTTCACCACCACAGTTAAAAAAAGAGCATATATAGCGAAGCATAGGGGATGGGATGGACACAGAGGGCAAATCTCGATAGTGCTTTGCTATATATTTTATAACACTTTTCTTGGCAGAGATTTCTTCATCAGCAAATGGAGGAATCTGCTATGCTCTTTTTTTTTTCGTTCAGCCCACAGGCTGCATGAAAAAAAAGAATCTTACAATATATGCCCAACAAGGACCAGCAATGTAAGCAATGTACTGGTACGTCGCTGGACTTTGAGTGGTCATACCAGGATGATGCCTGATGATGTAGGTATCATCTTGGTATTGTTTTTTACAGCCAGTGGTCGGCTTTCATCTAAAAAAATCCAATTTTTTGAAAAGAGTACCTATCACTATTTATTGTTATCATGGGGATATTTAAATTCCCCGTGATAACAATAAAAATGATTTAAAAAAAAAAAAAAATGAAAGGAAAGGTGTAAAAAAAAAAAAAAACGTAATAATAATAATAATAATAAAAAAATTCAAGCTCCCCTGTCACCCCGTGTTTGTGCACAAAGGCGTACACAAGGGTTTTGGGCCTTCACACCCCGGCCGAGTGCTGCTTTCTTTATATATTCAGGATACTTTTTATTGCCTGTACAGATGCTTTTATCAAAGTTTTTAAATAAAGCATTTCCCTAACGGAATTCCCTATGAGGATCTCATCTTCCTTTTCCACCCACATTTAAACCCACTGAGCTGCCAGGGATAGGAGACGAAGGAGCAGAGAAAGGTGCCACTGATATACTAGTCGCAGAGACCACCTGAGCTCGGTTGATCCACTTGCCGTAAGGCAAGAGAGGATCCATTCTATCTGGTGAGTTTTCCTACATCCCCGTGCACCGTGGTGACCCTGGTTTCCACTCCCTGCATGATACAGTGTCCAGTAATTTTTCTGGGACTAACATCACTCCTTCCTTCCCTACCTAACCACTCAGTCTTGGACTAATATATGCCATTGGACTCTTTCATCATGATTTTTCTTTGTTATACCTCACAATTTATATATTTTTTGAAGGTGTCTATTTGTCATTGCACATATCTATTGGCCCATAGTGGTGTATTTTATCTTATTTATTTCATCCATTTATGTGTATAGATACAAATTTGTATTTATATGTTATTTATAGCTTAGCCATTGCACTTTATCTTATTTATTTCATCCATTCATGTATATATATATATATATATATACAAATTGTTATTTATACGTTATTTATGGCAAAGCCACCGCACTTTATTTACACGGGGCTTTTCATACCTATTCTATCCTTCTCTTGAGGGGTTATTTATAGGCTGGCACTGCACCCATTACCATTGTTTTTAAGCACATATATTCAAAAATAATTTTGTACGTGTCCAGTTCAGAGCACGTATTTTTAGCAAGTGCTGTGTTGCGGGAGAAGGTACATTGTTACTTTCTGCCTACATTTTATTAACTGTTTTTCTTTAGCAGGCCGGACCACAGCAGCTGCCTAAATTTATAATTTTATTTTTTTTATTTATAAAATTTTTTAAATCTTTATCTCTAGTTGTATTAACACCCAATATATATATATATTTGTACCCTGGCGCGGGTGATTTTTCATAATTTTATATTTCTGTTGTAAATTGAATGGGTTGTTTTGCAAGGTGATCGTTTACAACCACTTTAACTGGGTAGAGCTAGGATTGACACAGTAATATCAATTAAACATATTAACAAAATACAATCACAGAATCAAAAAATAGACTATTTTGAATAAAAAAATGGAAAAGCTATCTAGTACTGCCATGTAAAGGTAGTTCTTTTTTCGCCATTCTTAGTGTGTGTGCCAGTACCTTTAGGGAAAAGATTAGACCAGGTGCTGAGAAAATATTTGGCACATGTGCTAGGCAAAAGAACCTCATAAAAAATTACTGAGCAATTAGTGTTGATTACAATGTTTTCTTGGCTTTCAGTATTTGGATAGCAAAGTTTTCCACATGCTCATAACAATTTCAAAGTGTTACTAAATGCTTTTGGAACACTTAAAATAACCTGCTATGAACCCCTGCCTTTTATGACTAGAGCAGATGGTAAGGATAATGCCAGCAAATGTATGTGATTTTCAGCACATTTCTTTTTTTAATGGATTCAGGCAAGTTACTGCTTTTTATGTTGTTTTATTATATGCCTTCATCTAGGTTCATTATCTTAATGTATTACTCATGTGAGATCTACAAAGGTGATAGGTTGTATAAAATAAAAATAGACAAGAAAGAATAAAAGCATCTTTCAATGGATTTTCTTCTTATGCTGTATTCACTTTCAAGACGAGATCACTTAAAACAAATCAATCCTTAGTAATTATTATATAAAATCATTACATCAATCAATGCACATCATTAAACATGTTTGTTATGTTCTCAATGTGTTTGTTACATGGTAGTATATTGTATGTCCAGCATGTGTTTCATGATGGTTTATTGCATGCCCAGGATCATATATATATATAGAATATACTGTATATACAGTACCTCACAAAAGTGAGTACACCCCTCACATTTTTGTAAATATTTTATTATATCTTTTCATGTGACAACACTGAAGAAATTACACTTTGCTACAATGTAAAGTAGTGAGTGTACAGCTTGTATAACAGTGTAAATTTGCTGTCCCCTCAAAATAACTCAACACACAGCCATTAATGTCTAAACTGCTGGCAACAAAAGTGAGTACACCCCTAAGTGAACATGTCCAAATTGGGCCCAATTAGCCATTTCCCCTCCCCGGTGTCATGGGACTTGTTAGTGTTATAAGGTCTCAGGTGTAAATGGGGAGCAGGTGTGTTAAATTTGGGGTTATTGCTCTCACTCTCTTACTGGTCACTGGAAGATCAACATGGCACCTCATGGCAAAGAATTCTTTGAGGATCTGAAAAAAAAGAATTGTTGCTCTACATAAAGATGACCTAGGCTATCAGAAGATTGCCAAGACACTGCCGGCACTAGGGAGCTACAGTTCATTGAGGGAACCACAAATGCCAACATGTACTATGACATACTGAAGCAGAGCATGATCCCCTCTCTTCAGAGACTGGGCTGCAGGGCATTATTCCAACATGATAACGACCCCAAACACATCTCCAAGATGGCCACTGCCTTGCTAAAGAAGCTGAGGGTAAAGGTGATTGACTGGCCAAGCTTGTCTCCAGACCTAAACCTTTTTAAGCATCTGTCATCCTCAAACGGAAGGTGGAGGAGCACAAGGTCTCTAACATCCACCAGCTCTGTGATGTCATCATGGAGGAGTGGAAAAGGACTCCAGTGGCAACCTGTGAAACTCTAATGAACTCCATGCCCAAGAGGGTTAGGGCAGTGCTGGAAAACTATGGTGGTCACACAAAAGAGTGACACTTTGGGTCCAATTTGGATATTTTTACTTAGGGGTGTACTCACTTTTGTTGCCAGCGGTTTAGACATTAATGGCTGTGTGTTGAGTTATTTTGAGGGGACAGCAAATGTACACTGTTATGCAAGCTGTACACTCACTATGCTGCATTGTAGAAAAGTGTAATTTCTTCAGTGTTGCCACATAAAAATATATAATAAAATATTTACAATAATGTGAGGGGTGTACTCACTTTTGAGAGATACTGTATAATATTACTTGCCAAATGATTTTCCAGGCAGTACTGCTATGTATACAGCACTACCCCCAGACATCAGAGCCAGGGGGGTGACCTGATTTTTCTTTACTATTTGCTCTTGCAGTTCACCTAGATCAAATCTCTGATTGGACAATGAAGGAGTAACAGAAGACTGAGGAACTAATTACTCTGACTTTTCCTTATAAACAAGCTCCTTGTCTGCCCATGTGAATGCGGCACGCCTGATTGCCTTCTACTACTGCTTCTAATGAGTTCTACAATGCAAGGGAATATAAAAGGCCAATATCAAATTGAATAGAAAAAGTAAATTGTGAATGTACAGGCCACATTACTGTGGCCCATAAGTCCTGACTCCTGCTGCAACACTGGGATAACCAAGAAGTGAGGAGAGTGGAGCAAACACTCACTCTTACTTCCTGGGTTTCAGATTTAAAGTGATTGTTAAGTCTAATTTTTTTCCTATGAAAATAACAAACATGTTATACTTACCTGCTCTGCTGCAGTGGATTTGCACAGAGCAGCCTAGAATCTCCTCTTCTCGGGTCCCTCTTCGCTGCTCCTGGCCCCTCCCTCCTGGTGACTGCACTCACAGCAAACAGCTTGTCCATTAAGACACAGAGCCCTGACCCGGCCCCACCCCCTCTCTCTTCTGATTGGCTAGCTGACTTCGATTGACAGCAGTGGCAGCCAATCAGCAGGGAGAATCTTGGATGGCTGGGACACTCCTGGACATCGCTGGATAGAGAGGGACCTCAGATAAGTATTAGGGGGGCTGCTGCACACAGAAGGCTTTTTATCCTTTTTATCTTTTTATAGAATGAATTAAGATAAAAAAACGTCTGACTTTACAACCCATTTAATATATGTATGGGAAGTCACGATTTTTTTCAATGAATGCATTGTTTTGTACATAATATGTACAATACCTAGATACAGTATATAAAAAAAAAAATAAAATAAATGACAAAAATATACATAAATGAATAAATGCATTTATTTTGTATGTGCTCAGAGTTCACTTTTAATGTAATGTAGGTAATGATAAAATTGGTACCAAGAAGAACCATAATTTATATAGAGTGGCATAATGGTCACCAAGTACAGCTCTGTCTATTCATGTAAAAGTGATGCTATTTTTAGATAAAAATGATTCTCCTCCTAGTGATATAGTGCTTTTTTTCTCTGTCATATTTGTATGTATCATGCATGTTGCACCATATTTATAGTTTTGTAGTCTATACAGAGATTTAAAGGTTCTTCCACTAGTGTCGATCTTTATATCACCCTCTCCCTTACTAACAACTGTTAAAAAAGAAGTATAGCCAAAGTTTTTTTTTTTTTGGTTGTACTTCTCTTGAGGGTCACAGGGGGCATGACCCCTAAACTGCATTAGCTGTCCAGCTATTTGCACCCAGGAGGAACTGCAGTGCCTTCCAGCTGGAGCAGATCTGTGTTGCTTATTATTTTAATTTGAATGTGAGTATCCATTTGTCTGTGTGGATTAACCGCTTGCCGACTGCCGCACGACTATTTACTGCGGCGGTCAGCCCCTCACAGGCAAAGCGACGTAGTACTACGTCGCTAGCCTGTGAGGGTCTCAGGAGCGAGCGCGTGCCGCCAGAGGCGCGCTCCCGCACGGTCACCGACCCCCCCCCCGCGTGTGTGACCGGCAGACCCGATCGTCAGCCGGTCATTCGCGATCGTCGGTGGAGAGGGAGAAAGGCAGGCGGCTAATGTAAACAAGCCGTCTGTCATTCTCCCCTGTGTAGGAATGGTGATCATACGGTTCTACTATGTAGGACCGTTGATCACTGTTCCTACACCTCAAGCCACAGCCAATCACAGGTAGAATCACGCCCCTAGGGACACACATAACCCCTCCCTCTAAAAAAAAAAGTTAACCCCTTCACTGCCAGTGTAATTTTACAGTAACAGTGCATATTTATAGCACTGATTACTGTAGTAATGTCACTGGTAACCCCAAAAGTGTCAAAAATGTCAGTCAAGGGTCCGATCTGTCCGCCGCAATGTTGCAGTACCGCAAAAAAAATCGCAGATCGCCGCCATTACGCGTTAAAAAAAAAACAACAAAAATTACAAAGATCTTTCCCTTTGTTAGTAAACGCGATAACTTTTGTGCAAACCAATCAAAATATGCTTTTTGCGATTTTATTTACCAAACATATGTAGCATAAAACAAATTGTCCGAAAATGTTAAAAAATTTTAATTTTTACATTTTTTGGGGGGAATTTCATATAAAAAAATGTGAAAAATATTATTTTTGCAAAATTGACGCTCTTTTTTTGTTTATAGCGCATGATCAAAAAATCGCACAGGTGATCAAATACCACCAAAAGAAAGCTCTGTTTGTGGGAAAAAAAGGACGTCAAATTTGTTTAGGTACAGCGTCGCACGACCGCGCAATTGTCCGTTAAATTCACACAGTGGCGAATCGCAAAATAGGCCCTGGTCAGGAAGGGGTTAAAATCTTCCGGGGCTTAAGTGGTTAAATAAAAATTGTCTATGGTAATGCACAATGTTTTTTTAACTATATTTTGTAATAAATACTTACTTTTTTTTATAAAAATAACTGACCGTCCTTTTCTGGTACCAGTAAAATCTGCAATGTTTTGTTTCTTTTTTATCACAGAGACCCAGTGAAGACATGAGTCTAAAAGAAGTTATGTAATACTGGAAGGTTTTCTTTTAAATTTTAAATCATTTTGTGACTTCAGTAAAACAGGTATACAGGTATATACACATTTAATACACACACTGTATGTGAAATGTACCTGCCAAAACATTTGCAGTAATGTTTAGCCACTCTAGTGATACACATAGCCCTACCACACTGTGTAGCCAGACAGGTGCAAACTTGTTTTTCTGGTTCATTGTTGCAAATTCCATTATTACCTCTCTTCTGTCTGTTCAGTGAGCCATCATCATAATACAACTGATTAACTGTCCAAAAAGCAGACAGGTGACACAGGAAATATTCAAGACGATAAGTGTAGTCGTCACCCTAGCCATGCAGTTTACTAGGAGCGAGTGAGTGAAGTAACATAAATACTAACTGTATGGCAAGTAAACCAATGTATGCTTGTGTTTTAATTATATTATTAGGTGATGTCCTTGTGCTTTCAATTACAGATGTAGCACTACTCCCTTGAGAGCGGCTAGTTACAGGTTCCCCTGGGTTACCATTAGCAACAACGTGACAGTTTGACAGTGTTTTAGCTCAGTCAGGAAACAGTCCAATAGCTTTGTTTTTTGTGTTTTTATTTGGAACTTGGATAAGAGAAGGGAATGAGTGGGATACTCCAACTTTATACGCTATGCACAATACTGGGACAACTTGAAAATGCTGAGTAACGCTGAGTAACACTACTCACGGCTAGGCCGCTGTTTCACTTTGCCCTTAGCTGTGAATTATATTTGAATTAGCTTTCTGAGGTAAACTGTATCCTGAGGTAACCTGGACTGTACTGCAGAACAACTTCAGGGCCCTTCCTGGCACCCCCTTTGTTCCCAATCTTCAGGATCAACTACACGGCACCCCCTTTACTGATAACCTCCTTGTGTGAGCTAGCTCCTTGATCCCCTGACCTTTCTGGAGTGGTCCCCTCTCCTAGGCAGACCCTTAGGCAGATCTCCTGGTACTCACGATACTGTTTTTCCCAAGATGATTCTGCCAGCAGCTCCACTGTCAGCACTCTGGATCCTCTGCAGCTCAGCTCCACACCCGGTTCACTAGGCCGACTGTCGGAACCACCTTCCTCACACTTGCAGGAGGAGAGACAGCCATCCACCTCCTCCTGGGACTTTGCTCCCACCAAAAGACACCCTATCACATGCTCCCTCTAGATTTATTGCCCATCCCGGGATGCATTGCGGCAATACCCGCCCACTGGGACAGCCATAAACCCTGGTGTGCTATTGGTCAGGTTTCCTCCACTATCCAACAATCTCCCTTATTGGATACAGTGGGGAGACTCCCTTAGACCCAATAAATCACACCTGGAAACATATGACAGACCAAACTAACAGATCAGGCTCTCCTGAGAAGCAGAAAATAGCCACCAAATGGGTTTTCCT
The DNA here is from genome assembly GCF_965119305.1 of Pelophylax lessonae. Taxonomy (NCBI): domain Eukaryota; kingdom Metazoa; phylum Chordata; class Amphibia; order Anura; family Ranidae; genus Pelophylax; species Pelophylax lessonae. The sequence continues at coordinate 186,138,096 of NC_138769.1, forward strand.
AGCACCTACCTAGAAAGGTGCTACACAAACTAGCTTGGGTAGAATTGTATACAATTTGTAATGTAATTGTATTTTGTCCCTTAAAGCTAAATTTCAAGTATATTTTTTATTTTGCATAGTACATTGATCAAGCCTGGAAAAATGCAAGTATGCATATGTTAAACTTGGCCGTCCTCTGAGAAAGCAGAGAATCCCTGCAGTGACCACCACTACTACAGTGATCCTTACTGTCTTTGGGGTCCTATGCCAAGCGACTGCCCCGCTGCATGGGGAACACAGGGGGACACTCACTTTGCCAAGGGGCCATTCAGAGAACACTTTGCATCTTTCTCAATAAATGCATAGTGCTCTCTAATTGGACGAGATGGAGATTGTGATATCACCATCCCACCTCTGGACCTTGTCCGATCCCAGATTGCTTTGCATTAACTGAGAAAAATGCACCATGCTCTGTGAATAATACCTGTGCTGAGCAAATGACCCCCTGTGTTCACTATACAGAAGGGCAGCACTTGGCATGGGTTCCAGAAGACAGTTAGGATCACTGTAGCAGCTGCAGCTACTACAGTGATTCTCTGCTTCCACAGGGATAGGCCAAGTATGGCCTATGCATGCTTAACATTGGTCCAATGTAATTATGAAGAAAAAAAAAACATAACTGAAATTAAGCTTGGAATAAGAAGTATGACAAACTTCTACTGCTTTATGTGCCATTTCATTAGGACATTTAGAAATAACCTATTTACCTGAAGGAGAGAATAAATACAGTAGTGCAGCCTTTTCCAACCTTTTCAACACAGAGGAACCCTTGAATTAACTTTCCAGGCTCAGGGAGCCCCTGCTAAAAATTACTATATCTGTATCTCATAATGCATTAGTGTGAAGGTCAGTGCGATGAATGCTTCTTACACTTGTAGTCATTGGGAAGAATAAGCACCTTAAAGATAGCTAAAAAGATTGATGTTGTCAATGAGAACTTATCAAAGAGGAAGAAATTTCTTATTGCTTAAAGGAGATGTACAGCCAAAGCTCGTTTGGCTGTACATCTCCTATGGATCACAGGGGTGCAGTTTGCTCTACACTCCTGTGACCCATTTTCAGCATTCTGCTCTCTGCTGACATCACAGAAGTCGGTCCAGGCACTGCGTCATCACGGTCATGGAGTGGGGATCCGCCAGGTGCCTGGACTAACATCCAGCTTAGTCTCTCAGTGAGCTGCTGAGAGGCTGAGTCGGCCATTCCCCGCCCCTTCACAGCCCAGCGCTCCAATGAGCAAGGAGGGGGCAGAGCATAGAGTTAAACAAAAATAAAAATTCCCAGTTCAGTTTGCTAACCAGTTTGCTTACCAACCAAATGAACCTGTCTAACAGTTTGCGTCAAAACAGGGGTTTAGTTAGCACACATTTGCAAACGCATGTGTAAGCTGCAGGGCCACTCCACGGCACCCTGTATACCTGCAGTCCTAACTCTAGTAAATTTATGAGAGTCTTCACAGTGGAAGCACATAAAAGCTAATGGATAGATAGGGGGCAGGTGAGCCTGGAGGTGGCCCATCCCTCCTAAAGGTAATTGGGGGCATAATGGAAGCCCAGCCAAAGGCATCCAGTATGTCCACTCAGAAGTATACATTAATAACAAAGAAGAAAAGAAGATGTTTGCAAATGTGTGCTAACTAAACCCCTGTTTTGACGCAAACTGTTTGACAGGTTAATTTGGTTAGTACGCAAACTGGTTAGCAAATTGAACTGGGAATTTTTATTTTTGTTTGTCTCATGTGCGTTGCCCTTCCATGGGTTCTTTGCTATGAAGGCCAGTTATAGGTGGGGGCAGAGGCCATCTTCTTTGCAGAGCATAGAGCTGCTGACTGACAGTGAGCAGCTCTCTGCTTGGGGAGCTGTCAGAACCGAGCGATCAGCGGTGTTTGATTGCTTGGTTCTCAGTGTAGGGGTGCCGGAGGAAAGATACAGCATCGGACCGATGCTGCATCCACCTAGGTAAGTATAAATGGGGGGAAAAATGAATTCTTTACTCCTCTTTGAAGGAACCACTAGCAACCTCTGGAGGAACCCCGGTTAAGAAACCCTGTGGTAGTGTATGTAGATGCAGTGTCTACAAAGCAAAACTATCACTTTGTTTATTTGGACCAAAGGGATAAGTTCTCCGGATAAGACCCTCATCCTACTAATACTTACCTTTGCAATGCCCTGTTTGACTGCTGGATGCCTGTAAATATCTGGTATTTCTGGATATGGGGGAGTATGGGTTCTTCTCCCTTTCCTGGCATAATGCTGTGTTTGGGGCTTGAGCATCATTCAGCTGCTGTATTTGCTAAGGGGCTCCTGCAGATATATAGATGAGGTTTCTTGGGGGAAAGACGATGTTAGAAATCCTCGTCTATTAATTTCCTTCTAATTAGCTAGCGACTGATGTGGGTTTGATATACTTCCCTGCCCAGTTCCATAGGCTAAGCATAAATGGTTAGCTAAGTGGAGGACCATTTATGCTTATTTACTTGATGGCCAGCACAGATGCCTGAGAATTGTCAGCTCATGTCTGAGAGTGGGCAGATCATGTCTGAGAGTGGGTAGATCATGTCTGCATGTTTAGGTAAAAAAAGGAGTGATATCTGCGCTTAGACAAATAAATATATAAATATATAATGTGTATCCATCCTTGCTGACCTCGGGAATAATCCGATTTTAATTAATTTATAACTGATATAATATGCATATATGTTTTTTTCAGGTATGCGCCAATATGGTTGTTTTTATATATTATATTTATTGTAATGGCTAATGTGCAATATGCGCCCGCTCACTGCTTGTCTTCTTTTTCCGGATTCTGGGATGTGTTCACAGTTTGTTTTCACCCCCGGAACTTCCGTTTTTCAGAGGCAGCCGAATGGAGCGCAGTAGCGGTTGCTTTCCGCTTTCGTCACTTCCGGCCAGGCTCTATTTCAGCGTGCTGACGTCCCTGTAAGCTCCGCCCCTGATGATGTAATTTCCTATGATGACACGCGTAAGGCGACTCTGGAACGATCAGCATGCTATGTACACCGCGGTATTTTGATTTATGATATGCTCTAAACTTTCTCAAGATTGTGAGTACCTTTCTTTTATTTAATAAACGTCTACTTGTGCAGTCTACACTATTGTCCTCTGTTCTTTGAGGTTTATTGGAGATATTTTGGCGATATTGTGAATAGTTCCTGTGGCATACCCCTTCCTTGGTTGAGTTGTCTGAGAATTTACATCGCCTGTATAAGCAGTTAGTGTGCTCATCACGACTGGGTGTATGTTCCGTCTGACTTCACCATTGGTATCTGGGATCTTGCTCCTATTTTTCTTCCTCCATATACTATATTGGACATTTTGGACTGCAATTGGATGTTTTTATTACAATTTTTGGCGCTGCTTTTATCTTCTTTTTATGTCTGCATGTTTGACCTCTTTACTGCGCTTCCAACCTCCTACTGTCTATGGCCAGCCAGGGCCAAGGATGGCCTGCACATCCAACTTCCTACTGAATATGGCCAGAAAAAAATCTGAAAAACAAGACCTTATTAAATGATGGCATTTTAAGTTAACCTCAAACAGTATAACCAGTCGATGGTATTAAATATATGTGACAGAAAGGCACTGTTGCACACATCACTTTTCCTCTCTATATAACTGCTGTATCCGCTTTTGCTGCTAGGAGGAGATGTTGATCTAGTTTTTTTGCTGATAACACAAATATGACTCTGAATTTCAATCAACAGGCACAAAACTACATTTCCCTTCTGTGAAAAAAACACAATTTATTGTACTTAAATGCACGTACAAAATGGCTCTCAGTTCCTCTCTGTAGAGCACAGAGCTGGGAATTGAAAGGCACTAAATGGTCCTAGATAAGAGTGGGTGTGCAGATAATAAGAGTTTACCCTGCAAGAAGATAGACTTGTGTACACAGTCAATAGACAGAATAATGAAACCTCTGCAGAAGAAAACTATATGAATACACTTGCTGTTGGCATACATTCATGTAGCACAATTATATTAGCTATCACAAAGGACAGTCACATACTTGTAAAGCAACCATATTGCTGCTAATTAAATGCTTTTAATGTGATAGAAAGACTTCAACCTTGTCACCATTATGAGGTACCCAATAACCCTAAACCTACCTTGTAATACACCCCATGCAGTTTAAAATAGAAATGGAAGGCAATGTATATACTGTATATATATATATATATATTAAACAAGCAAAAAATTGGGGGAGCAAACCCTGAACATGTATATCTAAAGCCGGTGCAGCTATGGACCAAGCAACATGTATATTAAAAAAGAATAGCGCACACATGCAAAAGAAATGACTATCAAATATGGAGGCAATCCATAAATAAAAATGGGGGTTTAGTCCCACCATATGGCCATATCGTGCTCAAGCCCACCACTGCGTCAAAGTACCCCATTATCAGTGGGTCCTACACTATCCATAAAAAAGGGGTGAATCCAGCATCTCTAACCCTTGGAGACAACACTCCTTGCTGGGAAGGTGTGCTAATGCACTACAAAGGACTCCTCCTATATCTACTTGATAGTGGACACCAATAGAGTACAGGTGTGTGTGGGGGATGGGATGCTCAACCTCAGAAGTCTGGTCAGACCGAATACATAATAAACAAGCTAAAAATTGGGGGAGCCATCCCTGAACATGTATATCTAAAGCCGGTGCAGCTATGGACCAAGCAACATGTATATTAAAAAAATTATAATGATAATGGGGTACTTTGACGTAGTGGTGGGCTTAAGCACTATATGGCCATATGGTGGGACTAAATCCCCATTTTTATTTATGGATTGTCTTCAAATTTGGTAGTAATTTCTTTTGCATGTGTGCGCTATTCTTTTTTAATATACATGTCTTTTGGTTCATAGCTGCACCAGCTTTAGAAATACATGCTCCCCCAAATTTTTTGCTTGTTTAATATATATATATATATATACTGTTTATATATATATATATACTGTTTATATGTATATAATAATACACTTATAATAAATATATAAAAAACTGTTTTTCTTTTTTTTTTTTTGATAATTTAACCCTGTTTTCAGCTGCATGAGGGGCTTGGAGGTGGGGGTGAAGAAACAGCAGCATACTGATATTCCCAATGGCTGTGCAGGGGGTGCGTCAGAACAATCCTTGGCCATTGCAGGTAAGTCATGCTATTCTCCCAGCACAGCCAGCAAACTGACCACGGTGAGGTGGATGTGCTCCCTTGCTTAGCATGGTCAGTTTAAAATAGGAAAACAGAGGGACTGTCAGCATCACCAGGTATTTCAAACAATGGAAGAATTACAAAGACAATAGAATACCTTTCAACACAAGTACATAGTACAACAGAAGCATATCAGAAAATGAAATGTTGGGGGAACACGCATGCAAGCAGGCCCTAAAGACATGAACTGGACTGCCTACAAGTGAATGCAAAGAACAACTGTGCATTTTGTGCGGGCAAAGACAACCCTTTGCACGGGTGTATGCATAGGTACATCCATGTGAATGAGGCTGTAGATACACTTTATGATCTCCTTGGAAATCAAAGCATGATTAGGTAGGCAGACATATGTGTTGGATACATAGGCATTAATCCTAGGCTAAGCTATGCCCATACCTAATTGGAAGCAGTCTTTGCTTTGGGATATGTCAGTTGACTTACCTGTTGCTAGAAACATTTTGCCAGTGATAGGATTCCTAAAGCGATAGTAAACTCCACTTTTTATCTTGTACCTACCTTGTTATAGGCTTACCGGTTGGTACAGTGAATATCTCCACCATTTAGGAGATATTACAATATGTAGCAGCTGGCAACGTCACTGGCGCATGGCCATTGTGCTCTCAATGGATGTTACACTTGAGTAAGCCATCCATTGAGAGTGCTGTGCCGCCATTGTGGCTTTGCATGCATAAGCATGACATCATTGTGGCACGGCCAATCAAACGACCGAAGCCTGCAAATCTATAAGGAAAACCGGGTGAAATTGGAATCCATGTCAGCGGTGACAGGACACTGCTGGAGGGTTCCGCTTTATAGGTAAGTCTGAAATAATGTGATAGTATGCTGAGAATACTACCACATTATAGCTTAGGCCTACAGGGAGACCAGTTGTTGTTTTTTTTTAACAGTTTACTACCACTTTAAGAAACCATTGACCTTTTATCATGGAGTCACTTCCTTGCTTTCTGTACAAGTGAATTATTGCTCTGTCACAAATGGACTGGACAATGAGAGGGAGTGACAGTGGTATCTAGATGTATTAAAGAGGACCTGTACTGTGCAAGCTGTTTACAAAAGCAAGCAGAGGGCAATGATCTAGACACCAGTACTGCCTGCAGGCCCTGCAGCTGGTCTCTTTCCTATTATTGACTTACAATGCCTTGTTCCACACTGTTTCTCTGTGTAAAGGTGGATGACAGGTCAGTAATGTTAGCTCCTCAGCACCAGCTCCTGTCAGCCCTTTAAAGCGGACCTTGTGAGAGTTTGCCAGCAAGGGAGGGAGGGGGGACAGGAGAGTGGAGGAGGGATGAGTCATAGGAGGACCAATGAGAACTTCAGAGCTGGAGGGGGCTGGATAAGGGCGGAGATAAGAGGAGACTGCATAGATCCATGAGTATTCATCAGGAGAAGAGAAATGTGCAGGCAAGTAGGAGTGTGTCTGTCTGTCTGTCTGTATATATGTGTATGTGTGTGTGTGTCTGTGTGCCTCTGTGTGTCTGTGTAAATTTAGGAAGTTAACAGGCAGCAGCTTCAGCTGCCCACAGTTAAAATGGCTGCAGCCAGACTTAGTGGAGGGAGATTTCTGCAGCATATTCCGCAAGTACGGGATCGCAGTACATAATATGCAAAGTGGTTGGAAGGAAAGCTTCAGAATGGCAATTATGTTTTTATTACAAATTATGTGAGCAGACTGCAGTTCCTCTTTAAGTAATTTTGAATGATCGTTGTAAATGGCTTTTACTGTGGTCACATGATCAGGAGTCTATCCCACTGGTCGTAAACAGTGACTAGGAGCTGTTGCTGACAGCTTGGTCACTAGGCTTGGTGACGATGCTCTCAGCACAGAACATTGGGCTGGCTGGATGCATATATGTATCCAGCCAGCATTAAATCCCACCCACCAAACTGATAGGTGGACTAAACCAGTGGGAAGAAGTTAGAGAAGCAGCAGGCGAGGTGGAAGAAGAACCAATCCATAGAATGAGTTAAACAAAAGCAGTAGGTTCTTTGCACTGCAGATACTCAGGTGCAACTTTCTTTCCAGAAAGCAAACAGGTGAACAGTGAGCAGCATTGTAGTGAGATCATCAAATCTCCCTCGTCTCACATTTCTTGTGTTAGATGATCTCACACTGCAGACATACAGCTATTAGGCTACAGAACAGGAGAGCCTAGGCACAGTCACATATCAAGAAATGCACTGCTAATTTTAGAAAGAAATTCAAGACAAATCTACATTTTACAGGGTACTGCTTACCCACATTTAAAGCTGCAGTAAACCCAAAAGCCAACATTTATTATATTACAGCTTATCAATTCTTAGATGTGATGGATGCATTCGTTTTCTTATTTTAATCTGCTGATTTAGCCAGTAAGTCTGTTGTTTTTCACAGAACAAGCTTTTCTGCAAATGTATCAGTTAGACTGTTGAGACAAATCAGTTACCACTGACAGGGGTGGTTATTTATACAGTAAAACATTTATTTCTAAAGAACAATACTGTTGGTGTAATTGCTTGTGTAATTGTATTGTGAGCCAAAGTTTGGCTTAAATGTTATTAATTTATCTAAATCTGCTAGTACATCTTACACTCCCCTCCCCCCAGACTGACAATGGTGCTGTCCAAAGGTGCCCCCTTTGCTCCTTCATTCAAAATGGAGGCACCCTAATACAGGAGGTGTGTTACTGGTCAGATCACCAGGTAAAAACAGAGGGGGAAAAAGCCCAAAAAAGAAAACGAATGCAGTCACCACATGTAAGGATTGGTCAACTGGAATATATAATTCATTTTTATATGTTCCTGATAATAAAACAAATATTCACATTTTGAGTTCAGTTAAACCCAAAAAAAAGTTGCCTCACCTCGGGGATTTTGCTACAGGTGATGTATCAGAATTGTGTGTCTGACATGGCCACCTTTTCTTATGAACTTGTCAACAGGTGAAATGTTGCTCTTTTGCTGAATTGGCTTCCTCTCCTTAGAGAATCGGCCATCTGCCAGAACTTTTATGTTAGTTAAATCAGAAACCCTGATCTACTTCAATGTCCTCATGATATACAGTAAATTTGTTTGTTTATGTGGTTACTGTGGGAGAAGAAGGGGGGGGGGGAACCCTTGGGGGAATTAAAAATGGAGAAAGATCTGGGAGTATTGGTTGATGATAGATTAGGCAACAGCATGCAGTGTCAAGCGGCAGCTGCCAAGGCCAGCAGAATATTAGCATGCATAAAGAAAGGGATGTACTCCAGAGATAAGACTATAATCCTTCCACTTTATAAAACTCTGGTCCGACCGCATCTGGAGTACTCTGTCCAGTTCTGGTCGCCAGTTCTTAGGAGGGATGTGTTGGAGCTGGAGAGAATCCAGAGAAGGGCAACTAAACTAATTAGGGGATTGGAGAAGAGGGGGGACATGATAGCAATTTTTAAATATCTCAATGGGGATCTCGGCTTAGAAAAAAAGCTGTTCAGTCAAAGGGATTGCATGAGGACTCGAGGGCATACAATGCGATTAGAGGAGAAGCGTTTTAACCTCAGGCAATGTGGGGGGTTCTTTACTGTTAGGGCTACAAGATTGTGGAATTCTCTACCACAAGAGGTGGTTTCTGCGGGTAGTATGGTGGCTTTCAAAAGACTCTTAGACGTACATCTCAAGGATCAGAACATTCAGGGCTATGTGAGAAGATTACAGCCACACACACCTACACAGGTTGAACTGGATGGACTATTGTTCTTATTCAACCTCACCTACTATGTAACTATGTAAGAATGATTGGGTAGGTAGATGGGTTTTAGAAAATTACCTGACCCCAAAAGGTCTTTTTTTTTTGTAAACTCTTAAATGTTTTCATTATTGAATTTAAGAAAGTAGGGTATATAAAACAAAGCCTATTTGGGCATTCCTAGACTAAAAAAAAAAACACACAATACAATATAAGGCACACAAAACTTGACGTGTTGGCAACCAAAGCCGAAGGGTATCCTTAATTGGATACTGCCGGTAGGCACTAAATGGATGTCTGAACACTCATAATACACTGAAATAGCTTGCATCAGGTAATGAGAAACAGCTCAATATTAATTATTGGGGCATTGCCGTTAGGGCAACAGTGTCCCTGGGCCCTGTCCTGATGTCCCATACCTTGGAGAACTTGTCAGGACATCCTCTAAACCAGCCTTTTTCAACCAGGGTGTCCAGGCACCCTGTGGTGTCTTGAAGCTTCTTCAGGGATGCCTTGGCAAAATGCCTAAATATTGCCCACAACTTGTATACAAGACAGCAGGTGTATCAAGCCTGCTTTTTAGCTACACAAAGCCACAGGTTTTCACTGGGCATCATTACGAACTTCTAGCCACCAGCATCCTAACAACCAATGATATAATCAGTGCAGCATCCTTGTTTGACCCCCTGCCCCTTTCTGTCAGCGCTGGGATCACGTTTGCTGAGTGATGGAAAAAAACTGAGGAAAAAGAGAAGCACTGGAATACTAGTTAGTATGCAAAAGTGTATTGTATTTGGAAGAATAAAAATCGCCTCCAACGTTGGGCGTCCTACGTGTGTGGATGTTGATGCATTATGTAAAACTATTAGAATATCTTTTTACATTTTAAATTTGGGGTGCCTAGAGGCTGTCCCTAGTTTTAAAGGGTGCCTTGACTATAAAAAGGTTGAGAAGCACTGCTCTAGACTCAAAGGTACATTTATATAATGGCACCATTGTAATAACAACAGACTTCCAGAAGTCTAGGGTAGGGATTTCCATTTAGGGAGTATAGAAAAAGGTCTTAAAAAAAAAAATTGAATTTGGTCAACTTTACATTCATGGGAATACAGAAAAAGAAGGACTCATTTGCAAAAGAAATAAAGAATTTAGATGTGATCAATCAAATGAAAATGAAAAGGGAATGTCTCCATTGTTACAAAATCAATTTCCTATCAGTGAAACACAAAGATAAACAATTTCTAAGGGTGTTGTTTGCTGCTTTAAAAAATATACCACTTAGATTACCCTGACACAAGTATTCTACCAAAACCATAAGGGTGTCCAGGACAGGATGAATTTTAAGGACAAAAATATATACAGTATCTCACAAAAGTGAGTACACCCCTCACATTTTTGTAAATATTTTTTTATATCTTTTCATGTGACAACACGGAAGAAACTACACTTTGCTACAATGTAAAGTAGTGAGTGTACAGCTTGTATAACAGTGTAAATTTGCTGTCCCCTCAAAATAACTCAACACACATTCATTAATGTCTAAACCGCTGGCAACAAAAGTTAGTACACCCCTAAGTGTACATGTCCAAATTTAGCCCAAAGTTTGACTATTTTGTGTGGCCACCATTATTTTCCAGCACTGCCTTAACTCTTTAGGGAACGGAGTTCACCAGAGCTTCAAAGGTTGCCACTGGAGTCCTCTTCCACTACTTCATAACGACATCACAAAGTTGGTGGATGTTAGAGACCTTGCGCTCCTCTACCTTCCGTTTGAGGATGGCCCACAGATGCTCAATTGAGTTTAGGTGTGGAGACATGCTTCACCAGTCCATCACCTTTACCCTCAGATTCTTTAGCAAGGCAGTGGCCGTCTTGCAGGTGTGTTTTGGGTTGTTATCATGTTGGAACACCACTGCCCTGCCGCCCAGTCTCTGAAGGGAGGGGAATCATGCTTTGCTTCAGTATGTCACAGTACATGTTGCCATTCATGGTTCCTTCAATGAACTGTAACTCCCCAGTGTCGGCAGCATTAATGCAGTCCCAGACCATGACACTCCCACCACAATGCTTGACTGTAGGCAAGACACACTTGTCTTTGTACTCCTCACCTGGTTGCCACCACACACGCTTGACACCATCTGAACCAAATAAGTTTATCTTGGTCTCATCAGACCACAGGACATGGTTCCAGTAATCCATGTCCTTAGTCTGCTTGTCTTCAGCAAACTGATTGCAGGCTTTCTTGTGCATCATCTTTAGAAGAGGCTTCCTTCTGGAACGACAGCCATGCAGAACAATTTGTTGCAGTGTTCAGCGTATGGTCTGAGCACTGACAGGCTGACCCCCCTCTGCAGCAATGCTGGCAGCACTCATACGTCTATTTCCCAAAGACAACCTCTGGATATGATGCTGAGCATGTGCACTCAACTGCTTTGGTCGACCATGGCGAGGCCTGTTCGAAGTGGAACCTGTCCTGTTAAACCGCTGTATGGTCTTGACCTCCATGCTGCAGCTCGGTTTCAGGGTCTTGGCAATCTTCTTATAGCCTAGGCCATGTTTATGTAGAGCAACACTTCTTTTTTTCAGATCCTCAGACAGTTCTTTGCCATGAGGTGTCATGTTGAACTTCCAGTGAACAGTATGAGAGAGTGAGAGTGATAACATCAAATTTAACACACCTGCTCCTCATTCACACCTGAGACCTTGTAACACTAACGAGTCACACGACACCGGGGAGAAAATATGGCTAATTTGTGCCCAATTTTGACCTTTTTTACTTAGGGGTGTACTCACTTTTGTTGCCAGCGGTTTAGACATTAATTGGCTGTGTGTTGAATTATTTTGAGGGGACAGCTAATTTACACTGTTATACAAGCTGTACACTCATTACTTTACATTGTAGCAAAGTGTCATTTCCTCAGTGTTGTGGAATGCAAAGATATAATAAAATATTTACAAACATGTGAGGGGTGTACTCACTTTTGTGAGATACTGTATGTCTGTGGGACCTGTGAGCGCACTCATTTGTGTGTGAACATGGGGGTGTTTTAAAAAAACAATTTACATTTAATTTGATTTTTTTATTTTATTTAAGACACTGTACTGTTTTAAAATGTATTTATGTATTCATTTTTATTGAACTATATCACTATCACAAATAATGAACAACCTCTTTTGATAGCATGGGCCACAGAAGGTCCTCTTTATCAAGAGATCTGAGGTCTATTAGACACCATATCTCTCCCCTGCACTCCAAAGCATCTGATTAAACTGAGATCTGTTTAATCAGGTGCTTGTACAAGCTAGCAATGGCTTGTAAACATCAAACCAAAAGTGATAGTGATGAAACCCTTGTCGATTCCAGTTTTTGTTGTCACAGAGGGGGAGGAAAAAAGGAAGTTCTTCTCACTCTTCCTAGTGCATCCAATGCGACAAGTCCCTTTGGTACTGGGCTCCTTGGTGGGTCAGGAAAGCCCAGTAAAGGCAGAAAGAGGAGGGGGACCCCTTTCTGCCACCTGTAAAAGTGATCAGGTGGCTGTAAAGCAGCTTGGATCACTTTTAAATGAAAGCCCATCGCCTGCTCTAAAAAAATTATCTGTGGCTGCAGTGATGAGTGTGATATTATCACTTCTGTCCAAGGATGTATATACAGTATATGTACAGAGGATGGGAAGTGATTTTAACATTACTTCATGAATCAATAAAGCTCTGACAGGTGCACACAGTAGTTTATCTTCAATCTTTACTTTAAAAAATTGACTAAAACAATTTTATTGTTTTAGTCATCAATTTTTATTACAGTACAAAATGTGTACATAGAGTACATTTTTCAATTCATTTAGTGCCCAATCACACTACCGTGACTTCTCGTCAGGCGACTGGTCAGCCTGACAAGTAGCGGTCCATTCAGTGCTCCAGGAACCGTTCTAATAGGAGCGACTCAAGTCGCTCCGACTTAGAAAGTAGTTCCTGTACTACTTCGGGGCGACATCGGAGCAACTTGCATTGAAATTCATTATATTTTTTTTTTATTGGCTATTTTTTGCTTTCTGTGAAAAAAAGGTAAATAACTAGGTCAATGAGGGAGTGTTTTTTTTTTTTTTTTTTTGGCAGAAATCTTGGATAGTTAAAAAGCGTTTCTGTAATCCTCAGAAACAATTTAACCCTCGTGGACACATCCTGCTGACCCTTTAAGGGTTTCTGATCAATGGGAGATGGAGGCAAACTTCCTGATCATGTGCCACAGTGTTTGCCTGTCACAGTGGTCACATGTCCAGGAGTCTCCTCCACAGGCTCTCAACCATTAACATTGTCTGTAACAGCTCGGTGTAGCATGCGCTCAGCATACAACAGCTGTTCTTCATACAACCCAATTCCAAAAAAGTTGGGACATTGTACAAATTGTGAGTAAAAAAGGAATGGACTAATTTACAAATCTCATGAACTTATATTTTATTATCAATATAATATAGATAACATATCAAGTGTTGAAAGTGAGGCATTTTGAAGTGTCATGCCAAATATTGGCTCGTTTTGGATTTCATGAGAGCTACACATTCCAAAAAAGTTGGGACAGGTAGAAATAAGAGGCCGGAAAAGTTAAATGCACATATAAGGAACAGCTGGAGGACCAATTTGCAACTTATTAGGTTAATTGGCAACATGATTGGGTATAAAAAGAGCCTCTCAGAGTGGTAGTGTCTCTCAGAAGTCAAGATGGGCAGAGGATCACCAATTCCCCCAATGCTGCAGCGAAAAATAGTGGAGCAATATCAGATAGGAGTTTCTCAGAGAAAAATTGCAAAGAGTTTGAAGTTGTCAGAGAATCTGCAACAATCTCTGTGTGTAAGGGTCAAGGCTGAAAAACCATACTGGATGCCCGTGATCTTTGTACCCTTAGACGGTACTGTATCACATACAGGAATGCTACTGTAATGGAAATCAGAACATGGGCTCAGGAATACTTTCAGAAAACATTGTCGCTGAACACAATCCACCGTGCCATTCGCCGTTACCAGCTAAAACTCTATATGCCAAAAAAGAAGCCATGTCTAAACATGATCCTGAAGCGCAGGCGTTTTCTCTGGGCCAAGGCTCTTTTAAAATGGACTGTGGCAAAGTGGAAAACTGTTCTGTGGTCAGACGAATCAAAATTTTAAGTTCTTTTTGGAAAACTGAGACGCCATGTCATCCAGACTAAAGAGGACAAGGACAACCCAAGTTGTTCTCAGCGTTTAGTTCAGAAGCCTGCATCTCTGATGGTATGGGGTTGCATGAGTGCATGTGGCATGGGCAGCTTACAAATCTGGAAAGGCACCATCAATGCTGAAAGGTGTATATCTAAGTTCTAAAACACCATATGCTCCCATTCAGACGTCGTCTCTTTCAGGGAAGACATTTTCCAACATTACAATACCAGACCAAATACTGCATCAATTACAACATCATGGCTGCATAGAAGAAGGATCCGGGTACTGAAATGGCCAGCCTACAGTCTAGATTTTTCACCCATAGAAAACATTTGGCGCATCATAAAGAGGAAGATGCGACAAAGAAGACCAAAGACAGCTGAGCAACTAGAAGCCTGTTCCTATTCCTAAACTTAAGCAACTTGTCTCCTCAGTCCCCAGACATTTGCAGACTGTTATAAAAAGAAGAGGGGATGCCACACAGTGGTAAATATGGCCTTGTCCCAACTTTTTTGAGATGTGTTGATGCCATGAAATTTTAAATTAACTTATTTTTCCCTTAAAATGATAAATTTTCTCAGTTTAAACATTTGATATGTCATCTATGATTTATTCTGGATAAAATATTGAAATTTGAAACTTCCACATCATTGCATTCTGTTTTTATTCACAATTTGTAGAGTGTCCCAACTTTTTTGGAATTGGTCTTGTAGATGCATATATGCAGCACGTGGGCATTAAGGCCCACCTCACTACCCTTTATATTCCAATGCATTTCACCAAAGTGGTGAAATTTAGTCAAAATCTTCAAATTTTTGTAAAAATTTCAGGACAAAAAAAGAATCTCTATTTTTGGTTATTCCTATCCAACACACTTCATGGGAAAATAATTATCTTTCCTTGTAGAACATATTGTTTTTAAGTTTCCTATATGTGCTGTTTTATATTACAGTAAGCTCTGAGGATGTGCGGCTGTCTGAGCCTTCTCCTATTGTTCAAAGCAGATGTACAAGCTCTTGCGGACACCAGTCCTGCTTCTGGATCTATGGCTCCTGAGGCGGTAATATTCTTTGTGATTATTATTACTAGTATTACTCCTATTGATACCGGCCCCTGTCATTATTTCTACAAAAATGCTTACAAATACAGCTTGCAATAACAAAAAAAAAAACAAAAGAAAAATACAGTGCCATATTTGTAAAAGCGCACACTCATAAGGATCTAGTGCTGTTTTTCCGCTGTGGAGCTGTATTTATAACTCAATATATCATTGTTATTATACAATCAATTGAAGTGGTAACATAAAACAGCAGGTATTTTTAACATCCACTGTGGCAATTTTATATCAAATTACCTGTTTCTCAGTAAAAATGCAATTACTGTATACTGTGCTTTGCAGTGATCTCGTGAAATGCCAGGCCTGCTGCCAGCTTGCATTGATAAGTTATTTGCTCTGTAACATCTAGATATTTTCACTGCCAAATTTCTTATTAGACTATAGCCAATGCTACTGGGATGATTTGCTTTTTGATAGAGCTTGTAGAAAAAGGAAATACTTCTGTGCTACAAATGTTCTGTTTGATACAATGAGATGAAACTTTTTATCTGAGCAACTGGATGGTAATATACATTCATTTTTAAAATGGGTCAAGAAGTTTGCAAATAAATCTTGGGTGTCATATGCTTCTCAAATTTACAACTGATTTAAAGTGATTGTAAAGTCTGGTTTAAAAAAAATAATAATAACAATAACAAATGTCCTCCTCTTTTCAGGAACCTCTTCGGCTCTCCTAGCCCCTCCCTCCTGTTGAGTGCCCCCACAGTAACCAGCTTGCTATGGGGGCACCCGCGCAGAGTCACAGCTCTCTGTGTCCATTCAGATGGGAAACCACAAGCCGCACTGCCCCTCTCTCCTGATTGGCTGACTGACTTTGATTGACAGCAGCAGGACCACTCTGGTCGCACCACACTGCTGTCTTAGCCAATGAGGAGGGTAGTCCCGGGCAGCTGAAACACTCCTGCAACATCGCTGGAATAAAGGTGGGCTCAGGTAAATATTAGGGGGGCTGCTACACACAGTAGACATGTGCGGTTCGTTTCATTCCGAATAATTATTCGGGTGATTTTTCCGTTATTCAGAGATTCGGATGTATCCGAATACCTGAATTGCAGTATAAACAGATTTTACCAAATGCTCTGATAAAACGAAACAAAATTTGTCTGAATTTCGGAAATTTGAATTGAAACTCAAATCAAATTTTTCCTTGAATTCCAGTCGAATTCAAACTGTAAACATATCTCTGAAATTAAAGACTGTGTGTTATTAGATTACCATTTCAAAATAATGCTATTTTTGTTAAGCCAAAGCTGATTTAAAGAGTCATTGTAATCATTTGATGAAGATTTTTCTTTTGTTTGTTCACCTTGCCACATTCGAATTGAAAAAAAAAATCTTTAGTTTTCGACCGACTCAAAATGTATAGATTCAAACGTTTAGAAACAAAAAAATCAATACATTCGAAGAAACTTTGAAACAGACATAAAAACAAATTCCCATCACAGAAAATCTGAAACATAGACTTAAGTCCAGGTCTAAGACAAACCTGCACCCATAGAGTACCATATGTAACCAGAAAACTAGTCGAGCTAGCCACGATGACGCCGGCTTAGGTGATTAATAACGAAAGTAATACTACCTGTTATCCACCTTAGGCCAACTGTTATAATACTAAACCCATTCAATAAACAAATGTTCAACTCCCCAGTATGCTGTTCTTACTCGTTAAAGGACCAAATGTAAAAAAACAGTTCACGCCTTACTCGACAAAGAAAGAAGGGAAATATGTTGCCCCCCAACTCCAGACACAGTTTGCTCCCAAAAGCGGTGTCCGGACAGGGTGATCAACACAGTTAACATAAGCTCCACATCTTTGGCTTGTTTGAAATGTATTGTACTTATTCTTTTACGGTTACGCTTGTTACAAATATTAATAGTATCACCGAGATCAACATTGTATGTGTACAATGTTCACTTTACTTGTTTGTAACTTGATTTCTTATGAAAATAAATAAACTTTTCTTGGAAAAAAAACAAATTCCGAATACGAATTCCGAATAGGAATCCCGAATGTGAATTGAATGAATCAACTGAATTTAACTAAACTAAATAATTAGATTAACTAATCTAAACTAAACAAAATTATTTTTTTCGTCATGCACATGTCTAGCACACAGAAGGTTTTTATCTTAATGCATTAGCATAAAGAAAACCTTCTGCCTTTACAATCCCTTTAGGCATAAACAGATGTTTAGAGCAGTGTTCACATCAGAACGCAGTGTGTTTGCCCCTGCCGGGTGGCATGATACCACAGTACTATGCGATCCAGTTACAGCACATTTCTAAAGGTAGTGCATGTGAACTTATGGTTCAATCCAGTGCAATTTCAGCCAATTCAAATGATTGGGTTTAAAACCGCATTGCACTGACTAGCACAGGAAACGTACATACAAATTAAAATGTAACATGTTACTAAATGTGAACTTGTCCTTTCATTTTGTGTAGCGATATTCCGTTATAATTTGTGAACTTAAGCGTTTTTTTCCTTTAATCTCAATTTGAAATGGGGCAGTCCTCTTCTTGCTTGAGCATGACTGTTAAACCAAGAATAAAAGTGAATCATGATGGCTGGCGATTCAAACAAGCATGAGTAGAAGACTGACCATCCCTCATTCTTATTGACAAATCTACATATACTGTATGTGAATATTCTTTGAGTACTTTTATTCATATATTCAGACCACACATGGATTTCTGCCAGAGACAATGATGAAATTTAGCAAAACAGAAGGTCTTATTAGATCACATGCGGCTGCTCAACACATGTTCTGCCAGTTATTAACAGGTGTAATTTCTGTAGTCAAAAATTATCTTTTTTCATTTATAACTTGGACATATGCACTTTAGACAATTTTTATTTAGCAGCCACACTTAGCTAGAGGGCAAGTAATTAGGTGCATTTAAGAACAGAACAGGAAAAAAATGTATTTCAACTGATTTAGTGGAGGCAGCCTAATGCTGTGTATCTCTAGCATTCATCGTGGTGCTCATGTGCACCTGGATGGCCAACAAACCTATTCCTATAACTGCTTGTATACTTACCTATATACTGTATTATCTGAGCCTGTGAATATTCAGGAAATAGCATTTCCTAGTTCCAGCTCTACCCCAGGGGCATGCTAATGAAAATGAACAATTAAAAAAGGAAGTCTAAACTTGGACCCAAGCCTCCCACACCTCATAATTGATGAAGCTATAAGTCATACTGAAGGGCCTATGTTAAGGAATGATTGGTGAAAAGGGACAAAGCCAAGTGTCAATTTTTTTTATAAAAGTTGGTATTTGCATATTAAAAACAAAGGAACAACCCCCTAATAGAACTTTACCAGCCTACAACACATTATCAAATCATAATGAAATATGAATTATCAGGGAAGTATTTAAAAAATCTCAAGTACAATTTTTATTAGAAAAATCTTTAAAAAGGAATTGGAGACTGGTGTACAGTCAAGCCAACACAGTGCAAATTACATAAATGTATACAGTGCTACATATTCCAAGAACTGCAATGAAAAACACAGTGGCAGAGCATACATGGAAAACAGCTGACGTGTTTCAGAAGTATCATTCTTTCCTCTTTCTTTGTATGCTTTAGTAGAATGGATCACTTCTACAAAAAGAAAATATAAACCTCATATTGGTCATGTAGGAATCTATTGTTATCCCTTTAGTTAAAGGTTACACTTACATGTTGACAGCAAATAGAGCTTATATACATCAACCAAAAAGGTTTTAAAAACAATCAGTGATAGACATCCCATTGCCAGGGAAAGGAGTAACTTAATGATAGTAACCCCCAGATGAGATCCTAAAAGATCTGCCAGGGTGCACACCAGAGGGAAGGGAACGTGAAGGTGTGCGACATTCCCTAACCAGCTGTCCTGGAGCAGAAACATCTTACCTGCTTGGTAAATCTTATTATTACTATTTTTACCTTAATCCTTTACTAGTATTTTTGTACAGCCTCTGTGTTATCTGCATCCTTAGCATGTCAATATATATATATATATATATATATATATATATTAGGGATAGACCGATATGGTTTTTCCAGGGCCGATACCGATATATTGGCCACAACGTATCAGTATCGGCCGATATTTTGTACATCCTATGTCAGGGTTCAAGACTAATCTTCTCCTCCTCCAACCATTAGGAGGTGATGCTCATGTAAGAGTAAAATTATGTCACATAGCATAATTCCGTTTACAAATGTTACTGAATATTCCACTCACATATGTACAAAAGATATAAGCAATTCAACATTAGCAAAACTGCTGGCAGATCGGTATCTCTCACCCACTTGCCGTATGTGATACCTGGGTGATACCGCTCCGTCCAGCACCCACTCAATACCGCTCCGTCTCTCACCCGCTCTGTCTCTCACCCGCTCCATCTTCCACCCACCCGATACCACGTGTGACCACGTGACCTCCGAGATCATATGGCGGACAGAGCGGTATTACCCGGGTGTCACTTACGGCAAGTGGGTGAGAGACGGAGCAGTATATTAGATGGAGCGGGTGAGGGATGGAACGGTATTTAGTGGTTGCCGAACAAATCGGTATTGTCACCTGGAGATGGAGCCTAGTGTGGAGAGGAAGGCGATCTCTTACACCTCCGGCCTAGTACCCCTGATAATGCAACAGGTGGCACAGTAGCCTGGAGTGGCACGAGTGCCTAGAAGTTCAGATGGTGAAGGCTACAGATGTGAGGTCCGTGCGTACTTGGATGCAGGCTGGATCGTGACGCAGACAGCAGGTACTTGGCAGACTGACTGATCACAGGCAGCAGATGTTTAGCAGGCTGGCATATCACATGCAGCAGACACTTGGCAGGCTGACAGTGAAGCAGACAGCAGGAATAAGGATGGCCGGTTACACAGCAGGGTTAGGCAAGCCAGGTCGGTAACTAGCAGGCACGTCAGGAACAGAGCAGAAGACAGCAGAGTAGTCAGATTCAGGCTGGAGTTGGCAACAGTAGACAGGCAGACAGCAGGATAAAGCGGAGAGCAAGCCAGGGGGCGGTTCAGGCAGAGTACAAGCGTGGTCAAATGAATCAGGGCAGCAACAGAGTTCAACACCAGAAACAGGAAGCAGGAAGCTATAGACCATAAGGCAAAGTCCTAGTGCAGCAGAGGTGTTTATATAGGCCATTGCGCCACTTAGTGGTGGGCGTGGAAAGTGAACAGGAATTCTCTGTCCATAGGTTTGGCTAAATAGGCTTTCTCCATTGGTTAACAAACGCTCTCCGTCTGCACATAACTATGTGCCTGGGCTTACTTCTTCTTCCCTGACGGGTATCACCAGGGTATCACTTACGGCAAGTGGGTGAGAGATACTGATCTGCCAGCAGATCTGCTAATGTGGAATTTCTTATATCTTTTGTACAAATGTGAGTGGCATATTCAATAACATTTGTAAACAGAATTATGCTATGTGACGGGGGGCCGGATTTAAAGAAACTGCAGCTTCAAACATCTATGACGTGTTTCAGTTTCGCCGCGTTCAAATCAATTAACTGGCGCTGCGGCGAATTGGCGAGTAAAACAGCAATAATGAATTCCGCCGTCAGCGGGATTCACTTACGATCGCGGCTTCGCCAATTCGCAAACTTATGTCTTCGTGCTTATAGCAGTTTCACATAGCGATGTGGGGTAGTGGATTAGTGCACACATCACATGTCTGTAATTCATCTCCCTCTGCTGTAGGTTCGAGGCTTACCATCTCCACCTACTTTTTTTATTTTCTTTTTTTGTTTATATTGCTAAAATGTAACGGATTACATCATATATATTGCTAAATAATGTTACACTCAGAAGCGCTTGCAAGCTTACACCATTTTAAGTGTTTTTTTGATCTTGTCTGTGTGTCGAATCGATCTTATGAAGGAAAGTACCAAAGGCAAGTGACCAAACCCCTACCCAAATTCAGGGCAAGATGAAACCTCACAATTTTACCATGGTCTTCTTCCCACATTCCATACAATGTTTAGTTCTTTAGCTATATGTGCTTTTTAGCCTTAACACACTCCTTTTTTTCCACCATACAGCTTTATTCTGCACAATAGCTAAGTGCTTTGCAACTTCACTGCAGTTCACAACGTCATGGGTTCAAATCACATCACTACACTTGGGATCTCTTTTCACTCTCATTTTTTTAAACAGTTTTTTTAAACTATCTTGAATTTGGGGGGGGAGGGGGGTGTCCTACCCAAATTTCAAGCACATCAATGGAAACAACACAATTTTGATTTTATGAGTGTGGTCCTAGTTTTATCGAGATGCAATTCTTTACATATTTACCATGGTTCTTACAATTTCTTGACCAATAAACATAGGTGTCTGATATTGGACTCTCTCCATATTTCAACAACACAGACCCTCATAGTCCAACACTACATTTGCCTCACACCTCAACACAACACTGTCACATCCCTACTCTACATTACAACCCCTCACATCACCAGTACAAGCAGCATGCAAAGTGCAAAACTCCGGCCTTGGCAGCTTAATGGGCCATACACTAACAATTTGTCTAGACTTTTTCCTGTAGACTTAACCAAACCATATAATATAAGCTCAAACCTCAACACTTTCAATTTGGATGCAATCAGGCAGGCCCTTGCACTACATAGAAAATGTCAATCGGAAGGATAAAGTCTTCTCTAAATCTTACAGTGTGGATGGCCCTTTTGTCTGTAGGCACCCACACAAAACAAAAAAACACATGTTCAATTCTAATGTATTTATTTATTTGAGAATGACAGCAGAAGGAGGGATGCAGCAAAAGAATATTGTCACTCTCCAGTCCGTGTGCCTTTACAGCGCCAGACCACGATCTTTGCTCCATGGCTACGGGATTCTGATGTCTTCCACAACTTCCGGCAGAGTTCAGAATCCATTCTGCACCTCTACCAGCTCATAGGGGACAGGCATGGCAAGGTTGCTGGGCAGCTTCCAAGCCACTTTCGAAGTTCCAGGGTGTTCATGTTGGTCATTGGCCATGTGCCTTACCAAATATCCACTGACCACAAAAGAAAATGAGTGGAGTCCATCAAGGTGGGTTTCTACCACCTACACCCGCAAGCAGTACCACTCCTGGAAAAATAAAACAAAGGATAAGACATTTCATAATGAAAATCACATCTTAATGCCTGTTTGCTTCATTCTGAACTTCATTTAATTTCGACATCACGAGTGAAATAACACATTTTATGCCAACTTACACAAACCAGAAATCATTAATGTAAAAATTTGAATACACACCTGTGACGCCAGACAGCCCATCACCACAGGCTTCCCATGGTACGTGCCATGATTCCAAGATGTTGATGTTCTGGAAAATTACAACACCATAAGATACCAAGCAGCCGTTCATGTTATCAATAACTACACAGGTGGCATAGACACAAATAAACACCTGCCAGCTCTTCTCAGCCCTTTACACTATTCACAATACCAACATGTTTATGGTTAGAGGTGCATGTTTTTGCTCAAGTAACACAATTTTACCAATGTTGACTACACTTTATCTACAATGGCAAGTGTCATTGGCAGATGATAATCACCCTCTGTCTCCCTGTGAGTGGCACCTCTGCTAACTAGCTAATTAATACACATGCCCTATCTTGACCGGTTACAGTACTTACATGTAAAGTGGCTAGCAACCAGGGTATTCCGGGTGGCCATACCGGCAGCGGTGCTCCGCCGCCTGGGGGCCGCCGGCTGACGGACCTCTGGCTCCCTCTCCTCCGTCAGCTCCCAAGAATCATCCCGGGCAACGCACATGTTGTGCAACACGCAGCACGCCAGGATGATCTTGGAAGCCTTTGTAGGAGAGTACAGGAGTTCACCCCCAGGCCGGGCCAAGCAGAGAAACCGGGACTTGAGAAGACCTATGGTCAACTCAATGATACTCCGGCTTCTCCGCAAGGCCCTGTTGTAATTCCTCTCTGCTGGGCCCTGGGGGTACCTGATTGGAGCCATCAGCCACGTCAGCTGCGGGTAACCAGCATCCCCTGAAAAATAAGAAAAATATACATTAGTTATTCATATCATGTGACTTTAGATGACTCCTCAAAATGGGAGACAATTAGGCATTTTACTAAACAACCTGCTCGTCTGTTTGCAAAAAATCATATGAAACATCTCAACTCTGTCTAATTGCCTAAATCACTAATACAAATGGGAAAAAGGACACACAAAGTGGTGGGTTTCTCTTGCAAGTTCCAACTTGGCCCCTATTTTGTTCCTATTACATTAGCCTAGGTCTTACTTCTGGAATATATCTGCAACTAGAGTGAGGAAACCAATATTGACTCACTTATGCAAAGTACTTTGGGGATATGGCAATACCATTGGAATCATTTGTAGGTTTTCTTTGGGTGGCTAGAGGACACAATTTACACATTGGTTAACCACCTTCATTGGACTCAAAGACAACTTTGCAAATCTTTCTTTTGTGAGCTGCTAAGCTGCTGATCTGGTTGTGTGTGAACAGCCTGACAACTCCTAACACATCCATTTTAGGTAGGCTTTGCTTAAATCAGGGTGTACACCGATGTAGCTTATTCCTATGTCTATGTAATCTTACAGTTTATGTTGTTAAGACAAAATACTTTACCAATAAGCCACCCTTCGGGCATTTGTCCACTTTCAAACACCTCGTACAGAGTACTTGTTCTTAACATACTGGAATCATGGCACGACCCTGCGTGACCAGTGTTGACACTCATGATGCGCTGTTTGGCGTCACACACTAATTGGACGTTCACGGAGTGGTACTGCTTGCGGTTCCGGTATTCACTTTCGTGGCTCCTTGGGGGCCTAATGGCTATGTGGGTGCCATCGATTGCCCCTAGGATTTGCGGCATGTGTGCCCGCCGGTAGAAACCCAACTTGACTTCATTCCACTCATTTTCATTCTGTGGCCAGTGGATAAAATTGGGCACTATATCCACTATGGCATTAATGACCAACATGAACACCCTTGAAACTGTGGGCTGGCTAATGCCCATGATACTTCCCGAAGTGGCTTAGAAGCTGCCACGCCCTAAAATATACAAAGTGGCCAGCAATCTGGCCATGCCGGGCACCGCATGGCCGCGCTGTGTGTCCGGGTCAATTTTCTCTGCTATGAGCTGGTAGAGGTGTAGAATAGTTCCTCGCTCGAGCCGGAACTTCCTCCTGACATCAGAATCCCGCAGCTTGTCCAAATAGATCCTTGGAGCAAAAATGCGTGGCTGGCGAGGTAAGGGCACACGGACTGGAGGTGCTGCTGCTGGAGGTGCTGCTGCTGCTGCTGCAGCTTCCCCACCTTCTGCTGCCTCCTGTGCCAGGGCCTCCTCAAACAAGGCACCGATAAATGCCAGCATTGCACCATCTAATGCGTCTGGGATATCGTCCTCCATTTTGAACGCGCAAATTCGCGAATGCGCAGATATATATAGAAACGGCCGCTAATTATCACACCTGTGAGCCAGCTATAAAAGGAGCACATGGCCAATATGGCTGCTGGATGTTATAGATCGATGTTTCTTATGTGCTAGCAAGACCCTGTGACCCACAACCTACATTATCTGGAGGTAAGACAATTGTATCTCTCTCTCCCAAAAAAAAGGAAGGAGAGAATTTGTACTTATCTTGGGTGTGCTTAAGTTGTCTATGGTGAATCCCCTCCAACCCACAATAGCTTGGGAACCCCTCAAGTGTCTTTTAATCATTGGCAGTTGGCCCCATGTGCATGTGGTTTGGACATGTGTTTTCTCATGTTTGTTAAAGGTGTGCAGTCTAGATTTGGCATCTAAACCTGCCCCCTTACCTTCCCAGCTTCCAAAGACACCATTTTTGCTTTCCTGATAACTGTAATTTATTATGTGCACGTATGTAGGTCATGCGATTTCTCATGTATGTTTAATGTTTGCAGCCTCCTTTTGCCTATAAAGGATTACACCACCCCCCCTCCACCAAGTCTGTTTGTGCCATTAGGTAAGTGTTTGGAGGGCCTTGTGTGATTTGTACCCATATGCGTTTTCTTATGTGTTTTTTTTTTCCATTTCTTTGCAGCCTCTTCTGCTCTTTGCCACCACCACCACCACCACCACCACCACCACCACTGTGTTTGTGCCATTAGGTAAGTGTTTGGAGGGCCTCGTGTGATTTGTACCCATATGCGATTTCTTATGTGTTTTTTTTTTCCATTTCTTTGCAGCCTCTTCTGCTCTTTGCCACCACCACCACCACCACCACCACCACTGTGTTTGTGCCATTAGGTAAGTGTTTGGAGGGCCTTGTGTGATTTGTACCCATATGCGTTTTCTTATGTGTTTTTTTGTTCCATTTCTTTGCAACCTCTTCTGCTTTTTTTGCCACCACCACCACCACCGTGTTTGTGCCATTAGGTAAGTGTTTGGAGGGCCTCGTGTGATTTGTACCCATATGCGTTTTCTTATGTGTTTTTTTGTTCCATTTCTTTGCAACCTCTTCTGCTTTTTTTGCCACCACCACCACCACCGTGTTTGTGCCATTAGGTAAGTGTTTGGAGGGCCTCGTGTGATTTGTACCCATATGCGATCTCTTATGTGTTTTTTTTTTCCTTTTCTTTGCAGCCTCTTCTGCTCTTTGCCACCACCACCACCACCACCACCGTGTTTGTGCCATTAGGTAAGTGTTTGGAGGGCCTCGTGTGATTTGTACCCATATGCGTTTTCTTATGTGTTTTTTTGTTCCATTTCTTTGCAACCTCTTCTGCTTTTTTTGCCACCACCACCACCACCGTGTTTGTGCCATTAGGTAAGTGTTTGGAGGGCCTCGTGTGATTTGTACCCATATGCGATCTCTTATGTGTTTTTTTTTTCCTTTTCTTTGCAGCCTCTTCTGCTCTTTGCCCACTACTTCCACCACCACCACCACCAAGTCTGTTTGTGCCATTAGGTAAGTGTGTTCTGTAACTGTTCACTAATTATACTGTATATGAAGAGCAATCTGCAAATCCTGTTTTTTCTGTTTTCTCTTTTGTCATTTCAGATTTAGGAGTTTGGGGCTCTTTGCTGCTGCTGGACAGCCAGATTCTCTGCCCACCTCGTGCTCCCATGGCCCCACCCACTGGAAGGATGAGAAGGGGCAGGGTGGCCAGGGTGGCCAGGGTGGCCAGGGGGGGCAGGGGGGGCAGGGGGGGCAGGGTGGGCAGATCGTCTGGCTCTGGTGTGAGGGAGGCTCCAGCTGTATCCATGAGGGAGTCCACCATCCCCATCCCGGAGGAGGAAGCCGGGGGAGGTGGTAACACACCAAGTGGACAAGCTGGCTCTTCTGACAGTAGTCCTGGAGCGGGTCCGTCCACCAGAGTCAGCTTGTCCACATTATCCCGGCTTCCCCGTTTCAACCACAATCAGTGCTGTGCCCTGGTCCACGCCTATATGGCCAGATATCAGGCGATACATGGGACCAGGGCCGCGTCTTACTCAGTAACAGAGAAGAACAGATTGTGGGATGAAATCCGGGATGCTGTAAATGCACTGGGTGAAGCACCTCGCCACCGTGACAGTGTGCGGAAGAAGGTCAACGACATCTGTGGGTCCGTTCGGAAGAAGCTAATTGCATGGGCTGCGGAGGGTCTTTATGACCGACAAGGTCGGCTGGATGAACGTGCACGAAGTTCTCTCTGGGATTATCAATTACCTTTCTTGAACATCATAGGACCTGATACCATCTTTACCAGAGAGGACTTAGATTCGGATGCTTTGCACCGAGGTAGGATATTATCTTGGATGTCAATTGTGTGAGTTGTTTGGAAAAGATTAACTACTATCCTATGTGTGACATTAATAGAATTTGATACTTGCCCTTCCAATTGTCCTTTTTTTGTTTTCCCCAACCTGCAATTTGTTCATCTGTAGCACGGATCTCAGCCCCTCCACAGCCCATGCAGCTTGGCGAACCAGACGGACTCACAGGTGTTGACATCAGTGCTGACCCTCCTCCTGGTAGGTCCAATATCATACTGTGCCAAACAATGTAGATGTTTTTTTTTTTCCAAGATAGCTCATATTGCTATGTCCTTTACAGAAGATCCGCAGCAGGGAACACACCCAGTGCAGCTAGGCCTGGAGGAAGGTGTTGGTATGTCTAGTCAAATAATGTTTTTTGGAATCTTATTAACCCCATTAACACACATGTTTTTTCTTTTGAAAGAGTGTTGCCTTTTAGATGTTTACCCTGCAAAACACAGTTGACAGCATTAATGGGTGCCGTCATTAGTAGGCAGACCAAGCCTTCTTAACCTTTGGGAGGGTTTAGCAAGTGTCCTATGAGCCCAGGAAAGCACTTTTGAATGTTTGGCCTCAATGCTTCATTCATGAAGCTAGGAGGGCAATCTGGCCATAATCATTACTGACTAAGGTTATGTACTAAACATGTTTTTTTTTTTTTGTTTTTAAAAGAACATCAGGCCCCTCTTGACGTTGCAGCTGGAGTTGGATCAGGAGCTGGCGACGATTCTTCATCCAGTGCTGTGGTATGTGATATAAGGGAACAAGGTGCACATGTAACATTTCAATGGTAGCATTGATTTTGGACTAGATGTGGCTTACATTGTGTGTGTTAAATTAGTGCTATGACATTCTGACGATGCACCAGCACAACAAGAGTTCTATCTTGAACATCAGGGAATTATGTTATAATTTGGTGTGCCACTAATGTTCCAAAAACATCCAGGATCTTTAAAGTCCGGCCCGTCTTTGATTTTCCAGGTCCAAATTCATGGGTATCGTTTGGTTGGGTTGTCCTCTAGCCGATTGATGGCAAGATTTTAGACAACATACGTAGATGTATAAAGTCATTGGTGTAGTAACAGATTTACCAAAAGCATAAACAACCTACCACACCAGGGTTAATTGGGAACACCTTCATGTTGAATCTTTTTTGCCTTTGTCATATTAGTCCTACCAATATAATATGTACCCATTATCAGAAGTGTTGCTAGCTTGGATAATCTTACAATGAACAAGTACTCATTAGAAGCACATCAAACTTTTCAACGTTCTGCTTGGGGTGTTAAGTTGTCAAACTAATCTGAAATATTTAGTCATGATGTTTGATAATGATTTGGTCTATTTCTTCTGCTTTCAGGTAGCCTTAGATGCAGAGGGATTGTCACCTACCCAACTTCGTCCATCTATGCTTGATGTAGCCGAGAGGCTGCTTGATGAGTATCAGGTCCAAAATGAGTTAAGGAGGCGTACTCAGCAATCTACTGAGGCAGTACGTCTGCTCGGGCTCATACAGGAATCTGTAGCAACAATGGTACAGGTTCACCAGGATATGTTACAGGTTCAACAGGATATGCGTAACAGCTTGGTAAGTTTAGCAGACCAGCATCAACGGGATCGGCAAAGTGTTGACACTCAGGTGCTGGCCACACGCCAATGCCTGTTTGGATCTGAAGATGCCCCATTGGCAGAGCCCTCCCAAACATCTCACTCACCTGCCACTGCAGGTTGTGGT
This sequence comes from Pelophylax lessonae, assembly GCF_965119305.1. Lineage (NCBI taxonomy): Eukaryota > Metazoa > Chordata > Amphibia > Anura > Ranidae > Pelophylax > Pelophylax lessonae. Next base: position 186,166,890 of record NC_138769.1, read on the forward strand.
AGTGGGAGGGTAATGCCAGTGTTGGCCACTTGTCAGGCAGCTGGGGATGGGACAATTCCTCCTGTAGCCACTCCTAGCACTTCACACTCCGTTCGGACTCCCACACCCCTCAATGAGCAATCCTCCTGCACAACCTCAATGCGCACTGGTTCCACAGTACCCCTTCCACCTGACTACATTCCCTCCACACCTTTATCACTTCACTCCTCCCCAGGCCGTTCTTCTTTTTTGTCACCAATGCGACATGTCGTTTGCCCCCGCACCGTGGACCACAACAACCAATCAACCACCACTCCCCACACATCTTCACAACCCTTGCACCACCAGCAGCATCAAATAGCCTTGGAGCAGCAACGATCCCATCTCATGGTAATGGCACACGTTACCCAAATTCTTAGGCTGAGCACAGAGCAGATGGGACTATTGGCACAAGATCTTCAGTCTGGGACATTTCCAGGGTTCAACACCCTGCATCAGCAGCAGCCTCAGACACAAGATCTGATCCTAATGGGCCACTTTACCAGAACTCTAAGGCTAACCCCAGAGCAGATGGGACTATTGGCCCACCATTTGATGGCAGGAACCTTTCCATTGCTCACCACACTGCTTCAGTCACCACCACCACCACCAACTTAATTTCTTTTTTTTTTTTTTTTTTGGTTTTGTTAATGATTGTTACATTGGCCAATTTGTGGGGCCATTTTTTTTTTAAATTTGAGGGTGGCACAATATGATTTATTATAGTGCTTTTTTTGGGGATGAAATAAAATTTTATGCAAAATGATTAGTTTGTGTTTGCTCTTTGGTTTTTTAGGAGTGTTGGTGGCCAAGTAATGGCCCTGGTTAATGTAGGCATTTATACACACGTGCTTCTCGATCTCCAAACATATGATTTCATGTAAATTTAGATAACTCAATGTTCACATAACGACCCAAGAAAAGGTCTCCCTTCAAATGTAGCTTCAAAACAAGTCTCAAGGCTAACATAAACCAAAGCCAACATACTAACAATTACAGACCACACCACTCAACTAAACAAATACAACACAAAAGACATTCGATGTGTACACCAAAAAGAAAACTTGGGTAATAAAATAAATGTTTTAATAACACATGTGGGTGTCTACCAACTGTAGCGTACAAAAAATATATTACAATATATAATAGAATGAACTAAATTGCCAATGTAACATTTGTGTTGCAAAGAGCAACATACTTTAATTTTATTTAGATAAACATATTTTATGTGTTTTATAATTTTTTTTGAGGTTTTCACTAAAACAAGTCTTTTTTGTAAACATTTTTGGTTTAGTTTGTTACCAAAAACAACAAGGCTTTTTTGTAAACATTTTTGGTTTAGTTTGTTACCAAAAACAACAAGTCTTTTTTGTAAACATTTTTGGTTTAGTTTGTTACCAAAAACAACAAGGCTTTTTTGTAAACATTTTTGGTTTAGTTTGTTACCAAAAACAACAAGTCTTTTTTGTAAACATTTTTGGTTTTGTCGTTTGCCATAAAAACAACAAGGCTTTTTTGTAAACATTTGTGGTTTTGTCGGTTGCCATAAAAACAACAAGGCTTTTTTGTAAACATTTGTGGTTTTGTCGTTTGCCATAAAAACAACAAGGCTTTTTTGTAAACTTTTGTGGTTTTGTCGTTTGCCATAAAAACAACAAGGCTTTTTTGTAAACATTTGTGGTTTTGTCGGTTGCCATAAAAACAACAAGGCTTTTTTGTAAACATTTGTGGTTTTGTCGTTTGCCATAAAAACAACAAGGCTTTTTTGTAAACATTTGTGGTTTTGTCGGTTGCCATAAAAACAACAAGGCTTTTTTGTAAACATTTGTGGTTTTGTCGGTTGCCATAAAAACAACAAGGCTTTTTTGTAAACATTTGTGGTTTTGTCGGTTGCCATAAAAACAACAAGGCTTTTTTGTAAACATTTGTGGTTTTGTCGGTTGCCATAAAAACAACAAGGCTTTTTTGTAAACATTTGTGGTTTTGTCGGTTGCCATAAAAACAACAAGGCTTTTTTGTAAACATTTGTGGTTTTGTCGGTTGCCATAAAAACAACAAGGCTTTTTTGTAAACATTTGTGGTTTTGTCGGTTGCCATAAAAACAACAAGGCTTTTTTGTAAACATTTTTTTTTTTGGTTGCCAAAAACAAGGCTTTTTTTGTTTTTTTATTTTTTTTTGGGTCCCAAAAAAAGGGTTTTTTTTAAATTTTTATATTTTTTTTGGTTGCCAAAAACAAGGCTTTTTTTGTTTTTTTATTTTTTTCTGGGTCCCAAAAAAAGGGTTTTTTTTAAATTTTTATATTTTTTTTGGTTGCCAAAAACAAGGCTTTTTTTGTTTTTTTATTTTTTTTTGTTTCCCAAAAACGAGGGTTTTTTTAATTTTTTTTTTTTTGGTCCCAAAAAAAAGGGTTTTTAATTTTTTAATTTTTTTGTTTCCCAAAAACGAGGGTTTTTTTATTTTTTTATTTTTTTTGGTCCCAAAAAAAAGGGTTTTTAATTTTTAAATTTTTTTGTTATATTTTTTTTTAGAATGTCGAAATGTGACAGTTAAAAAACATTGTAAAATTAACCAAACAAATTAAAAAATAAAAACTATAATCTTTTTAAGGGTGACACATTCCTGACAAATGGCTCCTGAGGGGCTGGATCGGCCCCATAAGTTTCTTCCAAAACCAAGATTCGGTCTATGCACCATGTTACGTATTCCAAAAGGACCTCATAGGTGAGGTGCGTGTGTCCTGGGTAGAAAAAGACATGACAATTAGTTTTATGCAAAATGATCCAAACAACGATTGTAATTAATGTGCCTCAACAAATATGCTTAGGAGTCTATTGGTTGGCTTTTATCAACACTCTGAAGCAAATATGCTAAATTGCTGGTGTAAACCTTAAACTCAAACTTTCACAGCAAATTGTTCAAAAGGTTACATAAGATGGCTTGGAATGTTAGTAGCAGTTCCACCAAAGCTAAGTAAAAGGCTTTTCTTCATGTCAACACAAGCAATCATTTAGAAGAATGTAAGGTGTTTTGGGTTCAATTGGTCAACACGATACATGTGCACACATTTATCTCTATCACCATTGGAGTTTGTGTAGCGTTCTCTCTCCCTCTTACTGTCTATAGATTGAACCTGACACATAGTAGAGACTTACCCTTTGGAATTCGGAGGGCCAGTTGTGGACGGAGCAGATGTGTCTGCTCCCCTGATCTCCTTTCCGCCATCCCAGCTGTGTTAAGAGAGAAGAAAAAGTTTATCAACAAATGGACTCACGCTAACTGTAGGTTAGGCAGTCATGAAAACGCTCTAACACCCACTCATTACCCCTCCACATTTCCCTGAAAGTTTTATTTAGACTTTGATATGGTGGTGATGCAGATTTGTACAGTGCAAGCGTCATTCTACTGGGTGAAGCTTGTAGCGTTAAGGATACGTACTCCCTGCTTTTGTGCTGATTGTGTTTTTCGGATGTTTTTGGTGCCTCAGCCCTGCCTGTTCTAAGTGTTGGAAACATATTTTGGGAGGGCTGTGGAAAACTAATCAGGTTAGACTTACACTCTCTAGGTTTTTGGGGACAAGATAAATAACAATCCTCCTTTTTACATGGCCCCTGTACACACCTCTAGGCACCTCCCTCCTGTTGGTTGACCCCACAGCAGGCAGCTTGCTATGGAGGCACATGAGATGAAGCCAAGCACCCTGTGCCTGTTCAGGCACCTAACTGTGAGCCAGCCTTGCCCCCCTCCCTTCCGATGGTCTCAATGATTAGGAGTGACAGCATCAGGAGGCAATATTGGCATGCTGTCACCTCAGTTAAGGAGGAGGGGGAGTCTGTTCCAGACAAGTATTAGTGCAAAAATGTGGACAGTAAAAAATGGTCCCAGTAAGTCTGAGGGGGAATATGCACACCTATCACTTGGAATACTAATGCATAGAATGCATTCACATAAAGAACCTGCTGCCTTTAGAGGAACTTGAAGCCTGAGCGGGGACATACACAGTTAGCATTTCTCCACTTACTAAGTAGACACATTACTGGAAAAGCACACAACTTACCATCATCAGTTTTTTTTTGGGCCCCCGAAGTTGATGGCGTGGCTGGCTCGGGAGAAACTGCACAAAAAGAACACAAATTGTGAACTGGAATGTGGTACATTACCGAGGAAGAGTATTTATGAAAGATTGACAAACACACATTTTCAGTGTTGACTAAATCAGGACATGATTAAATTACAATGTCCACAAAAAATTTACAAGTACAAAGCACACCATTTCCAATGTAGAGAAACTAACACCAATTTAGAATAGGGTGGCTTGAGATAACTTACAAAAGATAACATGTCCTGTAAAGCTCCCCAAAACCACCTTGCAAACATGAAGGTTAAGCAAGAGTGTTTCATGACCAACCTTCCTGTCACATATAGCAAAACTACACTTGCTTAGACTCCAACTTAGATTATCCTAGATACACATCATCCTAGCACACACAATTCATGTGAGAATCTAATTTTAGGTACTTACAGACTAGTTCAGGGGAGCCTGGAGTGGGGGAGGATGGGGGAGACCCTACATGGGGGGATGGTGTCCCTTCATGGGGGGATGGCGTCGTATCTCCTAGAAACACAAAGACACAAATACAATCCTTTAACCAAAGCTATTTGATAAAGGCACACAGAAAGTAGTTGGGAAACATTGAAGGTAGTAGTTACTTTGGACTGGGTAAGCAGCAGCCCCTCTTCCCCAGTCCTCCACAACTAACATCCTCAATGTCAGCTGCTACATAACCCCAATGGCAAAATATAGATATTACAGCCCTTAGATTTCCCAGGACACATTGAACACACAAACACATGTAGAATACTTACTTCCCATTTGAGGAGAGCCCAGGTCCTCATCCGGTTCAGACGAATTGGCCTCTTCTTGGGCAACAATGTGTTCCTGGCCCGGATCCAGGCGACTTGGCCCTGCCTGAGGCTCCTCTCTTGCTGAAGTTACATCAACCACAAAAGAAAACAAAACAAACAATCATTCCTCCAAGTTCGACCTAATACACAACACACCAGCACATCCACATTACTTACAGGGGGCCTGAGAAGGCTGAGCCTCCACATCCTGATCACTGGTTTCTAAAATAAAAGAAAAACATTATATATTATTTATGGACACAAATAGGCAGTAACCTCTCATCATGCTAGCACCATACTCAATGCCCCTACAATTCAGAACATAGAAGTGCACTTACACCAATGAGATGCATTGACCATGTTTTAAAACAGGAGGGCACCATGCAAATTAAGCGGGCGCCTAAGGCCTCGCACCTACAGGGGCCTTGCGGCCAGTGGCGGAGCACCAACATTTCGAAGGGCGCAGTCAGGGAAATCTCCCAAGTAAAAGATTGCTTTCAATCCTCGGATCAAAAAGTTGCAGCAGTGTGCTGCAGTCCCTTCACTGCGTCTGCCAGGTGTCTGTTGTCCGCTGACACTTACTCCTCCTTCTCTGCCTGGGGATTGGCCGTCTGATCATGTTATCCTAAGATGTGGAGGAATCGGTAGGTGTGTACCTGCACCAGTAGGAAGTGACTGGCCGGTCAACTCACTCTGCTATCATCATTTGTTGCTCTGGGAGGAGAGCTCCGCCCTGGACCCGGAACATACAGGTAACCAGGCCCAGACTTGATATTTTGCAGGCTGGTCATAGATTTGTTGTGTCCACTATGCAAAGGGGTTGAGTTGCCCAAGGGAAGTTGGAAGAGTCTGAAAATGGTTGGTGGAGGAGGAGGAGAAGAAGGCCCTGGGTGGCTGGGGGACAAGGAGAGGGCCCCTGGGTGTTTTCTAGAGGAGGAAAGATCCACAATGACGCCAGAGTCAATTGCCAAGGAAGAGAGTGGAGCTGAGCAAGTCCTGCCTATCTGACCTGAAAGCCAAACATGGTGTAGATGGAGCCCTTTGCCCTACACAATGACAGCACCAGAGGTGGAAGGTGAGTGGTAGCGGGTCTTTGACATTATAGAGCATATGGACTCTGTCCATTATTGGTAGTTTTGTTTGGAGTTGTCCTTTAGATGTTTAACTGTGTTGTTTTTGACCCGAGCTGTGAGGGACTGAGGTATGACAGCCCACTATGCTGAGACTTATAGTGCCCTAGAATGTTGAGGACTGAGGAATCCTTAGTCCCTAACAGAGGGCACTACAAGTCTTAGCATAGCAGGCAGTATTTCCTCATTCCCCTACAGAGAGGATTACAAGTCCAAGCAGGTAGCCTTCTGCAGTGGGACTTGTTGTGCCCTTGACTGTGGTGGACTGAGGAAGGGAAGTGTAAGAGGGTCTCTGTAAGCTCAGATGTATGGGGGAGCTTTGGGGAACACAGAGTTCCCTTTTACACCAGAGTCCCCAGCTTCCCCCCTCAAATAATGGTTCCCAAACTCTCCTTATATCAGAGTCTTCACACTTCCCTCTTACAGTGTAGTAAGTCTGGAGACTCCGATGTAAAGGGGGCTCTGTAAAATGTGATTAGAGATTAGAAATTTCTAACATTTTTATTTTCTACTTACGATCCACAATTTTCAGCTGCTCAAATGGCTCGCTGCCTCTGAATGCATATTGGAGTGTGGCTGTCCTCCTCCTCCCCTTCTTCACCAAAAGCACAAGAGGGTGCCGTCCGTCCGCTTTGGCTAGAAGCAGAAGAAAAAAAAGAAACATAAAAAATACGAATGTACATAGTAGTATTAAAGGTTGTGAAGAGACACTTGATGGAGGTAGGAAAGGTAGGAGCAAGAGGGAGGGGGGGGGGTGTTGGTATTAGTGTTGTTGCATAGCTAAACACATGTCCACCTACCCAAAAAATTGTAACCTATCTGGTCACATGTAATGTATATTTTTACTTACCGGAGATTTGCTCCACAGCCTTTAGCAGGAGCCTGGGTGAGCGCCTTTTGGCATCACTCCAGGCCCGCTGCAGATCCACTATATCAGGCAGGAACTGAAATCTCCGCTGCAGCCTCATCCGGAGACGACACATCATCTTGTGCTTTTGGTGAAGATGCGTATAAACTTTATCATACCCCCAGAGGAGGAGGAGCTGTGGAAAGAGCAGTGTATGTTTGAGTCCAAGTATGTCCAAAATAGTACAGTCTTCAAATAACATGCTAGGTCGTCTTTGAGATATTGTAGAACAAAGAATTCCATTTCTGGTAATACATATACATCGATGTCCAAATCTACCTCCATGACATAGGTTGCCCCACACTGGTGATTTCCTCTACATGATATAGCCATTTTCTCAATTGGCCTTTCATGACACACCCAGGGCCGCCATCAGGGGGGGACAGGCAGTCACTGTATTTACAACCTTATTGCTGTCCATTTAGCAGGGTGCAAGTAACTTTACACACATGTAGCATAGGTATCAACTTTTGTCACCATGTTAAAAGGACAGCAGTATGGGTAGCATTACAGTGACTGTTATTAGTCCAGGCTCACTAAACTAGCCAATGCTTGGAAAAGCAAGCCATGCAGATTGCTTTTCAGGTCCCTTTTAACACGAGCTGTCTGATTGGGTGTGGCTGTTAATTTTTAACGCAGACCTGATAAGCCCCTCAATTCTCCTTTATGGAGTGTTATATGTAAATGGGATTGCTTCATTTGAGATGCAGATTTAAACTGTGTATGGCCAGGCTGAAGGTACCCAAGTTGATTGGTCGATCACCTGGAGGACAACGTACAACCAGTCTGTCAGATTTTACACACACTTATCGCTAGCATCTCTTGTAGCCACTAGCAATAATCACTGTGTTTTCCTGGCAGGGGCAGCACCAGGAGAACACAATGGCTCCGCAGGAGGGTTTCCCCTGTCTGTGTTGATGGTGGAATCAAGGCAAAATGTTTTTCCTGCAAGCCACGGGACAAACAAAGATATTTTTTTAATTAATCCATGATTTTGCCAAAATGGAAAAAAAAAGATGTTTGCTTTGTATATTCTTAAGTTTGCTACATAACTAGAACATGTAACAGTGTTATATCATTGCAGGAGATTTCCCTTCACTTCCTGTCTTGGTGTCACCAGGACAGGAAGTGAGGGAATCTCCCGTGGGGATATAGCCAGCAATTCTTTCCTTTTATATATACTATGGACATTATAAGGCAACAATTGCAAGCTATTTCCCCACAGTGATATTCCCCTCACTTCCTGTCTTGGTGACACTAAGACAGGAAGTGAGGGAAAATCTCATGCAATGATATCACCCTACTAGAAATTGTAGTTCCGTCTAAAAAGTATACATAAAGTAAGCACTTGGTTTCCAAAGTGGCAAAATTATGGAGGAGTTAAAACCCCATAGTGTGATCGGGTAATCTGACGGTGTGTTCCTACACTCCTCAATGTGTCTGTTCATTAAGCTGTGCTGAATTATCCTTGATTCACAATTCCTGCAAGAGTTGCACATGGTATGTGGGAGATGCAAATTTAAGGTGGCATAATTATCCACACAATCACACATAATCCTTTTTAAAGGTCCCCAGCAGAATTTGATGGCATAGTGGTTCACAGCAGTGCCATCAGATTCCAGTTAGATCTGTAAATTAACAAAGCAATGTGATCTGGGGTTGTATTTAACTTGCAATTGACACCCCCATTCATTATCATATGGCAGTGTGAGATGGGTGTGTTGGGAATGTGATCCATTGAGACAAGTGATTATACACTCATGTGTTTCTTTTAGAGGTGATTTGTTCAAGGCAATCCTTTGAAGACATGACCATTCCAGATTTTTGTGATCACTGATTCCATCTCAGGTGAACCAATTAGCTGCTGTGTGCAGATCCAGCTTATGATGGTAAGAGTGTCAGACAAGACAAACGGTGCCGAGCTTGCAGTGTGTATGGATGTATGTAAGGCAATAATTTTTGGCATTATGCATTTAGGGAATATAATGTTTCTAATCTTGCATATATGAAAAGGGTCAATACATTTGTCTTTATCGAGACAGATTCCAAAGCGTCAGAGCAATCTGTCACAGATAATTGTGTTTCATTTTGTGTAAAAGTTGAAACGAATCAAATCTATCTATATACAGGCATAGCCCACTTTAAGTACACAATGGGACCAGGGCATGTATGTAAACTGAAAATGTACTTAAAGTGAAGCAATCCCTTTTTTCTTTTCTCGATGCATGAAAATACACCAGCTCCATTGTAAATTTTGGCCACATTGACATAGCCTTACTCCCAAACCATGTGGGAGCATGTTAAGGGGAGCCAGGACTATGACATGATAGATTACCTAGGCAAGCTGGCCAGCCACAAAATGGATATGGTGTAGTCCTGGGTACCTGGGTACCCTGTCGTTGCTCCCTAAGTTTGTTATCCCTGTCACTTATGGTTTGTGAGCAGTGTCATGGCAAGCTGAACAAGCTGTGTCCTTACTCACGATTGTATATAAAGTGAGTGTACTTAAAGCAGGGTATGCCTATCTATATCTATATAGAAAGTTCAGAGATGTGAACCTGTTCCCTATTATATACACTAATATATGGTATATAACATATTCTATAATGTATCTAATGTATATATATTGTATATAATATATACATAGTATATATATTGTCTAATATATATATTTTGTATAATATATATTTTTAATATACACATACATACATACATATATACACATATATATATATATATATATACATATATATACATATATATATACATATATATATACATATATATATACATATACATATACATATACATATATATATACATATATATATACATATATATATATACATATATATATACATATATATATACATATATATATATATATATATATACATATACATATACATATACATATATATACATACACGTATATACATATATATATATATATATACACATATATACATATACATATATATATATATATACACATACACATACACATATATATATATAGGGAACAGGTTCACATCTAGGAAGTTTCTATAACAGGAAGCTTCTAGATCACGTCTAATAGGCAGAAAGTGCATGCGCAGATCAGCAGACCAAAAGTTTCTTGCACACCCGCTAGATAAGCGACCCACCCAGCCACCATCCCCCATCCCGCACCCTGCACATTCACACCCCCTCCTTACCTTACACACAAATGCCACTATTTCGGCAGTAAACAGTGCAGGAGCCATGATGCACTCTTAAGACAGGGCCTGGACAATTTCCGGAAACGTGTGCACGCACCAAAAGTTTCGTTTCCGGTTTCATGTATAAATGTGAGAACGCGGTTTTGTATATTCGCGAATTCGCGAATAGTGAACATACACAACCATTAAGCAGATTTAACTTAGAAAAAGAAATACAAATACATACATTTGTGGACACCAGAAAACTTTATTTAGACACATGAAGACATTTTAAAAAAAAATTGGAAACATGCTGTTTATTACATTTGTATTTTTCAAACCAAAACAACCTTTGTACAACATTTAGACCATATACATCGACAAAGAGCCCATAATCAACAGATGCATGTGCAGATTGACAGAATTATGTTAACAGCAATAAATACTTACAGAGAGTCAACACACAACACAGCCAAATCTCACCTCCATAAATAACAAAGGGCCAAAAATGTTACCCATAAAACATGTGACACACAAATATATTGGACCTCTTCGTAGGTCAAATCTTTCCTGATGTCTGAGTGAGCTATATATAATCCAAGCAAACACACCCAGAATGGTAACGCCCAGTCCAAAAATTAACTGTGTGTGTCCTGTGTGTTTTGGAGCATGCTCAGTTGCCAAAACAAGGGAAATAGAAATGAGGAATAGAAATGTATGTAGGTGTGTATAGTATATGTGAATTGAAAAAATTCTCTCTTGAAGTTTGCTAGTCATTATTTAGAATGTTTAGATACAGGAATACATACATATATATACAATTACGTGAGAGAGAGAGAAATATATATTTAGGTAAACAATTGAAACACACCTTTTGGGATTTGGGAAGTGAGATTGTGACAATTGACCAGATATGTAAGCCAACAATCTGACTCATCACTCATGAACATCCCTAAATTTGGCGTGGCAATTATATCAGGCGTTCTTATGTGCATTTTGGCTGGCGTTTTCACAGGCGTTTTGACATGCATTTTTTGGGCAGGCATTGTTATATGAAATCACCTACAAAAGCCCCAAAAACAGACCACAAACACGTACATGTGAACGTAGCCCGTTTGGGGGCGTTTGAGGGGGATTTGTCCAGCTCAAGGATCAGCTCCCAAAACAGGCAAAAAATCCAATCCTATTCAGTTCAATGGCCCCTGTTCCCATGTGAGCATTTTGACGGCATGAGGAAAACACCCAACGCTCACTGAGAAATAGCACAATGATTAGGGAGTCTGCCTTCCTGCTGTAGGTTTGTAAGTTCGAATCCGGAAGGTGCCCTCTGTATGGGCAACACTTGGATATCTCCAATCCTCCAAATGTTGACATCATTAATTTTGTTCATGTTTGAAAAAGGCATGTGTATCAGCAAACTTTTAATCTAAAGACATGAACAAAATACAAAAGATGCCACATAAAGTCAATATGTAGCAATATTGTGAGCTAAAGCTCTATTTGTTTGTTGGGCATACTTTGCTAATTAGCCAAGTATAAGGGATATATATATATATATACCTTCAGTTAAATGTGTAGTAAAATGGTAACACTTGGCCATACCCATATGGAAGAAAAGGTAGTATTTGCAATATATTTCTAAAAACATTCTTTGGAAACACATAAAATATTGTCAAAATTGTGACATTTCCTTGATATGTGTGAAATGCTAATAATCTTTCTTTGAAATATGTTTTACATCTATTTTTTTTCTATCTGACGACCAATTCCCCAATGTAATATTTTGTGGGTTTTTTCAGAGAATGTGGAGGTTCTATATAAACACTGTAGATTTGCCTGCTATGATTTCGGAGTTAGCAGGAAAGGTGTATGGAATGTGATGGTGTTTACTAAAGGATCCCTTGTTGGAAGTGTGCATGTTTTTCCAATTCCGCCGGTTTTTGCCATTTTCTATGGGCGAGACAGCGGATTTGCAAGCGGTATTCAACAAAAAATTGACCCAAAATCGCGCTGGCGAAATTTTTTGAGCCAATTTGGCGTTGCGCATGCGCACATTTGCGAGTTCGCAGCTCGCGGCTGGAGGAGCTGTTTAACCTTTCCACACTTTCGCAGATATCTCTCTTTCTAAGTCAGTTTTTGAGATTTTTTAAACGCAAGTCATCTCCAAATTGACTTCCACACCTTCCACAGTGATTTGGGATTTTTGGGGGTACAGGGGAAAATTTGGCTAAACTTTAGTCGAGCTTTTAGCTGGCGTGGTTTTAAGTCGCGCTCTGACCATATTGCATCTTAATGAATCTCACACTAGGCGCTATTTTCCGCCCGCCGTTCTTTGAATGCCAATTTCAGACTTAAATAATCGCCGCTTCGCAAAATCACGCCGAAACGCCAATTCGCCGTACTATGAATCAGGCCCATAATTTTACTCTTACATGAGCAATATTTGGAATATCGGTAATATCGGCCAGTTCCGGGGCCAATACAGATATATCGGAAAAAATTAATAATGGCCCTCCGATAATCGGCTTTGCCGATAATCAGTCAATCCCTAATATATATATATATATTTATATATATATATATATATATATATATATATATATATATATATATATATATATATATATATATATATATATACACACAGTGCCTTGCAAAAGTATTCGGCCCCCTTGAACTTTGCAACCTTTTGCCACATTTCAGGCTTCAAACATAAAGATATAAAACTGTAATTTTTTGTGAAGAATCAACAAGTGGGACAAAATCATGAAGTGGAATGAAATTTATTGGATATTTCAAACTTTGTTAACAAATAAAAAAACTGAAAAATTGGGCGTGCAAAATTATTCAGCCCCTTTACTTTCAGTGCAGCAAACTCTCTCCAGAAGTTCAGTGAGGATCTCTGAATGATCCAATGTTGACCTAAATGACTAATGATGATAAATAGAATCCACCTGTGTGTAATCACATCTCCGTATTAATGCACCTGCACTGTGATAGTCTCAGAGGTCCGTTTAAAGCGCAGAGAGCATCATGAAGAACAAGGAACACACCAGGCAGGTCCAAGATACTGGTGTGGAGAAGTTTAAATCCGGATTTGTAAACAAAAAGCTTTAAACATCCCGAGGAGCACTGTGCAAGCGATAATATTGAAATGGAAGGAGTATCAGACCACTGCAAATCTACGAAGACCTGGTCGTCCCTCTAAACTTTCAACTCATACAAGGAGAAGACTGATCAGAGATGTAGCCAAGAGGACCATAATCACTCTGGATGAACTGCAGAAATCTACAGCTGAGGTGGGAGACTCTGTCCATAGGACAACAATCAGTCGTATACTGCACAAATCTGGCCTTTATGGAAGAGTGGCAAGAAGAAAGCCATTTCTTAAAGATATCCATAAAAAGTGTTGTTTAAAGTTTGCCACAAGCCACCTGGGAGACACACCAAACATGTGGAAGAAGGTGCTCTGGTCAGATGAAACCAAAATCGAACTTTTTGGCAACAATGCAAAACGTTATGTTTGGCGTAAAAGCAACACAGCTCATCACCCTGAACACACCATCCCCACTGTCAAACATGGTGGTGGCAGCATCATAGTTTGGGCCTGCCTTTCTTCAGCAGGGACAGGGAAGATGGTTAAAATAGATGGGACGATAGATGGAGCCAAATACAGGACCATTCTGGAAGAAAACCTTATGGAGTCTGCAAAAGACCTGAGACTGGGTCGGAGATTTATCTTCCAACAAGACAATGATCCAAAACATAAAGCAAAATCTACAATGGAATGGTTCACAAATAAACATATCCAGGTGTTAGAATGGCCAAGTCAATGTCCAGACCTGAATCCAATCGAGAATCTGTGGAAAGAACTGAAAACTGCTGTTCACAAATGCTCTCCATCCAACCTCACTGAGCTCGAGGAATGGAATGGGCAAAAATTTCAGTCTCTCGATGTGCAAAACTGATAGAGACATACCCCAAGCGACTTACAGCTGTAATCGCAGCAAAAGGTGGCGCTACAAAGTATTAACTTAAGGGGGCTGAATAATTTTGCACGCCCAATTTTTCAGTTTTTTAATTGTTAAAAAAGTTTGAAATATCCAATAAATTTTGTTCCACTTCATGATTGTGTCCCACTTGTTGTTGATTCTTCTTTATGTTTGAAGCCTGAAATGTGGCTAAAGGTCGCAAATTTCAAGGGGGCCGAATACTTTCGCAAGGCACTATATATATATATATATATATATATATATATATATATATATATATATATATATATATATATCCTTCTTGCTCCTGGTTTTGATTACAATGCTCATTTACAGTGCCTTGAAAAAGCATTCATACCCCCTGAAACTTTACAGTTTTTCATGTTACAACCAAAAACGTAAATGTATTGTATTGGGATTTTATGTGATAGACCAACACAAAGTGGCAAATAATTGTGAAGTGGAAGGAAAATGATAAATGGTTTTCAAATTTTTTTACTAATAAATATCTGAAAAATGTGGCGTGCATTTGTATTCAGGCCCCTTTTCTTTTATACACCTAACTAAAATCTAGTGGAACCATTTGCCTTTAGAAGTCACCTAATCAGTAAATATAGACCACAACTAAATACCTACCAGAACATGGCTGTCCACCTAGACTGACAGGCCGGGCATTGAGAACATTAATCAGAGAAGCAGCCAAGAGGCCCATAGTAGCTCTGGAATAGCTGCAGAGATCCACAACTCAGGTGGGAGAATCTGTCCACAGGACAACTATTAGTTGTGCACTCCACAAATCCGGCCTTTATAGAAGAGTGACAAGAAGAAAGCCATTGTTAAAAGAAAGCCATAAGAAATCCCGTTTGCAGTTTGAGAGAAGCCATGTGGGGAACAAAGCAAACATGTGGAAGTAGGTGCTTTGGTCAGTTGAAACCAAAATTAAACTTTTTGACCTAAAAGCAAAACGCTATGTGTGACGGAAAACCAACAATGCACATCACCCTAAACACGCCATCCCTGTCGTGAAACAAGGTGGTGGCAGCATCATGTGGTGGGGATGCTTTTCTTCAGCAGGGACAGGAAAGCTGGTCAGAGTTGATGGGAAGATGGATGGGGCCAAATACAGTGCAGTCTTAGAAGGAAACCTGTTAGAGTCTGCAAAATATTTGAGACTGGGGCAGAGGTTCATCTTCCAGCAGGACAATGACTCTAAACATACAGCTAAAGCTACAATGGAATGGTTAAGATCAAAGCATATTCATGTGTTAGAATGGCTCAGTCAAAGTCCAGGCTTAAATCCAATTGGGAAGCTGTGGCAAGAGTTGAAAATTGCTGTTCACATATGCTCTGCATCCCATCTGACAGAGCTTTAGCTATTTTGCAAAGCAAAATGGGCAACAATTTCAGTCTCCTAGATGTGCAAAGCTCGTAGAGACAAACCTAAAAAGACTTGCAGCTGTAATTGCAGCAAAAGGTGGTCCTACAAAGTAATGACTCAGGGGGCTAAATACAATCTCATGCCACACTTTTCACATATTTATTTGTAATACATTTTGAAAACAATTTATCATTTCCCTTACACTTCACTATTGTGTGCCACTTAGTGTTGGTCTATCACATAAAATCCCAATAAAAAAAACCTTTACATTTTTAGTTGTAACATGACAAAATGTGGAAAATGTCAGTGGGTATGAATACTTTTTTAAGGCACTGTATATGTGTACTCTTCTGAGTAACAACACATCTCTGGATGCGATAGCCCACTCTGCAATGTAGTATAGCCTACAATAATAAATGCAGATATATGCATATACAGTTATATATCAGTTGCGGCTGGTGCTCTATCTCATTTGGGTGGGAGGCGGCGGGCAGTAGACGGACCTTGGCAGATGGACGCCCCCAATCACTTTGCCCGCACCACCATACCCACCCCATACCAGTTTACTTACCTTACGGTAACTGACTGCGGGATGGACAGGCAGCGGTGGCTGCAGTGGTGGTGGTGGCGGCTTTCCCCTCAGTTTCCATGTTCCCTCTCGACGGCCATCTCCTCTCTCCTTCTTGGCCAATAGGATGCCTTCTCCTTTCGGCAAATTGAGAAACAGTTTTCAGGACCCGCTTCCTGATTGGCGGGGAGGAGAATCAGTGGGGCAATAGCGAATATTAATTCGCTATTGTCACACAACTGGGTGGGCTCAGGGCGAAGTGCTCTGAGCCCCGTGCCCACCCTTTTTTGAAACCTATTAGAGCCTCTGGCTCTAATCGTGTGCTTAAAAAAATCTTCCTTTGGAATACATGCGTCCAGCGCCCTGCATGTAGATTAGGGGGGCCAAACACATGGATAGGGGGGGGTGGCGCCCCTGCGCCCCCAATGGATGGGCCACCACTGATATATATATTTTAAAGAGGAAGTAAATAGCTTCCATTTTTACATTATGTGAAACTTACCAGCAAATGAAGCCCTCCTTGTCCTCGCTGGAGGCCACATCCATCTTCACCTGTCTTCCTCCTAGGTTGGCGGATTCCAGCTGTGTGACATCAGTCCCGCACATGCGCATGGGAGCCACCGGTCACAGAAGAGGGCTCTGAAGAAACGACACGGGTGGCCGCTCCTTCAGGGCGCATACGCCGATGACAGAAATATCTCCTATTATTTACAGTACCTATATTTAGATATTTACAGTACCTATAGGTAAGCCTTATTATAGGCTTACCTATAGGTACAAACAATCGATGGAAGTTTACTTCCTCTTAAAGCCCTTCATGTACCGATATCGGATTCTCCTTTTTATACAAACATCCCTTTTTTCTTTTACCAGACTACTTCACACCTTCACATTCCCTTCCTCCTGGCGTGCACAATGGCAGGTGTTGTCAGATCTCATCTAGGGATTACCATCTTTAAGTTACTCCTTTCCCTGGCAACTGATTGTTTTTAAACCTTTTTGGCTAATGTATATAAGCTCTATTTGCTGTCAACATGTAAGTGTAACCTATAAGTGAATAACAATAATTTCCTACGTGACCAATATGATGTTTATAATTCGGTTTTGCTTTATTGTAGAAGTGATCAGTTCTACTAAAGTATACACCCCTGAGTAAAGAATTAACTTCTGAAAAGTGGCGGGTGATTTTCATGTATGCTCTGCCACTGTGTTTTTCATCGCAGAAGTCCTTGGATCATGTCGAACTGTACACATTTATGTAATTTGCACTGTGTTGGCTTGACTGTACACCAGCCTCCAATTCCTTTTTAAGGAGTTTTCTAATAAAATTTGTACTTGAGTTTTTTTTAAACACTTCCATGATAATTCATATTTCATTATGATTTGATAATGTGTTGTAAGCCTTTAAAGTCCGATTTAGGGGTCAATCCTTTGTTTTCAATTTATCTGGGATGTTGGCCTGTTTACCCCATCGACTATACCCTCATCTCTTTTATATTTGCATATTAGAGTGCTCATGGTTTGGGGGTTCCCAAAGTAACTGAGGTGCACACCACTGCCCTTACATTACATGATATTTTACACAGCAACAGGTGAGACACTGTACCCATTTCAAATCATAATATAGCACAGTAAACATTACAGAAACAGTTTACAGTAATCCCCCGCTACATAGCGGTTCAGTTTTTGCGGTCCCGGTAATTCGCGTTTTTTTTTGTAATGTTATTTTACTATATAAATCATTAAAAATGAAAGATTTTTGTGTTTTTCATAGCTCTTGCTCTGTCTCTAAGTATCTTTTATGTGTTTAAATGAGTTTCTATTGTTTTAAAAGTGTGTTTAAAGACCTTAAAATGCTTCTACACGTACAGTGACAGTAAAAAAATCATGCCTACAATGCATTTTAATAGGGTTTTTCTATTTCGCGGAATTTCACTTTTCGCGGCTGGGTCCGGAACGTAACCCCCGCAATGGAGGGGGGTTTACTGTATACTATATGAACAATGTGTAATAATGAGCTCACTGGGTGTAACCATATATTCATATATGGAAGATCTTTTCTGTAGTATAGCCATGTTGTGCTGCTTAGCAGTGGTCAACTTTTTACAGTATACATTACACTATACTACATGTTTTTGAAAAAAAAAAAAACATTATGTTCTACTGCACCCCAAAACCTTCAGGGGTTCCTCTTTCTGTGTAATTGTGAATAGTTGTGAATAGTTGCCAGACAATAATCATAGATATACAGGTGCATCTCATAAAATTAGAATATCAAAATATTAAAAAGTGATGATAATCTTAATTTATGAGATGCACCTGTAGCTGTTAAGCTCTTCTTCTATCGGTGCCTTCCCAAAGCTCTCCACACTGCAACACATAATTAATATAGATGCTGCACCCTCCTAGGTAGGTGCTAGAGAGAAAGTATAGTTTTGAGTCCTGTCTGCTTACCAGAAGGACTACAGGTAAATCTATATTGTTCTCTGCCTACCAGAGAGCAGAATCTGTTAGGGAGGTGTGCTCATTGTGCTCAGGTGCAACTCGTTCTGTCTGTGTTTCACACTGGTCCAACAGGAAGGCATATTGGACAGTGGGAGGAAACCTGGCAAATGGGCGCACAGGCTTTTGATACAGCCCTGGTGATTTGGCAGAGGAAAATGCCTCGGTGCATGCTGGGATACTGTATAAAAGCGAGGAGCACATGTGCTCGGGGTCTTTTGGCTGGATAGTGGAGTCCTGGAGGGAGGGGGCGGCTGCCTTTTTCTCTGTAGAGGTGCCATGCAGCCTCAGATTGTCAAATTGAGGGTCTGGAGATGGCTAGTGAGGAACTGAACTCAGAGGTCCGGTGAAACTGACTGAAGGGGGAGACACTGAAGGATTTGATTCTGCAGTACAGTGAGTACAGATCTGTGTCAAGGGGCCTGACCTAAGGGGGCCACCTCTGCAGCTAGAAAGGTCAGTGGATGGGTGTCAGTAAAGCGAGTGTCCCGAAGATAATGTAGATTCACCAAGTCTATTGCTGGAAAGAAAAGAGCAAGGAGACTTAACCCTTTCCATACATGTGGCAGTCTGGATTAAGCAGTGCAGCTGCTTCAACAAGCAACCTCGTGAGGCCAAGTGAGAGTTGCCCTTATCCATTGTGAATAGTTAGAGTTGGAGTATCCTACACCTTCTCTCATCCAAGTTCCAAAATAAACACTAACAAACCAATACCCCTGGACTGTTTATTGTGTGTGGAGTCATCGGGAGTAAGGAGGGATGTGTGAACTGTTCCCTAAGTGACTGTGTGCTGCTTATCAGAGGAGGCCCAACAAGTCATCATACAGCAAGCCCTAAGGGGACAGTGATACATAAAATATTTTAATAATTACAGTATATGTAGCATATGAGATGATCCCAATCAGCTTAGAAGGTGTACACTGCAAATGCCCAAGTCCATTTACTTGTGTTAAGCCCCTAGGCACATTTATTTTTCAGAGCTGGATCCTAGGCTAGTGGCAGGTTAAATAGATAGGCACCAATCATGTTTATTATGTATTTTTTGTCCTATACACTAACAGTGTGGATGGGGAAATTAGGATCCCCAGCCAGCAGGTTAGCAGAAAGAATCTAGTGTTTACATTCTCCCATGGCAAATTTAGACTTAGCTTTGTTCCAGGAAATGCCTTTATATTGCACTGTGGTGCCATCTGCACAGCCCCCTAAACAGGGCTCAGAATATCAGAATACACTCAGATCAGACCTTTTTCAAGTCAGCTCCACCTAGGACTGAGCCCAACATGTATCACTTTTCTTCAACTCCCACGACTAAGCCAACACCTCAGTGATGGAGAGGATTATTATTAGTGATTATTAGTGGTCTAATGACAGAAAAGCATGGATCCCCAAAATGAATAAAGCAGAAGTAATGATTGCCTTCAGGTCCAACATTTAAAAATATTTAGGAGGAAACACCTTAAAGGGTCCAAAATGAAAAAAAAAAAACATTGTATAAACTACACTACCCACCGAAAACATGGGGACGTGGTAGTATAAACTGGGAGTTGACAATTAAGTGGATGTCGCTTTATGGTTTGTAGTGTCATAACTTTCTTCCTATACTTTTTATGTTTTGAGGTCTGGGGGTACACTAAAGTGGGAATAAAATAAGCCCCATAATTTGTGTCAGTGGGAGTAAAATAAATTCAATTTTTTGAGACTGTGGAATAAAATAAGCCCCATCTTTCATGTCAGTGGGATAGAATAATCTTCAACATTGGTGACAGTAGGAAAAAAATAAAACCCATCATTAATACCAGTGGTATAAAATATGGCCCATGGTTGGTGTCAATGGGAGCAAAATAAAACCCATATTGTTTATGTAATTTGGGGTATAGGTCATATGTTTGCACTCATTTCCAGAAGTTATCTATCCTGTTCTGCCTCCAGGAAAATTCATTAAGTTGCCCTGCCTGCAATAATAAATGTGGCAACATTAGATGGAGCCTAGAATAAATTTACTGTTTTACAGAAACTAGAAACTGTTCAGCTTAAATAAAAGCTCCGATCATCCTTCATTCTAATGCCTAGCACACATGATGAGAAAATCAGATAAAAAATTACCACTTTCTAAGTGATTTTTTGAGAGCTGATCCCGGCGGATAATGTGAAAATATCTAAAGGGACGAGACCACCAGAACAAAAAGATTTTCGTTTAATCAGTACATTATTCATTTAAAAAAAATGAAAGACCAAGACCATGCATGTTCAGAAATAAAAGAATACAATACAACACATTACATCACTTCCGAAACTGTATTCTGTCATATGAGAATCTTCTTAACCACTTGCCGACCGCCGCAAGTAGATATACTTCGGCGGTCAGCCCCTCACAGGCAAAGTGACGTATATAAACATCACTAGCCTGTGAGGCTCTGGGGAGCGAGCGCGCACCCCCAGCGGCGCGCTCCCGCGCGGTCACGGACCCCCCCCCCGGCGCATGTGACCGGCGGACCCGATGTCCGCCGGCCACTCTGCGATCCTCACTGCAGAGGGAGAAAGTCAGGCGGCTAGTGTAAACAAGCCACCTGTCATTCTCCCCTTTGTAGAAACACTGATCATACGGTTCTACTATGTAGGTCCATTGATCATTGTTCCTACAGCTCAAGCCACAGCCAATCACAGTTAGAATCACGCCCCTAGGGACACACACAGCCCCTCCCTCTCAAATAAAGTTAACCCCTTCACTACCAGTGTATTTTTACAGTAACAGTGCATATGTATAGCACTGATTACTGCAGTAATGTCACTGGTAACCCCAAAAGTGTCAAAAATGTCAGTCAAGGGTCCGATCTGTCCACCGCAATGTCGCAGTACCGCAAAAAAATCGCAGATCGCCGCCATTACGCGTTAAAAAAAAACAACAAAAATGACCAAAATCTTTCCTTTTGTTGGTAAACGCGATAACTTTTGCGCAAACCAATCAAAATACGCTTTTTGTGATTTTTTTTACCAAACATATGTAGCATAAAACAAATTGGCCGAAAATGTTAAAAAATGTTGATTTTTAAATTTTTTTGGGGGGAATTTCATATAAAAAAATGTGAAAAATATTGTTATTTTTGCAAAATTGATGCATTTTTTTGTTTATAGCGCATGATCAAAAAATCGCACAGGTGATCAAATACCACCAAAAGAAAGCTCTGTTTGTGGGAAAAAAAGGACGACAAATTCATTTAGGTACGGCGTCGCACGTCCGCGCAATTGTCCGTTAAAATCATGCAGTGCCGAATCGCAAAATACCCCCTGGTCAGGAAGGGGGTAAAATCTTCCGGGGCTTAAGTGGTTAACTCTAGTAACCTATTAGTTTTCGATATGAGACCTAAAATTAAAAAAACAGACAATCATTTGTCCGATATTCGCATTGTGTGTACAAGGCTTAAGAAAACTAAACAGATTCACCCAGGGAACTCAAACTCCAGCCACCATTCCTGAAGCACATGTTGTGGGCTGAACCTCCATCCCCTACAGGCAGCATCGCTGGTGAGCATGGACTTATTGCCATCTGCAGCCTAATTATTTTATTGTATTTTGTATGTTTCATACATTGATTGCATGTGCTTCTCATCTGTTTTTCCCAATAGTTTCACCCCACCCTATTTTGGTAATAAAGCTTAAAGATTACATTCAGTCTGGCTTATTGCAGAATCGGAGGGTTTAGCTGCATGTCGAGCTACACACAGGGAAACGAGTAACCAGGACAGAACATAACTCATCACATGCTCGCGTGCCACTGCACTGCCTTTTTGTAGAACCCAACCTATGTTGTCAATACCGAGAGATCACTCCGCCAAATAGATCTGGTGTATCGCTTGAATTTTCCCTCTCCACTCTATCCAAACCTAAAAAAAAGTTTTGTTAAGTTCTACTTTAAAGGAAGAAAAACTTTCCCTTCAAGTTGAGAATTACTCTAATGTCATAGCACATTAAAGTAAGAAAGAGCAAAAAAAAAGTAAAATTACTCTGTCGCTTTCTAAAAATCTTCAAACAGAAACTCATCGGCTGACTGTTCTTTTGCGCCTATTCCAAGCTTGACCAACTGGGGCAGTTGAGATTGGAATGCCTAGAAATCCTTAAAAATTGTTTCTATCTATGTCAAGAATAAGTGTTATTCTGAGTACATAAATCTGTAGAAGCCCATAGAAAAGCAAAACAGCAAACGTTGAAAACAATGAAATACATTGCTATGTTTTTTTTTTTTCTAGCCATCAGCTATGCAATTTAATAAGAAAATTAAATTTCATAACTTTGTGTTTTATTTTGTCATATTGAAACATTAAAAGATATGCCGGTATGAATGTTTAATCAAAAATGAAGTAATAAAATATAATTACTTGATGTGCTTTTCTACCTATATTATGAAAATAATTGTTTTGTGGTTCACTGAACCAGACATTGCTGCTGTAGAGAAGGATGGCTTGGTCACAGTTCATCTTTTCATAAATTAAAATAATCAACAAAACAGCAAAATAAGACAAGAACTTGGCTTGAATTTATTATATCTGTTTATTACTAGTTGCTTCAAGATAGTTTCATATTTTTATAATGGAGACGATATAATTAATAAATGCATTGTTGGAGTAAAGTTCATGTTGGAACCAATAAGTTTAAAAATAAGAAAAAGGAAAAAGACAACTAACAGGTTTAAATACATACAGTACAGTGAGAATATTATATTTCCTTAGCTATGTACTTCACAAATTAGTTTTAAAAAAATCAACCCTAAAATAAGTATATACACATTGGAAACCAAAACACATGGCAACAGACAAAATGCCCCTTCACTTACCATACAGTAAATGAGTGTGTTGGCACCTACTGCAGTTGTACATTGGGGTGCTGTTCTAAATGAATGGCACTGCAACGTATCACATAAATTAAACTTCTTTAGGAAGAAATTCAAAGTGTTAAGTTAAGGCTGGGATTAACATTAACTATTTGAGCTGCAGCTCCAGGCCTCTTTCTTAAGATAGGCCCAGCCCGGTGGTATGGGTGAGTTACTAATGCTGCCCAGCCCTGCTCTGTGTGCAGTGTACACATGATTGATATGTAAATTGTGGAGGCATTGATATGTAATTCGCAGTCGGCATTGATATGTAAACCGTGGGCAGCATTAATATTGTAAATTGTTAGAGCATTCATTGGTAAGCTCTACAACTACTTTAGAGCAGGAGCAAGCCCTAGCAAAGTAGCTGGCTATGTTGGGCACTCGGGGGAGGGAGTCAGGAACGCAGGTGGAGGACCCAAGAAAAGGAGGATCGGGGTTGCTTTGGGCCAAACCATTACACAGATCAGGTAAGTATAACATGCTTGCTATTTGAAAAAATAAATAAATAAGGGTTTACAATCACTAAACAAACTGTCCCTGAAAAAAACATTATAGAGATATAAGAGATTATAGAAGAGTGTGTTGTGGGTCCTTTTGATGAACCACAATTTAGGCTTTCTCCTCTATATTATATTTCCCAAAAAGGAACTGAATAATTTTATTTGATCCATCATCTATCATATTCTAAAGGAATCGTATGTACTACAGTAGATGAAAAGGCTTTTGCAAGTTCTATGTGCGAACATCCCCAAAAGATAATAGAAAAACAAAATGGTGGCTGAAACGTTCAAGGCATTTTAAATTGGTACAAAATTCTCTAAAATCACAAAGCATCTTTAACAAATAACATTAAAAGAGACAGTCATGTCTGTTCTCGTACCAATACAAGTAATTCTTAAAAATGAATCACTGCAGCAATGTACCACTGCTTCATTTAGTATACATATGACAAAGCATAATGACTAACATTGCACACAACACGTTTCTTTTAGAAGCTACCTGACTCTATTCAAGCAGATATCTTCTTCAAGGGTTCCTGTGGTATGATATGAAAGTGGACAAAGCATGACAGCCATGTATCATATAAAATTGCAAGCCTATGCCTCGTTTGGTATATGTAGAAAATCTGTAGACCAGCCGGGTTGAAGAGGGTCACATGTTTGACCTCAGCTGTCCAGTCCTGACCTCAACCCAATAGAACACCTTTGGAATAAATTAGAGCGCAGAATGTGAGCCAGGCCTTCTCTTCCGCATCAGTACCTGACCTCCCAAATGTGCTTCTGGAAGAATGGACAAAAATTTCCATAGACACACTCCTAAACCTTGTGGTTAGCCTTCCCAGAAGAGTTGAAGCCATTATAGCTGCAAAGGGTGGGCCAACTCAATATTGAACCCTACGTACTAAGACTGGGATGCCATTAAAGCTCATGTGCGTGTAAAGGAAGATGTCCCAATACTTTTGACAATATAGTGTATGTGTTTTAACTACCCCCTGATAAGGTGAAGAGATATATATTAGCTATTGCTTACAATGTCGGATTGCTGAAAGCTTCTCTAAAAAAGCCCTCCCTCTGTATCTTTCTGAAACATAGAGTGGAACCAACAAATACACTGGGGGATTGGGCATGGTGGCAGGTCAGTGCTACTATGCAGATGTGACGGATCACCCTGTCCCTGGATTGTAAACCTCTTTGTTTCATTCTCTTATGAGTTCGGGACATTACCTTCTATTTCATTTTATTTTTACTTTATTCCTCTACCAAACAAACAACTGAACAGTCGGACCCCTAGCAGATTGCTAATAGCATCAGCTCAACCACCTGTCTTCCACACATCATTGAATATGCTGATACTGATACTCACCTGTTATCTATTGGGGGTTCTGTGTTTACACTTCTGATCATGTGTATTGTACTTCAATGTCAGAGACGGACAGTCTGTCACTGGCGGACTCTTCCTATTGTCTGTGTATTGAGGTGTGATGTTGATTCTGTTAAGCCTGTCTGTCCCATTGTTAATTATTAATGAACTCACATATTGTTTCTGTCCAGATGGCTATAGAATTAGTTCAGGTTAATTCTATTTCTGTATACAATTTAATTTGCATATGATAATGTAATCAGACTCACCTGACCTGATAGTGTATATAATGTGTGTGAGTGCGTTCAATAAACAGTTCCTGCTTACCCTCAACATAGAGTCTCATCTTATGTTTGTGGGAGAAGGCTATATCAGCTCTCGCTCTTCTGCTTGGATCACTAAATCACTAGCTCTTAAAGGAGTGGTTCCTATTCTACTCTACAGCATCCCTCCCACTAGGGGAAAGAGAACATCTCTGGCAGCGGAACCCCTTTCAAAAAAATTTTATTTAGCAATTTTTGACAGCATTACAGACTTTCAGGACAGTGTGAGATATAAATTAGTCAGGTAAGCTAAAGTGAACAGTCAAACAACAATATAAATGCCGTTAATGTTGGACATGGGTAACGTAACTATGTTCTCCAACATAAAAGGTAATGAACCCCTCTTTTCAATGGGACGACCGCAACTGGTGGCAGTGGTGGGATGCTTCCTGCAGTCTGGGACATTCAAACCTCCACCGGGATCCAAGGTCCGGATAGCAGAAGAGGAGAAGGTTCCAGAACAAGCTAAGTTGTCGGCTAGCTTTTTATGGGGGCGGCTGGAATATTTGATATCTATGTTCAAGACTGAAGGAAGCCGTATACTGACGGAAGCCCACAAACACAGTGTGAGTCGCAGTTTCGTTACAAAAACCCACACAGCAGTTTTTAAATCTGGGCTGTCCAAAACTGGATGGGTGGCATCCCTTATTAAACAATAGGTTTTGATAATGGTAATATATGGTACAGTCCTGTAGCCTTCCTCTTTTCAACAAAACCATACCAACCAGTAGAGTGGCCAAAAAATGCTCTAATGTCCTGTACCTCACATTTGGTTTAATACACTATCAGGCTTATTTTCTACACAGTACAAATGGTAACAATGATGTGTATAGGGTGGTCACTCAAAGCAACCAATCAGATTTCAGTTTAGTGAAATCAGTTACCTTGATTTTCTAGTTGCTATGGGTTAGTTCAGTTTGTTAGTTCATTAGTTCATTCAGTTAGTTCATCAATGCCGTGTGCTGCCTTATTGCTCCTTTCCCGCAAGAAGTGCAGGTTGAGTAACAAATTATATCACCTTGCACCAATCTTTCCAGTTTAAAAATAATTACTTATTTACCAAAAATGTTTCACACTTCATATTCTTTATAGGGAAATTACCATGGAATGAATGGGAAAATTCTTGTAAAGTCCCAGTTGTATCTGTGCAAATGAAAGAGATCCAGATTTAGCATCATGCCAGCAGTGGAAACATAAACATGAGGTTGGTAGTAATTAGGAATATTTAGTAACAAAAATTAGTAATTGTGATTATAATTGACCAGCTTCATTATGCACCACTGCACTATGCTGACCCAAGTGAGTTTTCTTTTTTTTTATTATTTCTTGGAAACTTGACTTACCTAGCCCTCTGTTGAGCAATTTGTTTTTAGTGTCATCTCACCACACTTGCTGCATCAAATTACACTAGTTACACGTAAACCATGTCAACAAAAAGCAATACGATAGAAGGTTTTGCCACCGTGGGTCCAGCCCTTTAAACCTTAGTTGACTAGTCACTCAACTTTGCAAGCTGGCTGGGGGGGAAGAGGAGATGAAAAAGTGTAAATCAGGTGCGCTATCCCAAAAGTATATAAATGACACAACGTAAAAGTTATGATCAGTGATTATGATGAAAACAGATTATATCACAGTAAATTAATATCACAGTAAATAATAATCAAACAGGTGCAAATCAATAAAATGAGTCCAGTCAATCACCAGTGTATATCAAACAATAGTGTCCAAAAGGGTTATGTGATAAAACACTTCCAATACAAAGATGAGTCCAAAATTCGTGCTGTAAACACACTATAACTGGAGACGGTGCAAGCCTCGTGATAGAAAGGTTCAGCGTCCCACCACCAGCTTAACTCCTTACCAGAAAGTGAAAATGTAAGGGCGTATAGGGATATCCCTGCTCCAAAGATCATGCAGATTTCGAATCACTCAGGCTGGCACTAAGCACACAAGGAGTATCTAAACTCTTACCAGAATGAACCCGGATACAAGCCTTGGGCAATCTTGAAATCCTATCCTGCATGGAATCACTGTGCGATGGATAGCTGATGCGACCTCAGATGTCTTATAACCTCTGACTCTGAGGCAGCCACCTCCTATCAAAAACTCTGCCAAAAAATCAGGAGTATCCCACAAACCAGCGATGCTTCCTAGAAGGATTCAAGAATCTTCCACCACAAGAACATGGGGTACAAGCCTTGCTTCTCCATGAGGTGTCTGAAAATGAAGGAGAAGAGGAGATGGGCGAGAGGGATGAGACCATATTTGTAAAACCAGGAAACATCCTAATAAGGACAGCACCCTAACCTAGCTAGGCGAAATAACGTCAACCAGGAGATATTAAGTATAAAAATGAACTACAAGATGGGGGGGGGGGCAAGGCAAAATGTGAGAGGTGGGGAAAACAACCAGCCAAGTGGTGGGGAAGGGAAGGGAAGGGAAGGGAAAGGAAAGGAAAGTAGGTGGGGAAGAAGAAGGAGGGAAAAGGAGGGGGAGCAAACAGGAAGTTGGGGTAGGAATGGGGGAGGAGAAAACAGGCAGGGGGGGTGGGGGGCTGGGCAGGGGGGTAAAGGCAGAGGCTGGCATTATGAGGGGAGAGGGGGGGAGGGAGGAAGAGGTTGTGAACCATGGCTTTGGCCTTTCCACCTTGGTGCAAACAGAGAACCCATGCAAGATAGGTAGTAACACAAATCTTTAATAAAACAAACAGTTCCATATTATTGAAGCGAGAGGCATGAGTTGGGCTGATACCTTGCTCCGAGTCAGTAGGTGTAAGGTAGATTTCTCAGATACTGGCAGTTTTTTGGCAATATACTGGCCCCATTTACTATAGAAATGAGCTCCTGACCTATGTTAGGACAAATCCATGTCTAATTTTGCTTTGCGTAATAGCCCCAGAAGGTCTTGTTTGACAACTGTTATTGTTGTTGTCTTTTTTACATAATGGTCTGTTCATACTGCCCACACACTAAACCCCAGCCATTAAGTGTGGGGGCAGCTCTCAATTTTGGCTGCAGTAAATTAACTTTAGGGAATGGTGAAATGCGCATTGTACTACATCACACAGCTCCTTTTTTTTTTGTGTGTGTGTAAACTTTATGTGAATTTCACAAAGTGACACTTCATTCAAGTCACCATACAGCGGCACAGTACATTGCGCTGCTGTACAATGATATGTGGTACCTTCCTGTCCTCTGCGCCGTAGCACCGTAGCACTTCTGTCCTGTACCCTAGGTATATTTTTACAGTATCTGTTCTTAATATATAAGTGCAAAGACTGTGGAGTAACACTTCATATCTTCTCTATGCTAGTTGCACTTTTCAGTATCTGTTTTAATTCTATATGTATGGAAGCTGCATAATAGGACTTCTCTTGTCTCCCACGCTGAGTGCAATTCTTGGCATCTGTGCTACCATTTATCAACTCTACTGTAGTGCTTTTCTTGTCCTGTAGGTTTGGTGTAATTCTCAGTATCTGGTTTCATTCTCTATGTATGGACACTGCACATTAGCACTAGTCTTTTTGTAAATGCTGGCTATTATTTTTTAGAATATCTCCCTATTTTGTATGTAAGGAAGTTACATATAAGCAGCCATTAAAGGGTAACTCCACTTTCATGTGGAAAAAATATAGCAATTAAAGAAAAAATAATATAGTGTATACAATTGCGACACAAATCATATTGTGATTGAATGTTATAAAAAACCACACCTCTTCAAGTCACAATCGCATATTAGCTTAATCAAAAACAGTGGTCTCCAAACTGTGGCCCAGGGGCCAAATGCAGCCCTTTGCTTGCCTCTATCTGGGCCTTGAGGCACTGTTCCTCCTACTGATACAAGGATCATTGTTTTAACTTACAACAGTGGGGCACTATTCAGCCCTCTGACACTAACAATGGGCACCAGTCTTTCCGCCGATGAGGAGTAATTCTTTCCCTTGATATAAACTACTGGGCATTATTTCTCCCACTAATACTAATGATGGGCCTCCATTCCTACTGACAACAGGTGCTATTTTTTTTTCTACTCTCACTGACCACTAAGCCTGAGACATTGTCTACTTACACTCACGCTGGGTATTTTCTACTCCCGCTGGCCACAGTCCAGCCCCCTTAAAGTCTGAAGGACAGGAAACTGTCCCTTTATTTAGAAAGTTTTGGAGAGCCCTGACCTAGAAGATGCTGTTGATGGTGTGATCAGTGCATTGCATATATACCCTGTCTTACAAATGATACTCCAAATTATTTGGAATGTTAAAGCAAAACAGTGGAAGCACATACATTCTGATGGATAGATGGAGGACAGGTGACTGGAAGGAGTCCACCCCTCCTTAAAGGCTGGGTGTTCAGTGTGTTCCTGTGCCTTTATGGAGGGGTGGGCTCCCCCCAGTCACCTGTCCTCCATCTATCCACCGGAATGCCTCTGCTTCCACTGTGGAGACTCTTAAAAGGTAGAGGTAGGGACTGCATGTAACAGGGTACCTTGCCAGGGCCTGTAGCTTACGCATGTATTTGCCAATGTGTACAACTAAACCCCTGTTTTTAACGCATACTGTTAGACAGGTTAATTCTTTTGGTTGCAGGCTGGTTGGTAAGTTGAGCTTGGAAATTCTTTGTTTTTTTTTTGACAAGCTCCACTTATTTGCTTCTTCCCCCCCTGAGGGGAAAGAGGGAGTAGGCACCAGCTCCCACTTTCGGCTGACTTTACCATTGCAAACTCAAAATAAAGTTTGGCCCCCCTCCTCCTTTCCCCGCCGCCGTGCCATTCACAAAGTGCTTTGCACATGTGCAGTAGGGAACCTGCAAGGCTTCACTGCCGGTTTCCCTTACCCGAGATGGCCCTGGCAGCACCCAAGAGCTGATTGAAAAATCAGTTCGGGTGAAGACACCGCTGGATTTGTGGACAGTTGAGTGTCCTAATATTAAAAGTCAGCAGCTACGGTATTTGTTGTTGTTGACTTTTAATCTTTTCTGAAGGAGCCTGGAGCTCCACTTTAATGAATATAAAATATTTTCACACATATAGAACCACCCACATTTATTTCATCCGCTACTAATAAACCACAAACAACTTTTCGGCAAGTGCCATTTAAAGCAGAAATAAAGGGCAAATGCTTAGCTACCCAACTGTCCCTCACTAGCATTGGTATCTTCTTCTGAGTGCTGGTCTTTGAGCCTCTTCATTGGCCGGCATGGGATGATGTCACTCCTGCGCATGCACAGGAGCCAGCCATTCCGGCACTCTCTGTAAGCTAAGCTGCACATGCGCAGCTCAGTTTACAGTGCTGGAGAAGACAGTGAGTAGGCAGGTAGGGGCATCTTATTACAGAAGTAACATTGCATGTCTGTTCTGCGATAAAAGCCTGCCTGCTTGCTGTTTCATACAGCAGAACTTTAGTTCCACTTTAACAGCAATAGGAAATGTAGATAATACAACTGATAGCTTTGTAAGTTCCTTAAAACGCTATTGCTCCATGAGCTTGGTCTCTACATTATGCCCTATATCAGGGCAATACACGTCAATGTGGCCATACAACATCCCTCTGTTGACACATCTAAAGCTTCGGGTGGAAAATTGTTGACTAAACAGTGGCTGCATCCAATCAGATCCAGGCACTGCTCAGGTAATTTGCCAGCTGGTGAGTCGAGTGTCAAAATGCAATAGTCATAGTTGGAAATTAATCTATCCGCACTGTGTAGCATAGATGGAGGCAGTGGCATAGCGTGGGGGGTGCGGAGGGGGCCGGTGGCACCGGGCGCAAAAATTAAGGGGGATAAAATCCCACGCCAGTGTGTCACTCCCGAGTCCCGCCGCCTCTGTCATAATATGGTGTCCCCGCCCTCCAGGCCGCCATGTTCCCTGTCAGGCTGAGCCCTGTTATTGGGCGAATAGGGTCATGTGTGGGAGGGGGCCTGGCCAGTGCCATCTTAAGAGCATTAAAGGGCCCCGGGCAATACAGTGTACAGGGGCCCCACCTACACAATCACCCACAAGAATAAAAATGCAAATTATCGATAAGGCGATATTTATTGGTACAGCAGTGCCAGGCTAATGATAGTTTCCAAGTTCGGCAGTGGGTCCGGTGAACACACACACGGATGGGAGTCAGACTTCCCAAGTGGCCTGACAGTAGTGCAGGGCCGACAGGCGCTTGTCACCTGCTAAGTTTGTCGGCGGGATGCAAATGGGAATCGGAATTAATGCTTGGCTGAGGCAGGGTTGCTGGGCAGGTGGGGCCCCCCGAGCAAGAGGGGCCCCTGGGCAACTGCCCAGCGTGGCCATTTGGTAAGATGGCCCTGGGCCTGGCCTGTCCGAGATCCCGGGTGGCACATGCGCACGGGTTGATCCTGGAGTCCTGCCTCCGCCTGCGCCTCCCGCCTCCGCCTATGAGTGTGAACCGAGAAGCTCTTCTTCTCCTCCTCTCCTCAAGCCTGGATCTCAGGTAAGTCAGCAGCCACAAGGCTGGACAGACAGAGTGAGTTAAGGGAGAGCAGTTAGGGTCATGCTGTGTAGTGATCAGTATAGGAATACTATAGGTAGGACAGTGTACTGTAATGGGCAGTGTAGTGTAATGTAGTAGGAAGTGTAGTGTAGTGGGCAGTGTAGTGGGCAATGTAATGTAGTGGGCAGTGTAGTGTAATGGGAAGTGTAGTGTAGTGGGCAGTGTAGTGTAGTGTAGTGGGCAGTGTCATGTAGTGGGCAGTGTAATATAGTGGTCAGTGTAGTGGCCAGTGTAGTGGTCAGTGTAGTGGGCAGTGTAATGTAGTGGGCAGTGTAGTGTATTGTATTGGGCAGTGTAGTGTAGTGGGCAGTGTAGTGTAGTGGGCAGTGTAGTGTAGTTGGCAGTGTAGTGTAGTGGTCAGTGTAGTGTAGTGGGCAGTGTAGTGAAGTGTAGTTGGCAGTGTAGTGTAGTGGTCAGTGTAGTGTAGTAGGCAGTGTAGTGCAGTGTAGTGAAGTGTAGTGGCCAGTGTAGTGTAGTGGTTAGTGTAGTGTAGTGGACAGTATAGTGTATACTGACCACTACACTGTCCACTACAATACACTAACTGCTACACTACACTGTCCACTACGCTGACCACTACACTACACTACACTGCCCACTACACTGTTCAGGATGGTCAGTGTAGCGTAGTGGTCACTGTAGTGTACTACTACACTGACCACTACACTATGCTGACCAGCCTGAACAGTATAGTGGACAGTGTAGTGTAATGGACAGGGTACTGTAGTGGTCAGTGTAGTGTAATTGATAGTGTAGTGGACAGGTAGGTCAGTGTAGTGGTCAGTTTAGGAATCAGGTAGGTCAGTGTAGTGGACAGTGTAGGTCAGTGTAGGAATAAGGTACGTTGGGGGGCGTGGCTTGGCGCGGAACGTGGATGGCCGCTTGATCTCTCAGCTCCCGGCCGGCGTGTGAGATTAAAGCTGATTTTTAGCCTTTCCCCTCCATCGACAGCCTAGCAAAGATGACGGGGAGAGCTAGTACCCACTCCTCACCCTCCAGATCGCGCTCACCCCGCGGTAAGAACTCCGGCAGCGCCCGCAGCATTCCGGAACTCTTTCGGCAGCCTCAGCAGGTACGCGAGGCCCCGGCTCAGACCAAGGCCTACTCGGAAGTGCTCCGAGGTACCTCCGCCCCGCAGTCTGTGACTGACCATCCTAGCACCATGCAGCAAGGTGACCCGAACTCAGCTATGGACACGCTTGCCCCACCACAAAATCCCTCACATTTGAGGCCAGTCACCTTCCCTGAAATGCGCTCCATAGCAGATGAGCTAAAGGCCTCTTGGGCTATGGCTATAGCTGATCTTAGGAGGGACTTTAACTCTATCAACACCAGAGTTACTGAAGTAGAAGACAAAGTATTCTCCCAGGAAGATTCTATCCAAACCTTATCCCACTCAGTACAGTCCCATGACTCGCAATTCAGGGATATGCAAAGGCAACTCGAAGATTTGGATAATAGAGGCCGTCGCCATAACCTGCGCGTGAGAGGCATCCCAGAGTCGGTGGAACAAGCTCAGGTGACAAAAGCTACCATTGCCATTTTTAATGATGCATTAGGCAGGCCACCTGAAGCCCCAATCGAGGTTGAACGCCTTCAC
This sequence comes from Pelophylax lessonae, assembly GCF_965119305.1. Lineage (NCBI taxonomy): Eukaryota > Metazoa > Chordata > Amphibia > Anura > Ranidae > Pelophylax > Pelophylax lessonae. The sequence continues at coordinate 186,200,622 of NC_138769.1, forward strand.
AGGGCCCTCAGGCCTAAACCGAGAGACACTGACCCCCCTAGGGATATTGTCTGTTGTTTAGTCAACTTTAAATTGAAGGAAGACATCTTAAGGAGGACAAGAGACCGTCACACCCTCCTGTATCAGGGATCTGATATTAAGATCTTCCAAGACCTGTCCCCAATAACTCTGCAACGTAGACGGGACATGAGACCCCTACTTGATTTACTACGAGCAAGAAACATCCAGTATCGGTGGAAATTCCCGTTCTGCCTGTCTGCCTCGGCGAACGGACGCACAGCCAATCTGAAGATCCCAGAAGAATTGCACAACTTCTGCAATACACTTAACATACCTTATATAGAGCTTCCAGATTGGTACAGGCCGCTCAACTCTCGGTCCCTCCGTAGAACCAACTCCACCGACGCAATTCCGGAGAGAGATGAGTTCCATATAAGGCGCCCAAGATCCGCATCTCCTGGACCTGCAATACCCACCCGAAGCACGTTGCAAGATAGACAAAGTCCAACCGCTTCCCCGGTTCACCGGCGTCCGAGACAAGAATGATATCTCAAGTCCTACACTCCTCAAGTGCTGAATATATTTCTGCATCCCCTCTCCCCCTTTTCTCTTACTTTTTCGCTGTCTCACTGTATCCCCCCCACAAGACATTCCTCCACCTGCCCCCTTATGTTTTTTTTTTCCACAGACTCTGATCTACATTGATGTCTTCCCATGCGCTAGAATACATCACCCTTTCCAAGCTCACAGACTTCCGGACTTCTACTTTCCTGGCCACAGGTGAAGATCTTGCTGATGAACTGAACTGAACCTCTCCACTGGTCGTCCCCCCGAGGACAGGACTCGTTTCTCACCTGGTTGGGTAATGTACCTAGCACCACATATGCAACCCTCCCTCAGAGTAGTTTCACACCAACTACTTTGACTGAGCAACCAGGGACACTTGGACTTTTCTTTTTTATTTTCCTCCTCCTTGATACCAACGTAAAAAGTATTGGGTATACCCTCTAATGCCTTTACAAAATCTGGCGGGCTGCCCAGATCTATCTGTACCTTCTTCTCCCATGGTTGCAATCAATCTTGTTATGGGAAGAAACGGGAGGGGGGAGGGAGAGGGAAGACAGGGAAGAATGACTTTAAGATTGAGATCTTCTATACACAACATTCCATTTAAGAAACAAGCGAAATTACTACCCCAATCCAGATTGATACAATGTGATGTCTCCAAAATATAGCTTGGATTTACTCTGAGATCTCTAGACCCCTTTCAATTCTTATGGAGAAGATCCGGTCAGCCCGACCAAAGCATTATCTACGTATACGTAATGTTTAACATGTACCCTCCGACCCTGCTTTTCACTACCCCAATACCAATCTATCCCTAAACGACGTACCTTTTTACATTTAACTTTATGTTGTATGTTCAATATTCACCGTTCTATTCTCATACCTAATTTACCTCATTCCCCGGAAACCTCTGTTGCTCTTCGCTTCTAAACCATAGCCCAAACATCCCATTAAGGAAGGATATACTCTTCCCATACTCCTTAGCTGTAGATCATTATCCCCAGCCTATCTCACAACCACATACATCATCTATGCTCCCTGACTATCTCCCCAATCATCCAATCCTCTCACACTAATTGTCACGATTGGAGGGGCACTTAACCCCACCACAATCACCCTCCACATGCCGGCCGGCAGTACCTCTAAATATATTTGTTATCTCGTTCTGATACTTACCACTTACCCCACAGGATAGGTTGAGTGTATTCGACGCTCTTCCTGTCAACTCTTCCGACTATTGTAAATCCAGTTAGGGTGTGAATCGTTTTCATACCCTATTTTTCGGTTTTTAACCCCTCTTACTTACCCTTACCTTACCCTTCCTTTTTCTTACTGCCCCCTCCTACATTTCCCCAACCTTCTCGTACCCCTTAATCCTCTCCATTCCCGGCGGTCTCTGCCTCCTGTGCTAACTTGGTTATATTCTCAAAACCACCTCATTTACGTCCCCCGTTTTGAGGGACCAGCAACCTTTCTTGTGATGACGTCCTCTTCAGACTCCCCCAAATCTTCTCCACTCAAGATCGTATCTTTGAATGTCAAGGGTTTAAATAAACCAGAGAAGCGCAGCCAAGTACTAGACATAATGCACAAACTAAAAGCTGATATCATATTCCTCCAAGAAACGCACTTCCACGCACAAAACACTCCAAAACTTGGCAACCTTCGTTATCCCACATCCTACCTGGCCACCAACCCACTAGGTAAGACTAAAGGAGTAGCAGTTCTCCTGTCCAAACACCTAGACTGGAAATGCATTGATTCTATTGTTGATCCTGACGGTAGATATATCCTCCTAAAGGGCACCATTTCGCAAAAACCGTTCACATTAGCAAACATTTACAGTCCCAACTCGGCACAAGTTCCGTTTTTCAGGAAAATATCATCCTTACTAGCAGGCTTCCAGCAGGGAATCACGATACTAGGTGGAGACTTTAATGTGGCACTAGATCCAATCTTAGACTCGTCTTCCGGAACAACATCTCTCCCATACAAGGCTCTTAAACAGATTAGACAGTCCCTCCATGATCTACTTCTCCATGACACCTGGAGAACGCTGAATCCCTCGGCCAAAGATTTCACTTTCTTCTCCCCGCCTCACCAAAAATATTCTAGACTAGATTATATTTTCCTCTCTCAAAAAGATCTACCCCTGATCAGGAAGCCAACAATTGAGCCAATGTTGATTTCAGACCACCACCCCGTATCCCTGACAATATCAATCCCCAAAGATTTTTCACATAACAAATTCTGGAGATTGGATTCCTCACTTCTTACCCACGAACCAGACATCCAATACATAAGGCACAAACTTACTGAATATTTCTCGGTTAACAATGACGATGATGTATCCCCCATAACTATCTGGGAGGCGCACAAATGTGTCATGAGAGGCTCACTTATCTCTCTTAAATCGTCTAAGAAGAAAGCCCTCGAAGCCCACACCCGATCCCTAATCGACAAAATCCGGGATTTAGAAAAAGCACATAAAAGCACTAAAGCCCAGCACACGTATCTAGAACTCGTCCACAATAGACAGCTGCTACTTGATGAGTTACATATTAAAGTTAAAGCAAATTCATTCTTCAACAGAAACTATTTTATGAATTCGGGAATAAAAGTAGCAAATTCCTGGCCAAAGCCCTTCAAGAGAAAAAAGCCAAGACCTCTATTCATTCAATTAGAGACAAACATGGAAATACCTACGTTAAAACTCCTGACATTGCTTACCAGTTTGAGAAGTATTACGCCCAATTATACAACCTAGACCGCGCAATCCCCGAGCAGACAAAAAATTCCCTCATTCATGACTTCCTCCAGAATGCGTGCCCTAAAACCCTTAATTCCTCACAAACTAGTGATTTAGAAAACCCCTTATCGGAAGAAGAACTCAAACTAGCAATCTCCCAACTTAAAGCGGGCAAGAGCCCAGGCCCGGATGGATTCACAGCCCCTTATTATAAGACTTTCGCAACCTTACTTTCCACACCACTGTTGAAAGCGTTCAACGCACTGGCCTCTCCCCCTTATCCTCACAATAGACTATTAGACGCTCACATCTCCGTGATACCCAAAGAAAACAAAGACCCATCCTGTGTGTCCAATTACAGGCCTATCTCTTTACTAAATGTCGACATAAAACTCTTTGCCAAAATCATAGCAAACAGACTTCTCCCCCTGATCCCCCAGTTGATAGATAAAGACCAGGTGGGCTTTGTCCCTGGACGTGAGGCTCGTGATAACACGATTAAAGCCATCAATATCCACCATTGGATAACTTCGAACAAGTTAAGGGGTTTCATGCTCTCTCTCGATGCCGAGAAGGCGTTCGACAGGCTCGACTGGAACTATATGGCAGGTGTTTTAAAACATATAGGCATTCCTGACCGCTTGCTCACCCTCATACTTGCCTTGTACTCTACACCCTCGGCCTGTGTGAGGGTTAACGGGAGCCTGTCGGGCGCCTTCTCCATTGGAAACGGGACGAGACAGGGATGCCCCTTGTCCCCGATCCTATTTGTTTTAACCCTGGAACCCTTTTTACGATCCCTTGCGTTAAACCCAAACATATCAGGAATAACTGTTTCACATCGCACATATAAAATAGCGGCTTTCGCCGATGACATTCTCTTATTTCTTAGTAATCCTCTTATATCCATCCCATCCCTCCTGCAGGAATTCAAACTCTTCCAAAAAATTTCTAATTTTAAAATCAACTTCTCGAAATCGAATGCCCTCAACATATCCTTACCCAAAAACCTGGTAGACCAATGTAAATCCAACTTCCCCTTCCAATGGAGACATTCTTCAATTAAATATCTTGGTATCCACCTTACTAACAATTTGGCTGACCTCTTCCCCACAAATTTTCTCCCAGTACTGCAAACGATTAGAGATGATATTAAAAGATGGTCCAAACCGCATTTTTCTTGGTTTGGTCGTGCTGCCATCATTAAGATGAATATTCTCCCACGTTTACTCTTCCTTCTCCAGGCCATCCCAATTAAAATTCCCAAAACTTTTTTTAATTCATTCAAATCCCTCTGCACTAAATTCCTGTGGTTTCAGAAAAATCCCAGGCTTTCTTTCGCCCTTCTGTCTAAATCGAAAGCAGAGGGTGGTATAGGTCTTCCGGACCTCCAGAAGTATCATTGGGCCTGTCATATGACAAGAGTTCTAGACTGGATCCTACACGAACCCAACAAAGACTGGGTAGTTCTGGAAAAATCCTTTTGTACTCTACCCCTTCGTACTATTCTCTGGTCTGCAAAAGATCACGCCCCCCTATCACTAAAAAAACACCCCCTCATACATGCAACTCTATCTTCCTTCAGGGACGCTTGTAAGCTAACAGCGATCTCTTCGGCTCCTGGTCCTTTAACCCCGATTAAACTAAACCCGGACTTCCTCCCTGGGATGTCTCCTTCATTTTTGAATAATATATGGCAAGATGAACACATTGCTGCTTTTCACTTCTTCGAGAAAGGAACACTTTTGGACCGCGCTCAAATTAAATCTAATGCATTATCCGCCCCCATCCCCTGTTGGTCTTATTTTCAGATCAGACATTTCCTCAACTCACATAACCAATCTGGAGAGCTGTCGAGAGACCTTTCTACATTTGAAAAGTTATGTCTACACAATTCACCCAAGCGCCATCTCATTTCTATCACATATAATCTCCTGATTACAGATCCACAAGGTAATATCAACAAAGCAAAACCAAGATGGGAAACAGATCTCAACATCTCCTTCTCTGATAAAGAATGGGAAAACATGTCTCAGATCACACATAAAGCTTCCCTTAATGTTTCCACACAGGAGAACTGCTACAAACTATTAACCAGGTGGTACCGAACCCCAGCGCTCCTCCACAAATTTAATCCTAACATCCCAGACACATGCTGGAGGTGTCGTTCCGACACGGGAACCCTCCTCCATATCTTTTGGACCTGTCCAAAGATCCGTCCTTTCTGGAACTCAATTCGTGACACAATCACTAAAGATCTGAATATAGATATCACCTTCTCACCCGCCCAGTTTCTACTACACTTTACTGAAACCCCTCCTCATAGATACTGCAAATCCCTCATACCTCATCTGCTTAATGCAGCCAAAGCATGTATCCCGCCCCATTGGAAATCAACCAATCTGCCTACAAAACAGGAATGGCTAAATAGAATGGATAAACTTGCTAAATTAGAAGAGTTGATAGCTATTGCCCGTGATAGAACAGATTTATATGCTAAAATATGGGCTCCCTGGACCTTGTTCCGTGGGTCTTATTCTCAAGCTTCTTCTTCCAACATACATGGAATACCGACCTAGCCTATGAATGATAACTAATGATACTCCTGCTGTTAACCCTTCAAGATTGCTCCACATCTCCTAGAGATTCTTAGGAAAACATATTGCTAACCCTTTTTGTCCGACTGGACTCGGGCCCGTGGATCCCTCCCGCCCCTACACAAGGGAAGTAGTGGGAGTGGATCTCGGATCCGTCTTCAGTTGATAAATTACTACCCTTGATATTCACCAAGTGCTTGATTTGGTCATCCTCAGACTTATCAACCGCTTTGGTTCGGAGGCAGGGACCGCCGATGCCTTCCCTCCCTCCCCCTTTACCCTACCCTACTACTCCCCCATCCTCTTCTACCTACCCCTCCTCCCTCCCCCCCACTCTTCTTCCCCCTCTCCTCATCAATTCACACATCACTTCCCATTTCTAGTGGGAAGTTGGACCCTGATCATAGGAGACTCCAACTCCCTATAGGAACATACTTTCTCTCATGTGATCATATTAATGTTTTTTTTTTTCTTTACGACTCTAACCTTTCCAAACCCCGCACACCCAATTCCATCAGGAATCTCTGTTTAGAATAAGTACGTTACTTTTATACGCCTATTGGATGAATCACCCCCACAACAACTTCGCTTAGACGTGATACCGAATGCCTCTACTCGCCCTTTTTGTTTTGTTTTGTTTAAAAACTGAACGGGAAATCAGCCCTTGAAAGAATGGTTTCATGATCCTCCGTTTTGTAGGCTTAAAGAGTTATGGAGGGCAGAATATTATTGTTACCTACTTTGTTTCAGCAATATTCATGATATACCGCTTTTCTTTGTATGACATGTTGTCTTTCTCATGGAAACCATGCTAGTTAAAGTTAAAGTTGTTGACAAATTATTGTTTCGTGTACGAAGAGATTGTATGTTCTGTATACTTTCTGACAATTTCTAAATAAAAATTTTTTTGGAAAAAAAAAAAAAAAGGTACGTTAGTGTAGTGGCCAGTGTAGGAATCAGGCTGGTCAGTTATATTGTAGGAAGGTACTCAGGGAGTGCTAAAAGTACGCAGGTTGGGGGGGCGCAAATTATTTGCCTTGCCCTGGGCGCTGACAACCCACACTACGCCACTGGATGGAGGAATTTGTTGTGCAAATTCCAAAAACAAAAACACAAAATAAACAAACATGAAACACAAAATATCTATATGTGTATGACCAGCTTTAGTCTTAAGCTGGATACACACTATACAATTTACTTTAGATTTTTTCCTTTAGATTTGTCAAAACCCTATAATAGGAGGTCAAACCTAAACACTTTCAATTTGTATGCAATCAGGCAGGCCCTTGCGCTTCATACAGAGGCATAACTAGAACCTTCAGGGCCCCGGTGCAAGAAACCATGAAGGGCCCCCTGGACCCCTGGCCGGGGCCCTTCCCTTCAAGCCTGGGGCTCTTCCCACTGATCCTGGGGCACTTTACTCTCATTGCGGGGCCCTTTATTACGGTCCCGCAGTGGGACCCTTTCACAAGTTCTGCAGTGGGCCCCCTTCCTGCCATCTTGGTGGTGGAATGCCAGGGTCCAATGCAAGTGTGACCTTTGCAATCTTGGAAGTTCACCCACTGGTGTCAGTAGTTTTTAGTATTTTAACTGTATCATTTTTTATCATTTTATTTTATTTTTTTACAATGTCACTGACTATGAGTCTGTGTCCATTCAGAAAAGGAAGGAGCTGGTAAATTACATATTTACTGACCCCTTCCTGGTTCTCTATTGTGACACATCCCCTGCAGACGGAGAGGGGAGAGAGCACAGTGGGGATGGGGAGAGAGCACACAGGGGCCCAGAGACAGTGGAACACAAGTAAACTGGATAGGAGAAGTGGCTTGGGCAGCATACAGAGGAACCAATCTCCTCCATTTTCCTCCTGCAGCTACAGGAGGAAAAAGGAGGACAGTGATTTCTCTACATGCTGCCCCCTCCTATCCAGGTGTACAGGGGAGCCACACAGGCCCCCTGGAGCATGGGGCCCAGTTGCAGGTGCAACCCCTGTAGTTACGCCCCTGACTACATAGTTGAAGATAAATCTAAAAGAAATTGAAAAACAAAAGTTGTATAGTGTGTATCCAGCTTTAGTAATGCTTCTTCTGCTGAATGGTTTTGGCATATCTTCCTCAAAGCTTTTTCACATAATTATATCTTTTCCAGATAAAAAAAATAAATAAAAACAAAAAACTTGGTTTCACTTGCCCAGAAGATGTAAAACATGTGTGTTGGTTAGATAGTAAGCAATGTTTCAGCACAGGATCACTTCAAGATCACGCTGTGTCAAAATAACGGCAACAATTTGAAGTCAATCACAAGCAATCAGACAGCCCAAAACATGACAGCCTTTGAAATAGCCAATGCTTCCAGATGGTATCAGATGCTATTCAAGTTTCTCCGGGTAGAAACAATGACTGCGCCTGCTGCTATTTTGCAACAGTTGCTGTGGAAAATGAACAAGTGGATAAAAAGGCGGAAATTAAAGAAAATGATATCATTGTTATCTGTTTACAAATGGAAATGTTCTTGGAACAGTGGGATCATTTTGTCCTTTGTTGTTGTGTGGTTTATTTCATTTTCTTTACCTTAGAGATTACAACTCATGTACTCTACTGTGCCACTTCTGCTTTTAAATATGTCACGATTTTACTAAATTTTCAATTTTCAATTTTTTTTTCAATTCTCAACGCTAAACTTCACACAAACAGAAACATATACTGGTACATTAGAATTGCATACATTTACTAACAAAAGAATTAGTATTTTTGCCCATCTAGGACTGATAAAACAGAACAAAGCCCTACCAAAAATCACAGTCAGGTTGTTGACCTGACTTTTCTCCACTGAATTTATCCAGTTCTGGACCGGAAGGTTTTCCCCCTTAATGACCAGGTCATTTTTTGCGATTCGGGACTGCATTAATTTAACTGACAATTGCGCGGTCGTATGACGCTGTACCCAAATAAAATGTCCTTTTTTCCCCACAAATAGAGCTTTCTTTGGGTGATATTTGATCACCTCTGTGATTTTTATTTTTTGTGCTATAAACAATAAAAGAGTGACAATTCTGAAAAAAAAACAATATTTTTCACTTTCTGCTATATAACATTCCCAATAAAAAAAAAAAAAAAATATCAAATTTTCATAATTTTAGGCCAATTTGTATTCTGCTACATATTTTCTGTAAAAAAAAAAAAAATCCCAATAAGAGTAGATTGATTGGTTTGCGCAAAAGTTATCATGTCTACAAACTAGGGGAAAGATTGATGTCATTTTTATTTTTAGTTTTTTTTTACAAGTAATGGCGGCGATCAGCGATTTTTAGCGGGCTGCGACATTGCGGCGGACAGATCTAATACCTAACTGACATTTTTAACACTTTTGGGGGGACCAGTGACATTAATACAGTAATTAGTGCTAAAAATATGCACTGTTACTGTAGTAATGTCACTGGCAGGGAAGGGGTTAACACCAGGAGCGATCAAAGGGTTAAATGTGTCCATAGGGGTGCTTTCTAACTGTGTGGGGGGATGTACTTATGGAATGAACAAAGGGACCTGTGTTCCTAAATTGGAGGAACACAGGAGCCCTGTGTTCATCGCTGACAGAACAGCAGTCTACCATGTTTACAACAGCAGACTGCTGTTCTGTCTCCACGGGGAGCGGTTGCGGGTGCCCGTCGGCAATTGTGGACACTGGACACACTGATCATCTTCCTCTGTTGCGAATGGGCGCGCGCCCCCACTTGCGGTCCCATGAAGAGACGTACAGTTATGTCGTTTTGCGGGACAGAGCCAACCTGCCACAGTATATGTACTGCTGGCAGTCGGCAAGTGGTTAAAGCAAGACTTGATTTAAAAAGTGATATTCCTCTGGTTTGCTCCCTCCCCCCAGCTTATAACTCAGTTACAGTTTTTTGGCGGGGTACCTGCTCCAACTTCTACAATCCTCTCCTCCAGCATCCTGGGGCACACCAAGCTTCCCAGAAATAAAGTAAATATAATTTGGTAATATGGCTAAAATGTCCCCACCCCCCATTAAAACCAAAACAATTTTGGTTTTAATGGGGGGGTGGGGGGGCTTGCATTTTTGCCCTATTACCACATTTTATACACTTTGATTTATAGTTTTTACACATACTTTGTAGGTGGCTGGCCATTAAGAGCTTTTCACAACCAGATCTTTCACAGTTGCCCTGTGCATATACAGTGCCTTGAAAAAGTATTCATTCCCCTTGACATTTTCCACATTTTGTTATATTATAACCAAAAACGTAAATGTATTCTATTGGGATTTTGTGTGAAAGACCAACACAAAGTGGCACATAACTGTGAAGTGGAAGGAAAATGATAAATGGTTTTCAAAATGTTTTACAAATAAATATTTGAAAAGTGTGGCGTGCATTTGTATTCAGCCCCCTTCTCTGATACCCCTAACTAAAATCTAGTGGAACCAATTGCCTTTAGAAGTCACCTAATTAGTAAATAGAGTCCATCTGTGTGTAATTTAATCTCGGTATAAATGCAGCTGTTCTGTGAAGCCCTCAGAGGTTTGTTAGAAAATAATTTTGAAAAACATTTATCATTTTCCTTCCACTTCACAATTATGTGCCACTTTGTGTTGATCTATCACATAAAATCCCAATAAAATATAAGGTGAGGGAGGGCAAATAACTTGCACTACCTACACCTATGGGACAGTGACTGACCTTAAAAGATAGTGCTTATTAATAATTAAGTACTGCTAATTTGCATAAGATTTGTAATTGGTTAGAATAATAGATTCCGATTTAATCAGTTATTGCAGGAGCTGGAAGAGTATATAAGACAAAAACTGCGTCAGCAGTTCAGCAGTCGGCGGGGACAGCAGGAGAAGATTGTACCTTTCATCCAATTCAAAATGCAGTCCTTACTACAGAGTGTTATGGAGAGAGCCAGTTCAGCGGGCGGCGATGAGCGGATGCGCCGCTGCCTTTCTATGCCTGTGTATTTGGTCCCTGGTTGTGATCCTCTTTCGTTAACAATTCACTAACCCCCCCTCCCTTCCACCCCAACTGTGTACCATCCCCAGCTGCCTGTGGCTATCCATTCCTAGCTGCCTGCGGCTATCCATTACCAGCTGCCTGCGGCTCTCCATCCACAGCTGCCTTCGGCTCTCCGGTCTCTGTCGCCACTGGCTGTTTTCTCCTTCGACTGCCAGTTTCTGGCCAAAAACCCAGGGACGTCTTCAGCGGGCGCATGTGCAGTGCCGTCTTCAGGAACTTCCTCCTTCTCGGCGCTCTGCTGCTGAAAAAGAAGGTAGAGAGAAATCAAAGAAAGAAGGATGTTCATTAAATAAAAACTTCCTCTCCCTGGATCCTTTTCATGAGGATTTCGCCCCTCTTCCCCCGCATTCTTTCTCTTTGCAGGATGCGGAGGAGCCTTCTGTGCAGCCAGTTTTGGCGCCCCCTGTTGGTACGGATTTCAGTGAGGTTGTGCCTATACCTGTGGTCCATCTAGTGGTGCCTGCTGCTATGCTCAAGCTGCTGGTGAGTCTGACAACTTAAATTTATTTCTAAAAATGTATTTGCGTTTTTGGTTGTAACATAACAAAATGTAAACAATTTCAAGGGATATGAATATTGTTTCAAGGCACTGTATTTCTTACACACACAGTCTCTATGACCAGCCCCTCACAGCACCTCATACACCTGAAATCTATTTCTTCACTAAGTGGTGGCTACTGATGCATTTAACTGCTCCCTCCACCTGGAGACACTATCGCCATGAGTAAGCACCAAGGGGCAGAGCGAAACGTGTTGGGTGAGGGGTGGGACCTGGCGGAGGTCCAGGCTGAGACTGCCACTTATCATCTTACAGCGAGATTTGATGGAATGTGCGGCTCCCGGGACACCTGTCATTTCTAGTATTGTCCGCAGCATAGGCGAGCTCCCCTCCCAGCCAGCACTCACAGGGGCAGGCACAGGATTTTGTTCCTATATTCTACCTGAGCAGCTCACACACACATTTCTTATTTGGGAGATATACTTTTCCTTTATGTGGCAGCTAAGATGTTGTCAAAGTGGCAGGAAAGACCAGGGCTCTAGCCTTTTACCCACTTTACTAATTGAAAGATTTTTATAGTAATTGTGTCCCTGTTAGATTTCTGCTTATGTCCGGTCCTGGTGACAAGTTCTTAACAAGTTTTGCAAGGAAATGAAACATGAACATTGTAAGGAATTTAACAGTTGCAGATTTGTAACTATATTAATTTAATTGAATGCAGATACGTAACTTTCTCTCCTTTGAAAATATAGATTTTTGCCTCACTAGTACTTTTTCCAAACTGACTGCCAAGTGGGAGGGTTACCTTCATTATTACTGCCAGATCCATGTCAATATTGTAGTGAAAACAAAGTTTCAGCCTCTGCTCATGCAAGCTTTTTTTTTTAAAGGCATCTCACACAAAATGTCAGCTTTTAGTCTTTTACTGCAGGGACTGCCTGTAGTTTGAGTGCAAGCTTTGTTCAGACTTCTGTGAAATGAAGTGAGCTAATAAATGAGATTCCTGGGGAAATTCTTTACACAAGCAGTTTTAAGATTATCACTATGTGCCATGGTTTCAAGGAAGCAACATTTACATTTTCTTACAATATTGAATGATTTTGCTAGAGATATGAGTTTTTTCTTAATGCACCACATCCCAACTTTTATGAACATTTTTTATAGAAGAATGGATAACGGGATTTTTAGGGTGTTCATCAACAAGAATTAGACATTGTATCTAAAAACAACTTTTTATTTCAAATATCCAAGGTTAAAAAGGCATTAAAAAAACCAACATGACAATATCTTATGGCCTTTGTACAGAGGTGTCCCCTCAACATGTTTCACCACAACTGTGGCTTCCTCAGGAGACTTATAGAGCCTTGTACATGATAACACTAAGGATAAATAAAAGACATCAGTTTTTTTGGGTAAATAGGGATTCAAAAGAAAAGGGATTAATGTTGTCCATTCTTGCTGGGTGGGCTAAATTCCCATGGTGACTGTTGCTATGTATATTTCTTATATAGGCTCCCACTACTAAGGAGAATTATTGTGTAAAACTCTGAAGTATCAAGAAGTAAAAAGCTGATTATAGGATCTGATTGGATCCAACCACTGGGATTTTCCCCCCTTGAATACAGTGGGTAATTAGCAGTTATAATTTTTAAAAGAGGATTTGGGAACTTCAGAATTTAATATATAGCTAAAGTAAAGTAATTTAGCCTTTAATTAGGATTGACCTCACATATTTGCAGGCTCCACTGGGGGTATGTGCCCTCTATGGAACACTAATAGTCTGTGGATCTATTCACTTATGATTTTACGATCAAATTTTTGAAACCTCGCAGACACCGAGGGTGAGAACCATTCATTAGATGTCGTGTTGATATAATAATGCTATAATTATTACAGTTTTGATGTAAAACTGTATTTTATATGGATCTTTATGGATCTTTAGGATCCGTATTTACCAACTAAACTGATAAAGTATTTTATTTATCCTTAGTGTTATCATGTACAAGGATCTATAAGTCTCCTGAGGAAGCCACAATTGTGATGAAACATGTTGAGCGGAAGCCTCTGTACAAAGGCCATATGAATTTGTCATGATGGTTTTTTAATGCCTTTTTAACCTTGGATATTTGAAATATTGGATATTTGAAATATTGGATATTTGAAATAAAAGGTTGTTTTTAGCTACAATGTCTAATTCTTGTTGATGAGCACCCTAAAAATCCTGTTATCCATTCGCCTATAAAAAAAATTTACATTTTCTTATTTTGGACAATCTGGCAATAGATTTAAAAAGGAAAGGTCAGGTTTAATAAAATTAACCCTTTTATGATCACTGCCAAAACTTCTACTGCTGTGCAGTCAAATGTTTAAAATATACTCATGACTTCAATAGCAGGTAAAAATTTGAAGCATATATATCAAGCTATAAAGAAAAATGGTAGTTTTACTTAACATTATTCATGGTTTTAGCAGTAAATTGTCAGAGAGTAAGGTTTAAGCCAGCACAATGATTTTTCAGCGAAGTCCGGTAATGTGAAGCGAAAAAGAAGAAGTAATGGTAATCATAAAAAGCCTATTGATTTTCCAAGCCACTGCTTTTAATAGATTTTTGCTCTTTTTAGTGTTTGTTTTATTTGAAACATTTTGACATTCTTTTCTGACTCAAGTAAACTGGTAAAAGAGCCCATTTGAAGCTCTTAGTAATTCACAATAGGCCTTCCTCCCTAACCCCCATTACACCTTATAAATAAGATGGAGTTTCATCGTAGCACTAACCTTGCAGGACTCACTGGTTAAAATGGGTCTTCTGTTCTTTGCCTCAACTTTCTCGACAGCCCCGACCCCTCTGGCACACTAGGTTGAGTGTAAAGCAGCAAGCAATCACAATGAAACCCTGATAGTAATTCCTAATACCCAAGTGCTATATCAAAGAGCAGGCAGCAAACTAATAAGCAAGGGTAACCCTTATGTATTGTTACTCAGTAAAGCTGATAACTTAACAATTACACATAAACTAGCAAGTTTGATAGCACAGTTCAATATATTAGGTGGCTAACAATAACGGCTAAGCAAATAAATGACAGGTAGCGTCCAGGTCAGAATAGACAGTAGTAGCGCTACCTAAAATGCAACAATGGGCAGTAATAAGACTTGATGTACCAAATGCAGGAACTATACTGCCAATGTGCACTAATTGTGGCTATTCTAGCTCTAAACTGACTGGGTAAGCACTAGAAGGGGTTAAAGTGGTTGTAAGGGCTAAAGGTTTTTTTTACCTTAATGTATTCACTCATTAGGGTAAAAAAAAACTTTTTAGGTGAAGACTCCCCTAAATACTTACCTGAGACTGATCCCAGCCCAGTGGTGTGCCAGAAAGCAAGGGTGCTGCTCTCTCTCTCCCTCCTTAGTGGATTCAGTGAGAGCCAATGGATCCTGCCTGCTGCTGTCAATAAAATTCAGTGATGAGGGAGTTGAGGTTGAGCCACACCGTGTGTGTCAGTAGACGCACTCAGTGGAGCTCAAATTTGAGCCCACATGAGTACCCCCCAGCAATCAGCTTGCTAGGGGGGGTTGCTTGAAGGCAGAAGGAACCAGCAGGCGACGCCAGAAGAGAAGGACCAGGAATGCTCTGTGCAAAATTATTGCACAGAGCAGGTAAATATAACATGGTAGTTATTGAAAAAAAAATGATCCTTTACAATCACTTCAAATGACCCGAAAGGGTAAAGGGGACAAAGGGAATTTGCAGGATAGATTATGAGAGGGGCAGTCCATAAAGTTGATCTTCTGTTGGTTATTATTAGGGCCCTTTAACAAACATTGGTACACTTATTGTTAGCCATTTAAACCTGCATGCAGTAACGTGTGAAGAGTTGCAATACAGTCTTAGCACATGACATCGATGCAGGCCAGAGATGGTAGCAGTTCAGTGTAACTGTGGTCCAGAGTTGATAATGGTGCGTTATAAATGTGGTAGAAGTGCTGTATAAGTTTGGTAGAGATGCAGTACAGGTTCGGTATAGGAGTGGTGCTGGATTTGGTGCACTAAATGTCCTGCTCTAAGAGGCTTAGTTTCTGCTAGCAGTGCAAAGGTGGGCCGGTGACCCTCTAACTGACTCCCAGGAGGTGGCAGTAGACTCTGGCGGTGGAGGGAGACCCCCTCAATCTTGTTCTGGGGATTCTACAGTTCAGGTGGCTGAAGTGGAGAGTCAGATGAATGCTCTGGTCTCTCTGCACCAACTGAGCAAAGAAACAGGGCTGGCAGTGCTGTTGAACCTCTGACAACTCCTCTCCCAACCTCAGGTTCGCACCTAACTGGTTTGGCTTCCTGTTCACAGAAAAAGGTACTGGTAGCTATGTATGCATGGACTCCCACAGCAGAAAGTGAGCTGGCATTTTCCAGGCACTCAATAAAAGCCCCCTCTTGGCTCCACCTGCTGCCCAGAGTCTCTTGGATCATGTACTTCAGAAGGTCAGTTGCTCCATTACCTGGCTGCCGTCCAGAACTTCCATTGTTCTAGGCACTCTGCAATAATAGTCTCTGGGCTTGTTTGACTTTGCCCTTGCTGGATGGAAGAGACAACACAATATTGATGCCACAGTAGAGAGAGAGGTAAATAGAGAGTGATGTATCCTGCACCATTTTGTTGTAGCCCAACATCTGGCTACATCAGAAAGTCCTAAGAGTATAATCCAAGGTACTCTAATTTCACATGCTTTGTATGAAAAAAAAGAAAGAAAGATTGCCTGCCATCTCCACCCTTTTCTTTGATATTCAAAATCAAGAGAATGCCCATAAAGCCTCATAAGATCCTACCACTTACCAAACTCCACTCCTGAAGAAATAGGAATTGCAAAAGCTCTTGGATCAATCTCACTGCTGAAATATGGACTGCTTTCTCCTGTTGACCCATGAAAAGGGTTATAAGTATAGCAGACTCCTCACTTAAAGTGGAGTTACGGCCTATTTTGCAACTTTATAGATTCCTGGAGTGCTCGCTATGCTGATCAACAATTGGGCATTTTCAATTTTTTTCGGGGGTCCCTTACCTTATTTTCAGGGCATTTTTGATTGTACTTCCTCCTTCTCCCCCCTCTGTGGCCACGGCCACCGACATCATTTCCGCCTTTGCATTGCATCCTGGAAGCTGTTTGTCATCACTCCCAAGAGCCTGGAATCAGGAAGAACTCCCAGAACACTCCCTGGAATCAGGAAGAAGGACACAGCAGATTACACTGCGACTTCAGATGCCCACATCCAATATGGCCACGCCCAGACAGCATTTTTAAAAGTAAGTGTTTGAATAAAATCCAATACTGTACACCTTGTAAGTATGAGAATAGCGGTTCTGTACAGGGCGATGGATTAGTATTATAGGGGAATTTTTCGTTAAAAAAGGTATTTAAGGCCGGAACTCCGCTTTAATCAATTCAGATTAAACAAGCACACACATATATCTCAAAGATACTTTCTGATTGAGGAATGGTATATGCCTTCACAGACTTTTCTAAATCTTTCCATAAATATTATGCCAGTCTCTATAATATCCACCTCTACTTGGACTCATGTGCCTTTCCCAATCACCAGGCTCATTTCCTGAAATTCCTGGAAGCTAGAAAATATCCGTCTTCTTTACCTCTTTTAGAAATCCTGCCTGCCAAATTCTTCCTCCACTTCAGAAAAAAACCTTGCCCTGAAATGTTTTCGGAAACCTTTTACCGACAGTTCAAGGACATCTGTTAAACCACTTTAAAACAATCTCAGCTTAAACACTATTCCCACGACAATTTCAGAAAGCCTTTATTTCTTTGATTTCTAAAGCTCAAAAAGATCTGACCCAATGTGCCAATTATGGCCCGATGTCCCTGATCATCGCGGACCTAACTCTCTATCCCAAATGAATCTCCACTAGAATATATCCTAACATACCTTCCTTGATTGACATTTATTCCCAATTGTGAAGCTCATATTAACACTGTTAAACTCCTTTTTCTACCTTATTATGCCCCCAGACATAAACACTTACTTTGCTTACTATCAATTGATGCAGAAAAATAATTTTATAAACTGGGAATTCTACTGGCCAAGGTACAGTAAATTGGTATCCCAGACTCACCATGGGTCTCTATGGCTGCCCTGCGGCCAGAATTTGCATGAATGGCCTGTATTTTTACCCTGTCCAAATCAAAAATCGATCACTTCAGGGTTGTCCTCTTTCATCTTTTATATATTCTAGACATGGATCACCTAGCAAGGGCCATACACAGCAACCCTGACATTAGGGAGTGGAGATGAGGAGAAATCACACACAGGGCTCTGTAGGAATGACTTGTTCTTACACAGAATTTCCCTCTGTCATGAGAAAATGTAACTTATTCAACGTATTCCGTATTCAGTAATTATAGGATCAATGCAAATCAATGAGATGCCCTAAATATTACCTTCTCTCTAGGTGATTGCTAGTACCTATCTAGTACAATACCCCTCCAATGGTCAATTTAATCTGTGGATCTGTGGATCTGTGGATCTCCGAGACCGCTAAGGTCTTAACCGAAAACTTGGTTCTCCAAACATCATTTCTAGTTCTGCCTTTGTGCCTTGTTTAAAATGGCCACCTTGCCTCATCACTTATATTTTTTTGAACTGTCACAATAGAACACCTAACAACATTCATTGTCAAACTAAAATAGGCACTTCTGCACAATATATGGGCTGGAACCCCAGCCTATCTGCATTACAATATCCTGATCCAGCAAAAACAGACTGGTGGACTGGATCTTCCCTATTAGAACCATAACACAAATCAGCCCCCTGATTCATAAATTCATAAATTAGACGGGATATTCTACAGTAAAGAAAGGTTGTGGAGATCACTGGAGGAATCCCTATCCACCACACTGCTTGCATTGAGACCTTGGATACCTCCTAAAGACAGGCTACGTTCCCAAATGTGTTATTATTGTATGTGTCCCTTCTTGTTGAAGATATGGGATTCTTTTAGAAAATGTTTTTAACTCTCCAAAGACATCAGCCCAATAGCTCCCATAGAGGGTAACCCCCATAGGCGGCTCTCTAATTAGGCAAATTAGATGGACGCCTAAGGCCTCGCAGCTACAGGGGCCTCGCGGCCAGTGGTGGAGCGACAACATTTAGAAGGGCGCAGTGAGGGAAATCTCCCAAATAAAAGATTGTTTTAAATCCTCAGATATAAAAGTTGCAGCAGTGTGCTGCAGTCCCTTCACTGCAGCTGCCAGGTGTCTGTTGTCCGCTGACACTTACCCTGCCTTCGCTGCCTGCGGATTGGCCGTCTGATCATGTAATCCTAAGATGTGGAGGAATTGGTGGGCGTGTTCCTGCATCAGAAGAAAGTGACTGCCCGGTCAGCTCACTCTGCTTTTATCGGTTGTTGCTCTGGGAGGAGAGCTCTGCCCTGGCCTAGGAACATACAGGTAACCAGGCCCGACTTGTCACTCTGCAGGCTGGTCATAGATTTGTGGTGTCTGCTACGCAAAGGGGCTGAGTAGCCCCAGGGAAGTTGGAAGAGTCTTAGAATGGTTGGTGGAGGAGGAGGAGAAGAAGAAGGCCCTGGGTGGCTGGGGGAGGAGAGGGTGACTGGAAGAGAAGGAGAGGGTCCCTGGGTGGCTAGGGGAAAATGAGAGGGTCCCTGGGTGGCTAGGAGAAAATGAGAGTGCCCCTGGGTGGCTAGGAGAAAATGAGAGCGCCCCTGGGTGGCTAGGGGAAAATGAGAGGGCCCCTGGGTTGCTAGGGGAAAAGGAAAGGGCCCCTGGGTGGCTAGGAGAAAAGAAGAGGGCCCCACTGCATGGCTAGGGGAAAAGGAGAGGGCCCCTGGGTGGCTAGGGGAAAAGGAGAGGGCCCCTGGGTGGCTAGGGAAAAAGGAAAGGGCCCCTGGGTGGCTGAAGGAGAGGGCACCTGGGTGGCTAAGGGAGGAGAGGGCCCCTGGGTGGCTGAAGGAGGAGGAGAGGGCCCCTGGGTGGCTGAGGGAGGAGGAGAGGGCCCCTGGGTGGCTAGGGAAAAAGGAGAGGGCCCCTGGGTGGCTAGGGGAAATGGAGAGGGCCCCTGGGTGGCTAGGGGAAGAGGAAAGGGCCCCTGGGTGGCTAGGGGAAGAGGAAAGGGCCCCTTGGTGGCTGAAGGAGAAGGAGAGGGCACCTGGGTGGCTAAGGGAGGAGAGGGCCCCTGGGTGGCTGAAGGAGAGGGCCCCTGGGTGGCTGAGGGAGAAGGAGATGGCCCCTGGGTGGCTGGGGGAGGAGAAGGAGAGGGACCCTGAGTGGCTGGGGGAGGAGAAGGAGAGGGACCCTGGGTGGCTGGAGGAGAAGAAGGAGAGGGCCCCTGGGTGGCTGGAGGAAAAGAAGGAGAGGGCCCCTGGGTGGCTGGAGGAGAAGAAGGAGAGGGCCCCTGGGTGGCTGGAGGAGAAGGAGGGTGCCCCTGGGTGGCTGGGGAAGAAGGAGAGGCCCCCTGGGTGGCTGAGGGAGAAGGAGAGGGCCCCTGGGTGGCTGAGGGAGAAGGAGAGGGCACCTCGGTGGCTGGGGGAGGAGAGGGACCATGGGTGGCTGGAGGAGGAGAAGGAGAGGGACCCTGGGTGGCTGGGGGAGGAGAAGGAGAGGGACCCTGGGTGGCTGGGGGAGGAGAAGGAGAGGGACCCTGGGTGGCTGGGGGAGGAGAAGAAGAGGGACCCTGGGTGGCTGGGGAGGAGAAGGAGAGGGCCCCTGGGTGGCTGGAGGAGAAGATGGAGAGGGCCCCTGGGTGGCTGGAGGAGAAGGAGGGTGCCCCTGGGTGGCTGGAGGAGAAGGAGAGGGCCCCTGGGTGGCTGGAGGAAAAGAAGGAGAGGGCCCCTGGGTGGCTGGAGGAGAAGAAGGAGAGGGCCCCTGGGTGGCTAAGGGAGAAGGAGAGGCCCCCTGGGTGGCTAGGGGAGGAGGAGAGGCCCCCTGTGACGCCAGAGTCAGTTGCCAGGGAAGAGAGTGGAGCTGAGCCAGTCCTACATATATGACATCAAAGCCAAACATGGTGGAGCTGGAGCCCTTTGCCCTACACAATGACAGCACCCGAGGTGGAAGGTGAGGGGTAGCGGGGCTGTGACATTATATAGCATATGGACTCTTTACAATATTGGTAGTTTTGGTTGGAGTTGTCCTTTAGTCTGTTTAACTCTGTTGTTTTCCCCCCAGCTGTGAAGGACTGAGGAATGACAGCCCACTATGCTGGGACTTATAGTGCCCTAGAATGTGGAGGACTGAGGAATCCTTAGTCCCTCACAGAGGGCACTACAAGTTTCAGAATAGCAGGCTGCCATGCCTTAGTCCCCACAGAGGGCACTACAAGTCTTAGCATAGCAGGCAGTAGTTCCTCAGCCCCCTACAGAGAGCAGTACAATTCCAAGCATAGCAGGCTTCCATTCCTCAGGGAGGAATGGCAGTGCACTATACTGGAATTTACAGTGCCCTCTGTGAGGACTCAGGTATGGCAGCCTTCTGCAGTGGGACTTGTCATTCCCTAGACTGTGGCGGACTGAGGAAGGGAAGTGTAAGGGGGTCTCTGGAAACTCTGATGCAAGGGGGAGCTTTGGTGACCACAGAGTTCCCTTTTACACCAGAGTCCCCAGCTTTCCCCCTCAAAACAGGGTTCCCAGAACTCTCCTTACATCAGAGTCTCCAGCATTCCCCCTTAAATTGGGGTTCCCAGAACTCCCCTTACTTCAGCGTCCCATCATTCCCCCTAAATCAGGGTTCCCAGAACTCCTCTTACATCAGAGTCTTCAGAGTTCCCTCTTGCATTGTAAGAGGGAAACTCTGGAGACTCTGATGTAAAGGGGGCTCTGTGAAATTTGATTTAAGAGGCGGACTTTAATGTTAAGAGGAATTCTGTGGACTCTGATGTAAAGAGGAGATGCTGGGGGGAATCTGATATAAAGGAGAACTCTTATGTAAGGGGGGACACTGAACTCTGATGTAAGGAAGGACTCAGGGAATCATGACCTACAGGGAAATGCTGGGGACTGTGATGTAAGAGCAGACATATATATATATATATATATATATATATATATATATATATATATATATACATACCCGATGTTTAATGTTCTTTGATTAAAGAAGAATTGGTTAGAGAAAATTCTAGAAACTGTGAATTCATAGTACAAAGTTTAAGGCTCTTAATATATGCAATTTATACAGTTATTTTTTATCGCTTGAATTATTTTTCCCATTATGGGAGTGAGTGGGGCCTCATGTCCAAGTTTTGCCTTAGGCCTCACAAAGTCTAGAGCCACCTCTGGTAACCCCATGTTCCTCCCAAAGGGATCCTACACTGGTCCAAATGCCACCAACAGTGCACTCCTAACTTAGTCTATATACATTGTCTACTATTTTAAAGCCCTGATGTAGGGGGTGAACATCAGGGCTTGGGAGTTACGGCACGCCCTGGAATATCCACCTTGACCATCTCCAGTCAACATTGTCTGGGGTTTCCCCTCTTTCTGCCTTAAGGTGGGAGGGTAATGCAGGTTCCAAAGGTGCACAGAGCACATCAGATATCTTCTTCTTTTCTTGCTTTCTTTCTCGTTCTCTCTTAGCCTACTCCATATCCTACTCCTTTTTTTCTGATATCCACTCATCTTCACATTGAAGGTCTAATGGTTGATGTCAAATTAAGGCTCATGTGCTTGCTCTACACATATCTTAGTTTTTTGTTCCTGAGCCATGGTTTGTTAGCTTTTCACAGCCATGACTACCCATTTTCATAATGTACTTCATTTATTCATTAGAAATTACATATGTGCATCTCGGTCATTTGTTCTTTACCATATGGCTTGGGCAGCATTGTGTGCCTTTATCACTGTAGAATGCTTTATTCTGTGGATTCCTTATGTTATATTTTATGACTGTTATTTTTTTTTTTTTTTTTTTTATGCTTTCAAATAAAAAATACAGTTTTAAAAAAATGTAAATGGGCTATTATGGTGTAGCTCTTTTACCACAGATCTAAATTTTCTTTGTGTGTCTTACTGAGGACTGTTTTCTGGTTTTAAATGCAATCAGGTTTCAAAATAGATAAAACACTCTAGTCTCTCCAGGCATACAACAAGTCGACATAGTTTCCTTAAGCATGCCGTGTAAACAAAATCTCCCATAAACCCTTCCTGTTCTTACATCTATCAGCTTGACAAGAAATGTGGGGAGCTCTTCCTTAAGGGGACACTGACAGCAATAACATTCTGAAAGAGTTCTAAACCTTCCTTACTTTTTTTGAAAATGCTGCTATTGTTGCATGTTTCTTTATTGGGGAGATTTTCCCCACTACCTATTCTGTCTTACACCTGTCCTTGACTCTTTGTAGGGCAAAAGAAATTGGTTGGCAGTAACTTTACCCACCTTACCCCCAGGCCAACTCTGACACTTCTCACATTCATATAAAAAGCAGCATTTTGTTTGCTAGAATATCTAAACATTATATATGTTTTGAAAGCAGAGATCCTAGAGATTAAAATGGTGGTTGTTACAATTTTTTAACCACTTCAGCTCCTGAAGGTTTAACCCCCTTCATGACCATGCCGTTTTTTTGCGATGCGGCACTGCGTTCCTTTAACTGACAATTGTGCGGTTGTGCCATGCTGTACCCAAATAAAATAATGCCCCTTTTTCCCCACAAATAAAGCTTTCTTTTGGTGGTGCAGGGGAGTTTAGAGACAAAATTTGGCTTAGAACCAAAATTTTCAGTAAGTGATGGTCTTTTCTGTGTGCCCACCCGATCACTTCTACATGGACCAGAAGGAGCCCCCCCTCCCCAACTGCCTTTACTGAACTTCTGGCCGTACGTCCAGGAACAGCAGTGCTTTGGAACTAAAAATGCTTGATGCATATATGTGTAAATGCATCTAAATACGTGTTAAAGTTAGTCTTAATTAATTTAAATGGGCAGCAAAAAATTATTATTCTGGGCAATTAAATAAATGAATGCTCAAGCACTAGACGCACCTAAACATGCTTATACGTGTTTACAAGCGTTGAGTGTGTTTTCTACCAAAACGCTGCTGCCAGGAGGAAATGCATCTAGAAGTGATGGGCAAATGCCCTGTATTCATGAGGCCTAAGAAGTTACACTGAGTTTATTATAGGCAAATAAACCCAGTGAGAGAGGGGTTAGGGCACAGGATATCCAAAAAGACCAGAATTGCAAACTCTGCTCTGCATTTCTACTCGCAGTCAATACAGAAGAAGGTCCTTAAGGCTCCATTCACAATTGTGCAATTTGTCATCCAACTTTGGACATCAAAGTTGCATGACAAGTCGTTCCCCATGTTTTCCAATGATACCCATTCATATATGCGTGACCTAAAGTTTCAGCAACTTTAAAGTAGTTCATGCACTACTTTGGTCTGACTTTCATGCAACTTGAGGGCCATAGACTTTAATGTTAACCCTCAGAAGTTGCATGAAAGTCGTACCTGAATAGTATACAATGCAACTTATGTACAACAGTTGTCCATTATTACTGGTCAAAGCCAAAGTCATATCCAAGTTGCACCCATCCAAAGTTGCGTCAAAGTTAAATCAAAGTTGCACTCCAAAGTCAGCACAACTTTGGAGTTGTACAAGTATTAATGGTGCCTTAACCACTTGACCTCCAGAAAGTTTTACACTTTTCCGGAAAAGGGCATTTTTTGACATTCAGCACTGTGCATATTTAACTGCCAGTTGTGTGGACATATAACACTGTTCCCAAATTATATATTTATATTTATATTATTTGTTTTACACAAATATAGCTTTATTTCTGTGGTATTTAATCACCACTGGTTTATATTTTTTGCTATATAAATGAAACAAATACAGAACATTTTTGAAATTTTTTTCTGTTATGAAATTTTGTAAACAAATAATATTTCTTCATAAATTTAGACCAAACTATGTTCTGCTACATTTGTTGTAATAACCCAAATTGGTGTATATTGTTTAGTCTATGTGAACGTTATAGAGTATAAAAACTATGGTATATGTTCCGTCTTGAGGACACGTTTCCCTGTGTGTGTGACTTGACATGCAGCTAAACCCTCCTATTCTGCAGTAAGCCACACTGAATGTAATCCTAAAGCTTTATTAACAAAACAGGGTGGGTGAAACTATTAGGAAAAAACAAATAATAAATGAATACAATCAATGTATGAAACATACAAAACACAATTAAATAATCAGGCTTCAGATGGCAGTAGGTCCATGCTCACCATGATGCTGCCTGTGGGGGTTGTAAGTTCAATCCACAACATGTGCTTCAGGGATGATGGGTGGTTTCCTTTCCGCCAGTTCTTAAAATGGAATCTGAGCTCCCAGAATGCAACTGTTTACCTTTCTCATAATGAGGGATGATAGGACCTTGTATTAAAACTGAACAGTTTCTAGTTTCTGTAAAATAGTAAATTTATTCCGGGCTCTATCCGGTGGCAAAATATATGTTTGAAAATTAATCAATGTTGATGTACTAACTGCCTATACCATTTCCTGAGGCCCTGATGTGACGGGAGTCACTTTGGGTGGGGGGCCCATGGAACCCAGCTTACCTTAAAGAGGTTGGGAAACCCCTTTACCAGCTCCCCAGGTCCCTCTTATGTGTAAGTCACCCTGTGTCTATTAGGGGCAAAGAGTGACCAAGGAAATGATGGACAGCTACTTAATGGACACTGAGAATGTGGTTTGGATTACTTCAAATGGGACATTTGCCATATAGCCTGTTGTAGACCGTTGCTATGATGTCTGAAATTCCTGATTAATCAAAGCATTGCTTAGATGTGGATGCCACGGTTAATTGTTAATTGGAACACCTATTGTCTCTGCTAGTAAACCCTTGTGGGATGTGTTTATACTTGTACTAATGTGTCCTTTGTGTTCACTGTTGTAGGGGCTGAATAGTCTAGTAATCCAGGCTGGGTTAAGTGACTAGTTAATTAGCACATGTTAATTATGTTTCTGGTTATAGTTTGTATTGTTATGGTAATATGATCAGGAGGGGGATGTCCTCCTGTGTAGCATTTACCCTGTGTGAGTTTGTTCATAAAGTTTTCCAGATCTCATACAAGCTATTGTCGGCTAGTCTTGTATGTTATGTGGCTATAATATCTGTTATCTATGTTCAAGACTGGAGGAAGTGGTATACTGACGGAAGCACCCAAGCACAGTGTGGGTCAGTTCCATCACACCTATAATGCCAGGTCAGTACAAATACTCCTCCCTTTTTGGAAAGACAGTAGACAGTTTAAAGTATTCAGTAAAAGGCATGGCAAGTTTTTTGAATTTGAACACTTTTTTGGAAAATTAAGAAATTAAATAAAATGTTTTTTTTTTTTTTCACAATTTGTTTTACATACTGTCACCAGTGCAGTACAGTGTCATCATCTTTGTTTAACTTTTTCGTTTTTTTTACATACTGTCATCAGAGTAGTTCAGTTTCACCATATTGACACTGTACTACTCTTGGGAGGGGGGGGGGGGGGGGGTGGCGATCAGGGATTTGTTTTGTAAAATGTGATCGCTTGTAACAGTAATGATCAATATCACAGCAATTGTTTGAACTGTTATCAACAGCTTTCATTCATGATTCTTTATTTATTATTGTGATTCTGTGATTGGCTCACAGTTATCACATGGTACAGGGTGATGTGAGTGGCTCAAGTGTGATCATTGGTGACAATCATAGATCACACACAGTAGTAAACAATGATGTCATGAATCGCATAGGGATCATATAGTATCTGGGCCACTCATAGTGGCTCAATACTGGGCCCTCCAACCAATCTGCAGTTGCAGAGCATGCCGCTCAATGCCCCAGGGGAGGCACGCAGTGTGCATGAGCACCGCAACCTATTGGTACTCTGTTTCTGGAGGAGACACGCCCAAGCAGTAAATGTACTGCTGGCAGTTGACAAGTGGTAAACTGAAATTAAACTCTGTACTTTTCAGGCTGTAAGGCTGGGTTCACACTTATGCGATCCCAGACATGCAGTGCCATCTTAAGAGCATTAAAGGGCCCTGGGAAATGCAGTGCACTAGGGCCCCGCCTACACAATCACCCACGAGAATAAAAATGCAAATTATTGTAAGGCAATATTTATTGGTACAGCAGTGCCAGGCTAATGACAGCTTCCAAGTTGGGCGGCTGGGTCCGCTGAACACACACACGGACAGGAGTCAGACTGGACTGTCCTGTGTGGCTGTTCCCGTGGTGGTGGACAGGCATTCCTGCAGTCGTGGGCTCCTCCTCCACGGCCCAAGTGGCCTGACAGCAGCGCAGGGCCGACAGGTTTGGTGGCGGGATGCACACGGGAATCAGGACTAATGCTTGGCTGGGGCTAGGTCTCTGGGCAGGTGGGGTCCCCCGGGCAAGTGGGGCCCCGGGCAACTGCCCAGTGTGCCCATTCGGTAAGATGGCCCTGCAGACATGGCATGTCTGTGCACTGTGAATTCAGCCATACAGTTTGGTTGGCTGAAATCACATTGCATTCACACCAAAATGGCGCAAGACCCTTTTTTTGGTCCGCACTGGAATTGGATCGCATGTTCAGACCCATGCGGTCTGATTCCACAGTTCGCACTGCGTTCTGCAAACCGATTTGTGGGTGTCATTAACTTTCTATTGACACCTGCAACGGTTGCCAGATGTGTGAACTGCCTGCACATCAGATGCAATGCGGGAACCCGCACAGGAATCACGCTGGTTCCCGTATCTCACTAGTGTGGACCGAGACAAAAGCAGCTTTCATGCAGCACATATGTTCTTTGGATGAGCCACCAGAACTTCCTGCAGTGTCCATAGCTTCTACCCAGCTCTTTTGAACACTTTTAGGCATGCAAAGATTTACCTATGGTGTTTCCACCAAGGTATGCCTCTTCACCTGGATATACCTTTCATGAGAACCTTAGGAAGCTTCAGACCCCAGGCTTGGCTATCACTGCAAAGAAACAGTTAAGTACATAGTTACATAGTTGGTAAAGTTTAATAAAGACAAAAGTCCACCCAGTTCAACCTGTGTAGGTGACAGTGTACGTGTGTAAGTAGTTAAAATATATATAAATTCAATCACTAAAATCTCATAAAAGCTTTAATATAATAATGTAATTATTAAAAGCATTCTGCAGCTTTTCTTTTAAATAGAACTTGGTGACCTGGTCATAAAAGTCTTTTTTTTTTGGCACTTCCTGTTACAGGATAACAACTCTTTTCCCCATGTTTCAAAACGTGCTGATCAGTTTTCAGATAAAGCAAACAGGTTGTTACTTATTAGAACATCTCAGTTTTTGCCATACAAAAATATATAATATACTTGCAGCTAAAAAATATAGGACTTTCTTTGCAACACTGAAAACGTATACAATTGAGCAAAACAACAATATAAAAAAAAATGCCAAATACTTGTACACATCATGTATCAGCACTATGTGCTTTCAAAAACATTTTTTTAGAAAGATGTCCTTCATAGTGTCTAGTAGTTAGTCATTTTAACCAGATATAATTGCACAGTTACAACAATAATGTAAAGCTATACTTATCAATGCGGTTCGCATATCAGCTTCCTCAGAATAGGGTCTATGCACAATGCAAAAATGCTAAGTGTATATATATATATATATATATATATATATAGTATCTCAGAAAAGTTAGTACACCCCTCACATTTTTGTAAATATTTTATTATATCTGTTCATGTGACAATACTGAAGAAATTACACTTTGCTACAATGTAAAGTAGTTAGTGTACAGCTTGTATAACAGTGTAGATTTGCTGTCCCCTCAAAATACCTCAACACACAGTCATTAATGTTTAAATCATTGGCAACAAAAGTGAGTACACTCCTAAGTGAAAATGTAAAATTTGGGCCCAAAGTGTCAATATTTTGTGTGGCCCCCATTATTTTATAGCACTGCCTTAACCCTCTTGGGCAAGTTCACCAGAGCTTCACAGGTTGCCACTGGAATCCTCTTCCACTCCTTCACGACAACATCACAGAGCTGGTGGATGTTAGAGACCTTGAACTCCTCCACCTTTCGTTTAAGTATGCCCCACAGTTGCTCCATAGGGTTTAGGTCTGGAGACATGCTTGGCCAGTCCATCACCTTTACCCTCAGCTTCTTTAGCAAGGCAGTGGTCATCTTGGGAGGTGTGTTTGGGGTTGTTATCATGTTGGAATACTGCCCTGCGGCCCAGTCTCCGAAGGGAGGGGATCATGCTCTTCTTCAGTATGTCACAGCACATGTTGGCACTCATGGTTCCCTCAATGAACTGTAGCTCCCCAGTGCCAGCAGCACTCATGCAGCCCCAGACCATGATACTTCCACCACCATACTTGACTGTATGCAAGACACACTTGTCCTTGTACTTCTCACCTGGTTGCCACTACACATGCTTGACACCATCTGAACCAAATAAGTTTATGTTGGTCTCATCAGAACACAGGATATGATTCCAGTAATCCATGTCCTTAGTCTGCTTGTCTTCAGCAAACTGTTGGCAGGCTTTCTTGTGTATCATCTTTAAAAGAAGCTTCCTTCTAGGACGACAGCCATGCAGTCCAATTTGACTGAGCACTTATTGTCACGTACCTGGGAGGAGTCTGAGTTGACGAGGTCGGCCTCTCTTATATCTCCGGCCCAGACCCCACTGAAGGTGAGACAGAGGGTGTCAAAGGCCAGGAGGGACACGAGTGCCTGTGGTTGTTGATGGATCAGGATAGGCTGCTTGTTCGGATCCCGGAAACTGGAACATGCAATGATGTATGGAACAGGTGCAGCAGATAGCCAGGCAAGCACTCGGGTAGTTCTGAGAGACAAGGTTTGAGACAGAGTCAGAGTAGTAGGAAAGCCAGGGTCATCAACAGGCGGTGCAGGAGGGTACCAAATCGTAAGCAGAGCCAAAGTCAGAGACGGAGCCGGGTCAGGTTTAGCAGAGAAGCAGAAGCAGAATCCAAGTCCAAGTCCAAGTTCAGAACAAGCCAGGTCAGCAACAGGGAAGCATACAGGTATCATCAGGTCACAGGAAACAGCTGAAGATCAGTCAGCACAGGAAACAGGATTGAACTTCCTTTAAATAGCCTGTCTGGCGCCACGCCCATTAGTCATTCTTCTGTGAATAGCCTGTGCACGGTCACGCCCCAGACGTCTCACAGGGATTCCCTGACACTTATGGTCTGAGCACTGACAGGCTGACCCCCCCCCCCACCCCTTCAACCTCTGCACAATGATGGAAGCACTCATACATCTATTTCCCAACCTCTGT
Organism: Pelophylax lessonae; assembly: GCF_965119305.1. Taxonomy (NCBI): domain Eukaryota; kingdom Metazoa; phylum Chordata; class Amphibia; order Anura; family Ranidae; genus Pelophylax; species Pelophylax lessonae. Next base: position 186,230,341 of record NC_138769.1, read on the forward strand.
ATATGACTCTGAGCACAATCACTCAACTGCTTTGGTCAACCATGGCGAGGCCTGCTCTGAGTGGAACCTGTCCTGTTAAATTGCTGTATGGTCTTGACCCCCGTGCTGCAGCTCAGTTTCAGGGTCTTGGCAATCTTCTTATAGACAATATGTCAGCTTTAAAAATCCTAGTAAATAAGTGGTGTAAATCAGTGCAAGATGTGCAAATCAGTACAAATTAACACAGCATCAATATATAAATAACAAATTCAATTCACTATGTAGAGAGTAAAAACCTGTGATATATGATAAAATACTGCTCTATAAATATATAAATAGCAGATAAAAGTCCACAATTTATAAAAAGTGACTGCTGTGCTAACAATTAATAAATTAATGAAACATATAAAAAGGTTTTCCCAAGTGTTAAAGTGACTATTGTGCTTCGGTTTCAAAAATTATATATATGATCATAAAAAAGTCCATCAAAGTGTAAAGTGACTGCTGTGCTCCAAATAAATAATAAGATCATTCCTGTGCTCCAAAATAATGAAACTGTCCTTTGTGGCAGATGTATCCTCAATTCAAAAGCGTAAATATTTTATCCATCATATAATTTCTTTATAAATAAGTGAATTAAATCACTTACCAGATGCAGTGGGTTCTGTATGCCGTACGGCACCAGAACCTTTCAGGCTTGTAAAGCCCTCTGGGCTTAATGGGAGTCCCCCCCCCCTCCAATGGGAGTCCTCCAAGATCCTGGGATGTCTCTCTGCTCCGGGGTACTCAAATCCACACTCTTGCTCTCCTGTTGGCAGCCATCAGGACCCCCCTCCCGCCACATCCTACCTGCATGGCCGCATTCGGCTTTGATCGGGTCTCCATGTAAAAACCCGGAAGTGATATCATGACATCACTTCCGGATATTCAGTGCCAGATTTAAAAAAAACAACAGCATTCAAAACAGCCAAACTTGGCTCATTTGTATGCTTTTAAGTGCAGAGGAGGGGTTTGGGGTCTTTAAGACCCCCAGATCCCTCCACAACAGTACCTGTCAAGTGTAAAAATAAAAAATATATATATTTTTTAAATGTACAAAAATATTGACCGATACCGATATTCAACGGCCAAAATATCAGTATCGGTATCGGCAATGAAAATCCGATATCACTAATATATATATATATATATATATATATATATAATGCAAAGGATAATTACATTGAAATGGTATGTTCCATTTGTGTTTATAGTGACATAGACTTACAGTATTTACAGGGCAAAAAGCCCAAATGTGGGGTTTGGAAACATAACATAATATATCAGGACAACCCGATTCATTTTCTCTACAGAACATTTTCTTACTGTTTGTTTTAAAAGACTATTGTAATGCCAAATATGAGGAACTCCTAGTTCTTACACACATCATGCAATGCTTATAGAAGCAGAGGAAGCATATCGGTCGTAGGAGTGCACAGAGTAAGAATCAGGATTTAAAGTGGATCTGTGGGCATATTAATGTGATTAAATTTCATATACACTGTATAATGGGCATCTTTTGTGCCTGCACATTCTTTTTAATTTCTTCTAGAGCCTGAATATGCCAGCCAGTGCCAATAAGAAAAAAGTGGACTACAAAATATATGTTATATCTGAAAAAATGTAAGAAAAAAGCAGTTCCTGCATGCTGATTTTTAGGTACCATAAATTGTAGTGTAGTGCATAATGTAGTGCATAATGTAGTGCATAGTGCTATCCTTTCTTGGTGTAGGCTTTATACAATGCTAACAAACAAATTACTTAACTAGATAAAGAAACACATCATTTTATTTGCTATCTCTTCTATTAGTACTTGTGCACCTCATCATCTGATGTTTAGTAACCATGCAGACATATTACTCTTACTTTTAAAAGTAGGGTCAATTTGTACACCCTTTTACTTTTCACAGCTGCTATCTGGGGGTTGATAGAGAGATTTAACTTGGGAGAAGGAGCACTAAAGCACTTTTACCAGTCTGTATGCACAGGTACTTTTACTTTAAAATGGCATAGCAGGAGAATTAACATAGGTAGTTATATGTAGCAAAGTTTTGCCGCAAAAAACGATCGCCCACCTGCCTTAACCAAAGCCCTCTAAAATTACTCCTGGCTGAGTCTGTTTACATGTGTCCAGGCAACTGTAGGTTTTCTAGTGGAAGCCATTAGAGTCGCTGCACTTGATCAGCTTCATTTGGGTTCATAGGTTACACTGGAGGTCTAACAGACCCCTGATATCTCCTTAAAGCAGGCCTTCACCTTTTTTCTAATGTGCCTCTCTCCTGCCTTGTTACCCCTCCCTATATCACAATAGTAATTTTTTTTAATGTAGCACCCTAATAGGTAGGTGATAGTAAAAGAGCATATTTTTGGGCTCTGTCTGCCTATCAGAGGAGCAGCAGGCAAATCTATATTACTTTCTACCTACCAGAGAGCAGGATCGATTAGTGAGGTCTGCTCATTGTGCTCAGTATGCGATCCATTGTGTCTAGAAAGTGTTTCACGCTGGTCCAATAGGGAGGCATGTTAGTCAGTTGGAGGAAACCTGACAAATGGATGCATAGGCTTTGGTACAGTCCTGATGATTGGCAGGGGCAGGTCACCTCGGTGCATTTTGAAATACTGTATAAAAGCCAGGAGCACATGTGCTGCGAGGTCTTTGGCTGGAGAGCAAAGTTCCCGGGGGGAGGGTGGCGGCTGCCTCATCCTCTGTAGCAGTTACACATGGCCTCAGGAGGTCATCCTGAGGGACAGAGGAGTGGAGCTGAACCCAGAGGTCCAGGAGAAGCTGACTGAGGGGGAGACACTGAAGACTCTGGAAAAACAGTAGCGTGAGTACAGGGGATCGTGTCTAGGGGCCTGACCTGAGGGAGGCCATCCGAGGAGTAGGACAGTCAGTGGACGGGTGTCAGCAAGCAAGAAGGAGGATACTAAGGAAAGTGTCCTGAAGATAAAATCAGTTTATCAAGTCACCTGGGAAAGAGACTTGGCTCTACTAACTACATCTTACGATTTCTGTGTCACGCATCCCAGCAGGCAGCTTGCAGGATCTTGTGCATGCTTAGCAACGAGTCTCTGCCATTTGGTAGGGCCTTGGTTTGCTTTCGCATGCACTGGGGGCTTTAGTGGATGTGCAGACATGCTAGGTCTCGTAGACCTGGCACAGATCCCTGCAGCGTGTCTGCACATGTGCTGGATCACAATTCAAGATGGCATCACTGGAGAGGAGCAGTGCGGAAAGAAACTTCCCTACAAGCAAAAAGCTAGACTCCATGGTAAAGCAAGCATTTTTTTCCTACAAGAAAAGTTTTTGGAATTTAAAAATGTTATTTTTGATTGTAAGGGTGGAATTCCTCTTTAACCACTTAAGGTCCGGAAAGGTTTTACCCCCTTAATGACCATGCCATTTTTTGCAATTTGGCACTATGTGACTTTAACTGGTAATTGTGAAGTCATGTAATGCTGTACCCAAACAAAATTTATGGTTTTTTTTCCCCATAAATAGAGGTTTCTTTTGGTGGCATTTGATCAAATCTGCGGATTAAATTTTTTTGCGATATAAACGAAAAAAGACTGAAAATGTTCAGAAAAAAATTAAATTTTCTACTTTTTCTTAAAAAAATATCCAACAAACTCAATTTTTGTCATACATTTGGGCCAAAATGTATTTGAAAAAATGAAAAAATGTCAATAAGGGTATATTTATTGGTTTGCGCAAAAGTTATAGCGCCTACTAACTTTGGTGTATATACTGGAATTTACGCAGCTTTTACTTTCTGACTGCCTATCTCATTTCTTGAAGGAATAAAATGGTAGGGCAATACAAATCCTCCTTAATTAACCCTTTTTGGAATATAGACACCCCAAGGAATTTCCTGAGATGCATGTTAAGCCCACTAAATATTTAAATTTTTTGTCACAGGTGTTTGAAAAATGACAAAAAATATATATTTTTTTTACACAAAGTTGTCATTGAAATGATATATTGCTCACACATTCCATGGCTATATGTGGAATTACACCCCAAAATACAGTCTGCTGCTTCTCCTGGGCATGGGGATACCCCATGTGTGAGACTTCTTGGCAGTCGTGTACAGGACCCCAAAACCAATCACTGCCTTCAGGCTTTTTAAGGACGTAAATTGTTGATTTAACTCCTCACTACCTATCACAGTTTCAGAGGCGATGAAATGAAAAGATAGCACCTCCCCCCCCCTCATGACCCCCTTTTGGAAATTAGACTGATCCATTCTGCACTGAATCACGGATGCGCGCCCCCATCCCCCACAGGTACATCGGTTCACGCAGCCGAGCCACCTTGGTGCAGTAAAACTGCAGCGGGTGGTCGGCATCTGGTTAAAGAGCACTTACAAATTAAGATATCACATGTGGTAGCAAAAAAGTTAAAAGAAAAACATTTTTTTTAGATTAATGTCAAATAAAAGAACGTAAATGCATGAGTTGGGTGTGCATACATAGAAAAAACAAGAGAGTCAGAGTGAGGACAATAATTCTAGAGCCATCATTCCTAGATAACTGTAAACTGGTAACCTATAAGGGCTTTTAAAGCTTTACCTTTGGACAATTTTGGGTAGCAAAGTTTGTCGCTATTTTATGTTGATGCACAACTTTAGGGCTTGCAACCTCAATGCAACCTCATCTTTTATAGTTTTACCGAAAACAATGGGTACTAATTGTATTTATTTGCACTTAACCTAATGAACTTTGGTATATATTTTTTACTGAAAATATGGATTTGATAAACTGTTGCAATAATATTGTAAAACAAAAAAAAACAACAAATTTTATTCTCCAAGGTCTCTCCTTTTAGAAAATATATAATGTATGGGGGTTTAAATTAATCCTCAAACCTAAAATGCGCATTTACTTTGTGAGCAAGACTTGCAAAAAATGACTCTAACAGAGAAAGAGTTAAAGGAAACATGTTAAGTGAGTACTCTATAGGCTATAAATACTGCCCTCTTTGGAAGGCAAATTGAAACTGAAGCACCACGCACTACTAGGAGGTCCAGATATAACTATATTCCATTAAAAGTCAGGGGTACAATCCATAAAAGTAGCCGTTGCATTTCTGGGGGTTATCTGTGTCGGGTGAATTTGAGCACCTGATCCTTACCTCAAAGTATTCCTGAACCCAAGCAAAACATTGTAATATATTACCGCTTACCAGTCCCTACCAATACATTTTTTTCCTATAATAGGGTTAACAATCATTACCCCCCTTGGATGGCCCAATGCCTGTAAGTCCCATAACTCCTCCTCCTGCCTGTCCTGGTGGGGGTCAAGTGGTGACCTGTGTGAGTGGCCCTTTCAGAGTTCAGGAGTGAATACAAGTTCGGTACCTATTTTCTTGATGGTAAGTCTCCAAAACCTCCATGGTGACAGTTCACAGTCACAATGTACTTAATTATATTATAACACATGGTCAAATAGTTTTTAGATGCAATGAAGCAGCAGTGGGCTGCGAAATGCGTTGGAATCAACAACTGAAAAATATTGTACATCAACAATGTAACACTTGTTTGGTGTTTTATGAAGGTTGTATTTTATGGTTGTAACTATATGTGAAGATCAAATAGACCTATGAGCTCTATTAACACAATGTAATAAAGGTCTTGTGCTAAATATATTGTGCTACCTTACTCTCTTATCTAGACAGCCGTGAAAGTCCCAAGGTTTAAGGGTGGTTGTTGTTTCCCCCTTTATGTTTTTCTTCAAATGATTACTCACTGCACTGTTTTTTGGGAGAAGCTGTATTTTATTCTTAAGGCAGGAATTGTTTTAACCACTTTTCCACCGGAGGATTTTGCTGTCTTACGTCTGGGCCACTTTTTGCGATTCGGCACTGTGCGACTTTAACTGACAATTGCGCGGTCATGCCGTACCCAAACAAAATTTACGTCCTTTTCTTTCCACAAACAGAGCTTTCTTTTGGTGGTATTTGATGACCTGTGCGATTTTTACTTTTTGCGCTATAAACACAAAAAGAGCGACAATTTTGAAAAAATAACAATATTTTTCACATTTTTTTATATGAAATTCCCCCCAAAAACATGTAAAAATCAAAATGTTTTATCATTTTAGGCCAATTTGTCTTCTGCTACATATTTTGGTAAAAAAAATTGCAATAAGCGTATTTTGATTGGTTTGCTCAAAAGTTATTGCGTTTACTAACTAAGGGAAAGATTTCTGTAATTTTTGGTGTTTTCTTTTTAACGAGTAATGGCGGCGATCTGCGATTTTTTTTTTTGCGGGACTGCGACATTGCGGCGGACAGATCGGACCCTTGACTGACATTTTTGACACTTTTGGGGGTACCAGTGACATTACTACAGTAATCAGTGCTATAAATATGCACTGTTACTTTTAGGGACACCAAAATGTGGTGTGGTTTTGCTGTGATTGTTGAGCGATTTATCACACAAGGATCCAAAACCACACCATATTTTGGTGCCACTAAAAATGAAAGGAACACAAACACACGTGCTGTGTTTGTGTTCCTTTCACCAGCATTGCAGTGTGATTTGGAATTGCAGGCAGAATCATGGGGATACTGCCAGCCCGTGATCCCAAATCACTACATGTGAACAGGGCCTTAATGACATCGACTAAGGCTGGGCTGAGTCTTCCATTGCTGTTGTGATACTGTTGTGTTTCTCGGATGCATCGCATTCTAAGTATCTTCTCTTTTTCTGTATGTATGGACTCTGCAGTGTCTGCAAAGTACCACTTCTCTTGTCCTGTATGCCTGTTTAACAAAAAATCAGTGTGTGCTTTGCTGCTTCCTTCTACAAGATGGTGCCCTTTGCATCTGCCCAGTAAAGATCCCAAATTGCTACATGTGAAAAGTAAGGGCCTAACAGGCTAACACAACAGCAATTATGGAGGCCCCCAGCCTCAATGTATTTTATAGGTACAAGGAAGCCTAGGTTTTGTTTAACCATGTCCCTTAGACCCTCCCATTCTAATGTCTTACCACACCCACTTGTTTGCTGCAGCGCGCGTAGTCACTTCCTCCTTGTCATGTCAGGTATGTTCTGTATGTATGAACAATGCACAGTGCCGCTTCTCTTGTAGGGTTAACAAAAGAATCAGTGAGTGCTTCCTTCCACAAGAGGGTGTCCTTTGCACCTGTCCAGTAAGATTGGCTATTACAGTGCACCACTCTGTGGGCAGTCCAATGGCTAAGAGCACTGTCCACTGTGTTCTGGTGAGGGGGGAACACAATAGCACAGCTGGGGAGATCGCTGTACTAACACAACGAGTTTTAGTACAGTGATCTGTCAGTTTTTTTCCTTCAGCCAGTACCCAGCTTTACACTGGACAACAGCCAACCAAACTGGCCAACGTTCATAAGAACTGGAAGAAGGAAAAACTGAAATCAGGCTCGATTTCAAGAGGATCTGAGAAAAAAGAATTAAGAATGTGATTGCTTACTATGAGCAACACATAGTTTTTCCATTTTCCAGCTTTTTTTAATTTGACACAATTTTTTTAGTTAAAAATACTTTTACTTAGTCCCTACTGCTGAACCCCCCCAGAACAAAAATGTATCTACGGCCCTGGACAGTGTACCCTCAAGTCAGTCTGTTAGCTAGAAGGAGAAAGTATATAAACAAAATATTTTCTGTATAGTTCACAGAAAGAAAGATAGGTTGTTCGTCAGCAAAGAATGGGACGGGCTCATAGTAAAGTGATCATAGACATTTATTAAAAAATCTGGGGTGTGATGCCCATGCAAGATAACAAAAAATAGTGGTTACAATCAGTGCAAAGACAAGAAACAAGACATACATAACATATAAACAAACAGTGACAAAAACCGGCCGACATGTAAATTAACTTTCAAGATTCTTTAAACAGATAAGTATTCAATCGATTGCAAATTTGCATTAATACAGTTCTTGAAAAGGCTCCTTGTAGGGCAATGGGACGCCAATGAGGTTAATGATTGAATTATGCTGTTAATGTTGGATATTCATCCAGTGATATCATTCAGAGTTAAAACTATTGGTATGCCTCAGTTGAAAGGAAGCCGTTTAGGTGAGACAGAATAGCTGTTATAGGTGAGTTGCTGTATGGTGTTAATCGTGGGTCGGTGCGGCTTTGTGGGGACTGTGCAGCAATCTGAGAATTATCTTGATTGCTGACGGTATGTGACCGTTTTTTCACCCCTATTGGTGGCTAGGTGTCACTTATGATTTCAGCTAATTTGCTGGTTTTATAATATGAGGGTATGCTTGGGTGCAGGGGGCTTAGCCAGAGCCAGCAGATGATCGTGTTAACTGCTACTGATTGCCATTGAATATCATTCTGTTTGCTATGACGGCTGATAGCCGTTTCTTCACCCTTGCTGAGCAGATACCTTACTTTGCGGGGACTATGCAGAGATCTGTTCACAATGTCCTGATCCCTGACGGTGTGTGACCGTTTCTTCAACCCTATTTAAGGTAAGATGTCGCTCATTATTGTGGCCATGTCATTGGTGTTGGTGATGTGGGGATATGGGGTGGTGCAAGGGACTTAGGTCAGAGCCGTCAATGGTCAATTCAGGTGCTTCTGTTTACCGCTGACTGTGAGTGCAGTATGATGGTTCAGTATGGTGATGCAGTGTCGGTCCTGCTCTGACGGCGTGGAGCCGTTTCTTCACCCCTGCTAAGCAAACCTTAAGTACCTTATCAGTCGTTCGTTGAGCGAGTGCACCTGCCTTTCCGTTGCCGATCGCCGTGCGGGCTGTCCTTTGCTTCCGCTCTTCCTGGCGTCCTAGCGTCCATAGTCTGTGAGGAGTAGTAGTAGAGTGGAGAAAGTAGCAGGAGGTGCCTTGCTATCCTAGGGCCATGTTTTTCTATTGATGCATACGGTGTGGAGGGATACAACTCTAGCCCTTTCATGCAAGGGTGACTCCATAGGATGCTGCAAGAAAAACAAGCCATCCTGAAACAGGAATCCTGGGGCAGCCATCATGGCACTAGTTTAAACGGGAATATGGACAGTGATAAAGAAGCTGCATACTCAATCATTTATTAAACCAGCTATTGAAATTTCTTTAAAGTGCTTACAAATGAGGGTTTAAGCACCGGTTCACATATATGCGATGACAGGCATCGCATGTAATTTGCAGCTGTGCAGATCGCATGCGATGTCTGTGCGATGCAAATACAGCCATACAGATTGTATGGCTAAATTTGCATCGGATTTGGACACAACTCGCACAGGACTCCCTTTTTCGGGTCCGCACCAGAATCCGACAGTTCGCACTGCGATATGCAAACTGATCTGGGGGTGTCGTTAACTTTGTATTGACACCCCCAATGATTCGTATATGGCAGTATGAACTGCCTGCAAGTTGAATGTGATGCGGGAACCCGCAGTGGATTTGCAGGGTTTCCGCATTGCATATGTGTGAACCAAGACTAATATCACATTAAAGTGGTAGTAAAGTCGTTTTGTCCTATCTTCTTTATAATAAGGCTTACCTGTAGGTATTATATATATCATCTAAGCATGCACTGTTTAGGAGACATTAGTCTGTGTAGCAGCTGGTGGCATCACCGGCACATGCGCGCTGAAGGAACAGCATGAGTTTGTGCCGTGGCCTTTACTCCTGCGCGCATGCACAGGAGTAAAATCATTGGGGCTCTGCCATTCGAACTGCCGGAGCCCCCAGAAGGAACACTGGGTGAAGATGGAAGCCCTGTCAGCAGTAACAGCGTGCCAGTGGAGGGTTTTGTTTTTAGGTAAGTTTCACATAATTGTCTAGTATGCAGTGCATACTAGCACATTATAACAATGCCTTGCAGGGGGAACATTTTTTTGTTTGTTTTCTTTTTCTCAGTTTACTACCACTTTAACACCTGAACTTTTACCTCATATGGTGATAACCCAAATATTAATCTAAGCCTTTCCATTAGTCAATACTTACCTTGGCAGTGGAGGTGTCTGCATAACAGGGAATACTTACCATAATGGCACTGAAAACCTCTTGTAGAGGCATTAGAGTTCTAACATTTACCACACCTAGACCTTACAACACTAAAAAAAACAATATTAAAAAGAAAAAAAATGATTGTCAGGTAAAGACCTTGCAAAACAAAGTTCTAATCTTGCAATATCCCACAGATAGGTGAAGATGATGATGAAGACATGATGAAGACAGATAAAGGTTCCATTATCCCACAGTAGTCTACAGTAAAAGCTTTCTGAAATAGACTGTGAGCCCATATTATTTTTATTCATAGCAGTACCTGGTAAAAATTATAAAAGATATATGTATGGACAGGGTTTTTAAATATTCCTCCCATTCGTATGAGTATATAAACATATGTCTTAAAGTGGTTGTTAAGCCACTTACAGGACTTTGTGAAATCCTGTTTGTCTCCTAAGTCTGTGTACCTCTTTCTCTGTGTTTTTATAAAAAATAAAATGCTGTATATACCTGATTTCAGTGTGCTGCTCGGCGATCACTTGACTGGCTGGCTCTCTCCTCTCCCCGTCTGACAGCTCCAGGGGGCAGGGCCAAGATTCCCCCGCTGACGTCACTCAGGAGGAGAGGAGGAGAGAGAGGCAGCCGGCCATGTTATCACCGAGCAGCACACTGAAATCAGGTATATACAGCATTTTTTTTATAAAACACAGAGACAGAGGCACACAGGCTTAGGAGACAAACAGGATTATATAACATATTAGGAGTTATTCGAGGAGCAGGAGGGGCAGGCGAGCCATAATACAGGGCTGACAGGCAGGGAGGGGAGGGGGAAGAGGAGGACAGAGAGGACAGTGTAGGACTGCGGATGATGGAGGCATGTACACTGACCACGGTGTCAGGGCTCAGCAGCCATGATATACTGTGGTCAGTTTACAGAGGGGACAGTAGAAACTGGCAGGATCAGCCAGGTTTTTTAGGTGATAGAAGGAGCCAAATGACACAGCAAAAACAATGTGCTGTATAACATGCTTTAAGGGAACAGGATCTTTTTTTATTTATTTTTTTTTTTTTTTTAGGGTAAAAAACACTTTAATCTTCATATGGCTATGTTGAAAACCACAATAGCCTTTCAAAATTGTTTCACAACCTTTTTTTCCTTCTTTTCCACCATTATGTAGGTATAGTAGCCTATTGTTTAGCTGAGCCTAAGCTTGTGAATTTCCTCTTAAAAAACAAATAAAAATGGTCACTCAGTTCACACACACAAGCCCCAAGGGGACATTTATTTCCCTGCTTGAGTGCGTTAGTGAGATGAAGAAATTTTCTATTGTCCCGGTGAAGCCTTGAAGGATTTAATGTATTTCCATTGCCTTCTAGTAGTCTTGTGTATTCTCCTTTCCTCTGGCTATGCATGATCTGGAAACTAAAAGAATGTTAAATGGCTGCAAATGATCTGCGCCAATGCCTTTGTCACACACTACAGATGCCACGCTTCAAACCATTTGACAAAATATTCCCTCCTCCCCAACTCTGGTCTCTTCCATGAGCCTGTATTAACAGCTTTTGTGGTATTCTACTTCTGGTGCGTGCTACTGATGTCATATTTAAAGCTTCATCTACAATATATGGAAATTTGTTAAATAGTAATATATACAGTAATTACCATATTATACCATTGTTCCATACCATTATTACGGGGCCTTGCCTTCCTATAGTGCATATTGTACTTATTTGGCCCAAAATCTTCATTCCCCATCATATCCTTCTATTATAGATAAACCAATCAGGATAGTTGAGGGTTTGCTTTGGGCCTAAATTAAAATGAAAGAAAACCCTACCAAAACTATTCCTAAAAATGAAAAATAAAATTAACAAATGAATGTAATTATTTAAAAAAATAAAAATCTTCAGTGCCCATTATATCCTAATATTATAGATAAACAAATCAGGGTAGTTGAGGTTTTGCTTTGGGTCTAAATTAAAATGAAAGAAAAGCCTAATTGTACCTATTCTTAAAAATAAAAAATGTAATTAAGAAATTAATGTAATTATTTAAAAAAAAGAAAGAAAAAACATTTTTTTGCTCCCCCCTCCTCCCACCTATCCTGCCTAACCTGTTTAAAATGATCTGTGTACTTACCTATTTTAAATCAACTCTGGTTCAGTCAAGTAATCCTGCAGCAGTGTGTAAAGTAGTGCTTGACAATCGCTGTGATTTCCAATAGCCGTGACCCATAGGTATCCATAGCCCAGTCACTGTTGGCACTCTCTGCTTTCCCTTGCAGCAGCCACTCACTGACATAAAGGAGTAAGAGCTGGGGGATCACATGACCAGAGCAGATTAAAATTTGAAAAGAAAATACATTGTTTTATACAGATTAGCCAGGTTGGGTACAGGAAGGAGACATTATCAAGAATAGCTATAATTGGGGCTTCCTTCCACTTTAACATTGCTGGGTAAACATCTACTGTTAGATGGTTTACGTTATGCTCAGCATGTTTGAATATTAAAGTGGTTCTTATGGCAGAATGCATTCATTCTATGCATGAATGTAAAAAACCTTCTGTGTGCCGCGCCCAGCCCCCCCCCCCCCCCCCCCCCCAATCCTTACCTGAAAAAAGGAATAATGGTCTAGTGACTTCCATAACACACCTCCATCCCAATATTAGTAGAAACAAAAAGAGATTGACCCGCGGGACTTTAGATGAGGTAAGTGAGCCCCCTCCGATCCAGCATTGTTCACGATAGCCTCGGCTATAAAGGGACTCTTTCTTCTCATTGGCTGAGACAGCAGTGGGAGCCAGTTGGCTGTCAATCACAGCCAATGAGGAGAGAGTATGCAGCGGTGCCCCCAGGGCAAGCGGCTTTCTCTGGGGGTACTGCTTGAGGTGGAGGAGCCCAGAGCACCAGCGGGGACCCAAAAAAAAAGAGGAACGGAGCTGCTCTGTGCAAAACTAATAAACAGAGCAGGTAAGTATGACATGTTTGGTTTTTTTTTTGTTTTTTTAACATCAGCTAACTATACACTCATATTTGTATGAAAAGAAAATTCCCACCAGTGCAATATGGTAAATACTATAATGTCTAGACAGCCTTGAGGAATGTCATTCAAAAGTACTTCAAAATTTTGTTTGCTTTTAACATTCAATTTTGGAATGAATGTAATTTCCCAAATGAAAACCACATACACTGTTAGAAATGTGTTTGTTCGGGCAAATTTATTCATCCTGCTTCTTTGAATTTTCTCATCACTATATGGAAAATGAACATCAGTTTGTCCCCACTAATGATTAGAAAATCCAACTAACATTTCAAAAATGAAAAAATTTGAAACAACATTCTACTAGTGTGTGACTAGCCTAAGTAAAGGTCAATCTGAAGATACTGATGGTGCTTGACCATACTTACAGACCCTCTTCACACAGTTATAGTAGGATTGCATACCTGAGTTAGATTGGGACCAGAAGGTGGGTGCTGTGGTGATCAGACTGATGATGCAGGCCAACTCCAAACAGATGACAACTGCAGACCACCCCCCCCAGACTGCTGACATGTGTGTACCTATACTTGAGCGGACAATACTGATTATATATTCACACAACCCTTAAATTATGATACCTGGCCTTGGGATAGATAACACATCAATCCATTATAGAGCTATAATTGGAGGTATTACTCCAAAACTGATGAGAAAAGCAGATCCCGGCCTGGACATTATTATTATTATTATTATTATTATTATTATTATATTAAACATGATCTCTATAGCGCCAACAGTTTTTGCAGCATTTTAAAAATAAAAGGAAATAAGATTAGGTAAGAGGATAAGAAGGGGCCTGCTCATTAGAGTTTACAATCTAAAAGAGAAAGGCAAATTATAGAAAAGGTAATAACTGGGGGGTTGAAGAGATGAAGAAAGTAAGATTCCAGTTGATAAAGGCAAGATAGGCTTCCCTGTAAATTAATTTTTTGGGATCCCCTAAAGGTAGACAGAATGGGAATTAGCCATTGAGGCTGAGGTAGGGAGTTTCAGAGGATGGGAGAAGCTCTGCGGAAGTCCTGAAGGTGAGCATGGGATGAGGGGAATAGGGAGCTAGAGCAGGAGGATTTAGGAATAGCAAAGATAACAGCTTGGGTGAGATTTTGAGATGAGGTAAGTGATGTAGCTGGGGGCAGAGTTGTGGATAACATTATACATGATAGCTTTGGACATATGATGGCTGTGGTCCCTCCCATAATGGAGACACACAAAGACACCTTCCAGATTGACAACAACTCTTCAACTGGACACACAATACCCACAAACACCCTTACAGATTTCTGACACATATTTCAGCAAATTGATGACACCTATGCTCTTATCATCCAGCTGAGCTTATGATCCATACCCCTCCTCTCCTTCAGAATGAGAATACCCAGGAACCTCTGCTGGAGCATAGCCAGAGCTTCTAAACCTAGACATTCCCCTTCACCCTGACACTCTTGTCAACCCACCCCTCTGACACCAATGCATTGCTCTGAAATGTTAATACCCAAATTCACCATCCATGAGCTAATGACAATTGCATCACATGCAGGGATATAAAAATCAAGTGGCCTGAACTTTTTCCCTGTCATCTACATAGCATTGAAGAAGGAGATGAAACAGCTCCTCCCTCCCCCTCCCACCAACATCAAGCAAGAGCTGAGGGGAACAGAGCGGGGTGTTGTGCCAATCTAGAAGGGCAGTGAATAAATATTTAATACTTTTATATTTCAGAAATGCACATACTTTACATTTACATAAGTGTGCAGCTCTGGGTCCTGGGTGGGGTTATATTTTCTGAAGATTAGGACATTGTAAGTGCCTCTTCAAGTTGAGTAGAAGCAAAGGACATGCCTTACTGTAGCTGAATGTCCTGTTACAGAAAATGTACCCAAAAATGCTTTGGAAAGCATTGTTATTTTAAGTAAAGTTTTCAAATTATGTCACACTGGCTATGTAAGCCCCCATTCACATTTGGGCATTTCTCTGCTCAATTTCCCTGAGTTTGACTACACTTAACATGCAGAATTCCATTCTTTCTAATTGTCCCTGTTAACAAATGTATGCTTGTAGATGGGCGTAGCGTGGTGCGGCAGCAATAATACACATAGTCCAGGCGCAATCAACTTGTACTGAAGTGAAGCAAAGACAGTTCACAACGAACACAGTGGGAGGACAGCCCAACCGGGCACACCCTCAAATTCCAACACAGTGGAGTAAAGCAGGTTTCAGTTGAACTGACAGTGCCTGTTTGGAGGGGCAGAATGAGGCCTGGTCATCTCTTGCCCAAGCTGGATAAAGTCCAGAGAAGTTGCGAACCCTACGGTTCTCTCTAGAACCTTTCCCGCTGCTAGTACTGTCTCTAAAGAGATGGGTAACATGTTCCTACACTCAAGGGTGTAGCTACCATGAGGCAAACAAGGAGTTTACCTTGGGCAGCATTTTTCAGTAAGGCAGTACCACTCTATAGTCAAATGACGGCTACAGCACGGTCATCAAGTTCTGGGAGGGCATCTACTGACATAGACACAGCTGATCACAGATTAGGGTAAAGAGACAATCACAGCAGCTCTTTACCACGTGATCAGCTGTGTCCAGTCACAGTTGATCACAATGTAAACACACTTGTCGGTTTTCGGCATTCCTCTCCTTACGCTGTCTCAGTGTGAGGAGAGGAGAGAGCTGGTAACCGGCCAGTGTGAAAGGGGATATTTACACTGATAATCAGGGCACTGATTACCCTGATTATCAGTGCAGCCCCAACAGTGCCAATCAGTGCTGCCAATTAGTACCCATTAGTGCTGCCAATCAGTGCCCATTAGTGCCACCTATTAGTGCTGTCTATTACTGCCCTTCAGTGCCACCTATTAGTGCCCATCAGTGCCACCTATCAGTGCTGCCTATCAGTGCCAATCAGTGCCGCCAATCAGTGCCAATTAGTGTTGCTAATCAGTGCCCATCAATGCTGCCAATCAGTGCTGCATATCAGTGCCCATCAGTGCCGCATATCAATGCCTATCAGTGCCCATTAGGGTAGCCAATCAGTGCCTATTAGTGCCCATTGTGCCACCTATCAGTGCCCATTAGTGCCACCTATCAGTGACTCTTGTCAGTGTCCATCAGTGCCACCTCTCAGTGCTCATCAGTGCAGCATATCAGTGCAGCTACATCAGTACCGTCTCATCTTCTGCCCTGTTGACCCCGTCCCATCCTCTGCACTTGGATGAATCATGTCTCATTGTCTGATGAGGAAGCTGCCGCTGTTCACTGTGAAGGGCTGCAGCTTCCTCATCAGACCCTGAGACATAAAACGGTATACCACGGCTGGGGTGTGACATTCCTTTAAAAACAATTACATAACAAAAGCGCATAATTGACATGCAATACATCTTTAAAATCCAGGTGACACTGCTATCAAGATAAAGTTTCATTAAAAATGGATCCATCGCCAACAATTAACCTTGAAGTGACAGTTGCTCTTTCCATTTTATGCTGTTTAACAGAAATCAATGTTCCATTGTGTTTTATGTTAATGGAGTTGTTCTGTAAGAAAGTTAGGCATACCCACAAATAAAAATGCTTTTCCAAGCATCAAAGCAGCATATTCAGCCCAAGACATAGATGTCAGCCTGAGTTAAAATTTTAAGAAAATATATATTTTACATGAGGCACCACATAGCTGAACAGTTTGCTCAGGCTGTAGTTCAATGTCTAAACAATTCTCGGAGGAGACGTGCCCTGTGGCACAGGATCCAAATGCCGTGTCTTCTTTTTTAGCTGCTCCTGTATTTTTAAACGTGGTTAAAACAGTCACAGTGTAAACAGTATCTATGATATTTTTACATTTATACACATACATATTTGTGAATGTGATAGCATTTATTTAAATAATCTTATATGTGCGTGTTAGCATGTCAAAAGCCTCAATTCTTTGTAAAGTGTGTATGGGTATATGTACTAAGTAATTTCCATCTTGTTATGCTATATTTGTTTGCTATGCTTCCTGCTTAGTAGTACCTATCAGCCTCAGATACTGCTAATATTTATGTGCTAAACCTTAGGTGCTCTTACTTATAGCAACTAATCAGGGGTCATCTTGCCCTGGTCTGACTTTTCTATTTAAGTAGTATGACAGCATTTTTTTTTTTTTTTTTTTAGAGACTAGAGAGAAGTTTTGGGTACCTGGGTGAAGCAGAAACAGGAAAAGCTGTGTCCAGACCTGCTCTGCTTTCCAAGTCCTGGCTCCTGCTATCACTCAGTAAGGGGAGCTCTGGTATAGATTCTGATGTAGGGGGGTATTCTGATGGGGATTCTTGATGTAAAGAGTCTCTGATGTTGACTTTAATGGGGCCCCTGATGTAAGGGAGGGTCTCTAAAGGGGCTGGGATGCAAGGGGCCCTGATAGGGACTCCTGATGTAAGGTACAGTAGGTATCTAATGAGGACTTTGTTATAAGGGGGGGATTTGATAGAGATTCTAATGTGAGATATTCCTCTGATGGGGACTCAGATGTATAGGGGGGCTCTGACGGGTCTCCTGATGTAAGGGGGGTCTGATGAGGACTCTGATGTAAGCATGGGCTTTTAAGGAACTCTCATGTAAGAAGGGTATTCAGTGGGGACTCTGATATACAGGGGTTGGACAAAAATATAAAAACTCTACAGGCATGAAAATGATGGCATGTTTCGCGTTGAAAGAGAATTTAACATTCTTTTGCTTCTGCTGTGTGATGAGATAGCTAGCTAAAAGGTCGGGAAGCCTCACTTTCATCATTTATTGCAAGTGCTGCTAGTAATATGGAGTCATGTCAGAGCTTACTGAGTTTCAAACAGAGCAAATTGTTGGTGCCTGCTTAGCTGGTGTCTCTATGACTGAAGTTGCCAATTTATTTGCGGTGTTACTAAGTACAATTTTAAAGGTTATGATGGCATATACAGTTTTGACATTGTCAACTGACTGAAAGAGAAAAAAAGACATTGTGCAAGATTGTGACCCGGATTTTTGCATGAAGAGTGGTGTCAGATTCCATTATCCACCATCCAAGACTTATATTTGTCAATTCCCAGGAGAATTCAGGCCATCTTGGATGCCAAAAGTGGCCCAACACCATAATAGGTAACAATTTTGTTCTTTTACCATACTTGTTTCCATAATTTTGTCCAACCCTAGTACATATGCACATAAAAACCAACATGAACTGAATAAAAGCTCACTGAAACTGAATCTGCAATTATTTCATCCATTAGAAGGAGCATCTACAAATCTATGTATGAAAACCACCTTGAAAATATAGCAAATATGAATTTTACATCAAAAATTAAATTTATGCAAATTTGACAATAAAATATTAAAATATACTGTATAACCACTGAAAATATACAGTACATGCCCTTTAAGGCATCATGTAGAAATTTAAAGGGTGGATTAGGCTGTTTCGTTATCTGAACCAATTTTGAATGATACAATAGGCTTCCAGATGCACGGCTATGTGAAAAAGAATTACTTTTATGAACGGACAATGGGGCTTTGATAGCACTTGGCTCATCTGAGGTCTTTGTCATTCGCCTTTTTGTCACAACTGCCTGTGGCTTTTTCATTTAAGGTATATTTATAACAAATACCAAGCTCACTAGGTGCCAGGTTCATACTGTTCTTCATTGATCGAGTATTTGGGAAAATGATGAACAAAATGGTTTCTTCTGTACATACAGACATCCCTTCCCATTCTACGCCTGACCAAACTACATTATAAAAGCAGCAGAGACCTGTCACTATTCCAGACGCTTTCCTGCAGTCTAAACCAATTTGACCATTGTGAACACAGAAAAATGCTGCAAGGCATTCTGTTTTATTTAAATGCTGTAAAAATCATTTCACATTCAGGGAAGAAAACTCTAAAAGGTAGTTTCTAAGTTTGAGGATTATACTAATTATTTCAAGCAGGATTGTAGTCAACATAATTTAGGCATTTGTTGGAACTAAAAGTATGTACAATAATTTCTAGCATATTCAGAACAATACACATAGGAAGAAGAGCAACTGCTGTCCAGCCCAAAAGCTCTGAGGAAGAGGCGTATGCCTTGAAATGCGGCAGCCGTCATCCTAATAGGACAAGGGACATTCGTATGGACTACTCTCGATACTCAAGATTTTGAGTCCGATGTGATTGATTTATACCTTTGCTTCTGAGTAGCCATTTCTATGTTTTAACAATAAAGCCTATCTTGAGGATAATGCGCTAGGTCGGTGCGCCTTTCTTTGTGTTTCTTGTTTGCAGTATTGTTGGACTGCCACAGTCCTTTAAGGCAGCAGGATCCTAGCCATCCAAGACGCCATTTGGAAAGTCCCGTGGGCAGAGCAGTCAAGGAGTCGGCTTTTCTGAGCGCAGGAGATAGGTGGTTTATCCAACCTTGTTTTATTTGGAGTGTCCAGCCCAAGGCCCTGGATCCTTGCTTCAACCCTAATACATGCCTCTTTTCCTAACCCATCAACATGATGTATACATCTCCTATTTTGTGTGGAGTTTAAAATGACACTAAATTCTGCTTAAAAAAATCTATTGAAGTATGTATTTTTAACTCAAAAATTACCTTCTATCATTCTCAGCCTTCTTCAAATTCATTTTTTTTCCTGCTGTAATCCATCCTCCTGTTGGAGGGTGGCTACATTTGTTCTCCATGGTCCCACTATACGTAGGAACATAGCCACCCTCTCTTTCTCACACCCAAGAAGGTCTATGGACAATGGCAATTTGAGTGTGCAGTCAAGACTTCCAGGCATGTAATGCAAGTGAGATGTAATTCCGTCTGCAGGAGGTCAATTGACTTTTTGATCTGAGTAATAATTGCTGTGAGGCTATGTCTTTGCTTTATAAAATGCCTCCTAATATGCTCTAAGTGGACATTTTTTCTTTTTAAAAAGACCCCCTACCTTGCTTTTAATCCAGATAATCAAGATGTTGTTAATGTAATTGAATTATAGGTTTTGGCTTTTTCAGTACATATTAACAAATACCTCCTCTCTATTTTAGCTATAAAAACAATTGCATGCTGAGGTCAAATCATGGTCCCAATAACGCTCTCATCTGTTGTAAATAGATTTCTTGGCCAAAAGAAAATATAACGACAGTGGGTCAAAATGAATTTCACAGATCTATTACCGTATTTTCCGGCGTATAAGACGACTGGGCGTATAAGACGACCCCCCTAATTTTCATCCAATGGTAATACTTATACTTAGGTTACCTTGGAGATATTATACTCGACGTATAAGACGACCCCCCATTTTTGGGGGATTTTTTGGAGGTTCAAAAGTAGTCTTATACGCCAGAAAATACAGTAATTAGTTCTGCAGGCAGATACATTTTCCAAAGTGTACCACCAATAGAATGCAATGCCACCTACACGGAGGATGTCAGAAGAGAAATCAGCCTCTGTGGTCAATGGCAATACATTTGTTGTGAAGACATGATGTATCCTGGATGTGGTTTGGTATCTTCTAGACCTGAGATTTCAGGTTACTTTCCACCGTGTCCCAGATAGTTTTGGTAATTGTTTCCAATTGCTGAGGTTCTCTTGAAAGGTGGTGTACTTGATTTTGTGTGTGAAATGTCTGAATGTGAAGAATGCCAGGACTTCATTTCTCTAAACCATTTTTCCTTTCCCCAACATTGATCCTGAGCCCTGAAGACAATGCTAATGTTCAATTTCAGTTTGTTTGTGTTATTATATTATATAAATAAGTGGATTCGAGATCCAGTATTGTGTAATACTTTATGAAGAAACATGTTGTGCTTCATTGTGAAAGCATTTTAAAACCTTGTGTTCACCCATAAACTGTATTTGTACTTTCAGTACAGGTGATGCAATACTCCACTGATTATTTGACCTAAATATTTGATCATAGCTATATTATTATTATTAATAAAATGATGCATTCTGTTCTGAGCAACAAAAAAAAGATGTGTTATGAATATGCAGCCAAGTACAGGGGAGTGATGATAGAGTATATGATGGAACCCAATAGCAAGGTGATTGTGGGATTACCTGGCATTTTAACCTCATAAACTTAATTCTACCTGTGCCAATCAAACATAATAACTAAAGAGCAACTTCAAGGAAGTAGTATTTGGTAAGCTGAACACACTAGTATTTTGAACACAATGCCCACTATACAATGACCAAATTAGTGAATATGGTAGGGACCGTGCTCAATTGCTTGTGTAAATAAATAATTAAATGAATATATATATATATTTATATATATATATATATATATATATATATATATATATAAAGTGATGGTGATGAATATGTACCTCTATAGTTCTCCAATATATACCATAAAAAAGATAAATGAATTCATATAAATACAGTGCATTGCGAAAGTATTCGGCCCCCTTGAACTTTATATAAAACTGTAATTTTTTTTTTGTGAAGAATCAACAACAAGTGGGATACAATCATGAAGTGGAATGAAATGTATTGGATATTTCAAACTTTTTTAACAAATAAAAAACTGAAAAATTGGGCGTGCAATATTATTCAGCCCCCTTAAGTTAATACTTTGTAGCGCCACCTTTTGCTGCGATTACAGCTGTAAGTCGCTTGGGCTATGTCTCTATCAGTTTTGCACATCGAGAGACTGAAATTTTTGCCCATTCCTCCTTGCAAAACAGCTCGAGCTCAGTGAGGTTGGATGGAGAACGTTTGTGAACAGCAGTTTTCAGTTTTTTCCACAGATTCTCAATTGGATTCAGGTCTGGACTTTGACCTAGCCGTTCTAACACCTGGATATGTTTATTTGTGAACCATTCCATTGTAGATTTTGCTTTATGTTTTGGATCATTGTCTTGTTGGAAGACAAATTTCCGTCCCAGTCTCAGGTCTTTTGCAGACTCCATCAGGTTTTCTTACAGAATGGTCCTGTATTTGGCTCCATCCATCTTCCCATTAATTTTAACCATCTTCCCTGTCCCTGCTGAAGAAAAGCAGGCCCAAACCATGATGCTGCCACCACCATGTTTGACAGTGGGGATGGTGTGTTCAGGATGATGAGCTGTGTTGCTTTTATGCCAAACATAAAGTTTTGCATTGTTGCCAAAAAATTTGATTTTGGTTTAATCTGACCAGAGCACCTTCTTCCACATGTTTGGTGTGTCTCCCAGGTGGCTTGTGGTAAACTTTAAACAACACTTTTTTATGGATATCTTCAAGAAATAGCTTTCTTCTTGCCACTCTTCCATAAAGGCCAGATTTGTGCAGTATATGACTGATTGTTGTCCTATGGACAGAGTCTCCCACCTCAGCTGTAGATCTTTGCAGTTCATCCAGAGTGATCATGGGCCTCTTGACTGCATCTCTGATCAGTCTTCTCCTTGTATGAGCTGAAAGTTTAGAGGGACGGCCAGGTCTTCGTAGATTTGCAGTGGTCTGATACTCCTTCCATTTCAATATTATCGCTTGCACAGTGCTCCTTGGGATGTTTAAAGCTTGGGAAATCTTTTTGTATCCAAATCCAGGTTTAAACTTCTCCACAACAGTATCTCAGACCTGCCTGGTGTGTTCCTTGTTCTTCATGATGCTCTCTGCGCTTTAAACAGACCTCTGAGACTACCACGGTGCAGGTGTATTTATACGGAGACTTGATTACACACAGGTGGATTCTATTTATCACCATTAGTCATTTAGGTCAACATTGGATCATTCAGAGATCCTCACTGAACTTCTGGAGAGAGTTTGCTGCACTGAAAGTAAAGGGGCTGAATAATTTTGCACGCCCAATTTTTCAGTTTTTTATTTGTTAACAAAGTTTGAAATATCCAAAAAATTTCATTCCACTTCATGATTGTGTCCCACTTGTTGTTGATTCTTCAAAAAAATATACAGTTTTATATCTTTATGTTTGAAGCCTGAAATGTGGCAAAAGGTCGAAAACTTCAAGGGGGCCGAATACTTTCGCAATGCACTGTATCTCCAATATGAGAAAAATCAATAAATAAATATGATCATTATATAAATAAATGAATTCCCATATTAACAAATGACCAATAAATATATTCAAACATTTAGAGGTGATAGTGAAAAGTCTGAAGTGACTATGAATATTGCCAATAGTGTTATATTACATAAAATTCCAATTTACTGTAAAGTGCTTTTGGTGCTTGCTCTGAATGGTGAGCAGATAGTGCTGAGCAAATAGTGTTATATTACAAATGAGTCCAATTTGCTGAAAAGTGCTCTTGGTGCTTAAGCTGAATGGTGAGCAGATAACCGTGGAACAGCGTTCACTCAGTGAAAAATTTCAGTGGGTATGTGCTACTCCTTCCACCTCAACCGCATGCACAGCCCACTTACCAGATGACCCCTACTATCTCCTAGTATGGTATCCTGCTATGGTTCCCTCAGTAGAGAGCGCGGTGTAGGGGGTACAGATAGCCTTTACAATTCTCCTCCAGGGTCCACTCATTGGTTGATAAATATTTAGATTCCCAGCATATGTGAATAAAAATGGAGGCGTTATAGTGTAGTAATTTCATACATTATTTATTATAATATAGTAACGTACATTTAAAATGAAGAAAGCCGGCCAAGCAGGATTGGAATTTTTTGTAATATAACACTATTGGCAATATTCATAGTCACTTCGGATTTTTCACTATCACCTATAAATGTTTGAATATATTTATTGGTCATTTGTTAATATGGGAATTCATTTATTTATATAATGATCATAATTATTTATTTATTTTTCACATATTGGAGATATTTATATGAATTGATTCATATATATATATATATATATATATATATTTGAAAAAAATGTGTATTCCACATCAGTGATCCCAGAATACACTGATGATAGGAAAGGAGGTTGGGACTATGGCGGACTATTTGTCAAAAGTATGTAGGTAAGCCAAGGAAAAAATAAGGAAGGAATATAAAATTTAACAATATTTATTAGAAAAATGATAAAAGTCGACATAGAAAAAATGAGAAAAGTAATACAATACAATACAGCATGTTTTCACATATGTCATGGTAGTAGTCGATCAAGCGGGTGAATGCCTTTGTTCAATGCATTTCGCCTTTAGCTTCGTCAGGAACTCTGGCATAATTTAATCACCCTTTCATTGAATTAGGACTACATTAAGACCTTCAAAGTGTGTACGTAAGAAAAAGAAAAAAGAAAACATATATAAATACAGATTCATATCTTGATAATGGGAAAAAATCTACAATGTTCATTTTAACCCTAGTATAAAGAAATACAGAGTCATGAAGAGAAGAACATATAGCTTACCACACTTAAAAATATTTTGTGCCTAGTACATGGAAAGGTTGGACCAAGGATTGCGTCTCCCGATGGCTTGTCTTATGGCTCCAAACCAAACAATCCCAGGTGGGGCCCATTGGGGGTCCTCCATGGAAGTGGTTTAAAGGTATGAATTGGGCCAGTCTTGAATGGGTGCCACCACAACGGACAATAGGTGGAGTCTGGAATTCTGTGGACAAACATAATATGCATTGTATAGCGTGTCTGATGTCATACGAAGTTGTTTGAAATGGGTAGACATCGAATGTAGTATGATAAATGGTTGAAGCTCCTGAGTAGTTAGAGATAGGAATAGTGACAAAAAGTATATATACTACAGAACTGCCAAAGCTAGGGTCAGCTCTGGGACTGGACATGAAAAGTAAGAGTACTATACCAAATGTTCAATCCATAAAAATGTTCAAGCTCATGGGTCTATAAGAGCAGCAGCCGCCATGACTCATCCTCCCGCGCCCGAGGCTTAAGACTTTATTAATCTTCATTATTTTTCATATGGGTCTGTTCTTGAGAATCAGGGGGACCATTTCTGAGAACTCTCACAATACGGGACGCTCCCATTGTCATAATTGGTTGTCAGCCTTGATTAGATCCCATGACAGGTGAACAAATTCATTATTTTATTTTATTTTCTTCTCTCCCCTTCCCTCACCTTTCCCTGCCCTTCCCCAGGTTTCTTTTGTTTTTTGCTTTTCACCTTTTATCCCCCTTGTACTTATACTTCGAGATGCCTATTTGATGTCTATATAGGAACTACCAGCAGGACATTCTTGTCCGTGTTAGGTTCCTAGTGCTGCATATTTACTATAATCCATTAAGGGTTGTATTTCCTTTGTTTTATTTTTTCATCTGTTTGTTTAATTCACTCAATTAAATGTTGCAGTTTAAACTTTGTATCTATTTATGTAATGGATCCGGATTCGCTCTCTGCTTGTCCATTGGCTCGCCTGTAGGTATGAATTCGGGCGCAAAGCAGGGGACAGCTTTTGCGTTTGTCCTCTCCGGCTAATTCAGCCGGCGCGGGTGTTCTGCCACGGAGATCAATTGACCTCTAGTGGCGGACATCCGATAGTATGGCGCCCGCGCCGGAAGTGACGATTGCGGACATACGTCACTTCCGGCGGGACCAGTCTTAAGCCGCGGGCGCGGGAGGATGAGTCATGGCGGCTCTCCCGACCCGCGGCTTTACCGGTTGAAAGGTAAGACACCTAAGCCCACATCTCACTAGGCTTCCCTTTGATTCATTCTGTCCGATTACCCTCCACACTTAAGCCCCGTTTTTTGGGGACAATTAATGTCTGGGTATCGTTTTTTGACCAGACTATTTTCTATTCCTGTATATATACTCCTATTGGGCAATTCATTAGAGCTAATGCTCGTAGCTGCTGCTCTTATAGACCCATGAGCTTCAACATTTTCATGGATTGAACATTTGGTATAGTACTCTTACTTTTCATGTCCAGTCCCAGAGCTGACCCTAGCTTTGGCAGTTCTGTAGTATATATACTTTTTGTCACTATTCCTTTCTCTAACTACTCAGGAGCTTCAACCATTTATCATACTACATTCGATGTCTACCCATTTCAAACAACTTCGTATGACATCAGACACGCTATACAATACATATTATGTTTGTCCACAGAATTCCGGACTCCACCTATTGTCCATTGTGGTGGCACCCATTCAAGACTGGCCCAATTCATACCTTTAAACCACTTCCATGGAGGACCCCCAATGGGCCCCACCTGGGATTGTTTGGTTTGGAGACATAGGAAAAGCCATCGGGAGACGCAATCCTTGGTCCAACCTTTCCATGTACTAGGCACAAAATATTTTTAAGTGTGGTAAGCTATATGTTCTTCTCTTCATGACTCTGTATTTCTTTATACTAGGGTTAAAATGAACATTGAAGATTTTTTCCCATTATCAAGATATGAATCTGTATTTATATATGTTTTCTTTTTTCTTTTTCTTACGTACACACTTTGAAGGTCTTAATGTAGTCCTAATTCAATGAAAGGGTGATTAAATTACGCCAGAGTTCCTGACGAAGCTAAAGGCGAAATGCATTGAACAAAGGCATTCACCCGCTTGATCGACTACTACCATGACATATGTGAAAACATGCTGTATTGTATTGTATTACTTTTCTCATTTTTTCTATGTCGACTTTTATCATTTTTCTAATAAATATTGTTAAATTTTATATTTCTTCCTTATTTTTTCCTTGGCTTACCTACATACTTTTGACAAATAGTTCGCCATTGTCCCAACCTCCTTTCCTATCATTAGTGTATTCTGGGATCACTGATGTGGAATACACATTTTTTTCAAATTACTTAACCGGGATGAGGGCTATTTGTCTAGATATAGGCTGCTTCTTACCTTTTTTCATATATATATATATATATATATATATATTCATTTAATTATTTATTTACACAAGCAATTGAGTGCGGTCCCTACCATATTCACTATCTCTCAACTTTATTGTTGTCTGGACAAGCAGCTCATAAAAATATTGTTGAACTCTTCACAGTGTTTATCACATATAGGTTCTCATATATGATTCATATTTATTCACACACATAATTTATTAAATTACTAATTTATTATACTAATTTATTATCACGTGGGCACTAACCACCTAATTTATTTGATCAACATTTATCCTGTGCGCATCCGCCTAAGTGTTAATCACACTTATTTCTACAATGACCAACATACCTTATGTTTTTTAAAATGCTGGTTAGGACTTCACTGCCTTATCACATGACTCTGAGGAGGCATTTTCTCTTCTTACTGTGTATCTGAGACTTTGTCTTATATGTATCTGAGACTACATTGCCTTATCACATGAGGGGAATACCATGGGCTGACGGTAGAGCAGATACAACTCCTAGGCGCGGGGAGTATAACATTTTTTTCGAAAAAGGATACTTGTTTTTATAAATGTGTATATAAATATATAAACACATACACCGCGGGCACCTAGAGGGAAAACAAGATTAAGCATAAGAATATTCAACTAGGCAGGGTGATGGGTGATGAGCAAAGGGAAAGGGGGCCAACCAAGATAATGTATGTTGAGTCCCTGTAGGGAGTCCAAATATGAGTAACAGAGGGTATCCAGAGGCTGACGTTCAAGCCAGCAAAGGAGGTGGTGAGGAGGTGGTGATGAGGATGGCTAAAATAGGGTGAAAGTTATGGGGATGCAACTACCCCATAGAGTCACTGTGTTAAATCGGGTTTGGGTAAAACATTTTTTAAGGAAGAGGGAGTCAGTTCTGCTCATTTAGATTTCAATGAGTGACATTATTTTATCAAATCAGCCAGTATGCAGGCACACCCAACATGGCTGCTGGCTTAATACTTTTTTTTAGACAGTTTGCAAGCTAATATTTTGGCTTTCTTACTTCTTACCTCCTTCTAAATGCTACCTTTAATGCCAGTTCACACAGGTTGGTTCATTCACTTGTAAAGTTGTTCAAAGCCCTGGAGGGTGGTAAGATATTCATGGATGATCCACCTCCCTCAGGCATAAGTATCAGGAAGTATAGTGACAAACATGGTTAATTATTTTATAAATGTACCGAAAATATTATTTAGCATTTTTGCAGGAAGCAAAATATTCAACTGATCTATCACATTATTTAAATAATTACGTGAATGCATTCACTCATCTTAATAATACATTAACAGAAGTGCATTTGATAATCATATTTGATTTTCTCATTAAAAAAAAAAACTTTCATTAACAAGTAGGCATCTGCTTTGTTAATTCCACTGGGAGATCAAATTGCACACACATTTGCATCAACACTTAATTTAATGTACTTCATTTAGAATCCACAAATAAAGCCTGAAAGTTCTTTAAGAAATGTATTTTTTAAATCAGTTATACACATTTCTTCCTTGTCTATTCCTTTTTTTTTATCAACAATGTAAGCCAAGCAATGATAGTAAGAACAGATTTGCAGAATCTTTGTCAGTGGAACAAGTAAAATATTTATACAGAGTGGTGGAATCTTGAGAATACATATCTAGCATTTATATATACAGTATCTCACAAAAGTGAGTATACCCCTCACATTTTTGTAAATATTTTATTATCTCTTTTCATGTGACAGCACAGAAGGAAATTACACTTTGCTAGAATGGTAAGTAGTGAGTGTACAGCTTATATAACAGTGTAAATTTGCTGTCCCCTCAAAATAACTCAACACACAGCCATTAATGTCAAAACCGCTGGCAACAAAAGTGAGTACACCCCTATGTGGAAATGTCCAAATTGGGCCCAATTAGAAATTTTCCCTCCCCAGTGTCATGTGACTCATTAGTGTTACAAGGTCTCAGGTGTGAATGGGGAGCAGGTGTGTTAAATTTGATGTTATTGCTCTCACTCTCTTATACTGGTCATAGAAAAGAATTGTTGCTCTACATAAAGATGACCTAGGCTATAAGAAGATTACCAAGACCCTGAAACTGAGCTGCAGCACGGTGGCCAAGATCATACAGCGGTTTAACAGGACAGGTTCCACTCAGAACAACCCTCACAATGGTTGAACAAAGAAGTTAAATGCACGGGCTCAGCATCATATCCAGAAGTTGTCTGTGGGAAATAGACATATGAGTGCTGACAGCATTGCTGCAGAGGTTGAAGCTCTGACCATACGCCACACACTGCATCAAATTGATCTGCATGGCTGTCGTACCAGAAGGAAGCCCCTTCTAAAGATGATGCACAAGAAAGCCCACAAACAGTTTGCTGAAGACAAGCAGACTAAGGACAATGATTACTGGAACCATGTCCTGTATTCTGATGAGACCAAGATAAACTTATTTAGTTCAGATGGTGTCAAGTATGTGTGACGGCAACCATGTGAGGAGTACAAAGACAAGTGTGTCTTGCATAGAGTCAAGCATGGTGGTGGGAGTGTCATGGTTTGGGGCTGCATGAGTGCTGCTGGCACTGGGGAGCTACATTTCATTGAGGGAACCATGAATGCCAACTTGTACTTTGAAATAATGAAGCAGAGCATGATCCCATGAGACTGGGCCACAGGGCAGTATTCCAACATGATAATGACCCCAAACACACCTCGAAGACAACCACTGCCTTGCTAAAGAGGCTGAGGGTAAAGGTAATAGACTGGCCAAGCATGTCCAGACCTAAACCCTATTGAATATCGGTGGGGAATCCTCAAACGTAAGGTGGAGGAGCGCAAGGTCTCTAACATCCACCACCTCCATGATGTCGTCATGGAGTGGTGGAAGAGGAAGAGGAAAGTTTAAAATTACTTTAACATGGTAAATCTTATATGTGACTTTAGAGATTGGGTTTAAATCTAGTATCAGCATTTTAATCAAGGTCTAGTCTCATTGTAGGCCATTATTAAGTGGGGGGCTGCTCTTAGCTTTCCACTAGGCTCTGTTATACTTATATATGTCTGCCTTTGATAACATCTTTGTTCATTGTTATTTCTTTGTTTTCCATAACAGTGGTGTATTATAGAGCTGGTGATGCATGAAACGTTCATAGTCTATCTTCATTTATATTTTGCTTCCAAATGACAGCTGTAAGTCGATTAGTTACCATGCACATCAGCTCTGTTTTGCGTTTTGCTGCATTATTTTTTAGTTATATATATTATATATATATATATATATATATATATATATATAATATTATATACAGTACACCCCTCACATTTTTGTAAAAATTTTAATATCTCTTTTAATGTGACAACACTGAAGAAATGGCACTTTGCTACAATGTAAAGTACTGAGTGTGCAGCTTACATAACAGTGTAAATTTGCTGTCCCCTCAAAATAACTCAACACACAGCCATTAATGTCTAAACCGATGGCAACAAAAGTGAGTACACCCCTTAGTGAAAATGTCCAAATTGGGCCCAAAGTGTCAATATTTTGTGTGGCCAACATTATTTTCCAGCACTGCCTTAACCTTCTTGGGCATGGAGTTTAACAGAGCTTCACAGGTTGCCACTGGAGTCCTCTTCCACTCCTCCATGACAACATTACAGAGCTGGTGGATGTTAGAGAACTTTCACTCCTCCACCTTCTGTTTGAGGATGCCCCTTAGATGCTCAATAGGGTTTAGGTCTGGAGACATGTTTGGCCAGTCCATCACCTTTACCCTCAGATTCTTTAGCAAGGCAGTGGTCGTCTTGGAGGTGTGTTTGGGGTCGTTATCATGTTGGAATACTGCCCTGTGGCCCAGTCCCTGAAGGGAGGGGATCATGCTCTGCTTCAATATGTCACAGGACATGTTACCAATCATGGTTCCCTCAAAGAACTGTAGCTCCTCATTGCCAGCAGCACCCATGCAGCTCCAAACCATGACACTCACGCCACCATGTATGACTGTAGGCAAGACACACTTGTCTTTGTACTCCTTACCTGGTTGTCGCCATGCACGCTTGACACCATATGAACCAAATAATTTTATCTTGGTCTCATCAGACCACAGGACATGGTTCCAGTAATCCATGTCCTTAGTCTGCTTGTCTTCAGCAAACTGTTTACGGGCTTTCTTGTGCATCATCTTTGAAGAGGCTTACTTCTGAGACAACAGCCATGCAGACCAATTTGATGCAGTGTGTGGCGTATGGTCAGAGCACTGGCAGGCTGACCCCCCATATCTTCAACCTCTGCAGCAATGCTGGCAGCACTCATATGTCTATTTCCCAAAGACAACCTCCGGATATGACACTGAGCCTGTGCACTCAACTTCTTTGGTCAACCATGGCGAGGCCTGTTCTGAGTGGAACCTGTCCTGTTAAACCACTGTATGGTCTTGGCCACCATGCTGCAACTCAGTTTCAGGGTCTTAGCAATCTTCCTATAGCCTGGGCCGTCTTTATGTAGAGCAACAATTCTTTTTTTCAGATCCTGAGAGAGGTCTTTGCCATGAGATGCAATGTTGAACTTCCAGTGACCAGTATGAGAGAGTGAGAGGGATAACACCACATTTAACACACCTGCTCCCCATTCACACCTGAGACCTTGTAACACTAAGGAGTCACACGACACCGGGGAGGGAAAATGGCTAATTGGGCCTAATTTGGACATTTTCAGCGGTTTAGACATTAATGGCCGTGTGTTTAGTTATTTTCAGTGGACAGCAAATTTACACTGTTATACAGGCTGTACACTCACTACTTTGCATTGTAGCAAAGTGTAATTTCTTCAGTATTGTCACATGAAAAAATATAATAAAATATTTACAAAAATGAAAGGGGTGTACTCGTTTTTGTGAGATACTGTAAGTGTTATCTCGATTGCGTTGCACTACCAGACTAAGAAAAATGCATGTGCATAACAATAAAACAATTGATATACAAGAATAATAAATAAATACATCAAATCTATAAAAATTCATAAAAATTCAAAAAGTTTAAATATCATGCCCCAGTGACAACTATTTTCTTTGGTTATGGACTATGGATGTGAAATTTTGAAAAGCCACCCAATCAGCCTGCAAGGAAAATGAATGATGGAATGATGAAAGTCAGAAGAGCTTTAACTCATATACTAAGCTTTGGGGAAACTTCCCTTGCAAAGTGACCAAAGTATATTTAACTTTAGTAAATCAACTCCATACAAACAATTAGGTGACTTAAGTCTAAGGTAAAAACACTTTTCCCTATAGGTACAGTTCAGTAAACAGGTGTTGTCACCCTAGGACAGAAAGTGTGTTATTTGCAGGATCACCAGGTGAAAAATAAAAGAAAAATGCCACATAATAAGGATTAGTAATGTAAGGAAACAAATACAGCTGATGCTCATTCTCATGCAGCTAATGCTCATTCTCCTGCAGCTAATGCATGTGCGCATGTTCCAAGATACAGCTGTGCCCGGGCCAGTAACCAACATGCACTGACACCTTGGTCGCCTCTGTGTGCGCCCATGCACTCCCAATCTTGGGAATGGTGCCAAGCTGTTTATTTTAAGGAAGCCCTAATGTGTGCTAATCGCTGGATGTTTTTCAGCTTCCCTGTATTCCTGTGCTTCTGTATTCCTGTGCTTCTGCTTTTGCTGATTGACCTCCTGTTGCTGACCCAGCTTGCTTTGCTCTGTGGATTCTGGATATCGACCTCAGCTCACTTCTGACAACACTCTGTCTGCTTCCTTGGTACTGACTTCAGCTTGATAGTGGACCTCACTCTGCCTGCTTTCCTGGTACTGACCTTGACTTGCTACCTGACCATTCTTCCTTCTGCCTTACCGTATATCCTACCAAAATGTGATGCGCCAGAAATATAATAAAAAAGTGATGACTTTAAATACAATAAATCATATCCAGTTCATAAGGCACATAGCAATGTGTGTGCTTCCAATAAAGTGATATGAAAAGTGTCCCCGAGAGCACTAGATTTCTTCATCTGTTTTTTATATGTCCCGGGATCCCTCGAGGTGCAATACAGTGTGGCTCTTTCCTGGAAGTCTGATCCATGATACATGTGATTGCTGGCCCGTTTGGGTCCTTTAGGAAGGTGAGAGGCTAATTCACCTGGTGGAGGGATTCACTAATTGGTGTTTACAACTTGTTTTCATCACTGGATTTTCTTCAATTGGATACGGGGACACTTTTCATATCACTTTATTGGAAGCACACACATTGCTATGTGCCTTATGAACTGGATATGATTTATTGTATTTAAAGTCATCACTTTTTTATTATATTTCTGGCGCATCACATTTTGGTAGGATTTATAGTTTATTGTGATTTGTGAAACACGATTAGTGTATGCTGCCGGATACCACTTATATACTTTCACACACCTGATTTATGCACAGTGAATTGAGGTTGAGTTATTTTATCACATATATTGGGTTTGCGCTGATAGTTTTTTTGTGCCTTACCGTATATGACCCTTCTTCACCGTGTCCCTGGCAAACACCCTCTACCAAGATATTGGCACCCATGTTTCTTTCAGCCTCGTAACTCTGTCACCACATTCAGGGATCCTCAGACCAGAGCCACAGGCAAAGCCCTCTTGTCAGCTCAGCCTCCAACCAAGGTACGTTACAAGTAATCTGCAACATATTTAGTTTTTGTTCTAATTCATTTCAAAATTGCTTTAGGGTGGACTGACCCTTTGAACGTATTGTTAACCCAAATGTCTTCTAGAAGTCTCACAAATTATTTGTGACCTTGTAATATCTGCAGGCTGTGAACCTCTTTACATTCATGAGATTCCACAGCTACTCCAGATTCTGTCATTTACAATCCCATTTTACTACTCTTATACTTTATTTATACAATCCAGGAACTATCACATGAGTATTAGAATTTATTTTTATCTGCTGCCACTGTACTTTTGTGTACTTCTAAATATACATTTTTGTTTCTTCAGCTCAAAATCTTCCAATAAGATGATATGTGTAAAGCAATAAACCTTTGTCACCGGCAGGCATTGAGCAGTCATAAACAATTAGTTGGGTTTGTGAACAGTCCAAGGTTAATTTTAGCCCCGTAAACTGCCTACTGCCTGATCTGATAAGTTTTTTTTTCCTCTTAGCTCCAGCTGTCTTCTCCCTGATGAAATTTGGCTACAAGGAGGATGGCATTATCAGCCCATTAACCATCTCCAGCAATAGAAATGTGAGGCTGATGAATATTGATCACCTGTTCTGGAGGGTTATCGGGTGATGCTGATTGGATGTGACTCTTGGCTGTTTCTTTAGGCTGCCTTTATTGTACTAGCTGAGGGATTTGATTTACAATTCTGGCCACCGGGAACATCAGAAATCTCACAAGTGCTAACAGACACATTCTTTCATCTTTCTCTATTCCACAGAATCAAAGGTTAACAATGTTATATTATTGTTATGTTTTCAGATCACATTACCAATCTGATGAGTATAAAAGAAGGTCACTTGCCCACAACATGCCCACAACAACAAGACTGGGGTTATTTCTTTCCTATACTTTATAATACATTTTCTTCTTTTTTTTTACTTTTAGAGGCACGTGTTAAAGTGTACGTAATTATTAAAAAATATCATTGTTCATTAAGAGAACAGTGCAAAGGGCATTGATGATGTGCAAAATGCAGATATCCAATGATACTAATCAGTACAAATGTCTCTACTTGTCATTTGCATTGATAAAGCTGAAAGCCTAATTCTATGTTTTAGTGAACTTTAAATAGCTTGTTTGGACCAAGCTGGTCCAAATAAACTATTTCCTTTACTAATATATGCAGGAACTTTCAACGCTGTATGAACTGTATTTAGCCCCAGCTACATACAGTATAAGCACTGTGTTCCAGCATCAGGATTGGAACTTCCTGTCCCACTGCTGGAACAACATTGAAACAGGCTGAGCGCTGCTCAGTCATTCACAGGAAACTTTGTATTTTAGAAATAAACACAAGGCTTCTTTTGATTGGCTGAGGCAGAGATCATGACACCATCCACCCACCTCTCTGCCAATCAGAGGAATCCTAATGGAAAATTGTTGATCAAACAGTGCCTGAATCCAGCGGCGTAACCAGAACCTTTAAGGCCCTGATGCAAGAAACCTTGGAGGGCCCCGCTGACCTCCCCCATCAGTCCCATGGCCCTTTCCTCTGGTCCCACAGACCTCACCACTGATCCTGGGGCCCTTTACTCCTGTTGTGGGGCCCTTTATTACAATCCCACAGTGGGACCCTTTCACATGTTCTGCAATGGCCCCTTCCTACTGTATTGGGGACCCCCAGGGACAGAAAGCAATAGATATGTCACCAGCACACCAGGAAACTCCATATAAGGGTCCAAAGCAGTGGGAGAACTACCAGGGTTGCAAAGGTTTCACTTGCGACCAGGCTCTGATGTTTTGCCCCCCTGGGAGTCCCAAGCCTCCTCTTGCTGTCCTGCCCTTGCTATTGACAGTGGTGGTCTGGCATCTGTCTACTTGGCAGTCTATTAGGATCCAGTGCTGGTGACATCATGGGGGCTGATGGGTACATGCAGGGGAAGGCTGGCACTATTGGTTGTAGACAGCTGAGCTCCCAGCACCTGCTGGTCACCTAGCAGCGGTAATGTTGTATAACCTTCTCTGTTGACTGACATGAGGATTGGGATGTGATCCAGGTGCTGCTCTCAGTCAGATCTAATAAACACAGTATTTATTAGAGTCAAGAGTACAATCACATATACTATATATATATATATTGTGACAGGAAGTCAGGTAAATCTGTGGATGTAGTCACAGACAGGAGATACATTTCCACCTGGTTTAGAAAATTCACTAATTACTATAGGGTGTCGGCTGCAAAGATAGCCAGAACTGTCTAAGGATGTTGAACAGACTTCAGCTGTTCAGAATGAGGAAATTAAGGCCTCTATAATTTGTCCAGAGGAAGTCTAAGGATTGCTGCCTCCTGACGCTGTGTGAGCTGGGGAGAGGAGGACAGTCAGATGTGTGCCTCCCGACGTTGTGTGAAGCCTGGGAGAAGGATTGCTGCCTCCTGACGCTGTGTGAAGCTGGGGAGAGGAGGACAGTCAGATGTGTGCCTCCCGACGCTGTGTGAGCATGGGAGTAGACCTCCTGGAGCGATGTGCGCTGAGGAGGATAAAAAGTGTGAAGACTTCTCAAGGTGAGAAAATGAACTATTTCTATGTGGAAGAAATAAATTAACTGTTTGCTATGTGAAGAGACAAGCAAAGGGACATGTTCAATGTGAAGAGGAAAAGGGACATGTTCAATGGACATTTGTTGTGTGAAGAAAAAACATGGACTATTGAGTGTCTGCTGTAGGATCAGCAAAGTTTGCCCAACAGTAGGTTGGAGACAGACTCCGTAGGTAGGTTGCTGTATGTGAGAAGGTAGCCGCCCACAGTGGCAAGGATTTATTTTATTTATGTTAATTTTGAATTGTGCTGCTTTTGAAGCTTGCACTTGTGTGAAGAGAATTGCAAGAATAAACCAAACTGTTGTTTGCAACCACTTCTCGGCTATCTCCCTGTGTAAACACACCCCCCCAAGGGGTCATCCATACCCGCCACCAAGCTAAATCAACCCCACATATGGTGGAGGTATGCATTGGGCAGAAGCAGAGATCCCTGCAAAGAAGTGCATATGTTCTATGAACTTTGTCTGGTGCATGAGATTGCACAATCTATGTGTGCAGGAGAGGAGATCCTGAAAGAAAAAAAAAATACTTGTTTTAAAGAGACAGTGGTCTCAAAATTTTTGATGAACTTTGTTTGGTGCATGAGACTGCACAAACTGTGTGTGCAGGAAAGGAGATCCTGCAAGAGAGAGAAAAACTACTGGCTTTAAAGAGACAGTGGTCTCAAAATTTTTTGCTGGACTGTGAAAAATTTATTGTGGAGTTATTGAAGATGGGGAAAACGCCTGAAAGATGCAAAGATAGCTGAAATGAGAGACCGGATTCTATGGATGGAGGGGATGTTACCGCCTGAATGAGCCCCATCCATGCCTGAACAGAATCTGCTAAAGAGGCAAATGCAGCTCAACAGCAGGCAAATGCGGATTTTCAGCGGAGCTTTGCAGCTCAACAAAAGGCTCACCAAGAGAGCATAGCAGGCTGGAAACAGAGACGCCAGCCGCAAATGGAGGCCATCGGTTTGGAGGAAACCGAGTATGAGTGCAGGGCTGAGATGGATGCCTTGCAATGGAAAATGGAAGAAAAGGAACAAGCCCTGGAGTTGCTTAGGATGGAGCATAGAAACTTGCAGGCTCAGGTGTTACAGTGGGAAGAATCCACTGCTCTTCTTTTTTCCGAGTTATAAAAACGTAGAGAGACTATAATGGAGAAAGATACCATCCTCGTGGAAAAGGAAATTGAAATTCAGACTTTGCAGGAGCAAAGTAAGGGTGATATGTTGGAGTTGCGTAATCAGCTGACAAAAAGTCTTCAGTCTTTGGAAGTAGGGATGATCGAACTTTTGAAAAGTTTGGTTCGGCCAGAACATCCGAACTTCCCGAAAGTTCGGCCCGGATTTCAGAACCCCATTGAAATCAATGGGACCCGAACTTCGGTAATCAAAAAACACAATTTTTAAGCCCTAAAACCCAATAAATGCCCCTAAAAAGTGCCTAGGGTTCTGGGTCATGCCCCATTAACTAATCACACAAAAAAAAGTTCTTAAAAATTGTAATTTTTGATAAAAAAGCCAATTATTGAACAAAAAAGAGAGATTTTTTTGATTTTGACTTTGGATTTAGTATCTGGGGGGTCTAAAAAGTGTACATGTGAAGTTTCGGCTCTGTAGCATGTCCAGAACCATGGAAAAAAAAAAGATAATTTTTCAGTAGAACAGGGATGTGGGACCCTCCTTTTACACCTATATGATCTTTTTTTTCTAGTTCTAGACATGCTACAGAGCTGAAACTTCACAGGTACACCTTTTAGACCCCCCAGACACAAAATCACACAAAAAAAGTTCTTAAAAAGTGGCATTTTTGATAAAAAAGCCAATTATTGAAAAAATAAAAAATAAAAAAAAAGAGATTTTTTGATTTTGACTTTGGATTTCGTATCTGGGGGGTCTAAAAAGTGTACATGTGAAGTTTCAGCTCTGTAGCATGTCCAGAACCATAAAAAAAAGATTGTTTGTATTAGAACACTTTCAGCACAGGAGGTTGGCTTCTCGGTTTTCACACCTTGCCGGTTTAATAGCAGGCATTTTTTTGGGTTCTTTGCAGTCAGGAAAAACATCTGAACTTGTGTATAGTGGTACTGTGCACAAGTTCTGATGTTTTGCCTGCCTCCAAAAACCCCCAAAAAATGCCAGCAAGAACACACCTGGGCATTTTTTTTTGACGCTAGCGTTTTTTTTGGCATTTTTTTTGGTTCTTTTAAGGCAGGCAAAACATCTGAACTTGTGTATAGTGGTGTATATACACACATACATATATTTATATACACACCTAGACATATATAGGTGTGATAGTAGCAGAAATATATGCTTGCGCTAATGAAATCATTTACAGTAATATATTTCTGCTACTATCACACCTATATATGTCTAGGTGTGTATATAAATATATGCATGTGTGTATATACACCACTATACACAAGTTCAGATGTTTTGCCTGCCTCCAAAACCCCCCAAAAAATGCCAGCAAAAACACACCTGGGCATTTTTTTTTGACGCTAGCGTTTTTTTGGAATTTTTTTGGGTTCTTTTGAGGCAGGCAAAACATCTGAACTTGTGTATAGTGGTATATATACACACATAATTATATGTATATAGACACCTAGCCATATATAGGTGTGATAGTAGCAGAAATATATTACTGTAAATGATTTCATTAGCGCAAGCATATATTTCTGCTACTATCACACCTATATATGTCTAGGTGTGTATATAAATATATGTATGTGTGTATATACACCACTATACACAAGTTCAGATGTTTTGCCTGCCTCCAAAACCCCCCAAAAAATGCCAGCAAAAACACACCTGGGCATTTTTTTTTTGACGCTAGCGTTTTTTTGGAATTTTTTTGGGTTCTTTTGAGGCAGGAAAAACATCTGAACTTGTGTATAGTGGTATATATACACACATAATTATATGTATATAGACACCTAGCCATATATAGGTGTGATAGTAGCAGAAATATATTACTGTAAATGATTTCATTAGCGCAAGCATATATTTCTGCTACTATCACACCTATATATGTCTAGGGGTATATATACAGACATATATGTGTATATATACCCCCTATACACATGTTCAGATGTCATGTCTGACATCAAACATGTCCTCAAAAAAGCACTGGCAGTGGCAACCCCTGCAGCATGAAAAATGCTTGCTGGTGAGAAGCCATATGCCTGTGCCGAAGCAACTCAGAGAAATTATCATTTCTCTATAGCGGTCACCCTGCTATGGAAGGGTTTTGTCACCCTTCCATAGCAGTCACTGTCAGTTAACCCTACACTACACTACGGTCCCCTTACACTTAACACTTTCCCTACAGAAACTTAATTTTTGAAGCTAACTTAAGTGTAAAGGAGCACTCTAACTACACTAGATATCCCTTTCCTCACACTAATAAATGCTAAATGACACTTTTAAAGTAAAATTAACAGAACTGCTTCCACTCTCTTCCATGTCCAGTATAACAATGCTAGGAATATGGCGGGGGCTATCTTATATACTGGGGGGCGTATTCAGTAATGATTGGTCTAGGGACCCCCTAGTCACTCCAATCACATTCCTAGCATTCTCCTGCCCCCTCAATTTTGCTAATGGTTCTGGTCCAATCATGGGCTTTTAAAGCCCAT
Organism: Pelophylax lessonae; assembly: GCF_965119305.1. NCBI lineage: Eukaryota > Metazoa > Chordata > Amphibia > Anura > Ranidae > Pelophylax > Pelophylax lessonae. The sequence goes on from NC_138769.1 coordinate 186,269,934, forward strand.
TTCCTGAAGCATTGCATTTTGGTCGGTTCTGGTTGCCGAATTCCGAACTTTTTGGGCAAAAAGTTCTAAATTCGGCCGAACCTCGAACACCCAATGTTCGGGCCGAACCGATGGTCGACCCGAACCGTTCGATCATCCCTATTTGGAAGCTACAGAAATAGACCTGCAGGAGGCGCAGGAACAGAATGTCGCTCTGAAAACGACATTGTCTCTCAGCTACAAGGAGAAAAATGAGAGAGAGGCTAAATTACTGAGTACTGTGTATGAGCTCACCACTTTGAGCAATGTGGTAGATGAATTGCGTACGGACTGTGAAAGTTGGAAAGATGAAGTCCAACATGTCCAGCAGCAGTTAAAGGAGAAAGAAGCCTGTGTGGCAGAATTACATTCTCATTCCCAGAAACTAGCCAATGAGGTGAAGGCTCTTATGCAGGGAAAAGGAGATTCTGAACACAAGAGAAAAAAAGTAGAGGCACAGCTGCAGGAATCGCAAGTCAAGGAGTCAGAAGGTGACCGATTGTGTGCTAAGCTGTCAGAGAAGGCAAACCAACTGCAGGTTGAGTTGGACAATGTCACAAATCAGCTTTCTCAAGCAGACAGAAAATCTAGAGAAATTGCCAAAGATTTCTCTATCTTGGAATCGCAGCTGCAAGACACGCAGGAACTCTTACAGGAAGAGAGGTGTCAAAAGCTGAGTTTTAGCACAAAGCTGAAACAAATGGAAGATGAGAAAAATGGCTTCCTGGAACAATTAAAAGAGGAGGAGGAAGCAAAGAAAAACCTATCGGAGCAAGTCGCAACACTGCAAGCTCAGATAGCGGATATAAAAAAACGCATGGAAGAAAGCGTTGGTTCATTAGAAAATGTTGAAGATGTGAAGTTTGATCAGATGCGTGGTGAGGAGAAGACTGTGTCTGCAAAATATGCAGAAGAACGCGACCGTGCAGAAGCGGAGGCGCGTGATAAAGAGAGCAAAGCCCTGTTCTTGGCTCGCTCTTTGGAGGAAGCTCTAGAGTCTAAGGCTGAACTAGAAAGAGTTAACAAACAGCTGTGTACAGAAATGGAAGATTTGGTCAGCTCCAAGGATGATGTTGGGAAAAGCGTTCAGGAGCTAGAAAAGTCTAAGCGAGCCTTAGAACAGCAAGTAGAAGAGATGAAGATTCCGTTGCAGGAACTTGAAGAGGAATTACAGGCAACAGAGGATCTGTCCCAAAGAGGGGATAGTGTGCCTGATGCAGTTTTTAAAAGGATCAGTGTTTTGGGGTCTGTCCTGAGTGAGCATCAGAAATTTGATGACATGTTGTTTGAAGCACCCCTCTGGATTAAACAGTTCCTTCAAAAACGTCAAGCACTGGAAAATGTATCATTAGAACTTCAGCAAACAAAGGAGCTGTGTAAGAAATGTGATGATTTCTCAGTTCAGGCTGAAAACCTAGTGGAGAAAACTAAAGCAAGTGATATAAGGCTTGGAGAAAAAAGCAAACACCACCTAGTGGAGAAAACTAAGGCTGTTGGTGAAAACGTGAAGCAAATGAATAAGTGCCTTTCAGGGAATATTTCCAAAATGGAACTGGTGAAAGACAGGTGGCAGAAGTTTGATCGTGATCTTGAGATATATTCCATGTGGAGTTCAGATAAAGAAAAGGAACTAGGTGACCTTGAGCCGTCAAATAGTTCAGCAGATATGCAATTCAACCAAATCAAGGAAATACTAAAGGAGCTACAAGGGAAAAGTAGTGCAATAGCAGAAAGTGCATTGAAGAAACCTGTAATAGACTGTGTTGTTGCCTTTGACCCATATGATGGTGGAAGGAAAGTTGATAAAGTACAGACATTTCTTGGAACAAAGCTTAATGAAGCAGAGGTTCTCAAAGTTTTGTGGAAAACATTTATTGATTGCAGAGAGAGGCGGCTCAAGAATGTTGAAGACATTAAGACTAGCACAATTGAGTTGCCTATGGATCACGATCCTCCATGGCGGATAGGACAGACGGTTATGCAGGACAAACTTGAGAAGGAGTGAAATGATGTCAAAAATGCAGTTGAAGAATGTGTATATGAGATAAGGGACAAGTTGTCTGACATTTATGAGAAATCTGTCAATGAAGATGACAGAAACAGTTTCATCCTGAAGCTTGAAGATACAGAGAATTGGCTATATGAAGATGGAGAGGACCAGCCAAAACAAGTGTGTATAGACAAGCTAACAGACTTAAAGAAAGAGCCACCACTACAAGCATTTCAACAAAGGTTAGCAGTTGTTAATGAACTGGGGAGGGAAGATACTAGGAGGCTTATCAGTGAGAGTCAAGAGCAGTGCCTGACACATGCGTGCCTGGAAATATGTGTCCCAACCCTAGGGTTGAAACAAGAGGGGGGGGGGGGGGGGTATGTGACAGGAAGTCAGGTAAATCTGTGGATGTAGTCACAGACAGGAGATACATTTCCACCTGGTTTAGAAAATTCACTAATTACTATAGGGTGTCGGCTGCAAAGGTAGCCAGAACTGTCTAAGGATGTTGAACAGACTTCAGCTGTTCAGAATGAGGAAATTAAGGCCTCTATAATTTGTCCAGAGGAAGTCTAAGGATTGCTGCCTCCTGACGCTGTGTGAGCTGGGGAGAGGAGGACAGTCAGATGTGTGCCTCCCGATGCTGTGTGAAGCCTGGGAGAAGGATTGCTGCCTCCTGACGCTGTGTGAAGCTGGGGAGAGGAGGACAGTCAAATGTGTGCCTCCCGACGCTGTGTGAGCATGGGAGAAGACCTCCTGGAGCGATGTGCGCTGAGGAGGGTAAAAAGTGTGAAGACTTCTCAAGGTGAGAAAATGAACTATTTCTATGTGGAAGAAATAAATGAACTGTTTGCTATGTGAAGAGACAAGCAAAGGGACATGTTCAATGTGAAGAGGAAAAGGGACATATTCAATGGACATTTGTTGTGTGAAGAAAAAACATGGACTATTGAGTGTTTGCTGTAGGATCAGCAAAGTTTGCCCAACAGTAGGTTGGAGACAGTGGCAAGGATTTATTTTATTTATGTTTATTTTGAATTATGCTGTTTTTGAAGCTTGCACTTGTGTGAAGAGAATTGCAAGAATAAACCAAACTGTTGTTTGCAACCACTTCTCGGCTATCTCCCTGTGTAAACGCACCCCCCAAGGGGTCATCCATACCCGCCACCGAGCTAAATCAACCCCACAATATATTTATATATATATATATATATATATATATATATATAATATAGATAGATATATAAACCATATGTTCAGCAGCCATGTGGGCTCCATGCCTGTTGTTGGCTCTGATCAATATAACTACTATCTTATTTACCATTAGATCTGACTAGAAGCATCACCTAAATTGTATCCCAATCAGCATGTCAGGGAAGGCTCCACCACTCCTAAGCAACCTGCAGGAAGCTCAACTACAACCAATTGTGCTGGCCCTCCTGTGCATTAACCCATCAGCCTCATAAAGTAACCAGCACTAGATCCTAATGTGCTGTGCTGCTGCAATGGAGACAGAGACCAATGCTGTCAAAAGCAGGGGCGGGACAGTAACCCTGGTAGTTCTGCCACTGTTTCACATTGGGAGGATTCCCCCACCCACCTGGAATGTGTAGATGGGGGAATTGGATCTATTTTTTTCCATTTACATGGGCAGGAGGATGAGGGGCTGTATTCTTCTCTGTTTTCCCATGAGTGAGGGCAGTGAGGGGGTGGGTGTGTTCGCTGGGCTGTGTAAGAGTGTTATAGTCTGACACTCGGCTCAACTTCAGTCACCAGTCTCTGAATTTACAGGCTGATTCTCCTGTCCTATGGATGGGAGAAATCAGTCTATTTTTTCTAACTGCCACTAAGATAATGGGAGGCTTGGGCCCCCCCACAGTGGTGGAATTCCAGGGCCTGGTCACAAATGCGAGTTCTGCAACCCTGGTAGTTCCGCCACTGCCTGAATCTTTCCTGCTGGCTCTTGCATCTCCGGCAAACCAGCTGTCAGGATACCCAAACAGTGCCTGCATCTGAAAGCAGATACTGTTTGGTTAATTATTTTCCACTGGGCTCATTCAATTTTATGATTGAAGGATGTCGGGTTGGAGGATACCTGTAGATGGGGCCTGTGGATTAGTAGGACACGTGGAAGATAGCAGCAAGGTGCTCACTTACAGTTCCAAATACTATGGCAACAAAGCCTCAGTGTTACAGGCAACCCAGGTATAACAGCTCTTATCAATGTACTTTAACACAGTCCTTATACTTGAGAGAACACTTTGGTAGGCTACGTTAACAAAACAGCATCTGGTGCTTCCGGTTCCGGCGCCCATGTGAGAGGCTGTGTGGGACATCGGCTCCGGGCAAACCTGCATAAAAGATCGTTCTTCCCGGTCCACACTAACCATCCGACCCCACGGTCCGACCCTACGCCTTTGGAAGAGGGATGGACAAATTTCTTCGCCCGAACGGCTCCGCCGCACCGCCGCAAATTGAGCCCGCGGCTTCATCTGCGGCCTACACGGAGGCCGTAATGGCGGACGCCGCGCCTATACCCCAGCCGGCCCTACAAGGTCAGTCCTCCCTGCCCATGCCTGAGGCCCAAATCGCCTCTCTAGCCCAGGCGGTGGCCAGCCTACTATCACCCACCATCACAGAGGCAGTGGATAAGGCGATAACCCTGGGGATGGCCCAGCTGCAGAAGGAATTGGGAGACCACACACGCAGGCTACAGGAGCTGGAACATAGGCTCTCAGATGTGGAGGATGAGCTCCAGGGCTCATTCTCGATGGACCAGCAAGCCAGGCAGACCCAGCGCTATCTATTGGACAAGCTGGACGATCTAGAGAACCGATCTAGGAGGAATAACCTCCGGATCATAGGCCTCCCTGAATCATACGGAGCAGAAACGCTGATGGATTTGACCACTACCCGCCTCCCTCTGGCCTTGGGGATTCACACAACATGCGTTGCTGAGAGAGCACATCGCCTGGGGGCTCCATCTAATGACAGGAAAACACCCCGCCCTGTCATAGTGCGGTATCTAAACTACATGGACCGCCAAAATATCCTCAAATCGTTTAGGAACTCTAAATCGTTCCAAGTTGATGGCCACAAGTTGTTGGTCTTTGCAGACTACTCGCAGGAGGTTACCAAACGCAGAAAGGCCTTTCAGCCAATATGCCAAGCTCTCTACCGCAAGGCTATCAAGTTCACCCTAGCATACCCTGCTACCTTGCGTTTAACCGACTTATCAGGGGAACAAAAGTCTTTCACATACCCTGAGGAAGCTGTGCACTTTCTTGACCGCCACTTCAACGTTCAGGTGGAGCCACCAGAAACACCGTCTCCCCAGCGCCCCCAGGGGGCAAGAGAGCAACGGAGTCCACGGAAGGAGCCGACGAAAAGGCAACGCACCAATGGATCGTCGTCCAGTCGCAGGAATCGTTGAGCGACCCCACGCACCTGCCGGTGCTGGCCGCTCTTTTCTCGTTTTCTCCGGGAGGAGACCTCAGCTCTGGTGTCACCTTACCTACATGACATATACCCTTTTCATAAATCTAGGCAGTGACTGCTGGCTATGATGCCCCTACGGCTCTAAGAAATACGGATCTGTATCCCGTGCCTCGGCGGCTTGGCTGCCCCCTCTCATGATCCAGCAAACTTTCGCTGCCTTGAAGGTATAGGTAATAGAACATGTTCTATACTTATTGTTTATATCCATTAAACTTCTGATGGTTTAATTCCTGTTATGTTTTATTAAGTTGACGTTTACCTGTTACTGAGTAATCACAGTTTCTTTGTGACTTGGGCCACGGCCTTATTACTGGTTTCTGGGCTCGGTGTCCCTTTTGGGCCGTGAGGTGTCGATACTTGAAGCGATCTCGTTGCCTACTTTGGACGCTGACCATGGAAACCCGGTAACGCTGTCCGTCCGCGTGCCCTATTACATGAGGAAAAAAGTGAAGTGTCCACAATGTTTTTGCCCCCTACCCTCCTTTCTAGCCCTAGCCCCTGGTGGGCTACTTGTGCCCCTGTCCCCCTCCCTTGACTTGCCAGATGTACGGCCCTTACTGGGTCACCTGCTCATTATCTTTAGTCATAGGTTGAATTCTACCGGGTGCCGTCTCAGACCTCATACTGCTCTCAAAGGCTTCACGGCTCAATCTAGCTTTTATGATCCCCCATGACCATTGTCTCATGGAATGTCAAAGGACTTAGGTCACCTCACAAACGCATGGCCGTCCTCAGACACCTGAAACGTCTGAGGGCGGACATTGCAATACTGCAGGAATCTCACTTAGAGGAGAGAGATTTCCACAGAATGCATAAGCTCTGGGTGGGACAGGTATTTGGTTCACCAGCAGTAAAAGGGAAATCAGGGGTACTGATTCTGATCCACAAGAACTACAAAGTCACAGTACATGACAAACACTTTGATGGGGAGGGGCGCATCGTCATTCTGCATCTCAGAGATGGGGTGCAGGAGTGGGCGGTGGCGGGTGTGTACGCGCCTACCGCCCCCTCTGTTTCATTTTTTCAAACACTGGCTAGTGCCCTAGCACCTTTCCTTCATCTACCATTACTAGTGACCGGTGACTTCAACCAGCTCATGCAACCCTCTGAAGACAGATCACGGGCCACGGGGTCCTCATTCTCTAAGAACACATATCACTCCCCTTTATTGCTCAACTTGGCGGAAAGTTTACAACTTATCGACACGTGGCGCTTGTCGAACCCCACAGGCAGGGAATTTACTTTTTACTCTCACCCCCACAACACCCTCACGAGGATAGATTACGCATTCGCCAACACTAAAATGCTCCCGTACACTAGTTCACCGAAAATCCACGACATAGCTATTTCGGATCACGCTCCCATATCCATCGATATCACCATACATGCAACCGCCCCTTCCTTCAAAAATTGGAGATTCCCCTCCTACTTGGCCAAGGACCCTGGGATTGCTACCCTTTTAGGCGACGTATGGGCCGACTTTGTCAACATCAATGACACACCTTCCATTTCCCCGACGCTTCTATGGGAATCAGGTAAAGCAGTCCTGAGAGGACGCATCATCGCATACGCGGCGGCATATAAAAAGAAGGTGGCCAAAGCCTATACGGAAGCCAGCGCCTCCCTTAGAAAAGCACAGACCGACCTCAACCTTGATAACTCTCCGCCTAACAGAGACAGGTGGCGCAAGGCGAAGACAGAATTCGATACCTGGGCTGACAATAGGGAGAGACTCTACAAATCCCACCTGGATTGGAAGTTCCACTCCTTTGGGAATAAACCTGGAAAGCTGATGGCCTCTTTGTGCCGCGGACCTTTTGAGCCCACACTTGTATCCTCCCTTAGGGGGGCAGATGGTCAGCTTGTAGAGTCTCCCACCGAAGTCAACAAGGTATTTGCGGACTTTTATAAGTCCCTGTACGGATCCGAATCCTGCGATGAAACTACAGCTGCGCGATGGTTGTCATCGGTGGCACTCCCTACGGTATCCCCGACCCAATTAGACTCCCTAAATTCCCCTATAACCGTCGAGGAAGTGCGGAAAACTGTTCTAGGACTGTCACCAGGAAAATCACTCCGGAATTCTATAAATTGGCCGTTGACCACTTGGCCCCTACCCTACAAAGCGTCTTCAATCATATTATGTCAGGCAATCCATACCTGCCGACTGGTTACCGGGCACACATTAAGCTGATTTACAAAAAGGGGAAGGACCCGAAGGACCCGGGATCTTATAGGCCCATCTCACTATTAAATGTGGACTCGAAGCTGCTCTCCAAGATCATAGCGGACAGATTAGCGTCTATACTCCCATCCCTTATACACCCAGCCCAAGCAGGTTTTGTTAAAGGGCGCTCAGCAGCCGCCAACATTAGAAAGGTTATAACCGCCCTGGAAATCACTAAAGCGAACCCCGACAACACGGCGGCGATCATCTCTTTAGATGCCGAAAAGGCCTTCGATAATGTTAATATACAGTGGCTAGACAAAGTACTGATACGCTTTGGCTTCTCCGGCGCTTTTTTACACACAATTAGAACCATGTACGCTTCCCCCGAGGCTCAGGTGGTAATAGCAGGCCACATTTCGGAACCTTTTAAGTTATACAAGGGTACCAGACAGGGGTGCCCTCTATCACCCCTGCTATTTAACCTGGCCCTGGAACCGTTGTCCAGATACATGCTGCATCATCCTGGGCTCCGGGGGATCAAAGTGGGCCAGGAGGAACTCCGTACCGCCATGTTTGCGGACGACGTTCTGATATTTACCGCAGACCCTAACCATGATTTACCGCTTATACAGGACATGTTTGCAGAATATAGATTATGTTCCGGCCTCCGTATAAACTTCACTAAAAGTGAAATCCTCCCGCTAAATACAGTTCATACTCCGCATTGGGCATCATCTACCCTCCTTCGGGTCAACACCAGTCATATTACTTATCTGGGCATAAAAATAGGTCGATTCTCCTCCTCCTTGTACCGTTTAAATTTCACACCAGTTATCGATAAAATGTGCGCAGAACTCAAAACATGGGCGAATTTGCCACTCTCTTTTAGCGGTAGGTGTCACCTATACAAAATGACCACCTTCCCCAAACTCCTCTACCCTCTCCAAACTTTGCCACTTCTCTTGAAACATGTAGATATCTCTAGACTACACAAAGCTGTCTCTTCATTTCTATGGAAAGGGAAACGCTCTAGAATATCGATGGCCAAATTACACTTAAACAAACGGGATGGGGGCATGGATCTTCCTGACACTCGGTTGTATAATGTGGTCTGCCTTGTGAGGAACTGTATAGACTGGTTGAGTCGTGAATCCAGATATACCAACTATGCCTTGGACTCAGAATTAGCCGCTCCCTGGAACCTATCGGCACTGCTGCACTGTGGAACAGCTGATCTCCCGGTGTCGCTGCGCGGCAATTTGCTGCTCAGGGATACTGTGATGGCTTGGAGGGACCTGAGGAGACGTTTTAAGTTGCCTCAGCGCCTCTCCAGGTTCTTGCCTATATGTAATCACCCCAAGTTCCCACAGGCCCAGCAGTGCTCTGCTTATGGGGACTGGTCAAGGCGAGGTGTTACTAGGTTTGCTCAATTGTTTGATGAATGTTCAGGTATGCCTCTCTCGTTTGACACCTTTGCTATTCGTTTTCATCTGCCGAAGGGTCACTACTTATACTACAGACAATGCCTAAGCTTTGTGGACTCAATCTGCCGCACGCCCCAAAATCGCTTTGCCACTTCACTACTGGATACGTGGCTACAACAGGGCAAACATAAGATTTCCCACCTATATAAACCCTTGCTTGCTGCACTCTCTCAACATGTCTCTGACCAAGTGGCGAAACCGTGGAATGCTATACTCCACTCTGATACAGCACATCACCGCATCCTATCCGGATATCTCACCACCCGCCGATACATCCCAAATGAGTTTTGGAGGGAACAGCAGTTCAAACTTATGCATCGGGCTTACTTTCCACACATAAGGTGGTCCGCAGATGTATCCCATCACTTCTGTACGCTGTGTAAGAGCCAATTTCCCTCTTTGCTTCACAAACTCTGGATGTGCCCTCCCATCGCCTCTTTTTGGGACAAGGTCTTACGGTATATATCGAACTACAAGGGACTAATGCTACCAAAGGACATTTACCTCCTGCTGTTTGGTGATCCATCGTTGCCCGATATTCATATACCCAAACACTCCCGGAGTATTTTGTTAAACAACAAACCATGGATACTCTCTTGCCTCATGATAGCTCGCAGACTAATCCTGAAGCGGTGGTTGGAGCCATCTCCTCCCACAACCAAAGATCTCCATGTGGACTTATCTAGGCTGCGTGACCTAGAATTTACAGGCCTGCAACACACTCCCTCTGCCACCGCCCTACGCTTTAACAGGAAATGGCATCTCTTTCCCACAATGGCAGGGGACTCTCATAGTAGACCTGGTCTGGACATTTGACCTTTCAATGGACGCACAAGATCTGGCAGACCCCTCTTCCTTCACACCTTGGTGCCGCTTCATTCCTAACTGCCCTCGGCAAAGGCCCGATCTGTCTTTATCATTATGGGGCACCATGACAAGCCATACGGTCTGTTGGGGATTTGATATTTATTTACTGCTATTATCTAGTTGCTAGCTGTGTAGTACTAGTTACATCTTACTGTTTTGTATGTGCAGAGAGTGTTTGAGACGGTGCCCAACGTTGATACTAAACTTTGCCTATGTTCATTTTCCTCCCAGGAGCAAATATAGGGGGCTTTGGCCCCGATAAACCGCATGTATCAGGTTTACACGCATATGTCTGGCTATCCATCCTCCCCCCCTTTTCCCTACCTTCTTCCCCTGACCCTACCGTTTCCCTTCTTAACCCCAGAAAATAGAAAAATGGTATCATTACTATCATTAATATCATTAATATTAATATCAATAATATGATCTGTTGTTGATACCTTTGGTTACAGAGATTACTGTTCTGTTATCCCTGGAGTTCTATACGCACATTCGCTTATTTTTGTTTCATGACCGATTGCCATTTACTGTGTATCCACACTATTTGTTCATTGTATGGTTGTAATGTATTTCTGCTGTAATGCGTTGAACTTCAATAAAATGTTATATAAAAAAAAAAACAAAACAGCATCTGATGAATGGGGTAGCTGATAGGCAGAACAGTGGTATAGGTGTATTTAGTAAACAGATAGGAAGGTCCGCGCCCCAACTCTCTAGGGTTCTCACATGGCAGAGCCGGGCATTGTATCCCTGCACTATACCTCCTCACCTGGAACCTCTTCCTAGTGCTAAGTGCACTGTCCCTAGCCAGCAGGGATTCAGTCCCTACAGGATACACTTCGCAAATGCACACCCACTGCTGTGACAGAGTACTATTTATTAGAAGTGTCCTCACTAAAGAGGGCCGTGGAGGTCATTCAGTGCAGCAGCGTTCAATCAGATGGCTGCTCTTCAGATGACACCTTCAAGGCCTCATAGGAACAAAAGCTTCTCTCGCAGAGGGTGGCAGAACAGAGCCACCTACAGAAGGGAGGCTGAACTGAACTTGCCTACGTACCAACAAGGCTTCCAATGCCTCAACTTTAAACTGCTTTATCAGGAACTTACTGTGTATACTATATATGTACATCAAGATTAAAATCAAACTTATAAAAAAATGAAAAAAAAAATCCACACTTGCATTGAGGCTCACTCTCGGCTCCTCCTCTTCTCACTGTGCCAGTGTGCTTCCTATGGGGGCGCACCTGCCTGTGTCTATAAACATGCACAACATGGCTCAGTCCCTCCCCCATTTCCTCCTCGCAGGATTTGTTTGACAGCAGCAGGAGCCAATGGCTCTTGTGAGGGGAGGAAGAAAGAGTTACTGCACTTGGGCACAGCTCTGGATTGATATCAAACTCAGGTAAGTATTTATGGAAATAAGGGGGCCATACAAATACTGGGACAGTTTTTACCTCAATGCAGGAAATGTATTAAGGTAAAAAAAAAAAAAAATGTCTTGCCTTTAGAACCACTTTAATTGTGTGAAAGCTTCACTTTTTTTTTTTTTTTACGACAATGAGACTATTTATAAGGGTCGAACAGCTGTGAACTTTTGTTCTTTTGAAGATTATTTTATTTTTGTCCTATTTAAAAAAAATTATGTTTTTTTTTTTCACCAGGGGAAATTTGTCAATTCATATATTTTACAGTTTACAATTTGCTACTCATCTCACAACTATTTTTAGCTGTTTTTTCTGTACTTTTTTTTTTTTTTTAAATACACCACATTTATAGCTGTTTATGTACTCTGAGATCAAAGCATGAGCATACTAAGTATGACACCATAACAATGTTGAATAGGATTACTTGATGCACGTCCTCTCTATGTTTGGCAGTTTCTTTCAGATTGAGTCCAGATCAAGCTTTGTTTTTCCGTCAGGCAGCAAAACAATTAAATATTATGGCCTTTTTTAATGATTTCATGATTAAATCAGAACTCCAGGAATATTATGACATAACAGACTTACCGTGGTCCAGCTTGGTAAAAACTGATCCTGCACATGCATTATCTGTATGACCACTGGACTAATTCTGTAAAGCAACATTTAATTCCTAATGATGCCTTTTCTAATAATATTTACTATTTATTTAAACAAATAAAACTTTCAAAAGGGAAAGTAAATCCCTTTTGGATTTTACCAGTGTCGAGAAGGTGGAGCTGAGAACTCCAAAAAAAAAAATCACACTGAAACACATGCATGTAAACTGTTTTACCTCCCCAAAAAATTGTGATGCAGAAAGTTTTCTAACTTACACATCCTTGTCACTTGGTACTGATCTCACTTTTCTCTATGAACGCAAAGCAGCTAGGTCAAGCATTGATAAGGCCATTCCTTTACACTCTCATATAAGCCAGCTCCTTGTGCAATGTATTTAAATCTGAATTGATTGCAGTGCTACCCAATCCTCTGCTAGTCGGAATTACGCATATATGTAACTCTATAACGCTAGTTTTTAAGACAGAGTTAAAGAGGTTGTATCCTCACAAAAAAATACCCTGCAGGACAAAGGCATAATGAGCTAGTATGCATCGCATACTTACCTTAAAACGAAGCCCGGACACGGTCGCCCAGACAGCGCTGAGGGAGCGGTCATGTTCCCTCTGCGTCTCTTCCGGGTTCGGCGGCTCCGGCACTGTGAGTGGCTGGAGCCGCGATGACGTCACTCCCGCGCATGCGCGCCAGAGTTTACTTTCTGGCAAGGAGTCGGCAAAGAGTTCTGAAGGTCCGCCAGACCTTCAGAGCACATGCGCCGCTGGTGTCAGTGGCTGCATGCAGGGCGAATATCTCCTAAACAATGCAGGTTTAGGAGATATTCATTTTACCTACAGATAAGCCTTATTATAGGCTTACCTGTAGGTAAAAGTTTAGTGGCAGAGCATACTACCGCTTTAATATTTAAAATACATGTAAGGTTTTTTTATGAATACATGATTGAGTTAACTTAGGGAAATTTATATTTACATACACTTGTGGCACTCTTTTGGGGGGGGGGGGGTTATGAGAAATGGCCCTCACCAAACAGGACATTGCGCTAAACTTGTAGGTAACAGGTAGGTAAGAGAACCAGAATCTTTGCTAAGTGGAAGAGTGGGTTTGATAATAAAGTTGGAAGTGCCTTCACCCAGAACAGAGCCTCTCTGAACACAGGAGATTCCCTTCCTGTGAAATGAGTGATCTAAACAAATTATTTGGATGCAGAGCAATTACTGCAACAAGAATATAGCATTGACCATAAGCATATAATGTAGATGCATACCAGTGTAGAAATAATACAAGCTTTATATAAGAAGAGATTATTAACAATACAAACATCCAATGTAAAAACAGGTATTATCAGCAAAGGGCCTGAGTCCTTGTGGAATTGTGGAATTGTATATATACTGTAGTTATTATTAGAGATACCTCCAGATAAATGTTTCAGCAAAGTTCAGGTGCAGCGTCTATCTTTGTATAAGAGACCTGAAGACAAGATCTGCAGTCATGGGGAGGTCCTCCAACTGATGCACAATCAGTCTGGAATGGAGAGTCTCAGCAGCAGGAACTATGGTGTGGAACTGGAAGTGTGGCACTGGAACTGAATCAGCCTATCTACTCTTTGCTTAAAGAGGAAGTAAACCCTCCTCTGGAAGTTGTACCTATAGGTAAGCCTATGATAAGGCTTACCTATAGGTACTGTAAATATCTCCTAAACATGTACCGTTTAGGAGATATTTACTTTCGATGCATCCAGTGACGTCACCGGCGCATGCGCTATGAAGGAACGGCCGCTCGTGCCGTTCCTTCAGAGCCCCATGCCGTGACTGTCGGCTCCCGCGCGCGTGCGCGGGAGTGACGTCACCGCGGCTCCGGCCAATCAGATGGCCGGATGCCGCGATCCCGGAAGACGGGCAACTAGACATGTCGCCCGTCATAGAGGTGAGCGGACGGCACGGCGGGGGCTCGTTCTAAGGTAAGTATTTCATAATGAGCTAGTATGCGATGCATACTAGCTCATTATGTATTTCTCTTTCAGGTTGTAGAAAAAAAATTTTTTTTTACCGAGTTTACAACCTCTTTAAGTCTCTCTCTATTGGTTTTCAACCTGACAAGCAACCAGACCTAAGCTAATGATCCCAGAGTGGTCATCAGATGCCTAACCTATACCTATGCTGGTTATCAAGCCCTAAGCTAAAAACTTTTTTAGAAAAGATAAAGGAACCGATAGAGGTCCCAGACATGCGCAAAATAAATAAAGAAACCTCAATAAACAAATAAATGACAGTGAGGAGGTGCACGTTTGTAAAATGTAATACATCTGAAATATAAATTTAACCAAAATAACCGCGCTCCTATAAACAAATCATAAATTAAACAGCCCCACAGTGAATATACAAAATACATGTAAGTAACTCCAATTAAAATAGGTGAATAAACATTATTGTGAAGTCCATGGTATATCCCAAGTGCAGATAACTTACTTTGTGTATCTCTTTTTCCACCAGCATGCAAACACACTACATACTCACCAGACTTAATTGACCCCCATTACAGGGAATCAAGATGTGCATACATGGAGAAATCCCAGGTTGCTGTTGTCATTCGTTCAATATGCAGATAAATACTATATTCAAAACTCCAAAGATGCCATATAACGATAAAGAAGAAAAGGGAAAAATCGCTCTCATAGTGTAGTATTAAAAATCATTTATTTTTAAAAAAGGTTGTATTGCACTTCTATCTAAGAAGAAAAGGATCAGAATGTACAGTAACGGAAATGCCGATTTGCACTACCTGTGTTCCAGCTGACAGAAGAGCTGACAAGAGCACCACCCTGCCACAAGTCCAACATATTGGACTTTAAAGGAAGTCTAGCAGCTCGATCAGTGAGTAGAGTAATGTTACTACTTGCACTCAACTTCTTTGGTTGACCATGGTGAGGCCTGTTCTAAGTGGAACCTGTCTTGTTAAACTGCTGTATGGTCTTGGCCACTGTGCTGCAGCTCAGTTTCAGGGTCTTGGCAATCTTCTTATAGCCTAGGCCATCTTTAGGTAGAGCAACAATTCCTTTTTATCAGATCTTCAGAGAGTTCTTTGCCCTGAGGTGCCATCTTGGACTTCCAGTGACCAGTATGAGTGAGTAAGAGTGATAACACCAAATTTAACACACCTGCTCCCCATTCACACCTGAGACCTTGTAAAACTAAGGAGTCACATGACACCGGGGAGGCAAAATGGCTAATTGTGGCTATTTGTGCCCAATTTGTACATTTTCACTTAGGGGTGTACTCTCTTTTATTCCTGGTGGTTTAGACATTAATTGCTGTGTGTTAAGTTATTTTGAGGGGACAGAAAATTTGCACTGTTATACAAGCTGTACACTCACTACTTTACATCGTAGCAAAGTGTAATTTCTTCAGTGTTGTCACATGAAAAGATATAATAAAATATTTACAAAAATGTGAGAGGTGCACTTACTTTTGTGAGATACTGTATATACTGTATA
Organism: Pelophylax lessonae; assembly: GCF_965119305.1. Lineage (NCBI taxonomy): Eukaryota > Metazoa > Chordata > Amphibia > Anura > Ranidae > Pelophylax > Pelophylax lessonae. The sequence goes on from NC_138769.1 coordinate 186,285,490, forward strand.
TATTTTTTTTTTACCAGCCTTTGGTGTCAGTGTATATATATATATATATTTACACTGACACAAAAGGCTGGTAAATAAAATAAACTCTTTTAGCTATCAATGTATAGTCCAAGATATAGTTCAAAAAATGTCTAATTTAGGCACCATAAACCCACATTTTGACTTAACTAAATTCCTACACATTTATTTTATTATTACATTACTTTTAGCAAACATTAGGATGTCCCTGCTAAAACCAACTATGTACTATAACAACAATAAGGAAGAATGTGTTAGGTAACATAAGCAACTCACAGCTAACACAATACAATGTAAATGAATAAAAAAACACCTCTTCATGTAGAAAGAATAACTAATTATAAGGTGTTATTATGAATAATCCTATTTTATGAAGGTTATTCTTATTGAAATGCAGTGAAACGATATTACTGCATCACTCCTGACAGTGGCAACTATATTATTTCTTCGTCACAAAGGCATTTTCTGTATTCACTTATCAAGTTTATAGCAAAAGTAAATTAAACCAAGCACTGTTATAGTATAAGCTACAGCAATCTTCCTCCACTTGCAATAACAAGCAATCAGAAACATTAAGATGGCACAAATCATGTACCTAATTTGATTTCACATGTTAATTAATAGAATAACAAAATACTCAACAATCAGTAATGATATAACACTTAGTCTTTAAAAACATCTCCAATTTGCTTAGAGTTTGGATTTAATAAAATTGAATATTAATACTTTCATAGTGGGTGGGCTCTAATCACAATGTGTAAGTATGTACAACATACTGCACTTGCACACTAACCCACTAGCATTCCCTGCGCTGTGTTCATGGCCGCTGAGATATTCTGCCAGTTTTTTTTTCTGGATTTGGCTTCTTCTGTGCCTTCCAGTGGGCAACCACTGTCTCCATTCTCAACATCTTACAGATGCTGGGAATCAGCTGGGAGTATCCACTGCACTGTTCATGAGCCAAAGGGCTTTGATTGTATGCAGATATGTATGTAATGTGTGCTTTCTGACCAGGTATTACATACAAAATCTACCAGGTTAAGTGTACATTGCACATGCTGAATGATGTTATAGACAGCGCAAGAAAAATCAGGAAAATATGTAAATTCTTCTTTTCATTCTGTCTTAATACAGAAAAGAATCTGTCACACACAATAAACTTTTCAGATAATAAAAAGCTCAGTGGTAGATGTGCTCACCAAAGACAGAAGTGAATCCACAACGCTGAGAAAAATCTCAGGGCATGTCTTAAAGTGTATTTAAAAATGAAAATGTAATATATTGCAGCTTACTAGTTCTTAGATGTGGGGGTTGCATGAGTTTTCTTTTTGTTTTTTTGCAGGTTTTATTTCCTTTATTTTCACCTGGTAATCCCATGAATAACACATTTGTAATGTCACTCTGTTTCTCCACTGTATCTATGGAGGGATCCATGGGTGTCACACTTGCCTACTCTCTTGATTTGGTTTATAAACACGTCTTCTGGTCTTCATCCCTATTATATGGAGGCATTGCTAGAAAGATCAAGGGGCATTTTCTGTACTTGCTAAAAATGTTCTCAGCATGAAAAAGAAAACGAATGCAGACACCCCGTCTAAGGAGTGGTAAGCTGCATGTTATTACATTTTTGTTCTTGTTTTTAGATATCCTACAACCAATTCTCTACTGGAGCATTTTTTTTCATGTTAAAGGATGCATTTTTGACAAAAAAAAAATGTAAACCCATAAAACATTATATGTTTTCTAAAAGCAGAGGCCCTGTAGAATAAATAGATGATAGCTGTGTTTTTTTTCTATAGCCTTTTCCCCCAGGATTGCTTTTTTTTAGAATAGAAGAGGGTGGCGGTCCTGCATGTGCAGGTTTACATAGACTAGACTGTTAAACAGGTCAACGGGTATGCAGAGGAAGAGGTGGTGGATGGTTACACAGCAATGCTGTAAGTGAATCATTATAATATAACCAAAAAATAGCACCATTCAATACTGCATTGAAGGCTTAAATAAGTAGGATTTTTACCTTGCCTGTAATGGCAATTAATTACTAACCTTGCCCTAACATTTATTCAAAGCCCCAATAATGTTGCCCAGACTTTGCATGTTACATAATTAATTAAAAACACTTTAAAGCAAGTCCTCATTTACCTATGTAGCTATTTGCACTAGGGGGAAATTCACCTTCAAAATTCACAACAGAGGTACTGAAATCACAAACTCTTTTTCCTTACTTTCTATGGAAGCAAGAACTTGGCGGACTGTCAGTCTTCTAATATAAACAAATGGCAGTTGTTTGTAAGCAGCTAGAAAGAAACCAACTGAAGATGGGATTGGGTAATTAATGAACTTGTGGCACAGGTTAAATTGGTTGTAAAAGATGAAGGATAGCCTTTAGATATAACTTACTAAGCATACAAATGGACTGGACTTCTATACATACAGAAGATCTGTACATTTTTACTTTCAACCATTACCTGAAAGTGAAAATGCCTTTTATGTGAAGTATTTTGCCAGTATGAAGTAACCAAGACATTATTGTTGTGCACAGCTTCTCCTATTTATTATTTATTTTCTTAGTCTGCAACTCATGTCAAGTACTGTGTTCATCTGTTTCAACATAAAATCATGTTTTGTTTTGGACATTTTTCAACAATTAAGCCCTGAAGCATTTACTGCAGATGACATTTCGAAACTCATTTATTTGGCATTTCAGCGTTTTTTATGCAACATTTGCATTTAAGGAGAAAAATGTCAGTAGCTATAATATTATACTTGATAAGGAATTATCAGCTTAATTGAACATTCTGATTAATGTTAGCAAACAATTTGGAGTTTGCATAGAAAACGATCAGAATTAACAATTTGGGAATATGTTTTATATATTAAACATGTACTTGTAAATACATGTAAGTAGAAGAAATAGAATATTTTTTCATTAAAATTGTTTTTGTGTCACTTTATTTTATTGAAAAAGATGTTAACAAGAATAAGGTGTAGTCAGGCTAAATAAAGCCTTGGTTACTATAATTACTATGTCGTCAGGCTGCTTAATAAGCAAAGAAAATTGTATTTATTTCTGTATTTAATTATTTATTTATATTAAGAGGAATATTTATAAAGCAGTTATAGAAAACACATGTACCTGCAAGATTTACCTGCAGTAAATGTTTGCTGAATGTCAGACTCACTGCTATATAACTATGCCCCTAGGAGTGAATTATTAAGACTGTGATTAGAAGCTGCCCAGTGTTGGCAGCACACTGGAGAGTTGGACCTCTGCTCTCACACAGAACACCGAGTCCTGGGTCTCTTGCAATCTGACACTCTTACTACACAGCACTAAAATCAACAACTCTGCATGAATATTGTTGGTCTGGGTCCTTTGCAGAGGCAGTGTCCGGCCATTGTTAACTGCTCTGTATGAGAGTAGCAGTCAGGATCTTCTGGTCGATATGGATGGGGACAAGGGCCTCTTCCCCATAACCCTGGCTAGTGATTGTGGGGGTCTGTGAGTGGGAGGGATCCCCCTACCCCCCCCATGTGAATGAGTATGGGGTACATAGTACCCCTTCTAATTCACTCAAAAAAAAAGTTTAGTGTTAAAAAAAGACATTAGACAGTTTTAACAAGTCCTTAATTTAATAGAAGTAAATTTAAAAAATGTTACCCGATGTGGATCCAGTATCAATCATGATGCCCACCACCACGGCCAACCCAAAAAAAAGAAAGAAAAAAAGGCCCATTGCGCCAAAGTCTTCCGTGATGTCACTGGGTGAGTCTGCCCCTTTGTGATGTCATCAGCCAGGGGCATGCTGGGTCAATGAGGTCACAAGGGGTGGGGTAATCACAGTGCATGAATAATATGCAACATGGTGCACTGAAATGTATATGCTATGGGGATCACTGACAAGGTATGTCGGGATGCCATTTATAATAAATAGTACTGTATGCAACACCCTGTGTATTGTGCAGTACCATACATTGTAGTAATACTTGTGACCACAATACATGTCTGTGAAGCCAGTCTCATGGTTGGTAGTCACAAGAAGTGACAAGTGTTGGGCGAATGGTTCAGCCCGAGCAAGAGTTTTTATTTATTTTGACACTTTTTTGGTGAATGGGTAGGGGTATCCCATACTCATTCACATAGGGGGGGCTGGGATCTGGAGGCTTCCAGATTCAGATAAGCCCCCTGGCCGCAGACTCCCACAGCCCAGGGTTGTGGGGAAGGGACCCTTGTCCCCATCTACATGGGAACAAGGTGCTTTGGGATGGGGGGGGGGCAGAGCCTGGTATTGTTCAGGAAGGGGGAGGGGGGCGTTCGCCCCCCCCCCTTTCCTGGCTTGCCAGGCTGTGTGCTCGGGTATGTTATTTTTTTAAATTTCCTCGTGGAATTCCCCTTAAGATTCAAATACAGGTAGCTGCTGACTTATATTATTAGGACACTTACCTGTCCAGTTAGCCAGCGGTGTCCTTAACCAAGCTAATTTTTCAGTTGGTTATGCCGCCATCTCCACTAAGGGTAACCTGCAGTAAAGCCTTGCGGCTTCACAGCCGGTTCCCTACTGCACAAGTGCGCTGCACTCTGTGAATGGGCCGGCTGCGGGGGGAAGGAGGAGGGGGGGGCGATTTTGTGGCTGAGTCAAAACTAGGTACCCATTCCCCCCTGAAAGGTGCAAAATGTGGCAGCAGAGGGGGGGGGGGGGCAGACAAGCAGAGCTTCCCCTTTTATGTGGAGCTCGGCTTTAAGCTTAGTGAAAACGGCTAAATGTCAGGCATGTGTGTACGGCAGCTGGTCCGAAAGAAGTTGGATATTTGGCCGGCTTCTACCAAAGGGTCATGACTGAGAGCGCTGACCAGAGTGTTCGATTTGTTAGTACAGTGGCTCCGACCTGATCTGTCAGGTTTTTTTTTTGTTCAACCCAGAGGGTTGAACATACTGGTAGTGTGTACGAGGCTTTACAATTTGCTCTTGAACATAACAATATTATAAGATAAATGAATACGTGAAATAGATAGATAGATAGATAGATAGATAGATAGATAGATAGATAGATAGATAGATAGATAGATAGATAGATAGATAGATAGATAGATAGATAGATAGATCATAGGCATGTGCAGGGGGTTTTCCGGGGGTGCCTGGGCACACCCTAATCATCCCGTGCGGCACAGATTCCCCCTGCTTCTTCACCAAAGCCCCCCAACAGGGCTCCTAAAAAAATTGTAAAAAACAATAAAGAAATAAAACAAAAATCTTCTGACACCGGCCACTGCCCTACTGACAAGTCCACCGCCCCATTTACACTGTCCATGTTTTAATACATTTGGAGTGCACACCTATAAGACAGACAGACAGACAGACAGATTCAATAGTTTAACACACCCCATGAAATATATGATACTCGATTCTAGCTAGACATTTTTCCGTTCTGCTTAGAGTAATGGATTTAAAGATTTGCTTTAAAACTTAGCTTGTGTGCCATATCATACAAATTAATTCAGAAAGTGTTAATCTTCTTAAAACTGTTGAGCAAGTATGGCAGATGACTAAAGGCTTTCCAGTGTTGCATCGCATAAGCAGAAATAAGTGCATCTGTGAGGTTGAGCAGCCTGGTTCAGGCGATGCATGTAAAAATCTTCTTCAGAACTGACTAGAGAACACAACACCTGCAAACTGCAAAGATCTGTTTTCTTCTCCCTTTTGGATAAAACTTAAAAAAAAAAAAAAGGGGCTTCATTTCAAATGTAATTGGTACCATCAGCTCAAGATTAAACCAGTATGTCAGCACTTATCGTTGAGGTGGCACTACACAAATAACTGTAGTTTATCTATGAATGCAATTTAGCTTTCTTTAAACTGTCATATTTAGTAAGTTCCTTTAACCACTTGCCTACAGTGCACTTTCACCCCCTTCCTGCCCAGACTGATTTTCAGCTTTCAGCGCTCTCACACTTTGAATGACAATTACTCAGTCATGCAACACTGTACCCATAAAAAATTTGCGTCCTTTTTTTCACACAAATAGAGCTTTCTTTTGATGGTATTTAATCACTACTGGGTTTTTTATTTTTTGTGCTTTAAATAAAAAAAGACTGAAAATATTGTGAAAAAAACGCATTTTTCTTTGTTTCTGTCATAAAATTTAGCAAATGAGTAATTTTTCTTCACAAATTTTGGTCAAAATTTATACTGCTACTTATCTTTGGTAAAAAATAACCCAAATAAGTGTATATTATTTGGTCTTTGTGAAAGTTATAGAGTCCACAAGTTATGGTGCTATTCATTGAAAATTGATCACACTTGACCACACCTGATGTACTGAAGGCCTATCTCATTTCTTGAGACACTAAAAAGTCAGGAAAGTACAAATACCCCCCAAATGACCCCTTTTTTGGAAAGTAGACATTCCAAGGTATTTAATACGGGGCATGGTGAGTTTTTTGAAGTTGTCATTTTTTCCCACAACTCTTTGCAAAATGAAGATTTTTTTTCTTTTTTTTTTTTTTTTTTTTTACAAATTGACGTATTAACAGGTTATTTCTCTCACACAGCATATGTATACTTGCAACTACACCCCAAAACACATTCTACTACTCCTCCTGAGTATGGCGATACCACATGTGTGAGACTTTTTCACAGCCTGGTCACATACAGAGGCCTAACATCCAAGTAGTACCGTCCGGCATTCTAGGAGCACATATTACACATATAATTTCCTGACAACCTATCGTACTTTTGAAGGCCCTGGAGCACCAGGACAATGGAAACCCCCATAAAATGACCCCATTTTGGAAAGCAAACAGCCCAACGTATAATTTTTGAGGCATAATGAGTCTTTTGAATATATCATTTTTTTCCACAAGTTTTTGGAAAATGTGGAAAGAAAATGAAAACACATTTTTTTTACACAAAGCTGTCAATTTATGCAATATTTCTAACACATAGCATGTACATAGCAAAAATTGCACCCCAAAATACATTCTGCTATTCCTCCTGAGTATGGCGATACCACATGTGTAACACTTTTTCACAGCCTGGCCACATACATAGGCCTAACATCCAAGTAGCGCTTTACACAAAGTTGTCCATTAATCCACTTTAAGACTGGGCCTATTTTTGACACTTGGTGTTTACAAGCTAAAATCATTTTTTTTGCTAGAAAACTACTTGGAACCCCCAAACATTATATATTTTTTTTTAACAGAGACCCTAGAGAATAAAATGGAGATCGTTGCAATATTTTTTATCACACCATATTTGCGCAGCAGTCTTCCAAATGCGATTTTTTTGAAAAAAAATCACTTTTTTGAACTAAAAAATAAGAAAACAGTAAATTTAGCCCATTTTTTTTCCATAATGTGAAAGATAATGTTACGCCGAGTAATTAGATACCCAACATGTCATGCTTCAAAATTGCGCATGCTCACAGAATGGCGCCAAACATTGGTACTTAAAAATCCCCATAGGCAACATTTAAAAAATTTCTGCAGGTTACTAGCTTAGAGTTACAGAGGAGGTCTAGAGCTCAAATTATTGCTCTCGCTCTAACGATCGCGGCGATACCTCACATGTATGGTTTGAACACCGTTTATATACGTGGGCGGGACTTGCGTATGCATTTGCTTCTGCGCGCAAGCTAACGAGGACAAGGCGCTTTAATTTTTTTTCTTTTTTCCTATTTATTTTATTTATTATTTTTTTATTTTTACACAGTTTAAAAAAAAAATGTTTTGATCATTTTTATTCCTATTACAAGGAATGTAAACATCCCTTGTAATAGAAATAGGCATGACAGGTCCTCTTTATTGTGAGATCTGGGGTCAAAAAGACCTCACACCTCACAACTACACTAAAAAAGAAAAAAAAAAAAATTGTTGAAAGAGGAAAAAAAAAAAAAGAAAAAAAAAGCTGCCCTTTAAACCGGTTGCTAGGCAACGTCTTTTGACGTAGCTCCGGTCCTCCAAGACCATAGAGTCGAGTGAGGGCCATCTTGCCCTCACTCGACTTCCTGTCTCTGAGGATCAGGGACCGGATAGTTTTCCCCACTGCCGGCGGGTCCGGTAAGCTGGGAAAACGTCTGGGATGCGGCAGGAGGGGGGGGGGGGGGCACCTCTTCCCCTGCACCGTAAGGGTAATTCCGCGGCGAATCCGCCACTGGGACCACCCTTATCTGAAAGCCGACCGCCCCCGCCGTTTCAAAAAATACCGGGGTTATGGGGGCTATCTGCTGCCATAACCCCAGTATTTAGCTTTTAATGGCCGATGCATATAGTCGTTAGGCGGTCAGTAAGTGATTGCATGTATATGGCAAACAGGTGACGATGACTGATGGGGTGACAGGTGACGATGACTGATGGGGTGACAGGTGACAATGACTGATGGGGTGACAGGTGACGATGACTGATGGGGTGACAGGTGGAGATGACTGATGGGGTGACGATGATTGATGAGGTGACAGGTGATGATGATTGATGAGGTGACAAGTGACGATGATTGATGAGGTGACAAGTGACGATGATTGATGGGGTGACAGATGACAATCACTGACGGGGTGACATGTGACGATGATTGATGGGGTGACAAGTGACGATCACTGATGGGGTGACAAGTGACGATGATTGATGGGGTGACAGATGACGATGACTGATGGGGTGACAGGTGACGGTGATTGATGGGGTGACAGGTGACGGCGATGGTCACTGATGGGTGACAGGTGACGGGCGATGGTGCACGGCGGTACTGATGGCAGTCTCTGGTGACCGGTGAACTTTAGGCTACGTTCACATGTGAGCGTAGCGATCGTGGGCAGATTCACTGCGATTCTGCCCGCGATCCAGAAATCTTTGCAAATTGCGGGATGCCTGTGCGTTGCCTGTGATTTGCAATAGCACCCCAAACGCTGTGCGATGTTGCTGCGATTTCCGCCTGCCGAATCGAGGTAACATCACGCAAACAACGCATGGCGCCCCAAAGAAGCTCTTGTACCTTTTTTGGGCGTCATGCGATGTTTGCGTGATGTTACCGCGATTCGGCAGGCGGAAATGGCGGCAACATCGCACAGCGTTTGGGGTGCTATTGCAAAAAACGGGCAACGCACAGGCGTCCCGCAATTTGCAATGATTTCCGGATCGCGGGCAGAATCGCTGTGATTCTGCCTGCGATCGCTGCGCTCACATGTGAACGTAGCCTTATGGGTGTCAATTTCTGGGCACTGATGGGGTGACTGTTGGGTGACAGGTGACATTGGGGGGGGGCTGAGGACTGTGTGGGGGAACCTTTATTTGTGTGATTTTACATGTGTACAGAGCAGTAACTCACTATTTCTAGCTCTGCTCCCCTCATACTGGAAACTGTATGAGGGGAGAAGAGCTAGTAACAGTCAGTTACTGCTCTGTGTTTACATTTTGTGATCGGCTGTGAATGGATTCACAGCCGATCACTTAGTAAACAGTCACTGTCAGTGACTGTTTACTACCGCCGGTGACAGCTGTGTTCCTACGGAACACAGTGCCACCGACATGACCGCACTGCGTGCTCCCGATCGCGCATGCGCGGTCATCTTCCGGGCTCCGCTATTGTGATCGGCTGTGTCATTGGAACACAGCCGATCACGTGGGAAACAGCCATGCCTATTGGCTGTTTCCCCCCTGCCGGTGACCGGCTGTGTCCCGGGGACACGCCGACACCGGCAGTGCACGGCGGCGCGCCCGCGATCGCGCGCCTGCCCTGCATTTCCTGCGGACATCATATGACGTCCGCCCAGGATAATAGCCGCACCGTCCCGCCATCATATGACGGCGGGCGGGCGGTAAGTGGTTAAATAATAAAGTTATGTCTTTATATTTTATATACAGAATTTCCATAAATTCTTACATGCTTTAAAGTTATTGTAAAGGATCCCCTTGTAAAACAACCCATTCCGTTTAAAACTGAAATAAAAGGCAAAACATTTAATAACCTTTTTTTTCCCTTTTTTATAAGTGATCACATCCCCTCTGTTCTCAGCGACATAAGAGCTGGGGAAAGGAGAAGTGGCAGCACACTGAACTCTCCTGTGAATGGCTGTGCAGAGTGGGGTGGTGGTGGGGGTGGGGCCGGGGGGTGGGGTTGTCAAGACAAATGTGATCATTGGAGGAGAGCACAGTGTAGCTAGAGAACTGACCACAATGTGTTCTCCTGCTTGGTGTGGTCAGTTTCTAATAGAAAAGCAGAGGGACTGACAGGAAGACCAGGGGTTTCACATAAAGGAAGCAATACAAAGAGAACAGGATACTTTCTCATACAAGTACATGGTACAGTAGCCACATATCAGGAATATAAAGTTTTAGGGTAACAAAACGCTTTAAGCCAGGGATCCTCAAACTATGGCCCTCCAGCTGTTGCAGAACTACACATCCCATGAGGCATTGTAAAACTCTGACATTCACAGACATGGTAGGGCATTATGGGAATTGTAGTTCCTTAACAACTAGAGGGCCATAGTTTGAGGACCCCTGCTTTAAGCAAATAGATAAAATAAATATTAGTTATAAACTGTGTTATTCTAGGATTATTTTGAGGCAAGCTTCCGTCTTCAGCCTGATGTGTCTAATTTATAATATACTGGGTTATCTGAGCAGGAGTCATTATAAGTAGGATGATTGCTGTGTTTACAGACCTCCCAATTTTTTGAGATGGGAATGAGGGACACCTATTAGCAAAAGTATGTAGGCATAGGACACGCCCCCTGCCACACCCCCTCAATGGAGAATTATACAAAAAAATGTTTAGTTAAACCCACAAGTGCCTTTTTTACCACCACAGTTCCTTTATATTGGTTTTTGAATTTTACAAATGCAGTCATTTGGAAATAGGATGAAAGGTTTAGCACTGGGAAACACTTTTTGAAAGATAAAAAAGTGCATTTTATAAAACAACTATATAGATCAGACCAAAATGAGGGACAAATGAGGAGGAAAGAGGGACAGAGGGACTTTGTTCCAAATCAGGGACAGTCTGTTGAAATCAGGGAGAGTTGGGAGATCTATGTCTATGATGTGTTTATGATGTATTCTATAAGCATGTGACACTTCAGGGCACAGTTTTAGAATGCTTACAGACATCATCTGTCATAAGATCCCCTTTTGTGTTCTTTTCCCCTCCAGGGTATTCCTCTTTGTGTTTTGTTAGTTGGTAAGTCCCAGAACAGTATCGGGCATGTGTGAAGAGACCAAAGTGTGACGGTATGGAACATATCAAAGCTTATCTATGACAGTCATGTGCAAATATTCAATTGGTTTCACATTCCTCCATAGTATACACTGTATCCTAAGGGAAGATAGCAATCCATTCTATTGCAGGTTCCTTTGTCTATTTTTAAATGACTGTTAAAGTGGAACTTCACTCTCCCAATCAACATTTATTCATTTTAATCCTCGTGCTGCTAGCATTAGTAAATATATATATATGAAAGTATATCATATTTACTTGCATTAAACTTTTTTTTTTTTTTTTTTTTTTTACATTTCTTCAGTTACTTCCTGGTTTCCTGCCTAGGTAAATTATGTTTTACATACCAGGAGTCTTCAGGAGTGATTTTCGTAGCTAAGCACGCTCCCTGCATGCATACTTGAACTAAGTAAATGCTGCATGAATCATCTGCCTTACTTAATAAGATGGCCATGGCCAGAAATGCTAGGGGGTGTTTTTCTAAGTGATTTCTCACCAAAATAAAGCATGGAGACATGGATGAATGGAGGAGTTTGCTTTGAATGTTCAAAATGAATTAAAAAGCGTTTTTAGTTTGTGGTGAAGATCTGCTTCAAGCAGAGGATGGCCACGTGCATTATGGCTTCTATGAAGCCAAGTTGGGGATTTTCTCAGTACTTCTACAGGACTGCTGTAGTAACCCTTTTACACTGGGTTTCTGCCCAACGGACTCCATTTTGCTCAGCAGGGATCGATCTGCCGATCCCCGCTGAGCAGGCAATTGACAGGTCCATCTCCGATTACTTTACAGAGACAGACCTGTCAGATCCCCGCTCTCCTCTACAGGAGATCGGATGAAAACGGTCCACCTGTCCATTTTCATCCAATCCTATCCGATCCGATCCTCCAGATGGATGGAAAATAGGGTTACCATCTGTCTGGATTTCACGGACAGGATCGGATAGCAGCAGATGTCAGCGGACATGTCCCTGCTGACATCCACCGCTCTATAGGGGTGCATGGAGCATCCGATCAGGTCTGCCTGTCTGTTTTCATCCAATCCTATCTGATCTGATCCTCCAGACCAAGGGTCTTCAAACTATGGCCCTCCAGTTGTTCAGGAACTACAATTCCCATCATGCCTAGTCATGTCTGTAAATGTCAGCGTTTTACAATGCCTCATGGGATGTGTAGTTCCGCAACAGCTGGAGGGCCGTAGTTTGAGAATCCCTGCTCCAGACAGATGGAAAATAGGGTTACCATCCGTCTGGATTTCACAGACAGGATCAGATCGGATAGCAGCGGATGTCAATGAACATGTCACCGCTGACATCCGCCACTCCATAGGGGTGCATGGAGCATCCGATCAGGTCCGCCTGAAAAACTGATAGGTGATCCTGATCATAAAGCCCCTGTGAAAGGGCCCTAATGGAGTTGATTTACTAAATCTGGAGAGTGCAAAATGTGGTGCAGCTGTGCATGGTAGCCAATCAGCTTCTAACTTCAGCTTGTTCAAATAAAGCGATACTAAAGACTTTTTTTTTTTTTCTTAACAAACATGGTATACTTACCTGCTCTTTGCAGTGGTCTTTCACAGAGCAGCCCGGATCTTTCGCTTCTCAGGTCCCACAAGGGTGATCCTGGCTCCTCCCTCCTGCCGGGTGCCCCCATAGCAAGTAGCTTGCTCTAAAGGCAATGAAGCAGGTGTGTTCCTGACCCGCTGCTCTGTGTCCATTCACACATGGAGCCACGGCTGGCCCCGCTCCCTCCATCTCCTGATTGGCTCACTGGCTGTGATTGACAGCCAATGCCAAAAGCCAATCAGGAGTGCAAGTCCCCAGAGAGGCAAGGCTCTCGTGGACATCACTCGAGAGGGGGCTTAGGTAAGTATGGGGGGGGGGGGGGGCTGCTGCACAGCAGAAGGGGAGCGTGAGACCGTAGACTTCCGGGTTGGTGGAACGCTGGCGTGAAGCGGTGTTCAACATCCAGCTACCGTGATTTTACATGACTTACAAAGCGAAAGTTTCTTGGAATTGTAGTAAGTGCATTACCTTTAATAAAAGCTTGATGTTTTCAACGTATTGCACCATGAGAGCTTTTCTTGCTTTTCCATATGTCCATATTGAGATCCTGTATTTGGTCTGAATGCTTACCCCGGTGAATGAGGGAATTTGGAGCGGAGGATCGTTTATTTATTGGATCATTATGCCTATGTGACCCCCTATAATCAAGGGGTCATATACTTCTGGTAAGAAGTACCTTGTAAGAGCACTGGGTGAAAGTATGGAGGTGGAGGCTCTATAACACTTCTATCAAGTCTATGCTTTTATCAAAATTGTTGTCGCTGATTGTCTGGACTTTTTATTGATAATAAGCAAATTTAGACTTTTAAACTCCTTTATATTCCTATTTATTGTATTTAAATTTGCACTAGCACTTTATTGATTCACGTCACATGTTGAGCGCAATATATTCACCATTTAGAAATTGTCACAGCTTTTCAGCTATTTTGTTTGCAGCACACAGTGGGGAAGCAATTCCTCAAACTTAATTCATTATGTTTTACGTTCACCAGTATTTATGTGGCTATTTAGCCTTATCACATAATTATTCATTTGCGCAGTTTCATTTGGTCCTTACCATTTTTTCTTTAGTATATATTATTTGGTCTTTGTGAAGGTTATAGAGTCTACAAGCTATGGTGCCAATCATTAAAAATTGATCACACCTGATGTACTGACTGCCTATCTCATTTCTTGAGACACTAACAAGTCAGGAAAGTGCAAATACCCCCCAAATGACCCATTCCAAGGCATTTAGCCCCTTGGAACCTAAGCCTTTTCCTGACATCTGTTGCTTACAAGTTAAAATCAGTATTTTTTTGCTAGAAAATTACTTAGAACCCCCAAACATTATATATATATATATATATATATATATATATATATATATATATTTAACCCCAGTACAACCCACTAAAGCCGAGGCTGGATATTTGCATTCCATTGGTGTAAGGGGATAGTAAGAGTCATGGTGATTTTTTTTTTAAGTTGTAATTTCTTCCCACAATTCTTTGTAAAATGAAGATTTTTTATTTATCTAATTTTTTTTCACAAAATTGTCATATTACCAAGTTATTTCTCACACACTGTATAGGTATACTTGCAACTACACCCCAAAATACATTCTGCTACTTCTCTTGAGTAGGACAATACCACATGTGAGAAACTTTTACACAGCCTGGCCACATACAGAAGCCCAACATCCAAGTAGCACCTCCTTGCGTTCTAGGAGCATAAATTACACATATAATTTCCTGACAACCTATAACACTTTTGAAGGCCCTGGAGCACAAGGAAAATTGAAACGCCCACAAAATGACCCAATTTTGGAAAGCAAACACCCCAACATATAATCTAGGAGGCATTATGAGTCTTTTGAACATGTCATTTTTTCCCACAAGTTTTTGGTAAATGTGGAAAGAAAATGAAAACACATTTCTTTTTACAAAAGTTGTCCATTTATACGATATTTCCAACACATAGCATATACATAGAAAAAATGACACCCCAAAATACATTGGCCACATACAGAGGCCCAACATTCAGGGAACACCGTCAGGTGCTCTAAGGACATAAAATTAAAAATCTAATTTCCTAACTACCCATTACACTTTTGTGAGGCACTGAAGGACACTGATAAGCACTGTAGTGGCACTGATGTGGCACGGATGAGCACTGCTGTGGCATGGATGTGGCACAGATGAGCACTGATGGGGCATGGATGTGGCACAGATGAGCACTGATGTGGCATGGATGAGCACTAGTGTGGCATGGATGTGGCAGGGATGAGCACTGATGTGGCACGGATGAGCACTGCTGTGGCATGGATGTGGCACAGATGAGCACAGATGATGTGGCATGAATGTAGCACAGATGAGCACTGCTGTGGCATGGATGTGGCACAGATGAGCACTGATGTGGCATGGATGTGGCACACATGAGCACTGACATGGATAAGCATGGATTTAGCATGGATGAGCACTGATGTGGCATGAATGAGACATGGATGTGGCATGAATAAGCATGGATGGGGCACGGATGAGCACTGATGTGGCATGGATGAGGCACAGATGAGCACTGATGTGGCATGGGTGGGCACAGATGAAGCATATGTGGCATGGATGAGCATGGATGAGGCACAGCTGGGCATGAATGAGGCATAATTAAGGCACGGATTAGGCACGGATGGCCATGACTGAGGCATGATAGAGGCATGATCGAGGCACACTTAAGGCATGATTGAGGCATACTTGAGGCACAATTGAGGCACAATTGAAGCATGATTGAGGCACGGATCAGGCAGAGGTGAGCAAGTGATGAGAAAAGAGGAAAAAACACTCGCGCGAGGAAAGAAAATGTGTGTGTGTGACTTAAATGAATATAATAATGGACTGCTGCTGCTACAACCCACAGTGGTGTGAAAGTGAAAAAACTGTAATATAGGATATATTACTAGCAGTGCAATACCTTAAATGAAAATAATACCACTGAAACCAACAATGGTGAGGAAATGCGTAGTATGTCAAATATACGTAACAACTCTAGGTATTGTCATATGAAATACATATGAAAAAATTCCATCATGTGTGTTGCATTATCCCCAAAAATAGATACAGTGGGGATCGAGAGTTTGGGCACCCCAGGTAAAAAATATGTATTAATGTGCATAAAGAAGCCAAGGAAAGATGGAAAAATCTCCAAAAGGCATCAAATTACAGATTAGACATTCTTATAATATGTTAACAAAAGTTAGATTTTATTTCCATCATTGACACTTTCAAAATTACAGAAAACAAAAAAATGGCGTCTGCAAAAGTTTGGGCACCCTGCAGAATTTATAGCATGCACTGCCCCCTTTGCAAGGCTGAGACCTGCCAGTGTGATGGATTGTTCTCAATCATCATCTGGGAAGACCAGGTGATGTCAATCTCAAAGGTTTTAAATGCCCAGACTCATTTGACCTTGCCCCAACAATAAGCACCATGGGATCTTCTAAGCAGTTGTCTAGAAAACTGAAACTGAAAATAGTTGATGCTCACAAAGCTGGAGAAGGCCATAAGAAGATAGCAAAGCATTTTCAGATGTTAATATCGTCTGTTCGGAATGTAATTAAGAAATGGCAGTCATCAGGAACAGTGGAAGTTAAAGCAAGATCTGGAAGACCAAGAAAAATATCAGACAGAACAGCTCGCAGGATTGTGAGAAAAACAATTCAAAACTTTGGACACTGGAGTTGTGGTACACTATTCCACTATAAAGAGATACTTGTACAAATATGGTCTTCATGGAAGAGAAATATGGTCTTCATGGACGTAGAAGAAAACCTCTTCTACGTCCTCACCACAAAAATCAGCGTTTGAACTTTGCAAATGAACATATAGACAAGCCTGATGCATTTTGGAAACAAGTTCTGTGGACCAATGAGTTTAAAATTGAACTTTTTAGCCGGAATGAGCAAAGGTACGTTTGGAGAAGATGGGGCACAGAATTTAATAAAAAAAGAACCTCTGTCCAACTGTTAAGCACGGGGTGGATCAATCATGCTCTAGGGTTGTATTGCAGCCAGTGGCACAGGGAACATCTCACGAGTAGAAGGAAAAATGGGATTCAATACAATTTCAGCAAATTTTGGATAGTAACTTGATGCCATCTGTGAAAAAACTGAAGTTAAAGAGAGATGGCTTCTACAAATGGATAATGATCCTAAACACACCTCGAAATCCACAGGGGATTACAGCAAGAGGTGTAAACTGAAGGTTTTGCCATGGCCTTCACAATCTCCTGACCTCAACATAATTGAAAATCTATGGATAGACCTTAAAAGAGCAGTGTGACAGACAGCCCAGAAATCTCAAAGAAATGGAAGACTTTTGTAAGGAAGAGTGGGCAAAGATACCTCAAACAAGAACTGAAAGACTCTTGGCTGGCTACAAAAAACATTTACAAGCTGTGATACTTGCCAAAGGGAGCAGTACAAGATATTAACTCTGCAGGGTGCCCAAACTTTTGCAGACGCCATTTGTTTGTTTTCTGTGATTTTGAAAGTGTAAATGATGGAAATAAAATCTAACTTTTGTTGACATATTATAAGAATGTCTAATCTGTCATTTGATGCCTTTTGGGGATTTTTCCATCTTTCCTTGGCTTCTTTATGCACATTAAAACAAATTTTAGCTGGGGTGCCCAAACTTTCGATCCCCACTGTAAATCAATATAATTAAATACAGATGACAGCTAAAGTGCAAAAAGTGCCAATAAAATGCATATAGTGTCCTTATGCAGTATAGGCTTACAAAAAGCAAATATAACAATATACTGAGATACAAATGTCAATTAAAAGTGCAAAATGTGCCAAAAAGGTGCATATAGTGCCCTTATGCTGTATAGTCTTTCAGAAAGTTCAATATCCAAAAGGGAGGTGAAAATGAATATGCTGCTACTGATGTAGCACAGAGAAAATTTCTTCAGAACAATCCCTCTGGAGTGCGATGTAAAGCAATGGTGGTGTCACCCTCCGTGCTCGTGGGATATAGCAAAATTGCACACTCACCGGAAGGTGTTGACCTCCAATACCATACGGCAAGGGGAGTCAAAAAGGCTTTAGGATGAAAGTATCCATATAGATGTCCCCTCCGTCCGTGCCCGGATGGTCCTGGATGGTCCTAATGGTGGATGTGTGGGGGTACAAAAATAGGACTCCTCATAGTGTAATAGGTAAAATAGCCAAAATGTATTAAAAATGTTAATGTACACAAAATAAAAAAACATTAGTGGTACAATGGAGATTGTGCTATGGAGACTGCTATAAACACACTATCCAAAATAATGGAAGCCGGCTCACGCTGCTGACACGCAGCCCACCGCTGCACGGAGCTTCCTGGTGTGTTACAACAGGTTGCGGTCCAAGGCACTTACCAGAATGAGGCTACATGCATCTCAATTTGATGCATTTTTTTGGGCTGTTCACTCACAGTTGAGTCATATGACAATACCCAGAGTTGTTACGTATATTTGTCATACTACGCATTACCTCACCATTGTTGGTTTCAGAGCGCTGTGTTTTTTTCACAGGGGTGAGCAAGTGCTGCAGTCTCCCTCCTCTCCTCACACGCTCTACCGATTGCTGTGTAAAGTGTGCGAGAAGAGGAGAGAACTGAACCGGACATGCGCTGGTTTGTTGAAAACTGATTGCTCCGTCATTGGACAGAGTGATCATGTGGTAAAGGGGCTATTGTCATTGGCCCTTTAGCACGATCCGTGATGCGCCGGGTCTACTGAACATTTCCGGGGGCGCACGGGAAGCACAATTCTGCAAGGACGTCATTGTACAACCTCCCAAAATAAGCCAACTGCACTGTAGCTGTTATTCGGCTATGGCTCAGACAGTAAGTGGTTAAAGTGGTGGTAAAGGCAGAAGGTTTTTTTATCTTAATGCATTTGAAGCATTAAGATAAAAAAACCTTCTGTTAACAGCAGCCCCCCTCAGCCCCCCTTACTTACCTGAGACCCATCTCAATCCAGTGATATTGCACAAGAACATCAATTATCTAGGACTCTCCCATCTGAGTGGCTGAGACACACAGTGTGTGCCATTGGCTCCCACTGCTGTCAATTAACCCCTTCAGCTCCGGAAAGGTTTTAGCCCCTTAATGACCAGGCCATTTTTTGCGATATGGCATTGCCTTGCTTTGACTGATAATTGTGTGGTCGTGCGACGCTGTACCCAAATACAATTTAAGTATTTTTTCCCCCACAAATAGAGCTTTCTTTTAGTGGTATTTGATCACCTCTTTTTTTTTTTTTTTTTTGCGCTATAAACAAAAAAAAGACCGACAATTTAAAAAAATATATATATTTTTTACTTTCTGCTATAAAACATTCCCAATAAAAATTTTTTTAAAAATCTAATTTTTTCATCAGTTTAGGCCAATATGTAATCTGCTACACATTTTTGGTAAAAAAAAAAATCATAATAAGTGTATTTTGATTGGTTTGCACAAAAGTTATATTACTTACTAGTTAGATTTATGGACTTTTAATTGTTTTTACTAGTAATGGTGGCGATCAGCGATTTTTAGTGGATCTGCGATATTGTGGCGAACAAGTCTGACACTAAAGGCCCGTACACACGCTAAGAAAATCTGTAGGGAAAATTAGTCCGACGACCGATCTGTCGAATTTTCGGATTGTTAGTATGGTGTTTTCGACAGCCGACTCCGACTCTTCGGCTGACAAAATCCTGATGTGCAGGCTATATCATTTTTGTCGTCCGTCAACACACGTCCGATTTTCGTCTCATTAGTACAGATTTTGACGGAAAAAAAACTTAAGAGCAAGACTAGGCATGCTCAGAGACGAAAGAACACATACAAAGCAATCCAACACATGACATCACTTTTGAAGTAGAATTCTATCGTACGGGAAAATTCGTATGAAAATAACCTCTTCACTTTCCACATCAGACTAGCATGGCACAAAAAACAGTCGACAGATCGTTTGATAATCTGATCGTGTGTACGGGGCATTAGTGATACTTTTTGAGGACCAGTGACACCAATTCAGTGATCAGTGCTAAAAAAAATGCACTGTTAGTGTATAAATGACACTGGCAGGCAAGGGGTTAACACTAGGGATGATCAAGGGGTTAAGTGTGCTCCTAGGGAGTGCTTTCTAACTGTGTGGGAGATGGATATGCTAGAGGAAAAGAGATATCTGTGTTTCAGCTTGGCTGAAACACAAGATCTCACTCTTCCTCTGTGACAGAACAGCTGTCTGCCTTGATTACATAGGCGGATGACCGTTTTGTCGTTCTCCTGCACGATCGTGGGTGTCCGGCGTTGTCTGATCACAGCAGGAGGGGCGATCTGATGTGATGGTCTGATGTGATCTGATGTGTTTAATTTTTTTGAGCAGTGTATTTTTTGAAGCAATACCCATTTTTTTGGCCCCACATGCCCTGTGGGAACCCCTTAAGGGGGCCCATCTATTTTATAAAATGTTGCCTACTGTATAGATCCCCAGCACAAATTACATTTCGGGACACATTTTACAGATGTCCCGAAATGTAGTCCTGTTAGCACAAAGCCCTTCTTTCTAATAAATTCCACTCACTGCAGTGTGTTGTGGTTAGTGCAGGATGCAGGACATCTAGTTCACACATTAGAGAAGTGATATGATATGTAACAAACTATTAGGGCTCTTTCACACGGTCCACCTCCGTAGGCGGATCCGTGCTGCTCAGCGGGGAGGGAGGTGTCAAAGCCCCCACTTCTCTCTATGGGGGATCGGATGAGAGCGGACCGCCTGTCCACTCTCATCCGATCCCATCCGATCCCCAGGATGGATGGAAAATAGGGTTTCCATCCGTCCGGATTTCACGGACAGGATCTGATGCGGATGGCAGCGGGTGTCAGCGGACATGTCACCGCTGACATCCGCTGCTCCATAGGGCTGAATGGGGCATCGGATCAGATCCGAAAAAAAAAACTGACAGGCTGATCTGATCGGACTGCCCATTTGAAAGAGCCCTTAGATGGATTTGGATTTACACTGTGGTGCCTTCCAGCACATATTATTATTATTATTATTTTTTTACTGACTCTATAATGCAGAAAGAAAGAGGCACACATAAAGTGATTGTAAACCCCCCAGTGAAGTTACAGGCCTCAGGTGATAGACAGAGATGAAGCAAATCCTCTTACATTTGTTGCACCTGTTTTTCTGTAGTCCTCTATACACTACAGCAGGGATCCTCAAACTACGGCAATCCAGCTGTTGCAGAACTACACATTCCATGAGGCATTGTATGCATGATGGGAATTGTAGTTCCTGAACAACTGGAGGGCCATAGTTTGAAGACCCCTGCTCTACAGCCTTCTACAGCACACATTTTACCTAGCATTTCTCAGCAGCAGTAAGTGTGTGAATGACCTTGATCAGGTGATTAGTGATAAAATTCTTCAGCTGAGGCAGTAAAATGTCAGATATTTCTGGTGTATGTAGCTAGTTGGAGGATGACATATAAGGTATCTGGTATAGAATGTCATGGGAAGTCAAGAATAGACAGGATCTATGTAATATGAGAAATAATACACATATTTGTTTAAATAATGTTAGTTGGGATTAGTGTAGTCGCAGTCATAATTAATAGTATTTGTATGTATTTACTTATTGTTGTATAACATGGTAATATGTGTTACTTAAGTAAATCTTTGGTTATATGATATAACATGACATTAGACACGTTACAAGAACAAGAATAATGTGTTACATGTGGGTTTGTCAATCAAAGTCCATATATGAGTTTATGAATTTAGTACCTCCTTTTGTATAGAAATAGCTGAAGTTGGTAGAAATTATGTGTGCCATACAAGATTTTGAGCATTGGGAAGTTATGACGTCTAAATGTAAGATATATAGCCAAGAGATCCATATTCAGGAGGACACACGCACACGAGGAGAGATCGCACATGAGGGATCACACACTAGGAGAGATCACACAGACACATACATACACGAAGACTTTCTATATATATATACATATATATATATATATAATCTTATATTTTTACCTACACTGAACTGAACTGAACTGTTATACTTTTTACATTTTATTTATGATGTCAACAGTGTAACAATAAATTCACACTTTGTTTTTAAGTCAGTCTGGCTATCAATTCTAATCATCCGGACATGCCTAAAGATACCAAAATACCTTTAAGGTTATTCATTACTACAGCGGCTTTTCCCAAGTTCTTGTTTTTTTTTTGCTGGGTTTAATAAAAAAAAGCTGTTAGTGTGTAGGGATGATCGAACTTTTCAAAAGTTCGGTTCGACCAGAACACCCGAACTTCCCGAAAGTTCGGCCCAGATTTCAGAACCCCATTGAAATCAATGGGACACGAACTTCGGTAATCAAAAAACACAATTTTGAAGCCCTAAATCCCAATAAATGCCCCTAAAAAGTGCCTAGGGTTCTGGGTCATGCCCCAGGGACTATTAATCACACAAAAAAAAGTTCTTAAAAATTGTCATTTTTGATAGAGAGACAATTATTGAAAAAATTATTGAAAAAAAATGAGATTTCTTTGGATTTAGTGTCTGGGGGGGGTCTAAAAGGTGTACCCGTGAAGTTTCAGTTCTGTAGCATGTCCAGAACCAGACCAGAAAAAAAAAGTTTGTTTGTATTAGAATTAATATAGAACAGGTTAGTAGCTTCGCTACTTTTACACCCAGCTTTTTGTTGCATATATAGGTATGAAAGTAGCAGAAACCTATTCTTGCGCTAATGAAATAATTAACAGGCATATGGCTTCTCTGCTATAACACCTATATGTGTGTATGTGTATAAATACATATAAGTGTGTGTGTATATATACCCCTACACAGAAGTTCAGATGTTATACCTGCCTCCAAAGACGCCCAAAAAATGCCAAAAAAAAAGCCTGTGCCAAAAAAAAAAAAAACGCCTAGGTGTGTTGTTGCAGGCATTTTTTGGGCATTTTTTGGGCGTCTTCGGAGGCAGGCATAACATCAGAACTTCTGTGTAGGGGTATATATACACACACATATGTATGTATATATACACATACACATAAATAGGTGTGAAAATAGCAGAAACCTATGCTTGCGCTAATGAAATAATTAACAGGCATATGTCTCCGCTCCTATCACACCTATATGTGTGTATGTGTATAAATACATATAAGTGTGTGTGTATATATACCCCTACACAGAAGTTCAGATGTTATGCCTGCCTCCAAAGACGCCCAAAAAACGCCTGCGCCAAAAAAAAACGCCCAGGTGTGTTGTTGCAGGCGTTTTTTTTTGGGCATTTTTTGGGGGTCTTTGGAGGCAAGCATAACATCTGAACTTCTGTATAGGGGTATATATACACACACACTTATATGTATTTATACACATACACATATACAGGTGTTATAGGAGCGGAGACATATGCCTGTTAATTATTTCATTAGCGCAAGCATAGGTTTCTGCTATTTTCACACCTATATATGTGTATGTGTATATATACATACATGTGTGTGTGTGTGTATATACCCCTACACAGAAGTTCAGATGTCATGCCTGACTCCAAACATGTCCTCAAAAAAGCCCTATAAATGCCTGCAACAAAAAGCAGGGTGACATGGGAGAAGCCACCATCCTGTTCTGTAAGTGTTCTAAGAGAAACAAACTTTTCTCTATAGCGGTTACCCTGACATGGAAGGGTTTTGTCACCCTACCATAGCAGTCAGAGTCAGTTAACACTACGGTCACCTTTACACTTAACACTTTCCCTACAGAAACTAGATTATTAAATCTAACTATAGTGGAAAATAGTACCCTTACTACACTAGATATCCCTTTCCTCACACTAATAATTGCTAAATGACACTTTGAGAGCAGAAGTAACAGATTTGCTTCCACTCTCTTCCACATCCCTGTATTAAAATGGTAGAGATTTGGCGGGGCTATCTTATATACTGGGGGGGGCGTATTCACTAATGATTGGCCTCTGGACCCCTTAGTCACTCCAATCACATTCCTAGCATTCTCCTGCCCCCTCAATTGGCTTTTACTGATGGTTCTGGTCCAATCATGGGCTTTTAAAGCCCAGTTCCTGTCCCATTGCATTTTGGTTGGTTCTGGTTGCCGAATTCCGAACTTTTTCAGCAAATAGTTCGGAATTCGGCCGAATTTCGATCAGTCAATGTTCGGGTCGAACCGATGGTCGACCCGAACCGTTCGATCATCCCTATTAGTGTGTATCAGGCTTTACAATGAGCCAAGCTGCCCCAATGTAAGTATAGAAAAAAATTATTCCTTTGGTTCTGCTTTAATGCCCATTTCATAAGCAGAATTATGATTTCAGACTTACTCAGTACTTATGTTTGAGGAACATTCCTAAGATACAAAAAGGAGCAGAAATAAATATAACTGATCCATCTTAATAAACTGAGACTATTGTATGGTATTGTACTGTATGTTAGTGCAGATCAGCAATAACAAAATGTAGTTCTGTGCATTATTGAACCCCTAATCTGCGGATCTGCACTGACTTGAGGTGAGTCTGAAATGAATCACTTTTATAATATAGTAGATCTGGATGGAATTCTGTAGACAGCCACTGATGATTAGAAAATTCAGTGCAAGAAAGCATAATGAAGATCTGAGACCATAATGCCTATGTATGGGCACCCTCATACATCTAAATTCCTATTAAAGACTAGGGATGATCGAACGGTTCGGGTCGACCATCGGTTCGACCCGAACATTGACTGTTCAAAGTTCGGCCGAATTCCGAACTTTTTGCTGAAAAAGTTCGGAATTCGGCAACCAGAAACGACCAAAATGCAATGGGACAGGAACTGGGCTGTAAAAGCCCGTGATTGGACCAGAACCATCAGTAAAAGCCAATTGAAGGGGCAGGAGAATGCTAGGAATGTGATTGGAGTGACTAGGGGGTCCAGAGGCCAATCATTAGTGAATACGCCCCCCAGTATTTTAGATAGCCCCGCCAAATCTCTACCATTTTAATATAGGGCTGTGGAAGAGAGTGGAAGCAGTTCTGTTACTTCTGCTTCAAAGTGTCATTTAGCAATTATTAGTGTGAGGAAAGGGATATCTAGTGTAGTTAGGGTACTATTTTCCACTATAGTTAGATTTAATAATCTAGTTTCTGTAGGGAAAGTGTTAAGTGTAAGGGGACCGTAGTGTAGTGTAGGGTTAACTGACTCTGACTGCTATGGCAGGGTGACAAAACCCTTCCATGTCAGGGTGACCGCTATAGAGAAAAGATCGTTTCTCTTAGAACACTTATAGAACCGGATAGTGGCTTCGCCCCTGTCACCCTGCATTTTGTTGCAGGCGTTTATAGGGCTTTTTTGAGGACATGTTTGGAGTCAGGCATGACATCTGAACTTCTGTGTAGGGGTATATATACACACAGAAAGGAAGGTATATATACACATACACATATATAGGTGTGAAAGTAGCAGAAACCTATGCTTGCGCTAATGAAATAATTAACACCCATATGACTTCTCTGCTATAACACCTATATGTGTGTATGTGTATAAATACATATAAGTGTGTGAGTATATATACACCTATACAGAAATTCAGATGTTTTGCCTGCCTCCAAAGACCCCCAAAAAATGCCCAAAAAAAACGCCTGTTGCAAAAACACACCTGGGCGTTTTTGTAGCTGGCATTTTTTTGGGCACTTTTTGGGCGTCTTTGGAGGCAGGCATAACATCTGTACTTCTGTGTAGGGGTATATATACACACACACATGTGTGTATATATACACATACACATACACATATATAGGTGTGAAAGTAGCAGAAACCTATGCTTGCGCTAATGAAATAATTAACACCCATATGGCTTCTCTGCTATAACACCTATATGTGTGTATGTGTATAAATACATATAAGTGTGTGTGTATATATACCCCTATACAGAATTTCAGATGTTTTTCCTGCCTCCAAAGACCCCCAAAAAATGCCAAAAAAAAACCGCCTGCTGCAAAAACACACCTGGGCGTTTTTGTAGCTGGCGTTTTTTTGGGCATTTTTTGGGCGTCTTTGGAGGCAGGCATAACATCTGTACTTCTGTGTAGGGGTATATATACACACACATATGTATGTATATATACACATACACATATATAGGTGTAAAAGTAGCAGAAACCTATGCATAGGTTTCTGCTACTTTCACACCTATATATGTGTATGTGTATATATACATATATGTGTGAATCATACCAGGTGCCTACAGTCAAGCATGGTGGTGGGAGTGTCATGGTCTGGCGCTGCATGAGTTCTGGCTGCACCGGAGAGCTATAGTTCATTGAGGGGACCATGAATGGCAACATGTACTGTGACATACTGAAGCAGAGCATGATCCCCTGTCTTTGATGACTGGGCTGCAGGGCAGTATTCCAACATGACAACAACCCCAATCACACCTCCAAGACGACCACTGCTTTGCTAAAGAAGCTGAGGGTAAAGGTGATGAACTGGCCAAGCATGTCTCCAGACCTAAACCCTATTGACCATGTGTGGGGCATCCTCAAACTGAAGGTGGAGGAGCGCAAGGTCTCTAACATCCACCAGCTCCATAATGTCATCATAGAGGAGTGGAAGAGGACTCCAGTGGCAACCTGTGAAGCTCTGGTGAACTCCATGCCCAAGAGGGTTAAGGCAGTGCTGGAAAATAAAGGTGGCCACACAAAATATTGACAATTTGGGCCCAATTTGGACCATTTTACTTAGGGGTGTACTCACTTTTGTTGTCAGCGGTTTGGACATTAATGGCTGTGTGTTGAGTTATTTTGAGGGGACAGCAAATTTGCACTGTTTGCACTGTTTGCACTGTTATACAAGCTGTACACGCACTACTTTACATTCTAGCAAAGGGTAATTTCTTCAATGTGAGTGGTGTACTCACTTTTGTGAGATACTGTATATATATATATATATATATATATATATATATATATATATATACACACACACACATTTTTATATATTTTTTTCTATTATATGAGTTGATTTAATTTATTATTCATTACACGTTTTTTTAGTTAACATTTCTTGTCTGGATGGATGGCGTAGTGTGGCACTTATATTGATTTGATAGTATGAAAGTGCAAGTTAGGTAAAAAGTAAAAAAAAAAACTATGGATGCAGTATATATCTTAACACCATAGAGTTTAGTCATTACTCTATTAAACACACGAATGGGTAATCATTTTTTATTAAATATGCCATTGTGGTTTAAAACTACAATTATAAAAAGTGA
The DNA here is from genome assembly GCF_965119305.1 of Pelophylax lessonae. Classification (NCBI taxonomy): domain Eukaryota; kingdom Metazoa; phylum Chordata; class Amphibia; order Anura; family Ranidae; genus Pelophylax; species Pelophylax lessonae. The sequence continues at coordinate 186,312,565 of NC_138769.1, forward strand.
AATGATAACAATTTCAAAAATATGCCGCTGACAAACTAAAACTAGCAAACACACCCAAATGTTATAGTATATAGTACAAGCAGATATTTTATTATGTATTTCCCTAGAAACCCTATGATTTTAGTGCCACTCTTGGTTGGTGCAGGATAAAGATGGCCTTTAATAGGGATGATCGAACTTTTCAAAAGTTTGGTTCGACCAGAACACCCGAACTTCCTGAAAGTTCGGCCCGGATTTCAGAACCCCATTGAAATCAATGGGACCCGAACTTCAGTAATCAAAAAACACCATTTTGAAGCCCTAAAACCCAATAAATGCCCCTAAAAAGTGCCTAGGGTTCTGGGTCATGCCCCAGGGACTATTAATCACACAAGAAAAGTTCTTAAAAATTGTCATTTTTGATAGAGAGCCAATTATTGAAAAAATAATTGAAAAAAAATGAGATTTCTTTGGATTTAGTGTCTGGAGGGTCTAAAAAGTGTACCTGTGAAGTTTCAGCTCTGTAGCATGTCCAGAACCATAAACAAAAAGTTTGTTTGTATTAGAATTGCAATAGAACAGGATAGTGGCTCCGCTATTTTCACACCTTGCCGGTTTTGTAGCAGGCGTTTTTTTGGGCATTTTTTGGGGGTCTTTGGAGGCAGGCATAACATCAGAATTTCTGTGTAGGGGTATATACACACACACACACATGTATGTATATATACACATACACATATATAGGTGTGAAAGTAGCAGAAACCTATGCTTGCGCTAATGAAATAATTAACACCCACATGGCTTCTCTGCTATAACACCTATATGTGTGTATGTGTATAAATACATATAAGTGTGTGTGTATATATACCCCTATACAGAATTTCAGATGTTTTGCCTGCCTCCAAAGACCCCCAAAAAATGCCCAAAAAAAACGCCTGCTGCAAAAACACACCTGGTATGATTCTTGGCCGGTTCAGCAGTGAGATTCGACTTAGATTCGGACTTAGGCTACTAAAATACAGAAACTATACTGCCAGAGTGCAATAATTGCGATTATGCTAGGTCTAGACTGACTAGTATGTACTGTCAGTGGGAAAAAAATGGTGGTAATGAACAAGAAACCAAAAAAGAGTGTGTATGGTAATTCAACATGAGGGGCAGTCCTTTAAATTGTTCTTCTGCCGGCTATCATTGGGCACTTTAGGAAGTGTTGGTGCACATGTCGGCAGCTCTAGTAAACCAGCATGCAGTATAGGGTGGTAGAGATGCAACAGGTTTATCACAGATGCAGTTTCCAAAGAGGGTGGTGTTAAAGTGCAGAATAATTATGACACAGGTGGAATGTGGTTTGCATAGTGTCCTGCCTCAAATAGCTCAGTTCCTGCTAACAGGAAATGTGTTGGACGAGCAGCCCTCTCATCAGTCCCTGCAATGCAGTTAGGTGTTTGCTGTAGAATGGGGTGCGTCGCTGTCTCTCTCTCTCTCTCTCTCTCTGAGGAGTCTCTGAAGTCCAGCTGTGGGAAGCAGCATTTGGGAGGACACTCTGGTGCGGCAATGGTGCAGCACGATCACTCTGATCCACGTTGGGCAGCAAAAGCCTCTCTCTCTCTCCTCTTGGGCCTCCCACTTACTCTCTCCCAGTCCAGCCTGACAACAGTCTGACCCCAGCTGCAGATGTGCACTCCCGAGTCTATGGCATTAAGAGAGTGAAGTTATCCTAGGCAGTCCCGTAAAAACCATCTTGCCCCTCCCTCTGCTCCTCGGTGCTTCTTGAAAACAGTAGTTTAAAGAGTCTACCAGCCCCATTGCATGGGTGTTGTCTTGGACTACATGATTCACAGCGCTCTGCATAGAAGTTCATGGGCTGGTTTGTCTATGTCTCTCCCCCTGCTGGTTGGAGGGCATAATGCAGCATATTATAAGCATTATAGTAAAAGAACAGCAACAGAGGGCATTGTCTTTTTCTTGGCAAATTTAGACTGAATGGCTATAATCCATCAGAGCTAATTTTATAGTTTGTTTTGGTTCAGTCCCCCTAAACTCATCTTGCTGTTGATTCTCCCTGTTGTCAGTAGGTGTCACTTGTATCTCAGCAACAGAATAAAAGTACACAGTGATCTTGGGTTATGAATATTTATATCCATTCTCAACCAACCACTAGAAGTTTAATTGAAACTGGTGCATTTTGGGAAATAGTATAAATATTTGGGGTGACCTTGGGGCTTTACTTATCGTGCTTAAGCCTGGGGGGGGGGGGGGTAGAATGCTGTAAAGAATTGCTGTTTTTCCAGAGCTGCTGTCTGGGAGGGGCCTGTATGTGTTTGAAGACTAGTCCTGGGACTTAGGCCTGCAGCTGTCCTAGCCTGTTTGGAGGAATACTGCTCCCAGAATGTAATCCCAATGAAGAATCCTACTGGTGGTGTCTTTAAGGTTGGTAAAAGCTGGAACCTCATGGAAGGAAGCTGATGCACTCATCAAGGAGTAAAGACTAGAGACACCCACTAATTTGCAGCTGAAACACAGTAGCACTAATGCTGACTTAAAGTGTTTGTTACCCTAAAAAAAAAAAAAAATGGATCCCGTCCCTTTAAAGCATGTGCTCGTGCTGTGTAATTTGGCCCCTTGTTTAACCTAAAAAACCTGGCTGATCCAGCCAGTTTCTTCCCTCCCCCCTGTAAACTGACCATGATATACTATGGCTGCTAAGCCCTTACACCGTGGTCAGTTTATGTGTTTCCGTCATCTGCAGCTCTCCTATCTACTCTTCTCTGTCTTCCCCTCCCCTCCCCTCCCCTCCCTTCCTGTCAGCTAGTGACAGTGCCTGCCCCTCCACTCTTGCTGCTGAAATAACATCTACATTTTAATACTATCTCCTCTGTCTCCTAATCCTGTGTGCCCCTGTGTGTGTATGATTTATAAAAAAAAATGCTGTCTATACCTTCTTTCAGAGCACTGCTCAGCACGCACATGACTGGTCACCTCTCTCCTCCTCTCCTCCTCTTGGCTGATGTCTGCAGAGTCAGACGGGAAGAGGAGAGAGGCAACCAGTCATATGAGCGCCCTGAAAGCAGGTACAGGCGGCATTTTTGTTTTATAAATCACACACACAGGGGCACACAGCATTAGGAGACAGAGCATATAGTATAATGAGGTCAGAGTGGCTTAACAATCACTTTAAAGTGTTATTAACCCCTTCCCACCCACCTCAGTATCCTTTTGAACAGTTGGGGGGGCAGGAAGGATTGGTGGTCATGTAAGCACTGTCATAATAATAAAGATTTAATACTACTTTTAAGGTTCTTTCTTCTGTCCAGCAGGGTATAGCGTTCTGGAATCTGTGCGAGGCCATAAGCATCTGGAGCTCTCTTACTCCTTCCAAGAGTTATGGAGAAAATAAAATCTTATTTTGTCAAGAAAAGTGACTGGTGCCCAAAGGTTGCAGACCCCTACCACATATCAAAATGGTAAATGTATGTCCATATGTTTACTAGGAGGGTTTACCCGCTGCTGCAGAGCCAGGTGACCACTACATGCTACTTTTTTTTATGTTGACACTTAAAATCAACTTGTGTAATAACCTGAGTTTGACTTCTTGTCAGCCTCCTGCAATTCCTGGTACAGCAGAGCACAGCATAGGAGAAGGATAAGCAGCACAAAAAGCCAATCCATTGTGCTGCATTGCTCATGTGTTAACAAGCAACATGTTGATAAGAGTGACATAGAAAGAGATCACCAGTCTACTTTTTCACCTTCATGGTCCAATCATAGTCTGGGTTAGGGGCAAGACTTCTCAGCATTAATCAGCTGATGTTAATAAAAAGATGGGTCTCCAGGTTGGCCATGCTTGTAACTTCAGAATTTAATGGACAGAAATACAAATCATTTGGCAGGTAAAACAGCTCTAAAAGCTGCTTGTCTGAATTTCGACTTTAATGACATAAAACTCAACACAGTGGCTAATTTGTTAGAAATCTTGTCATAGAGCACTTTGTCCTGGGATTAAAAAGGTCTAAACCCAAACACTAAAATCCTAATTCAGCTTTTTCATGTTATTGTAATTTCAAATGTACAGATTTCAATAAAAGCATACTGCCATGTGGGTTCTTGTTCAACCTCAAACTTTGCAACAACTGTCTTCTAATTGTGCTCCTGTATTGTAACGTGTCACATAAGCTACTGCTGGAGAGCACAAGCAATAGTGTTTGTGCCGACGCACATTGTGGAGACATAGTCCACCATTGTCAATATTGGAAAATCTATTCAGAGCAATGATATGCAGCTTACCCTGGAGTGTATGTATGTAGACAGGAAGTGGCTCAAAAAGTCTGGAAGGGATCAGCAGCAATATATTAAAAAAAGGAGGGAAAAAAAGGTAAAAACAGAATATTATGAAAGAAATATAAGTTGAGTTTAGATCTACATTAAATCTGGCATGGTATGACATTTTTGTTTTCTATCTATGTTAGTTTCCTCCCACAATTAAAAAATATAATAGTAGCCTTATTGCAACCCTTTAAATTGCACTGAGTTTGATAGGGACATTAGGTTGAAATTTGGGCAGAGATTGATATGAATCAATTCGTTTTAATTTGTAAAGCACTGTGTAGTAGATGGAAACCATATACACTCTGTAAATAAATAATTCATTGATTATAACCCTTTATATACTTTGTAAATTAACTACTTCAATACTAGGAACTTTAACCGCCTTCCTGACCAGGCCAATTTTCAGCTTTTAGTGCTGTCACACTTTAAATGACAATTGCGTGGTCATGCAACACTGCAGCCAAATGAGATTTTTATCATTTTTTTGAGACAGATAGAACTTTCTTTTGGTGGTGTTTAATCACCACTGAGGTTTTTTATTGTTTTCTAAACAAAGGAAAAAAGACTGAAAGTTATGAAAACAAAAAAAACTTTTCTTAGTTTCTGTTATAAAATTTTGCAAATCAGTAATTTTTCCCCTCGCTGTTGAGGCTGCACTGATGGGCACTGATAAGTTGCACTGATAAGCAATGATAGGCTGCACTGATGGGCTCTGACAAGGCAGCACTGAGGGGCACTGATAGGTGACACTGATGGGCAGTGATAGATGGCAATGATGGGCACTGATAGACAGTACTGATGGACATTGATAGGCAGCACTGATGGGCACTGATAAGCTGCATGGATAGGCAATGATAGGCTGCACTGATGATGATGAACACTGATGAGGCAGCACTGATGGGCACTGTTGAAGAGACATTGATAAAGCTGCACTTATAAGTGGCACTGATGGGCACTGATGGGTGGCACTAATGGGCACTGATAGGAGGCACTAAAGAGCTCTGATTATCAGTGTAAACAATGTGCTGACACAGTGTGTGAGGAAAGGACTGCTGATAACTGTCAAGTCTGTTTACATGTTATCAGCTGTGATTAAACACAGCTGATGATCACGTGGTAAAGGGTCACTGTGATTGGCCGTCTATTGCGATATGTGATCAGCTGGCACAGAGTCTGCCAGATGCATGTCGCAGGGGTGCATGGGGGGGGGGGGGGGGGAACGTGGTTCTGGGAGGACATCCATGGATGCCCTCCTAGAACTAAACTATTGTGTTGTAGCCGTCTTTTGGCTACAGTGCGATCAGGAAGTAATTATTAATAAATATTTCTCCATATGGTGTACATAGCAAGTGCTATTTTAAGACGTTAACTTTTAACAATGAAAATGATTACTGTCGATTTTCTCTAAAAAAGAACAATGATTCTCAAAATGTAGACACGTAATACTCCTAACATTAGCATTACTCATTGAATTTTAGCAGCAGTTTTTACTAGATCTGAATGGTAGGCACGACTTAAAGTAGACCATGTCATTGCTATAGTTAATTATAGCCATTCACATTTACATTGTACTTCATATAAAAATAAATGTCCTGTAATATATAAAGGAACACAGAATCTCAGAGTCATAGAGAAAACCTATTCGGCTTATGTTACTTTGTTGGTGTTCACAGCCTCTTAAAATTCCCTTTAGATCTAAGGTCTTATTGAGGCTTAAGTTCAGCTAGGTATCCAGTAGGTATTATTCTGTAAAAAAATTATGTAGCTAGGTATTCTGTAAAAAGTAAATGTTATACAAATAAATGACGAACAAGGTTTATTTTGCTGTAATTCCTAAATATAACATTTAAAAGAAAACAATATTGGTTATGAGTCCATTTTATTTTGTTTTTAGGTTATGAGTGCATTTTATTTTGTTTTTAGGTTAATACGTTTTTAAACATTTCTTTTATATATGTGTTACAAATCTAAGTTTCCAAAATATTTAATACATGACAAAGGAGTCCCAGAGCACTAGTGGTTACCCTAAAAGAGATAATTCGGATGAAGCCTGAGGCTCACTTTGTCAGACTGAGCTGTCTAATATGTATGATTCTTTGCAATGGGTCACTGCTTTGACTAATTCATTTAATTCATTTTGGCTTGAACTGTTGATAAAAAGCTTTTTACAAATTGTGAGGGGACAGAGAAAAACATCATAATGGGTAATTCAAAAGCTATGAATGCAATATTTCATATTACTCCAATAAAAAAGCAAGAAAATATACAGTATATAAAAACACTATGCATTCCCTTAAACAATTCACTACATTTGTTCTGAACCTTATGCATTTTAACTGACTTGGGGGAAACATGTCTCACTGATGCTGTGACAATCATCTTTTGAGCTGACGGAGCCACTTGTTAACCACTTGCCTACTGAGCACTTTCACCTTCTCCTGTCGGGGTCAATTTTCAGCTTTCAGTGCTTTCGCACTTTGAATGACAGTTGCGCGCTCATGCAACACTGTACCCAAACAAAATGTTAATGATTTTTTGGAGACAGAGATTTTATTTGGTAGCATTTATACTGTTTTTTAATTTCTTTCTAAATAAATGAAAAAAGATCGAAAATTTTGAAAAGGAGTTTCTGTTATACAATTTTGTAAATAAGTCATTTTTCTCCTTCACTGATGTGCGCTGATGAAGCTGCACTGATAGACACTGATAAATTGTACTGATTAGGTGGCACTGATGAGGCTGAACTGATATGCAGCACTGATGGGCACTGATAGGCGGCGATGATGGGCACTGATAGACGGCACTGATAGGCAGCAATGGTGAGCGATGATAGGCGGCGCTAATGGGCACTGACAGGCTTCACTAATGGGCACTGAGGGGCATCACTGATGGGCACCGACAGGCAGCACTGATAATCATGGCACTTGATACATTTTGTAATAAAGTATATTCTAAGCATTTACTATGTGTTTTATTTTGTTGGCGCCTATACAATCAGGTTATTTTTAATGAGTTATTTTGCAATTGCTCTGTTGAACTGTGTATTTCTTCATTTCAAATGGCCTCCTTTTCTGCTCTTTTTAAAAGACACTTCACACTTTAAAGAGAATTCCATTGTCTTGGGTAGAGTCAGCTTATTTGTTCTGGTTACAATTATCCCTGGGACAGAACTTGAAGGAAAATTCAAAATTTCACAACTGTCACTAGAACAGGAGTAAAAGGGAAATCTTTCCATGATGACTATATTTTTAGATTCCTCTCGCTTTGGGGATATTTCCACTGTTTGGGGAGGTTTTCACTGTTGTGTCTCTTAGAGAGGAAGTTAAAGGAAATCTACCTAATGAGAACACAGACACCAAAAAAATTGTGCAGAGGTTCTAACGATTTAACCAGCCCCCCATTTTTTTTTTCAAATTTGGAATAAAGTTTTAGCTGCAGACTTGGTGCCGATGATGTCACAGGGGAAAGGTAGATGCAGAGCTTCCTGCACATACCTGCAGCACTTAAATCTTTCTTGTATGACCAAATGACAGGCCATTATGACCTGCACAGCTGACAATTCTGAATAGTGTCAGAAATTGCAGCCAAGTCCACACACACATTTCTTGGGCCATAACTCACTAGACAATAGAAATATGCAGGAGGTAGGAAGGGGTATGCAAGTTTTGATAATAGCAGGGAAAGGCCAAGCATTTTGGTTAGAATGACTTGAGGTTAAAGCGTAGCTAAAGGGAAAACTTTTTTTTTTAATTTTCTCATTTTGGGATGGGTTATAGCCCCGTCTGGTTTTTTTTTCTTTTGCCATCTGTCCTATTGGGGAGATTTTCAACCACTTTCCATCCCATGGCCGAAAGAGGAAGTGAGAGGAAATTCCTCCAAAGTGAGGCAATCCCGGTGTGTCACCAGGGTCACCAGAACTAGTGTCCCCATTGGAAGATTTCTCCTCTAGTAGTGTGCTGATGTCTACAAAAAAAAGGGGGGATTTTCTTTTGCTTTCAGTGATAACAATAAACAGGGCAAATAGAGCTGGTGAATCTCCCTAATGGAGGGACAGACAGAAAAAAGCCTGACTGGAGTTCTAATCCTTCTCTACTCTATCCAAAACAACAACAAAAAAAAATATTGCCTTTAGTTACACTTTTAGCCATGTCAGGAAGGTTTTTCATCTATACCCAGAGTAGATTGACAACCGTCCTGCCTACCATTGACATACCATTGAGGCATGCTCCATTTGGCAGCCCATTCAGAAATGAAAAGGCTTAAATGCACCTCAACTAATAAAAAAAATGATTTTCACTGTAATGCATTGTGTGTTGTGGTGTCCCACTGTGCACTGTGGCACAGGTGCTTTGCGGATATACATTGGGGTGCCAATAAAAATAAATGGCACTGAAGCCCACCAAATTACAATGGCCTGTTGTGATGGGCCCCAGCGAGGATTCTTGCAGTTTAAAATTATAACAAGGGATACTGGAGTCAGCTGTATCTCTTCAATGTATGGAAGACTTTAAGGCAGACCAGTTAAACCAGTAAGTGCTGGAGATCTTTTGCTGAGATTGTTTTTTAGATGGAGGCTCCAGGACTATTATCTTCCTACGTTACTATTTAGTGAGTCAATGACCTGGACTAAGCATGCCGACAAGAAAGTGTTTAAACACCTGACCTGCAAACTTTTAGGCCAATGGCTTAATAGGTATCAAGTATGATCAAGATGACAGTCCCGGAGCATGCACCTTTAAAGATCTAGTCAGCATGTATTCTGCTAGTTCCCTTTAATGTATAAGAAAGAACCAACTGTAAAGTATCATGGGACTTTTAAAAGTCCCATGATACTTTACAGTTGGTTCTTTCTTTTACATTATATAGGGATGTTGGTGCATTAATGGACTAGTATTCACAGTGGCTCTATCCTTTAAAATATTTCTAGTTCCCTTTAAGTTTACTGTGTTGACATTTAATTGCTATGAGCAACAATTCTTTCATAGGCTATTTTGCATTCGCTGATCATGACAATTTTGTAACCTCATAATTTTTTTCCAATTTGTTTGCACAAGAACAGAAAAAATAGTGCCTTCATAAAAGCTCAACGTTTAAACTTGCCTACTAATCAAATAACCCCTGATTTATTGTTATAACATAACAAAAGCTTCTTTTCTAATATGCGAGTCTGTACAACATTGAAACAAGAAGATTAAATTCATAAGTCTAGATAAAATATTTGATTTTTGATTTATCTAATGGTCACTTTGACGTGTGTTTGAGAGCATAGGCTTTAGAGATTAGAGATTTCTGGCTTTTGTGTTGTATTCAGCAAGTATTTATGGAAATAAAATAAAACAAATATACAAATGTGTGTTAGTTTAAAACCAAACTCCAGACATACACTATCTTACCAAAAGTATTGGGACACCTGCCTTTACACGCGCATGAACTTTAATGACATCCTAGTCTTAGTCTTTAGGGTTTGATATTGAGTTGGGACACCTTTTGCAATTATAACAGCTTCAAGTCTTCTGGGAAGGCTGTCCACAAGGTTTCGGAGTGTGTCTATGGGAATGTTTGACCATTCGTCCAGAAGCTCGTTTGTGAGGTCGGGCACTGATGATGGACGAGAAGCCCTGTTCTATCAGGTTGAGGTCAGGACTCTGGTGCACCCCAAACTTGCTTATCCATGTCTTTATGGATCTTGCTTTGTGCACTGCTCTAAATCATTTGGTGGGGGATTTTCGTGTAGGGTTGTTTTTCAGGGGTTGGGCTTGGCCCCTTAGTTCCAGTGAAAGGCGTCAACATACAAAGACATTTTAGACAATTTCATCCTCTCAACTTTGTGGGAACAGTTTGGGATTGGCCCTTCCTGTTCAAACATGACTGCGCTTCAGTGCACAAAGCAAGGTCTATAAAGGCATGGATGAGCGAGTTTGGGGTGGAGGAACTTGACTGGCCTGAGTCCTAATCTCTAGAACGCCTTTGGGCCTTTGGGATGAATCAGAGCGGGGACTGTGAGCAAGGCTTTCTCATCCACATCAGTGCCTGACCTCACAAATACACTTCTGGAAGAATGGTCAAACATTCCCATAGACACACTCCTAAACCTTGTGGACTGCCTTCTTAGAATTGTTGAAGCTGTTATAGCTGCAAAGGGTGGGCCAACTCAATATTGAACCTTATGAACAAAGACCTGGAAGCCATTAAATTTCACGTGCGTGTAAAGGCAGACATCCCAATACTTTTGGTAATATAGTGTATATATAAAAGACACAAATGAATGTATTTCTGCATTTTTAAAGATAGTATTTAAAGGTAAGCAGTGTAAGTACCTAAGTTTGACTTGGTATCAGCCTCTTGCAATTCTACGTATGGAAGAGCTTCAAATGTAAAAAAAAAAAAAAAAGACTGCCTCTCTAAATAATTGAATCCCTAACATTTTTAATTAGAGGAAGGGTAGGCAGCCCCTGGCTATAGGATTCTACATCTGCTGCCTATACTCTCTCCCTTCCCGTATAACTTCCTCCATCTATTGCCCTTCCCTCTGTGTTGTAAAAGTGAGGGTAGCCATTGTTATTTTTGCACAAAACAAGGTGGTGTGTTTCTTAACCTTTTTTCAGTCCAGGCACCCTTTAAAATGAAGCACAATCGTAAGGCACCCCAGTCTAAAATGTAAAAACTAAACTAATAGTTTTACATAATGCAGCAGGATCCACATATGTCAGACACCCAACATTAGAGGTGATTTATTCTTCAAAAGTAATTACAGGTTTTCACACTGATACTAACTATGTACACCAATGTTTCTCTTCTCCCTCACTCAGCTTATGTGACCCCAATGCTGAGGGAGAGGGGCAGGGGAGGGGCAAACCAGGATGCTGTGCATGTGAGGTCATTGGTTGTTAGGACACTGATGGTTAGAAGGTTGTAATGGTTCACAATGAAAATGTGTGGATTTGTGTAACTAAAAGCCAGGCTTGATGTACCCATTGGGTTGTATACAGTTTCTGGGCAATTTTTGCATTTTGTCAGGGCACTGCTGAGGAAACCCGAAGGCACCCCAGAATTCCTGGGCAACATGGTTAAAAAAGGCTGGTCTAGGTGGTATCCAGTTTATTTTGCAGTCTCTGCACCAGCGCACAGGCAGCCATGCAAGGCAAAACAATAAAAATATGTAAACAGAAATGTATTAACATTTTTTGTAAATATGTGAGTAATAACCTTTTTTTACATTGGTAGTATACCTGCCAGCAAACTTGGCCTAACCTTGTTATTTAAAGTTATTCTCTGGGGTCTCCTAAAGTGGAAGTAGACCCTACTATTATTTTCAGCCAAGGAAGCTGCCATCTTGGCTTCTGTTTAATCTTCAACTCTCATGATGCTGCACATGTAATCACACACAATCACACATATACAGTGATGGTAGTAACTGCGTTTAAGTAAACGGTGTTACTTAACACGGTTGCTTTTGAGGGTAACGAGTAATCTAACTGATTACCAGTCCCCTCCCTGTAATGCTTTTGCCGCTACTTTCGGCTGCGTTACCGCAATTACATCTACCGCCACTAGATGGCAGTAGATGTAATTGTAATTCCCCCTCTCCTCTATGACCACTGTCCGAGGTACTGCAGAGAGAAGAGGAGGAGACTCAGACGAGAGACTGTGAGAGAGGCAGAGAGCACAGAGTGCCAGGCCCAGGAGGAGGACGGAGCCAGACATACCCGGACAGTGTGCCAGTGCCTGCCAGGCCACACCACCACCAGCAGCCAGCCCAGCACAGCAGGTACCAAAAAAAACCCCTCACAGTCAGTCACAGACAGTCAGCACTCAGACCCCCACCACCGCCACCACCAGTGTGCCACACCACCACCACCAGTGTGCCACATCACCACCAGTGTGCCACACCACCACCAGTGTGCCACACCACCACCACTACCACCAGTGTGCCACACCACCAGTGTGCCACACCACCACCACCACCTCCAGTGTGCCACACCGCCACCACCAGTGTGCCACACCACCACCAGTGTGCCACACCACCAATATGCCACACCACCACCAGTGTGCCACACTGCCACCACCAGTGTGCCACACCGCCACCACCAGTGTGCCACACCGCCACCACCACCACATGTATGCCACACCACCACCACCAGTGTGCCACACCACCACCAGTGTGCCACACCACCAGCGTGCCACACCACCACCACCAGTGTGCCACACCGCCACCACCAATGTGCCACACCACCAGTGTGCCACACCCCCACCACCAGTGTGCCACACCACCACCACCAGTGTTCCACACTGCCACCACCAGTGTTCCACACCGCCACCACCAGTGTTCCACACCGCCACCACCAGTGTTCCCCCGCCACCACCAGTGTTCCACACTGCCACCACCAGTGTGCCCCACCGCCACCACCACCAGTGTGCCACACCGCCACCATCACCACCAGTGTGCCACACCACCAGTGTTCCACACTGCCACCACCAGTGTGCCACACCACCAGTATGCCACACCGCCACCACCACCACCACCAGTGTGCCACACCGCCACCACCAGTGTTCCACACCGCCACCACCAGTGTGCCACACTGCCACCACTCGTGTGCCACACCACCAACAGCCAGCCACTCCAGGCAGTAGGTACCAAAAAAAATACAGTTACTCACACAGTCAGGAGGACTCAGGACTCAGACCCCCACAGTGTGCCACACCGCCACCACTATTAAAGATCTTATAGAACGTAATTGCATTATAGAATAGTAAAAAAAGTTGCCTTTTCTTTAGTATTAATATGCATTTTTATGTTGGAGTTTAGCCACCCAGGGTTTAGTTTTGCTCTTTTAAATGTATTTCCCTTTGGAATGCACTGGCCAATCCCTTTGTTTAGTATGCTCTTGAAGCACTCCCATTTTTCTTCCGTGTTCTTTGTTGCCAGGGTTCTATCCCATTTGATATTTTCTAGCAGAGAGCGCAGTTTTGGGAAATTGGCTCTTTTGAAATTCAGTGTCCTTATATTACCCTTGTGTTTCCTATTACTATGATTAATACTGAAACTAATTGACCTATGGTCACTGTTTCCTAAGTTGCCCCATATCTCTATATCCGTGAGCAGGTCTGTATTGTTGGTAATCAGTAGGTCAAGTACCACATTGTTTCTTGTCGGTGCGTTCACCATCTGACTCATGAAATAGTCCTGCAAAACATTTAGGAACTGCCGAGCCTTGGCTGAATGGGCGGTTCCTTCTGCCCAGTCTATATCTGGATAATTAAAGTCCCCCATTATAATGACATTTCCCATCCTTGCTGCCAATCCTATCTGTAAAAGGAGGTCCGCCTCCCCCTCCTCCCTCTGGTTGGGGGCCTATAGCATACGCCCAATATTATCTTCCCTATAGTGCCTTCCCTTTTAAGTTTTACCCATAGGGATTCTGCCTCGTCCATAGCTCCATTATTAATATCATCCCTCATATTTACCTGTACACTGTTCTTAATATACAGACATACCCCTCCCCTTTTTTACCTTCTCTATCTCTGCGATAAAGGGATTACCCCTGAATGGTCGCCATCCAATCATGAGAGCTGTCGAACCAAGTCTCTGTTATCCCCACAAAATCTAAGTCCTCCTCAAACATCAGCAGCTCCAGCTCTCCCATCTTGTTGGCCCGGCTTCTGGCATTGGTATACAAACCTCGTAATTTTGAACGGTTGCATATATCCTCGTTTGAAGTTGTTATTAGGCTGCTCTTGTGATTTTTTTCCCCATACCCACCTTGGGTTTAGGAGCTCTGAACACCCTACAACTAATGTCCCCATTTGTGCCCTCTGAATCTTCCTCCCCACTGGCTAATTCTACATCTTTACCCTCCCCTGCATCACCTAGTTTAAAAGCCCCTCTAACTTTTTGGCCATCCTCTCACCCAGTACGGCTGCACCCTCCCCATTTAGGTGCAATCAGCCCCTACCAAAGAGCTAGTGTCCGACTGAGAAGTCGGCCCAGTTCTCCAGGAACCCGAAATCCTCCTTACTACACCAGCTCCTCAGCCACTTGTTAACTTCCCTAATCTCCCGCTGCCTCTCTGGTGTGTCTCGAGGTACAGGTAGTATTTCTGAAAATACTACCTTGGAGGTCCTCAACTTAGCGCCTAAGTCCCTGAAATTGTTTAGGACCCTTCATCTTCCTCTGCCTATGTCATTTTCAGATCCCCAGGGAGTTCTTTGCCATGTGCTGCCATGTTAAACTTCCAGTGGCCAGTATGAGAGAGTGAAAGCGATACGAAAGTAAATGTAACACACCTTCTCCCCATTCACACCCGAGACCTTGTAATACTAATGAGTCACATGACACCATGGAGGGAAAATGGCTAATTGGGCCCAATTTGGAGAATTTCACTTAAGGGTGTACTCACTTTTGTTGCCAGCAGTTTGGACATTAATGGCTGTGTGTTGATTTACTTTGAGGGGACAGCAAATTTACACTGTAATACAAACTTTTCATTGTAGCAAAGTGTAATTTCTTCAGTGTTGTCACATTTAAAGATATAATAAAATAAAATATTTACAAAAATGTGAGGGGTGTACTCACTTTTGTGAGATACTGTATATATATATATATATATATATATATATACATATACAGGGGTCAGGTCCTGGGAAAAAAAAGTGTGGAAACCCAAGATTCCCCCCCCCCAACCTCAAAAATAAAAGTGTGTGTGTGTACGTGTGTATATATTTATATAATACAAACTCTTTTTTTTTTTTTTAATTAAAGAGCAACATTTATTTAAAGTGCCAGTTTTCGAGGACACCTCCAAAATTCACATGCAATAAACAAAAAATATAGAACAGATGTAACAAAAAAATAATTTAACCTGTAACCTAGTATTGGTGCCAGTTTACGCAGTAATAAACCCTAGTATAGATGCCAGTCTATGCAGTAATAGCCCCTAGTATCGGTGCCAGTTTATGTAGTAATAGCCTCTTGTATTGGTGCCAGATTACGCAGTAATAGCCCCTAGTTTTGGTGCCAGTTTACAGAGTAATAACTCCTAGTAATTGGGCAATTTTATGCAGTAACATCCCCCAGTATTGGTGCCAGATTACGAGTTAATTGCCCCTAGTATTGGTGCCAGATTACGCACTAATAATGCCTAGTTATGGGGCCATTTTATGCAGTAACAGCCCCCAGTATTGGTGCCAGATTATGCCGTAATTTCCCCTAGTATTGTTGCCAGATTACGCACTACTAATGCCTAGTAATTGGGCCATTTTTTGCAGTAATAGCCCCTAGTATTGTTGCCATTTTACGTAGTAATAGCCCCTAGTAATGGTGCCAGTTTATGCAGTAATAGCCCTTAGTATTGGTGCCAGTTTACACTGTAATAGCCCCTAGTATTGGTGCCAGTTTATGCAGTTAGAGCCCCTAGTATCGGTGCCAGTTTATGCAGTAATAGCCCCTAGTATTGGTGCCAGTTTACGCAGTAATAGCTCCTAGTATTGGTGCCGGTTTATGCAGTAATAGCCCCTAGTATTGGTGCCAGTTTATGCAGTAATAACCCCTAGTATTGGTGTCAGTTGATGCAGCAATAACCCCTAGTATTGGTACCAGTTTAAGCAGTAATAAAGCATAGTATTGGTGCCAGTTTACGCACTAATAATGCCTAGTATTGGTGCCAGTTAACGCAGTAATAAAGCCTAGTACTATTGCCAGTTTATTCAGAAATAACAACTAGTATTGGTGCCAGTTTACACAGTAATATCCCCTAGTATTTGTGCCAGTTTACACAGTAATAGCTCCTAGGATTGGTGCCAGTTTATGCAGTAATAGCCCCTAGTATTGGTGCCAGTTTATGCAGTAATAGCCCCTAGTATTGGTGCCAGATTACACACTAATAATGCCTAGTAATGGGGCCATTTTATGCAGTAACAGTCCCCAGTATTGGTGCCAGATTACGCAGTAATTGCCCCTAGTATTGGTGCCAGATTACGAACTAATAATGCCTAGTAATTGGGCCATTTTATGCAGTAACAGTCCCCAGTATTGGTGCCAGATTACGCAGTAATTGCCCCTAGTATTGGTGCAAGATTACGCACTAATAATGCCTAGTAATGGGGCCATTTTTTGCAGTAATAGCCCCTAGTATTGTTGCCAGTTTACACAGTAAGAGCCCCTAGTATTGGTGCCAGTTTATGCAGTAATAGCCCCTAGTATTGGTGCCAGTTTACACAGTAATAGCCCCTAGTAATGGTGCCAGTTTATGCAGTAATATCCACCAGTATTGGTGCCAGTTTATGTAGTAGTAGCCCCTAGGATTGGTGCCAATTTGTACAGTAATAGCCCTTAGTATTGGTACCAGTTTATGCAGTAATATCCCCTTGTATTGGTGCCAGTTTATGCAGTAATAAAGCCTAATATTGGTGCCAGTTTACGCACAAATAACCCCTAGTACTGGTGCCAGTTTATGCAGTAATAGTCCCTAGTATTGGTGCCCATTCACATAGAAACAACCCCTAGTATTGGTGCCAGGTTAGGCAGTATTAAAGCCTAGTATTGGTACCAGTTTACGCAGAAATAATTCCTAGTATTGGTGTGAGTTTACGCAGTAATAAAGCCAAGTTTTGATGCCAGTTTACAGAGTAATAAGCTGTGGTATTGGTGCCAGTTTACGCAGTAATAACGCCTATTATTGATGCCAGTTTATGCAATAATGACCCCAAGTATTGGTGCCAGTTTACGCAGTAATATCCCCTAGTATTGGTGCTAGTTTACGTAGTAATAAAGCCTAATATTGGTTCCAGTTTACGCAGAAATAACCCCTAGTATTGGAGCCAGTTTATGCAGTAATAACGCCTAGTATTGGTGCTAGTTTATGCAGAATTAACCCCTAGAATTGGTGTCTGTTTACACAGAAATAACCCCTAGTATTGGTGCCAATTTACACAGTAATAACGCCTAGTATTGATGCCAATTTACGCAGTAATAACCCCTAGTTTGGGTGCCAGTTTATGCAGTAATAAAGCTTAGTATTGGTGCCAGTTTACGCAGTAATAACCCCTAGTATTGGTGCCAGTTTAAGCAGTAATAAAGCTTAGTATTGGTGCCAGTATATGCAGAAATAACCAGTAGTATTGGTGCCAGTTTACGCAGAAATACCCTGTAGTATTGGTGCCAGTTTACAATATAATAAAGCCTAGTATTGGTGCCAGTTTATGCAGAAATAAGGCCTAGTATTGATGCCAGTTTATGCTATAATAACCCCAAGTATTGGTGCCAGTTTACGCAGTAACATCCCCTAGTATTGGTGCTAGTTTACATAGTAACAAAGCCTAGTATTGGTTCCAGTTTACGCAGAAATAACCCCTAGTATTGAAGCCAGTTTATGCAGTAATAAAGCCTAGTATTGGTGCTAGTTTATGCAGAAATAACCCCTAGTATTGGTGTCTGTTTACACAGAAATAACCCCTAGTATTGGTGCCAGTCTACACAGTAATAAAGCCTAGTATTGATGCCAATTTACGTAGTAATAACCCCTAGTTTTGGTGCCAGTTTACGCAGTAATAAAGCTTAGTATGGGTGCCAGTTTACGCAGTAATAACCCCTAGTATTGGTGCCTGTTTACGCAGTAATAAAGCTTAGTGTTGGTGCCAGTTTATGCAGAAATAACCAGTAGTATTGGTGCCAGTTTACACAGAGATACCCTGTAGTATTGTTGCCAGTTTACAATGTAATAAAGCCTAGTATTGGTGCCAGTTTATGCAGAAATAAGGCCTAGTATTGGTGCCAGTTTATGCTGAATTAACCCTTAGTATTGGTGCCAGTTTACGCAGTAATAAAGCCTAGTATTGGTGCCAGTTTACAGAGAAATAACCCCTAGTATTGGTGTCAGTTTACGCAGAACTAACACCTAGTATTGGTGCCAGTTTACGCAGTAATAAAGCCTAGTATTGATTACAATTTACGCAGTAATAACCCCTAGTTTTTGTGTCAGTTTACGCAGTAATAAAGCCTATTATTGGTGCCAGTTTATGCAGTAATAACCCCTAGTATTGGTGTCAGTTTAGGCAGTAATATAGCCCAGTATTGGTGCAAGCTTATACAGAAATAACCAGTAGTATTGGTGACAGTTTATGCAGAAATAACCTGTAGTATTGGTGCCAGTTTACGCAGTAATAACCCATAGTATTGGTGCCACTTTACACAGTAATAAAGCCTATTATTGGTGTCAGTTTACACAGTAATAAAGCCTAATATTGGTGCCAGTTTATGCAGTAATAAAGTCTAGTATTGGTGTCAGTTTACGCAGTAATAAACCCTAGTATTGGTGCCAGCTTACGCAGTAATATAGCCTAGTATTGGTGCCAGTTTATGCAGTAATAAAACCTAGTATCGGTGCCAGTTTGTGCAGTAATATAGCCTAGTATTGATGCCATGCTCTCAGCGTGAAGGGGGTAGGGAAGAATAGTGAGACCTGCCAACCACAGTGATAAAAGTGTTAATGCCAGCTGTTACAGTGGCGGCAGTCTTAACACTTTTATCAAATTTACGAGAGATCTTTGTGATCTCCCCACGGGTCTCCTGATGCGCTACAGTACAGCACGCCTCTCCATCTGGGACCCCTTTTCCCTGCCACACACCGTGGCAAAACTAAGGGGAAAGGCTGCTACAGTGCACCTCTCTCTATCCAGGACTCATGCCCCTACAGCAGGGGTCCCCAACCTTTTGAGGAGAGAGGGCTACTTTAGCGACTTTAGTAACCGGTTGTGGGCCACAATGAGCGGAGTGGGCAGATGACAAGATTCATGTAAGCAAATGCAGAGTGGACGTGGACACAGCCCGCTCTACTCTATGGGCTCTCTGGTCCGCCCAGACAGGAGGGAACGGATCCTCTTCTGTTTTTTTAAGTGGATCGGATTGGAAATAGGTGGATGTAAACGTACACAAATCCGTTTACTCTATAATAATAAATATCTACCACTCTATAAAGGTGAATAGAGGGTCCGATTGGATCCACCTGAAAAACAGACAAGCAGACATGATCGGACCGATCGTGCGAAAGAGGCCTAAGGCTGCTTTCACGCAGATGCACTGCGGGTTACCTGCATCTCAACTGACCTCAATCTTCACTTCTTCCTCAGGATTCCTGCAGGTATTGCTGGCTGCTGCTGTTCCCCAGGCGGGTATAGCTGGTGGCTGCTGCTGGCTGTCCTTCAGGGCTGGTACTGCTGGCTCGTACTGCTGTTATGTACTGTTGGCTGGTTCTGCTGGTGGGTTACTGCAGGCTGGTACTGTTGATGGGTACTGCTGGTGGGTACTGCTGGCTTGTACTGCTGGTAGGTTACTGCAGGCTGGGGTACTGTTGGTGGGTACTGCTGGCTGGTACTGCTGGTGGGTACTGCTGGCTAGTACTGATACTGGGTAGAGATGTACCGAACGGTTCGCCGGCGAACGGTTCCCGGCGAACTTCGAACGTTCGCGTTCGCCGCTGCGGGCGAACATATGCGATGTTCGGTCCGCCTCCTATACATCATCATTGAGGCAAACTTTGACCCTGAACATCACAGTCAGCAGACACATTCCAGGCCAATCAGCATACCTCCCTCCCACACCCTCCCACCTCCTATAAATAAGCAAGGGCAGCATCCATCTTAGATCATTTCTGTGTTACTGAGAGCAGGGAAAGTGCTGGTGCTGCTGCTGCTGTTATAGCTAGGGACAGTTCCCGGTCTTGTTAGCCAGTGTTCTTGGTACACTCCTGCTGTAAGGACAGCACCCCAAAAAGCCCTTCCTAGGGCTGGTATTTGAGTTTTTTTTTTTGGATATATATATATATATATATATATATATATATATATATATAATCTATTGTCCCCCAAAAGCCCTTTTGAGGGCTGGTATTTGTGTAATTTTTTTTGTTCTGTGATATATATATATATATATATATATATATATATATATATATATATATATATATTGTTCCCAAAAGCCCTTTTGAGGGCTGGTATTTGTGTAATTTTTTTTGTTCTGTGATATATATATATATATATATATATATATATATATATATATATATATATATTGTCCCCAAAAGCCCCTTTGAGGGCTGGTATTTGAGTATTTTTTTAATATATATATGTAGCATGTCCAGAACCAGAAAAAAAGATCATATAGGTGTAAAAGTGGTTCCCACCATCCCTGCTCTACTGAAAAATTATCTTTTTTTTCTGGTTCTGGACATGCTGCAGAGCTGAAACTTCACAGGTACACTTTTTAGACCCCCTAGACACTAAATCACACAAAAAAAGTTCTTAAAAATTGTCATTTTTGATAGAGAGCCAATTATTGGAAAAAAAAAAAAAAACTTAACAAAAAAAAATTTTCTTTGGATTTATTGTTTGGGGAGTCTAAAAAGTGTACCTGTGAAGTTTCAGCTCTGCAGCATGTCCAGAACCAGGAAAAAAATATCATATAGGTGTAAAAGGGGTTCCCACCATCCCTGCTCTACTGAAAATTATCTTTTTTTCTGGTTCTGGACATGCTACAGAGCTGAAACTTCACAAGTACACTTTTTAGACCCCCTAGACACTAAATCACACAAAAAGTTCTTAAAAATTGTCATTTTTGATAGAGAGCCAATTATTGGAAAACTTAAAAAAAAAAAAAAAACTTAAAAAAAAATTTCTTTGGATTTATTGTCTGGGGGGTCTAAAAAGTGTACCTGTGAAGTTTCAGCTCTGTAGCATGTCCAGAACCAGAAAAAAAAATAGAATCAGGGTTAGGGCTAGGGTTAGGGTTAGGGCTAGGGTTAGGGTCAGGGCTAAGGTTAGGGTTATTTTTAGTGCTTAGGGTTAGAGTTAGAGGGGTAGGGGTAGGGCTACTAACTCTAACCCTAAGTATCTCACCGTAACCCTAACCCTAGCCCCTAACACTAAACCTAACCCTAACCCTAACCCTCTAACCATAACCCTAACCCTCTAACCATAATCCTAACCCTCTAACCTTAACCCTAACCCTCTAAGCCTAGCCATAAAAATAACCCTAACCCTAAACCTAACCCTAGCCCTAACCCTAACCCTAGCCCTAACCCTAACCCTAGCCCTAGCCCTAGCCCTAACCCTAATTCGTAATTTTTTCTGGTTCCGGACATGCTACAGAGCTGAAACTTCACAGGTACACTTTTTAGACCCCCCAGATGCTAAATCCAAAGACATTTTTTATTTTTATTTTTTTTTTAATTTTTCCAATAATTGGCTCTCTATCAAAAAATTACAATTTTTAAGAACTTTTTTTTGTGTGATCCCTTTCCGGCATGCCACAGTCCAGGTGTTTGTCCCCTTGAAACAACTTTTCCATTACTATTGTGGCCAGAAAGAGTCCCTGTGGGTTTTAAAATTCGCCTGCCTATTAAAGTCTATGGCGGTTCGCAATGTTCGCCGGTTCGTGAACATTCGCCGATGTTCGCGTTCGCCGTTCGCGAACAGTGAATTTTATGTTCGCGACATCACTAATGCTGGGTACTGCTAGATGATACTGCTGGTTGGTACTGCTGGCTGGTACTGCAGGTGGGTACTGCTAGATGATACTGATGAATTTATCCCGACCCACCATCCCCAAGCATCAGTGTGACAGGAAGTATGCGGCTGCAGTAGAAAGCAGAGCCAATGCTTCCTGTATCGCTCCTGTAACTGTCACAGGTGGAGTGCATTTGGTATCAACATCTGCTCTGCTTCCTCTATGTGGTACCCAAATGTCTTTTACTTTTACCCCAGTACTGTTGGTAGTAGATAGGTAAAAAAAAGGCACACACTACAGAGCTCTTTATATTTGATGCCTTTTTAAATGCCTGCATAGTGCATTGACACTAGCTAATTTATACCAAACACTACCTGAATTTTGAATTTCAAAATGTTTTCAAATAGTTGGAGAATACAAGGATGTGAGGTGTTTTGTGGAATATGGATTGTGGTTTTGAAGCATTTTTGTACACTCTGTTTTGACATTTTATTAAATTTTTAAGACAATACAGTGTGGTACTTTGAAAAGGAAGCTCAGAAATACACTATGAAACTGTTGGGCCACTGGTGAATTTGTAAAAAGTTAAGGGCTTTTGCTTTATTTTTTAAGAGTAAATGTTCCTATAGTTTTTAGGTATGGTCCTACTTTCACTAGCCTATTACCGCTGGATAAAATAATCAGGTGTCACAGCCAAAGTGCATGTGCATGTGCTGTGTTGTATTGTAAAATCAGAAAGTTTTTTATGTTAATGCATTTTATGATAAAAAACCTTCTATGTACAGCAGCCTCCCTCAGCCCCACCTAATAATTACCTGAGCCGATCTCTATTCAGTGATGTTGCAGGAGTGTCTCAGCTGCCCAGGGCTGAGACGGCAGCGCAGCGCCATTGGCCCCTGCTGCTGTCAATCAAATCAGTGAGCCAATGACGGAGAGACAGGGGCAGGGCTGGGCTCTGCAGCTCGGCTTGGGTGCCCCCATAGCAAGCTGCTTGCTGTGGGGGTACTCAACAGGAGGGAGGGGCCAGGAGCCCCAAAGAGGGACCCAAGAAGGAGGATCCTGGCTGCTCTGTGCAAAACCATTACACAGGGCAGGTGAGTATAACATGCTTGTTATTTTTAACAAAAAAAAAAAAATAAGACTTTACAATCACTTTAAGTCAAGCTAGAAGTAAAAGTTAAAAATCTGTTACACATCCAACATATGTGATGCAAGAATAATGCAGAATCACATATTTTGACATTATTTTTTTAAATTGTAACCCCACATATATTCAAGATGATAATTTTGTCATGTGCGCTTTCCTTTACAAGAGAAATATGTCAGCTAACATTTAAAAGTTGCACTGTACCAAACTCTGTCTTTTTCTTTACAAAACAGCACTTAAAACTCATGACATAATAAATGCATGCTCTGTCTCTTTTGATTTAAATTATATTAAATTTTAAAAGAATTATTCATTACAAGAAAATCTTAAGTTTAAAGGGCTTTCTGAATAGATACAATTTAAGTATCAAGAACTTCAAATGATGTCTTGAATTGGCACCAACGGGACTTTTTTTTTTTTTTGTAGGTCATTGATGAAAGTTTTTTTATTGGTGAACATATAAAAGTAGACCTTGCATCAAAATGTGCTATACTATGCTGGAGCACATATTTGTGAGCTTTTAAGTACCCAGCTTTCCCAGGAGGCAGCAGTTAGGCAAGAGTCTGAGATAAGTATTTTTTACATTCTTTTCCCAAGTGCTTTTTTCTGGGAGATTTCTTCTAGCATTTTTTATTTGCGAAATAGGGGATTAAAAAAGTGGACCTTGCACAAAGAAATTTGTAACTGAATGTTAGGGATTCACATTCAAAATTATGAAAGATATCAGTGAGAACATATTTTGATTTCCATTTTTG
Source organism: Pelophylax lessonae (assembly GCF_965119305.1). NCBI lineage: Eukaryota > Metazoa > Chordata > Amphibia > Anura > Ranidae > Pelophylax > Pelophylax lessonae. The sequence goes on from NC_138769.1 coordinate 186,336,269, forward strand.
ATATTTCTATTATTATTATTATTTATTATATTATTTTTTTTTTATTAAATTGAGAGATTGCTAGGTTGCACATTTGCTAGGTTGCAGGTGTATGCCAGTGCAATCACTTAGTCTGTGTTTAATGACTGTTGAGATAAGGTATTAAAGGAGTTGTAAAGTCAGAAGGCATACTATGCATTAAGATAAAAAACCTTCTGGGTGTAGCAGCTTCCCCAGCACCCCCTAATATTTACCTTAACCCCATCTCTATTCAGCGATGTCCACGAGTCCCGGGACGCTCTCTCCTGATTGGCTGAGACACAGCCGCTGCACCATTGGCTTCCACGGCTGTCAATCAAAGTCAGTTAGCCAATCAGGAGAGAGAGGGGGTGGCCCTCGAATGGCAGCTCCATGTCTGAATGAACACACAGAGCTGCAGCTCGGCTCGGGCGCCCCCATAGCAAGCTGCTTGCTGTGGAGGCACTCGATGGGAGGGAGAGGCCAGGAGCAGCAACAAGGGACCCAAGAAGAGGGGATCCGGGCTGCTCTGTGCAAAACAAAATGCACAGGGGAGGTAAGTATAACACGTTTGTTATTAAAATAAAAAAAAAAAAGACTTTACAAAGCAAGCAACAGACTTGTATTGTGGGAAGGAGCAGTAAAGTGCAACTATTCTGTAACCCTTCTGAGCAGCAAGCACAGCTTGGCTTAAATGGAACATTTTACAATAGAATAGTAATATGGGGGTTGTCATAGATTTTTAGGTGCTACTAGTTCCCTGACTGTCATACTGTCATACTCATCCTATACTGTAGCATCTCTACTTAAAGTGTATATATATATATATATATATATATATATATATATATATATATATATATAAAATATATAAAACTTTTTTTCTTAAGCGACTAAAAGACGTTCAAAAAATCCTCTGCCAGTTTATTTCTTGCTGTTTGTGTAACATGGGAGAAATTTTCCTTCACTTCCTGTTCCAGAGAGGTAACAGGACGTATGAGGAAATCTCTACAAAGAGAGGGAAGCTGTAACCCAAAAGGTAGGCAGAAGTCAAAGGACTAGTCATCTGTAATGAGTAAAAAAAAAAAACAATCAGCACTCACAAAAATGCATACGTTTTCGTAATGATCACCAAAAGCATAAGATAGAAATCCACTCCTATATCAATGAGGCATGTATAGGAGTATTAATATTATATAGCTCAAACTTTTTTTCTTAAGAGACTAAAAGAGGTTCAAAAAAATCCTCTGCCAGTTTATTTCTTGTTGTTTGTGTAACATGGGAGAAATTTCCCTTCACTTCCTGTTCCAGAGAGACAACAGGACGTATGGGGAAATCTCTACAAAGAGAGGGAAGCTGTAACCCAAAAGGTAGGCAGAAGTCAAAGGACTAGTCATCTGTAATGAGTAAAAAAAACAAAACAATCAGCACTGACAAAAATGCATACGTTTTTCTTAATGATCACCAAAAGCATAAGATAGAAATCCACTCCTATGTCAATGAGGCATGTATAGGAATATTAAAACACAAAAGCCACAGCAACAGTTACAAATGTATCTGGTAGTGTTGCAACAAGTACGGTAAATGTAATAAACTCACTCACTTGCTGCTATTTCTTGGTCAAATAGTATCCATTTCTGAAGCCAAGTAAACAATGTTCTATTGAAGTGGTATTAGATGTGGGGCTACAAAAGTTATTTTTTTCTTTTTCACTTGGTGATCCAGCCAATGAGTATGAAGTATCTGGTGAGGTCTGGGATGTTGTGGAGGCCTCTTTTGCACCTTCTGCCCAACATTTCTGAAGGTGGAGTCAGAGTGTGTGAGGGCATAGAGTAGCGAGAGTGCTGGAGTAGCTGGCTGCTCTTCAGGTGGAAGAAGCTCAGGTCTTCAGGACAGAACACTGAAACAGCTTGGCACCAGAGCAGGAGATGATGGCTGGAATGCAGGCAGTGACCAGCGGCAGACGGGCAACAAGGGACTGATTCAGTAGGCAGAGCAAGTCCAGGAAGCAGGCCAGGGTTGGTAACAGCCAGGCAATGCAGTACAGAATCAGCAGGCAAAGATGAGTCCAGTAAACAGGCCGAGGTCAGAGAGATCAGATGAACAAGGTTAATGCAAGAGCAAATGCGAAGTCTAGGAAAAAGCCAGATCATACAAACGTAAGCAGGTTCAATGGATCGGGTCTCAGGTACAAGCTGAAGACCATTCAGCAACTGCTCATGTTAACAGACCAGTTTAAACAGAGCACTAGGTGCCAAACAGTATGCTCACGTGCACGCGTATGTGTGCATGTGCATGCACAAATTCAAGCATGATGAACTGAAATAACGAATTTATTGCCTCTTTGCGTAGTAGTATGAGCATGTAAGCAATGCAATGAAATGCAATGTCCACACTGGTTTTCTGGTGCTGGGAATATGGTTTACCTTACATTAAAGTCTGTATTTTTTTTAACTTTTAACCAGTTCAGCTATTTGGGTGTACTATGTACGTCCAAAGAGTGAACCTTTGATCGCAAGCTGATGGTTTCAAAGTGAAATTGATGCGGCAGCAAAGTGACATTGATGCAGATAGCAATTACTTTAAAAAAAAAAAAAAGAAAATGATAATAAAATATGTTAAAAAAAAAAAACAGACTGGCATAAAAGAAATGTTAACATAAAGCAAAAAAAGGTCAAATTTAAAAACAGGAAGGTATGACAAAAATGATTTCCCTTGAGAATGGGTCACATCTTACTGTAACTAGGGGGGAGTACTTCATCATAGAAAAGTTAAGCTAAACAGCACAGAGTCCTTGTAAATTGTTCTGAATGAAAGCAAACCACAACTCTAAATTCAAATAAAAAAGGTAATTTACTGAATCATGCTTTTCATTTAAAGGGTCTCAGTACTTGAATGATTCATATGTTCTTATTTATGGTAATGCATTATATTTCAGTGCATATAACTGGAGCTGGCGTGACCCCAGAATAATTGTTTTAGTGCAAAAATGTAGTCCTGGTGTTGTTATCTGATTTAAATTACTTACAATGATAAAATAACATTTATGTGAGTTTTCATTATTGAAGAAGGTATTAACAGCTGACCATTTTCCATTTTTTTCCAGTTGTGGTCTGCTTTTATTATAAATCTATTTTGTAAGATAATTGAATAGCACATGTAGAAATGTTATGCTCTCTATAAGAGAAGATAAGGATGGAACATTGCAATTACAGTTTACCATAATTATAATGCAATCGTAACAAAGTAATATAGTTAAAGCTCTTACTAGTCACGACGCACCAGTGACACATTTAAATGTTGCACAGAAAAAATAAAATAGGCTTTTAAATTATGCTTAAAAAAGTCATGTTTCACTAGGGTTCCAGTGTGATATACCTGAATTCTCTGCCTCATGGAATGTGCCTGAACTTTGCCTTCCTTTTGTATATTCCCCAAACATTCCCAGCCAACACCAATATATGTATTTTATCACCAGTATATGTATTATGATATCACCAAAATTGGCTGGCCAGAGATTTAGTACTATGGGGCTCTTTAATGTCCTGTGTCAACTGGCATGAAAAAAAAAGAAGGAGGTAACTATTTGTGCCTTTTTATGCTATGTCCTTAACTACCTGACCTTTGGAAGATTTGCCCCCCTTTATGACCAGGCCATTTTTTGCAATATGGCACTGTGTTAATTTACCGGACAATTGCGTGGTCATGCAACGCTGTACCCAAATACAATTTGTGTCCTTTAGAGCTTTCTTTTGGTGGTATTTGATCACCTCTGTTTTTTTTTTTATGTTTTGCACTATAAACAAAAAAAGACTGAAAATTAAAAAAAAAAAATAAAAAACAATATATTTTACTTTCTGCTATAAAACCTAATCTAAAAAAAAAAAATGAAAAAAAAAAATCAAATTTATTCATAAATTTAGGAAAAATTAGTAAATGTTTGAAATGTACACCACTTGTAGATTTGTTTTCTTACAGTGGAATGATTACTTTCAAACATTTGGTAATTCTTTTAAATCCCTTGTCAGACCCTTCCACAACCTTTCTGTGGTTCTGTGGGCCTTTCAATTTTGGCATGGTGACACCACAATCATCGATAGCAAAAGGAACACCTGATCCTTGATGCCTGAGGTTTAAATAAGACAGGTTCTACCTGCATACTCCCTAAGGAGGTTCTAGTTATTGATTGGTGATAAATGTAGGGATGCACTTACTTTTTCCATGTGACAAATCTGCATTTTTGGTATTTAGATACGGTATGTATGAATACACCATTTCAATTGTCTGTGTCATTTATTACCTTAAAAGATATGTAGTCACTGTTTGAATTATGATCTGTTAAAATATGTTGAAAAATATGTGGAAAAAGTCAGAGCTGTAAACCAACCTATTGATATAGACTGTATTTATAGGTATGAAATCACAATAATCTTACCAGTTCTTTCAGAGCCGGTTCACATAGGCGCGACCCAACTTGCCGGGGCGACCTGTGAAGTCAATGCAGGTCGCTCCAGGTCGCCCCAAAGTAGCTCAGGACCCTTTTTCTAAGTCGGAGCGACTTGTGTCGCTCCTATTAGAACGGGTCCTGTGCTAATCTATAGCAGGCGACCCGCGGCGACTTGTCAGGCGACCAGGTCGCCTGACAAGTCGCCCCAGTGTGAACCGGCTCCTAAGGAGTAGAATTTCAGTTAAGGGTTAAAAAAAAAACAAATATGGTATACTTATCTGCTCTATGCAATGGTTTTGCAAAGAGTAGCCTCAAACCTCCTCTTCTTGGGTCCCCCGCCAGCGCTTTTGGCTCCTCTCTCCAAGTTGTTTGTTATGGGGGCACTCATACATGCTTGCTCTCGAGCCTGATCTGGGTATCAATTGACACGCAGATGCGGCTCAGCCCTGCCCCCTCTCCTCGCTGGCTGTGATTGACAGCAGCAAGAGTCAATGGCTGCCGCTGCTTCCTCTCTGTTCAATAAGGAGAGAGAGCAGAGAAAGCCTCTTCTCTCAGGCACAGCGCTGGATCAAGATCGGGCTCAGGTAAGTTCAAGAGGGGCTGGGGTGGAGTAGCTGCATGTAGAAGGTTTTTTACCTTAATGCTTTACCCTAATGCGATGAGGTAACCTTCTGTCCTTATACAGTAAACCCCCCTCCATCGCGGAGGTTACAATCCAGACCCACCTGCGATAACTGAAAATCTGCGAAATAGAAATACCCTATTTAAAAACAGATAGGTACTGTACAGTAGATGGACTTCTGATGGTCTTAAATCCCCGTGTAATTTCTTCCGCCCATTGGTCTGAGGAATGAGCACATCTCCACGAGCAAAGCATGCGTTCCACTGCAGCCTCACACTAATTCACCTCTCCTGATTGGGCTCCCCCCATTGGCGTCATCTCCCTGCTGCTGGACAGTCGGAAGATGGGACAAGCCACGGGACCAGGAAGAGAGCCCCTGAGCCGTGAGGACACATGTCATCTTCAGTGTAAGTCTGCTTATCGTGTGTGAATAAAGTGTTATCTGCTGCGCGATATACCGGGACTGCGAAAACTGAACTGCAATAGAACGGGGGTTTACTGTAACCACTTTAAGTCCCTATTTACATTTTTACAGTGCATTTAACACAAGTGTCAATGTGCGTTATGTCACACTTCATTGAATGGGCTGTCATAAAAGCTGCATATAGCCAACATTGTATATCCAGCAAGCTTACCAAAAATGGCAATCACCCCAATTTTCAGCTAGCTTTTAGAATAAGGGGTTTACTTGGATGAGATTTGCATAGAGAAAACAAAACAAAAGTTTCCTAGCACACTTAGCAGCTAACAAAAAACGAATTACACTGTCCAACTGTTGGCTTTAAACATATTCCAAAAATATGTAAGGAAGCTACACTGTCTCATCAAGGGCCCTCTGTATGGTGCAGTCCTAAATCGAGTCTATGAGACCCTCTATATTGCAAAATATACAGTATAGCATTGGCTAAATTAAGGGCAGGTATGCCTGGAGGAAGTCCATTCCTCCTTCAATGCACAAAGACACACCAGAAGCTCAACATGGCACAATGGAAGCTGAATGCATCCAATGTGTCCCCACACCAATTCCAGGAAGTGAAACAATGCAACCACCCCATAGTATAAGTAGATTTAGAGTAAAGTGCAAATAGCAAGGCTTTACTTAGAGCCTGGGGTTGGCCTTTAAATGACATAGAATCACAAAAAAACTCTAATAAACTCATACCCAAACAATATGCATAGTGCAGATATACATGAGAATCATCCAGAAACCATTTTTCATCTCCCTATTAAACTGCTGAAAGCAGATTGGCCGCTATGGGGTCAACAGGGTTACCTAAAGTTGTACTAAAACTAAAAAAAAATTTGTAAATTGGTGATCCAGCCAGTAAGTCTGTTATTTTCCAACTTTTTTCAACAGACTAAGCTGTCCAGGCAAAGTAGCAGTTAGAGGGTTGAGACAAATCATTTACCACTGAAAAGTGTTTTTACAATGATATGCTTTTATTAATTTATGGAAAACCTTTATCCCAAATGCAAAAAAAAAAAAGTGCTGTAATTGCTTACACAAATCAACCATAACATTGTGATGACCCACCTAATATTGAGTAGGTCTCCCTTTTGCCCCCAAAACAGCCCTGACTCATCACAATATGGATGCCCCTAGACTTCTGAGTGTATGCTGTGGTATCTTAAGTCCTGTAAGTTGTGCGGTTGGGCCTCAATGAATGAGACTTGTTTTTTCTAGTAAAAGAGACAAATCTCTGCTGACTTCTAGCATCCATTCATATGCAAGAGAAAAAATTCATTTTTCTTTGCACATGATTGGATATTCTTTGGAAACAGGATTGTCACTACATTTCACTGAATTTGAGTGTCCTGAATAAATAACCCTGCAAGTGGTCATTGGTAATGATGCAAAGGTTGCATATAATAATAACACAATCAGTATCTCTTAATTTGAACTACTTGTTGAGTCTTTAATATAATTATAAAGTTTTAAATTATTTCTGGTTGTACGATTACCATACTCTTAAGATTTCAGATTAATCTTTAAAATGTCTTATTACTGCCAAGTGAATGCTTAAAGCAGTTGTAAAGTCAGAAGGTTTTTTATCTTAATGCATTCTATGCATTAAGACAAAAATCCTTCTGTGTGTAGCAGCCTCCCCAGCACCCCTAATACTCACCTGAACCCCATCTCTGTCCAGCAATGTCCGCGAGTCCCTCGGTCGTCTGGACTCTCCCTCCTGATTGGCTGAGACGCAATCAAAGTCAGTAAGCCAATCGGGAGAGAGAGGGGGCAGGGCCTAATGGCAGCTCCATTTCTGAATGGACAAACGGAGCTGCAGCTTGGCTCGGGTGCCCCCATAGCAAGCTGCCTGCTGTGGGGGCACTCTGTAGGAGGGAGGGGCCAGGAGCTACAAAGAGGGACCCGAGAAGAGGAGGGTCTGGGCTGCTCTGTGCAAATCCACTATACAGAGCAGGTAAGTATAACATGTTTGTTGTTTTAAAAAAAAAAAACAAGACTTTACAATAACTTTAATGAGTTCATCATAAATTTTAAGGCTATAAATAGGCTATTTGTGCATGAAAGGATAATTTTTACTCTCTATCAGGGGTGGGGAACCTTTTTTCTATTAAGGGCTATTTGTATATTTATAACATCGTTCATACAAAATTATAAACTTAAAAATTAGCCTGTTATATTTGGTCAAACATTTAATAACTCACCCCTAATGTGATGGCTGGAACTGCGTCTCTTTGGTGAGGTGTGTGATGTTCGCTGATATTGATGATGTTGCTACTCGCAACTGGTTTTCCAGGTCTTCAGTGGAGCGCAGTCAACCCTTTGCCGTGGTAAGTTTTGAAAAGAACTGCTGTGCTGTGGGTGCTGCTGGCTGGTACTGCTGGCTCAGGCTGGCAGTACTGACTGTTACTGCTGTAGGTACTGCTGGCTCAGGCTGGTAGTGCTGGCTGGTACTGCTGTGGGTACTGCTGGTGGGAAATGCTGGCTAAAGACTCAGGAGCGGTGCCGCTCTGGAGGAAGATAGAGGTTCCTGTATCTCGGTCAGTCTCCTCACAGGCAAAGTGCATTCTTTCAGACAGAAAGGAGCCGGAACTATACAAGAAACATCGGCTCCGTTCTGACAGCTCAGCTCTGACAGACAGACCAAGCGGCACAGGGGGCTGGACCAATTGATTTCGGGGGCCGCATATGGCCCACGGGCCGTAGGTTCCCCACCCCCGTCTCTGTATAAACTCAAGTACCCTAAACAAGCAAAATGGTAAATGGTAGTTTTTCTAAAAAGAAAAAAAAAATACAAGCTAAACCTGCTTTATTGGTGCTGTTGCCTATTATTTATAACACAAAAAAGGCCAGTTTCCTTTAGAAAATGGCTGTAAAAATCATTTTGGTTGCTGAAAATGTATTTTGTGTACCACATATAGTCATCAGGTATAATTAACAAAATAATAATCTGCGCTAATGTTTTAACAAGCATTTATTGTTTAAATATTTTTCACAATTTTCCTGGTACTTTCTCCACAATGATCCAATATTTTGTATAGAAAATACTGAACTACTGTATATGTGGACATAACAAAACATAATAAGCAAAACATTTTAGGTTAAAGCAGGAAGTGCAGCCATCTTGCAGCTTTCAGCCCATAGCTTCTTCTGAACCTCTGTATTATATGTTGAATCTGCAGATTTTATCCTTTGTCCATTATATAAATAACAGCCACCAATTCCTTCCAGGTCTGGTGAAATGGAGGCATAGATGGATGTGAATGCACCTTCTTCGGCTGTCTGCAAAAGAAAGAAGATATGAAATGGTTTTATATTTAGGAAACAATAGTCCTATATACTTTGTAAATTAGCAACCTGTAATTCTAGCAAACAAAAATCAATAAATAGTGGGTGACATTGTGTTGTGTTTCTCCAAAAGAATATTATGGTAATCTGTAAAATAATTAAATCTGCACTCCAGGCAAACAACATAAATTTATTTTACAGGTTAAATGGGATTATGTTTCTGCCCATGCAGTTCTGACATGTACTCTACCCTTGCAAAGAACAGTCCCCAAGGCTAGTAAGAACTAGAGAAAGGCGAGTAAATATACTATAATCGCCTAGCTTCTATACTGCAGAGGTTGATGTCAACATCCTTCTGATGAGATACCAGAAAATGCTGTTTAGCCCAAATTTTGTGAGAAGATGAGAAGACACTCCAACACAGTACAGTAATGTCTTGATTTGGAGTACTCAGTATTCCCCGGATCTCATCAGAAGAATAGCACTGCAGGAAGGTAAGTATATTTACTAACCTTTTCCCCCAGTTTTGTTTTTAACTTTACTTTAGCATTTTGCAATTGAGGAGGCCTGAATAAATAAATGGACCTTGAATTTTTAGTGCAAGATCTGCTTTAAGATGACAATTGAATAGGAAATGATGATACACAAATGCAGTAACCTATAATTACTACCTTAGAAGTCCAACTAACTTGCTAACCAACAACCCACTCAAAAACTTTTTTTCGTTCTCTCGCTGAACACTACACCACATAAATCATATTAAAAAGAAAACTACTGTGCACACAGATAAGAAAACATATAAAACATTTATTTTTGGCTTTTTAAAAGCCCTTGATAGGTATTTCCCACTGATTCTGTTTACTTTACTGTACATTTTGCATGACTAAACCTCAGTAACAGTAGATGAGAAGCTAATGAAGGCATTTGAAGAGCTGTTTAGTTATTCATCAGTTGGCATTAATATTTCATATTCTGTAATATCATTTTTATAGTTATGTGTTGTTGTTGTTGGGGATGTTGTTGTTTTTACTATAGTAAAATCAGATAAACATATTTTGCAGCAATTTTGTGAATTTATTTTGCCTTTATATTTGAGAAATTTGATTGGGTATTTTAAAAGGGGAAGTTGAAACACAAATGAAATGACACAATCATCCTTATTTAATAAAGAGGTTTTTAGAGTGTATGTAAACCCTCAATCTTTTTTTCATTTTCTAGAATCATGTTTCTTCAGCAAATAATTGATTAGGAATATCTTGTGTAGCACCCTCTAGCTAGTGTGCTAGATTAGTGTACATAGTTGTCGGTGTAGGTAAACTGGCCTCGCTGAGAGCCAGGCCTGGGCCGAATCTGGGTCAGGGATATGTCTCAGGGAGGCTGGATGACTCATCAAGCAGCACCCCTGGTAACTCTCCCTGCTATCTGAAACCTTGGAGAAGCATCCAGAAGTAGAGGGCGGAGTCTGGGGGAGCTGCTTGGAGTATTGATGAGGGCCCCAGCCAATCCCCAGCAGGTGGGCTGGCAGGGGGTGGGCCGCTCTTAAATACTCTGGGTCAGGCCAGTAAGGGTCAGTCGGATGGAAGATGGAGAAGGAGTGCTGAGAAGGATGTTGGTGGCCCTTGAGGGTGACCCCTAGTCTGGGGGGGTGACCTCAGGCCTGGGGCTCGTGTGTTAGAGGGACCCTCTACAACACACAGAGAATATCCTTCTTGGAGGCATGGGGCAAGTGTGAGGACAGCAGGAGTAGGTCAGCATGTGCAGGAGTTCTCGAGGAGAAGTCAGCCGGGTGGGCTGGTGAGTATTCAGTCTGGGAGGACTGTGGGAAGTAGCCAGGAGGGCTAGTGAGAGAGACAGCTGCAGCCAGGTGGGCTGGTGGTGCATGAAGAGGTGGTAATGGGATCAGTAGCTACAGGAATGTAAGCTGGACACTGGACTTTGCTACACAACCAAAGGGACCAACAGTCCCTCCCTGTAAAGGGCTATGTAAGCTGGACACTGAACTTTGCTACACAACCAAAGGGGCCAACAGTCCCTGCCTGTAAAGGGCTTTCGCTTGATCTGGCTGAGTGCTTTTGCCAGATTTGCTAAAAGTGTCCCAGCTGAGTCTGTGTTGTTTTTCTGCAAGCAAATGGAGTGCTGGAGGAAGAGAAGGAGTGTATATAGCTGTATATAGAAGGTGCTGTCCCAGAAGAGTTTTCTGAAGTCAAGAGGGCATCCCATAATACCCCTTATCCCTTCAATAAAACAAAAAAAATAGACAAAGTGCTGGACGGTTTCCTGACTCAAGTGTGCCTGTGGAAATGCGGTGTGCCTGGCTGTGCAGGGTGGGGGATCCCATTTCATCAGCGGCTCCTATGTGGAGTGCATTACACTTGAAAAGTCTCTTACCTAGAGACTCTGCCAGGACCAGCATTTCCTGTTTCAGGCAGAAAACCCTTACCTCCTGCTGTGCAATTTGCAGTATTGTTGTCAGCCTGCCCAAGCCCATTCAGATGATCAATGGGCTGCCTATGGGATAGATAGAAAAATAGATCTGGGGGAGTCGGCGACCTGTCGATCATGATCTACCAGTTGATGGCAGCTAGGTGACAGGTAGATCACTCCCCCAGCTTGCCAATGTGCCATCTGCAGAACAGTTGTGTCTCATGCATAAACAGTGGGACTTTTGTAATTGCAGCAGGGTGGCGGAGTGAGCAGGAGGCAGCATTTACCAACATTGCTTTAATTCTGGCTGCAGTCCATGGTGGAGTGCCTATTGCTATGGGGGCACACAGAGACGAGGAGGAGCTTCAAGCACTGGTAGGGGACCCCATGAGGAGGTTTGGGGCTGCTCTGTGCAAAACCATTGCACAGAGCAAGTAAGTATAACAGGTTTGTTATTTAAATAAAAAAAATCTAGGCTTTACAATCACTTTAAAGTGGTTTTGGGGCTTCAGAGCCTTGAAAGCTTGCAGCCATCAAGTCAACTATAAATTCTGCATCCAATCAAAGTGTTCTTGATAAGAATGTGTGTGGCCATCTGTCTGAAAGTTGAAGGTAAAATGAAAATGGATTAATAACAACCCAAAGCACAATAGCAAATCCACCAAGACTGGCTCAAAAAGAGGAAATTAGGGTCTATGGATGGGCCTAGTCCTGATTAGAAAAACATTGAAATATTGTGGGGGAAATTGAAACCGGTAGTTCATGCATGGAAACCCACAAGCTGCATGGAGGAGGGGGCAAAAAATCCACTGAGGTTGATATCTGCTGTAGGGGGCAATACTAGCTTCTGAGACCAAGGATTGAATGATTAAAAATGTAATTTTCCTTGTGTTAATGTTTAACGATATAACCCTTATCTGTAGGCACTGTTTAAATGAAGATCTAATGTTTTTCTTTTTAAATATGCTTAAAAAGTAAACTTTCATAGGGTGTACATATTTTTTCACATCCTGTATAACATTTTGCATACACATGACACATTTTATATGTACTGTAATTCCATATTTCACAATAACTGTGCCAACAAGCAAATAGAGCTTCTGAAGATTGTGCTAATTGCAGGTCATAGATAGAAAAGCCTTGCTTTTCCAACAATAAAAGGGAGAAAACTTCCTGGTCCTACTCTATTACCATAATCTCCTTCATGATTAATAATGAAGTGAGAAAGGAAAAATACATATAGTGATCTAACCACACTTTAGTGCATGGATCATAACGTTCTAACATGTTTTCATATGGAAAGTAGTAAACAGGATGTTTAGACAGGTTTCAGAAAGAGGACAACAAACGGTGGACCTTCAAAAGGACGATCATTTTTTTACAATCCAAAGAGCAGGTAGGCAGTAGAAAATAGAAAAGTGACCTACATAGTAAAGCAAAAACTTAGGTTGCTCACAAGATTGGCAGAATAGGTTTACATATATTGTTTACATATACGAATTTCAAATAGGTATTAAATAGTTGGCTGACATGTCACTTTAATCATAGGAACAATATTTAGGGAAAACAAGAGAAAAGATCCTAAAGCACACAATGCATTAGAGTAAAAAACAACAATCTTCAGAACATAATTCATACTCCATGCATTGCACAAACTTGCTGCTTTTAATTCAAAGCATTTCCATACATAAAAAGTCATCATCAACACAAACATAAAAAATGATGATAATAATTACAAATACTTTTAATATCAGCATGCAAAGACACACCTTTTAAAATAAACACAAAGAAGAGTGTGATTAGCATTCTTTAATAACTAAACAGCAAGAAGAACCATCATACACATATCATTAAAGTATATATACGGAATATACTCTTACATAAAAGCAAGAATGGCTATAATAAACATGTAACTATATATAATATAAAAAAAAAAGGATCCACCTTGAAAAGAAAATGTTTTAAAATATATTTGGAAATCCAGAGCAAGCCACCTATCTGTAAATACATCAAACTTCATACATAACAGACTCATAAACTCTAGTACATAAAAGCAAATCATTATATTGTAGAAAAACTGGCTATATCATACTAATGTCAAACTGTAATCATGTAATCAGTCAGCATGCACAGCCAAAGCCTGAGGCGTTCTATCATTTAAATCGCAACAGAACCTTTCAAAGTCATATGGAAATTAGAACCCTTCAATCTCCATATCTCTCTATTGGCCACTAAAGCCACCCATACATGGATCAAAATTTGGCTGGTTCAGCAGGAACCAGCAGAGTTTTGAATCATGTATTGGGAGGGTGGTTGTACAGAAGTTGATCTACCCATCAAATTCTGTACAACCACCCTGCTGGAAAACCTATGCTTGATCAGTGCCGTCGGCTATACTAATCAGTGTTTTCTGAAGGCGGGGAGGTCTCCCTACTGTCAGATAGTGATGTCGCGAACATAAAATGTAATGTTCGCGAACGGCGAACCGGGCGAACCGCCATAGACTTCAATAGGCAGGCGAATTTTAAAACCCACAGGGACTCTTTCTGGCCACAATAGTGATGGAAAAGTTGTTTCAAGGGGACTAACACCTGGACTGTGGCATGCCGGAGGGGGATCCATGGCAAAACTCCCATGGAAAATTACGTAGTTGACGCAGAGTCGGGTTTTAATCCATAAAGAGAATAAATCACCTAACATTCCTAAATTGTTTGGAATAACGTGCTTTAAAACATCCAGTGTGTGTATACGATCAGGTATGATGTTGTATTGATCAGGTAGTGTAAGGGTTACGCCTGCTTCCCAGTGACAGACCAAACTCCCTGTTTAACGCACCGCAAACAACCGCAAACAGACCAGAACCGACCAAAATGGGACAGGAACTGGGCTTTAAGGGTTAGGGTTAGGTTTAGTGTTAGGGGCTAGGGTTAGGGTTACGGTGAGATACTTAGGGTTAGAGTTAGTAACCCTACCCCTACGCCTCTAATCCTAACAGTCTAACCCTAAGCACTAAAAATAACCCTAAACCTAGCCCTAACCCTAGCCCTAACCCTAGCCCTAACCCATATTCTATTTTTTTTCTGGTTCTGGACATGCTACAGAGCTGAAACTTCACAGGTACACTTTTCAGACCCCCCCCCCCCCCAGACACTAAATCACACAAAAAAAAGTTCTTAAAAATTGTCCTTTTTGATAGAGAGCCAATTATTGGAAAAATTTAAAAAAATAAAAATAAAAAATTTCTTTGGATTTAGCGTCTGGGGGGTCTAAAAAGTGTACCTGTGAAGTTTCAGCTCTGTAGAATGTCCAGAACCAGAAAAAAATACGAATTAGGGTTAGGGCTAGGATTAGGCTTAGGGCTAGGGTTAGGGTTAGGGTTAGGATTATGGCTAGGCTTAGAGGGTTAGGATTAAGGTTAGAGGGTTAGGGTTATGGTTAGAGGGTTAGGGTTAGGTTTAGTGTTAGGGGATAGGGTTAGGGTTACGGTGAGATACTTAGGGTTAGAGTTAGTAACCCTACCCCTACCCCTCTAACCCTAAGCACTAAAATTAACCCTAACCTTAGCCCTGACCCTAACCCTAACCCTAGCCCTAACCCTAATTCTAAGTTTTTTTCTGGTTCTGGACATGTTACAGAGCTGAAACTTCACAGGTACACTTTTTAGACCCCCCAGACAATAAATCCAAAGAATTTTTTTTGTTGTTTTTTTTTTTTTTTTTTTTCAATAATTGGCTTTCTATCAAAAATGACAATTTTTAAGAACTTTTTTTTTGTGTGTGTGATTTAGTGTCTGGGGGGTCTAAAAAGTGTACCTGTGAAGTTTCAGCTCTGTAGCATGTCCAGAACCAGAAAAAAAAGATAATTTTTCAGTAGAGCAGGGATGGTGGGAACCCTCCTTTTTATAACTATATGATCTTTTTTTTCTGGTTCTGGGCATGCTACAGAGCTGAAACTTCACAGGTACACTTTTTAGACCCCCCCCCCCCCAGACACTAAATCCAAAGATTTTTTTTTTTTTAATTTTTCCAATAATTGGCTCTCTATCAAAAATGACAATTTTTAAGAACTTTTTTGTGTGATTTAGTGTCTAGGGGGTCTAAAAAGTGTACCTGTGAAGTTTCAGCTCTGTAGCATGTCCAGAACCAGAAAAAAAGATAATTTTTCAGTAGAGCAGGGATGGTGGGAACCCCTTTTACACCTATATGATCTTTTTTTTTTGGTTCTGGACATGCTACAGAGCTGAAACTTCACAGGTACACCTTTTAGACCCCCCCAGACACTAATCCAAAAAAAGTCATGCCTGCCACCCCAGTGGTGGGTGGGCAGTGGCACTGCAGTGGGCACAGTACACTCTGTGGACCTGACAGTCACTGGCAGCCCAGGCAACTGCAATAATAAAAAATATTTTTTTTTCAATTTGCAACAAGATGCTGTGCCACCGTATATATATCAGTGGTGGGCTCTGCAGTGGGCACAGTACACTCTGTGGACCTGACAGTCACTGGCAGCCCAGGCAACTGCAATAATAAAAAATATTTTTTTTCAATTTGCAACAAGATGCTGTGCCACCGTATATATATCAGTGGTGGGCAGTGCACTGCAGTGGGTACAGTACACTCTGTGGACCTGACACAGCACTCACTGCAATTATGACAGAGGAAAAAAAAATTATTTTTTAAAATGCAAGGTACTGTGCCTGTGCCACCCGAAATGAGTGTGGTGTGCACACAATACAGTCTGTGGTGGGTCTGTGGCCTCTCACACACAGCGGGCAGGCAACTGCAGTGCACAATAGATATATATATATATATATATATATATATATATATATATATATATATATATATATATATATATAAAATACTCAAATACCAGCCCTAAAAAGGGCTTTTGGGGACAATAGATATATATATATATATATCACAGAACAAAAAAAATTACACAAATACCAGCCCTAAACAGGGCTTTTTGGGGACAATAGATATATATATATATATCCCCCAAAAAAACTCAAATACCAGCCCTAGGAAGGGCTTTTTGGGGTGCTGTCCTTACAGCAGGAGTGTACCAAGAACACTGACTAACAAGACCGGGAACACTGACTAACAACTGTCCCTAGCTATTAACAGCAGCAGCAGCAGTAGCACTCTCCCTGCTCTCACTAACACACTGCTTCAGAAATGATCTAAGATGGATGCTGCCCTTGCTTATTTATAGGAGGTGGGAGGGTCTGGGAGGGAGGTATGCTGATTGGCCTGGAATGTGTCTGCTGACTGTGAGGTTCAGGGTCAAAGTTTGCCTCAATGATGATGTATAGAAGGGCGGACCGAACATCGCATATATTCGCCCGCCGAGGCGAACGCGAACATGCGAAGTTCGCCGGGAACTGTCCGCCGGCGAACAGTTCGGTACATCTCTCCTGTCAGAATACAAAGGCTCATCTTGGAGGATCTCCCCATCCACCTAGAATGTGTGAATAGGGGAATCGAGTCGTTTTTGTTTATCCCGCTGGTTGAACATAGCAAAAAAAAATAATTTATGGGCTGCCTTAGTCACTGGTCAAGCTGGGTGCAATTAGGGTGGGATGGACAGGAAACAGCATGACCATGCCAGCACTTATCAGTTTGCATTATAGATTCCTGATGCATAGGTCAATGTTCTCTGTAATATATTGGCACTAAAGAAATTAATTTTCCAAACCACATGCAGTGTAATGATCTGTTACATTCATGAACTATTTCCTAACTCCTGTATCTTGACCCTGCAAAGGAACAGAGTGGGGCTTACCTGAAACAGGACTAAGTGCCGGTTCACATATATGCAATGCTGAAATCCTGCGAATCCACTGCGGGTTCCCGCATCCCATTTAAATTGCAGGCACTTCACACTGCCATATGTGAATCGCTGGGGGTGTCAATACAAAGTTAACGACACCCCCAGAGAAGTTTGCATATCACAGTGCGAACTGTCAGTTCGGACATGAATCAGATCGCCTAGCTGTGAACCACCATGCGATCCGATTCTGCTGCGGACCCAAAAAAAGGTCCTGTGCGTGTTGTGTCCGAATCCGATGTGAATTCAGCCATACAATCTGTATGGCTGAATTTGCATCGCACAGACATCGCATGTAATTTTAAGAGCAGTGCGTTGCGCATCACATGCAATGTCTGTCATCGCACTGATGTGAACCGGGGCTTAAAGCCCAACTCTGGGCTTGAATCCTCAGCAGTGTCTTTAGCTTTTTTGTTATACTTATGTTTTGCAGATGTCTTTGGGCCAATTACATATTGCTCAGGGTCCTCTTCCTCTTTGGAACTTCTCCAGTGGTAGGCAGTCCTCAGTGATGCATAGAGTGGTGCTGACTGCATCACTGTATGTGAGTCAAGGGTGGTGTGGTAATGACACCCCAGGTCATTTAAACAGAAGACTAAGGACATCTAAGAATTACTGTAGGGACAGTGCTGGTGAAGAGGTAAGTATTGCAGTCAGAGCTGATTTTTTTGTTTTCAGTCTTTGTTGGGGTTTCTTTTTTTTCATTTGCCTGAAGTTGGCTTCTTACTGGACTGAAGCTCAAACAGGAAATGTGAGCCCAAGTGTACAGCTTTGTTAAAGCACCCAGGGACTGTCAAAGTAAAGGTGAGTAGAGGAAGTTATATTGCCATAGGACTTTGCTAGACTGATCACAATGTATACTTCCATACACACACTTGAACAAGACCCCACTAGCAACAAACCAAAAAGAATAGTATAGTTAAAACTAAGATTTATTCACCTCTTTTACTTTTTCATTTTTAAAGTATCCATACTGAAGGTTAAAAAGACTATTAGCAGACATGCAGAAATGTGCATTTACGCCCTGGTCACACCGATCGCGACATTGAGATCACTTGATCAGATTCAAGTGAAGTAGCACAATTTTAAAGTAGCATTTCAGTGATACTTCAGGTGCGACTTGGAAGACATCTGTGTGACTTCATGCACAGATATCTATGCAATTCCCACCTGAACTTGCAAAAAGTAGTGCAGGAACTTACTTTCCGACGGGGTCGGAGTCGCACTGATTTGACCGCTTCCAATGCAGACAATGGGGTGCAACTTTTCATGCGATTTGAAACTGTCATCGGGGGGGGGGGGGGGGCTTGGCAGAAAAAAAAAACACATACTGTTCATCCGATGTATGTGTATTAGCTCTGCAACAATTCCCTTTGTGGAATCTGTGGACCACTATTGTTGTTGCCAAACATTGCAGTCAAACATGCAAAGTAGGAAGTGTATTATATAAAAACTTTACTGGGGAAGTTATATTGGGAACTCCATAAAAGGTTTCCCCCCTTTCTATAATGCCAGATTTTGGCCTAAAGGTCATATTGCCCATTACTTTAAATCTATGGCAAAAATAGTTATTCCCAGACATTGGAAAGCTTCTACGGTCCCATCTCTTACAGAATGTGTCCAGGAGCTTTGTCATCTTACAAGAATAGAGTTCCTACTGGCTTATTTACATGATAAACAAACCCGGTTAAAGACTTCTTGTAAACCATGGGTTCTTTTAATGGATTCCACTGTCTTTCGAGCCTCAATAGTTAATTATGCATGCTTTGACTAGCAGAGTGACCCGATTTAGTAGTTCGTCAGCTGGGCCATCCAAAACGCCCAAGATAAGCTGTGAAAGATAGGTTGGTAACTGGGGAAAACACTACCCCACTTACTCTCTCCTCAGACCCCCCCCCCCTTTTCTTTACTTTCTGTTAAACTGCAATAATGCTTGCCCACTAGTTGCTTATTAGAACAACCTCCTTTGAACTACACATTACCAAGCAGCTACATAACCAGACATCTGGCATTGGTATCAATGTGTAATCTATGACTTAAAGGTATAGTTTCTATACTTTATTATGTATGTTTGAGTCATTGAAGCTATTGCAATTTTTCTTGGACAATTGTAATTGCACAAATGTGTCTTTGTAAGTGTTCTTATAGTTCTTCTTCAATAAACGTCCAACTACATAAAAAAATCCCACATTTTTAATGATATGCCTTGAAGTCATAGTAAAGGGCTATATAAATCATTGTAGTGTATTTTGAAATCTATTCGTAATAGGGCCTATCATTTTATATTCACAGCCTGCACAGAATATCCAAACAATTCCAATAAATAGAATTCTTGTACTTATAACAGTATAACACAGCATTTAATAGGCCTGGAAAAGCTTGCTGAGTTTTTGGAAGGAAAGGAATACATGAGGCAGAAGGAAAGTAATAAGTTGTACCATACAAATCACTGAACAACAGGGGCTGGCAAGCATTAACTGGAGCAAGAAAAATGACATAGCAGCTTGCTATAGAAACATGCCAAAATAACTTCATTTGTTACATATTCTTACCATTTCTGGGTCCACTAAATGGCCAATATTGACGCAAGTCCAAAGTAGCCAGCAAAAAATGTATAGGACATATTGCAATTTATTTAAAATAGACTTCCAAAGAAAGAGACCTGGCATGAGACTTTGAGGATATGTGAAGATGTCTGGGGAATAGCATATATTACTGTAAAAAAAAAAAGTGTTCCAGTTGTGAAAACGCCCAAGCCCTGGGCATGCTGGATAGTTCAAGGTAGAAGCTTACAGGGAGACAGGGGGCCTGGGGGCAAGAGGAACAAAAACTTTACTTATGGCACTTTTCCACTGCAAGTACCGGCTCGGCTCTACTCGGCCCTGCTTGGCCCTGTTTGCTTTTCCACTGCTGGTACCGCATGGTACGGTGTTGGAACGGTTCGGTACGGTACGGTATGGTTTGCTTTTCCACTAAAGTAGTACTAAAGTTAAGTGGGTGGGATAACAACGGGGTGGGTGGGATTCTCTGACCAATTAGTGGCTAGTAGTGACTGCATGCAAAGGATTGTGGGATATGGTACCGGTTATGGTAGCTGTTGGAACCACAATCGAGTAGGTACTGTTTTTGAGAGCCGTACCTTTCGGTTCCATGCAGTGGAAAAGCACCGCCGTACCGTACCGTACCGAACCGTTCTTACACTATACCATGCGGTACCAGCAGTGGAAAAGCACAAAAGCGAGCCGAACTGTTCGGTTCCATGCAGTGGAAAAGCGCCATTAGACATATCAATATAAATGCAGGTACTTGTGTATGAAATATTTGTAGTGTACATTGTACATAAAGCTGTATTATTTTGTGTTATTCATGTTTGAAGTTAAGCTTATTTATATACAGTATATATATATATATATATATATATATATATATATATATATATATATATTCTGCAAAAAAAAAAAAACATAACACAGACTCCCTTCAAATCAATGTACCTGTATCTATAATGCCTTTAAATCACTTTGCTATGGAAGGTCAGATCTTAGAATTTCCACTGTACTTTCTGATGTGAGAGGAGAACTACAGTATATGATTCTGTGTCACCTTGAAATATTTTAAGCATAAATACAGGCTTCAAAGCTAGTGACAGAAATGCTAAGTATCCATCAAAGAGAATATGTTAACAAAGCTGCACTTAATTAATCAGATCTCTTTGAGTCAGAATTCATAGGAAAAAGCCCAGCTGTGTATGTATTTCAGGTAAAATAGAGGAAATCGGTTTGCTCATTTACATAATTAGTACTTAGACCTACCAAACAAGTGGGCTTTTTTTTTTCCTTTTTTTTTTTACAATAAAATGAAATACTGGGTTTTTTTTAAATCTTAAATCTCTGTTTAAATACACCCTGTATTAATGTGCTCATCTATATATAATTGGGTATCTATTTTAGAACACAGATCCTGCTAGGCTGCATCCAAATGAACACTTCTCCACTTTATATCCACTGCAATTAGCCACACATAAAAATATATAGCTAAATTATTATTCTACCCGACACATAGAATCTAGTGCTAATCAAGATTTTTTACTGGGTCCACAGAGGATTGTAAAATGAGTAAAAAGTCTATACAGTCTATAGAATGAAGACATTTATACACTGCCTGGCCAAAAAAAAAGTTGCTGGAATTACCTAAGCAACTAACTAAACTAAGCATGCAGTAACTATCCTATTAGACAGTTACTGCCTGTGCCCAAAGAATGAGGTCAGCTGACCACTTGAAAATACTGAATTACCAGGTTATCCCATCCAATGGATTTTTTCTTCCCTGATGGCACGGGCATATTCCAAGATGACAATGCCAGGATTCATCGGGCTCAAATTGTGAAAGAGTGGTTCAGGGAGCATGAGACATTGTTTTCACACATGGATTGGCCACCACAGAGTCCACAACTTAATCCCATTGAGAATCTTTGGGATGTGCTGGAGAAGGCTTTGCGCAGTGGTCCAATTCTCCCATTATCAATGCAAGATCGTGGTGAAAAATGAATCCAACACTGGACAGAAATAAATCTTGTGACATTGCAGAAGCTTATCGTAACAATGCCACAGCGAATTCATGCCGTAATCAAAGCCAACTAAATATTAGAGTGTGACCTTTTTTTTGGTGGCGACTTTTTCTTGGCCAGGCAGTGTATATATAAGCACCTCTATCAGGTACCTTGTAAACTATACATACAGTCAGGTACAGTTATAGACCATTCTTGTGGGGTGCTGTGCTGGTGATAAGTGAAGGAACTAAGTCTCTGACCCTGAATTATGTGTTAAAATTAGACATACCATATGAGTTGCTTAGCCAGAAAGTATAAGATGCAAAATTATAAAGAAAACCAGTGTAATAAGAACACAGACTGTAGCCCCATTAAAGCACATTGAAGCATACAGTGGTCAAAGGTATGTAACAGTGTACCTTTTATTAATGGTCAGTAAATACAAGTTCAGTTCTATAGTTTGTGTCAATGAACATAAAAATAAACCTTAGCTGCTAACATTTGAAAACAATTAGTAGTGGCACCTTAGAGGGATTGAAAATAAAAATGTAGTGTGCTACTTGGGCAGCCCACCGGAAATTGTGAGCATGACCAAAAAGTGGGCATACAGTTACTTGATAGAGTGATCTAGGTAAGGGTTTTACATGAAATTGAGTAACCCCTTGCTTTGCTAACCCCTTGCACAGCTGTGCTAATTTTGATTGAGCTATGCAAGTGCCTGGAGGTAAAAATCATAGGACTCAATTCATTAAGCATTAAGGTATGCTTTATGCATGATGGTCCTACCCTGGTGAGAGCCCATAGGAGATCCCTAAGTGGTCCCAACTAAGCGCTAAGGAGTATTGCCCGGATCATATGCCGGACTTTGCCTGTGTGACCCTTACACTATATTGTCTAGGGGTCCATTTTGTCCGGTAAGTGCAACGTCCGGGGGGAGAGGAAAAAGTCACCTTATCACCACACCATTGCAGCACGAATTTGCACATGATTTCCAGCACTTGAGCACTTTATTTCCGGTTTTCTGTTTGATACTTTTCACTGGCTACCTGCTGAAGCACCTGTTTGGAATATAATTTGGACTGTTTTTCCATTTTTGAGATTTTATGAACTGTATTTTTTATGAATTCTATATTATTTTTTATGAATTCTATTTATTCACTTCACGGGGTGTTTTATAGTGATTGAGTATGTCATTTGTCATTTAGGTGCATTATATATATTTATTTATTCACGCTGAGTACTTTAATAATTTATTGTTCATCCTATCAAATCTGCGCTGTCCCGCTGTATTACCTCCCTCCATCTATCCATTATAATACATGTGCTCCCACTGTGGAGACTCTTTAAAGGTAGAGTTAGGGTCTGCAGATTTCAGGGTGCCTTGCCAGGGCCTGCAGCTTATGCATGTATTTGCAAAGGTGTGCAACTAAACCCTTGTTTTTAACGCATACTGTTAGACAGGTTAATTTGGTTGGTCGCTGGCTGGTAGCTGGCTGGTTGGTAAGTATTGACTGGAAACCCCCTGGCTTCTTTGACCTTTTAAATCGCTGTATGGTCTTGGCCACCGTGCTGCAGCTCAGTTTCAGGGTCTTGGCAATCTTCTTATAGCCTAGCCAGAGATGGCAAACCTTGGCACCCCAGATGTTTTGGAACTACATTTCCCATGATGCTTATGCACTCTGCAGTGTATGTGAGCAATATGGGAAACATAGTTCCAAAGCATCTGGGGTGCCAAGTAGGGATAGACTGGAATAGTTTTTTCTGGTCCGATACCAATATTTTGGTCACAACGTATCATTATCGGCCGATATGGGCTGATATTTTGTACATTTAAAGTTTTGAAAAATAAAGACAATTTTTGACACAAATCTGGAACCGAACATGTTAATTTTTGTTTAATGCTTAATGGCTGGCTTGCTGGCACCCTGTGGTGGATGGCTGGCTTGCTGGCACCCTGTGGTGGATGGCTGGCTGGCTGGCACCCTGTGGTGGGTGGCTGGCTGGCTGGCACCTTGTGGTGGGTGGCTGGCTGGCACCCTGTGGTGGGTGGCTGGCTGGCCGGAACCCTGTGGTAGGTGGGTGGCTGGCACAGGGGCTGTGGTTGCCTGGCTGGTACAGGGCCTGTGGGTGGCTGGCAGATACAGGGCCTGTGGGTGGCTGGCTGGCTAGTACAGAGCCTGTGGGTGGCTGGCTCGCTGGTACAGTGCCTGTGGCTGGCTGGTACAGGGCCTGTGGATGTGGGTGGCTGGCTGGCACCTGGCTGCTGTGGGTGGGTGTATGGCTGTGATAGACTCCCGCGAGACTAGTCCCGACTCCAGACAAGGCTGTCCAAGGTGAGGGAGGCGGCCTAAGAAGGCAGAATGACGTCACAAAAATATTGGCCAGTTCTGGGGCCGATATCGATATATCGGGGAAAGTGCATATCGGCAGCCGATATATCGGCCTTGCCGATAAACGGTCTATCCCTAGTGCCAAGTTTTGCCCTCGCTGGCCTAGGCCTTCTTTATGTAGAGCAACAATTCTTTTTTTTCAGATCATCAGAGAGTTTTTTGCCATGAAGTGCCATGTTGAACTTCCAGTGACCAGTATGAGAGAGTGAGAGCGGTAACACCAAATTTAACACAC
Organism: Pelophylax lessonae; assembly: GCF_965119305.1. Taxonomy (NCBI): domain Eukaryota; kingdom Metazoa; phylum Chordata; class Amphibia; order Anura; family Ranidae; genus Pelophylax; species Pelophylax lessonae. Next base: position 186,360,519 of record NC_138769.1, read on the forward strand.
CTGCTCCCCATTTACACCTGGGACCTTGTAACACTAACGAGTCACATGGCTAATTGGGCCCAGTTTGGACATTTTCACTTAGGGGTGTACTCACTTTTGTTGCCAGCGCTTTTGACATTAATGGCTTTGTGTTGAGTTATTTTGAGGGAACACCAAGTTTACACTGTGATACAAGCTGTACACTCACTACGTTACATTGTAGCAAAGTGTAATTTCTTCAGTGTTGTCACATGAAAAGATATAATAAAATATTTACAAAAATGCAAGGGGGAGTACTCACTTTTGTACATGCATGGTAAATGATCTGTAAATTCAACAGAACAATGTATATTCAGCCTCTAGTTTCTGGATACTGGGTCAGCATCTACTGGACTGAGACGCTGGTTCAATAATGACACAGTTATGTTAATCTTGTCGGCTGTGTTTCCAAATGTCTTCTGCAGCCTCTTACCATGTGACTTGCTAAAGGTTACATGTTGCAAGTAAATAACCGGGGGGGGGACAAGAGGATGAGGAAATGCTTTCCCATGCAGAAGAACGATGGCATCATTTTTAGCCCAGACAAAGTTACTGACTGGAGCTCAAGGATGGAATTTCACTGATAAAATGTTTACAGTTTTAAAAAACAATTAACAGTTTCTGCATATTGTGACACCTAAAGCACTTGTTTAGAGTAAAGCTGGCCAAAGATGGATTGAAATTCAGACAGTTCTGCATGCCTGTTGCCTCTCAAAAGAAGTCCACCTTTATTTATTACTGGTACGTATATAGTGATGATAATGTATGCAGCGCTTTTCATATATACAGTAATGTACATTCACATCAGTCCTTGCCCTCAAGGAGCTTACCATTTAGCAGGGCCATCTTACCAAAAGGGCACGCTGGGGGGCCCCACCTGCCCAGTGACCCAGGCCCAGCCAAGCATTAGTCCCGATTCCCGTGTGCATCCCGCCACCAAACTTAGCAGGTGGCAAGCACCTGTCGGCCCTGCGCTGCTGTCAGGCCACTAGGGAGGAGGGGGAGCCCACAACTGCTAGAATGCCTGCCCGCCTCTATGAAAACAGGCACACCCACATGAGTCTGACTCCCGTTCATGTGTGTTCACCGGACCCAGCTGCCGAACTTGGAACTGGCACTGCTGTAGCAATAAATATCACCTTATCGATAATAAGCATTTTTATTCTCATGGGTGATTGTGTAGGCGGGGCCCCAGTGCACTGCATTGCCCGGGGCCCTTTAATGCTCTTAAGATAGCACTGCCATCTAGCTCTCATCCATACATACAAATACTAGGACCAACAAATGACAGGAGCCAATTAACCTACCAGCATGTCTTTTGAATGTAGAAGGAATCTGGAGTACCCAGAGGAAATCCATGCAGGAAGAACATGCAAACTGCAGGTAAGCTGTTGTCTGGCTGCAATAGTTTGAATTACGGACTCAGAACAAACAAGGTGTAAATGAATTGCAGGAACGTGTCAGAATTCTCTTTTCCTATGCTGTGCCAATGATTCAAAGCATTGACGCTAAAGTATAATCATGACAGACAGAGAATTAACATCTACAAAAGAGAGGTCCACAATGGCCGCTTACATAATGTTTTATAGCAGTTGTATTGTAGCCATGGGTGGAGGGTAGTGTTTCAAGTGCTTTGAGTAGTGACTTTTTAAACCTGAAAGACTCCGAAAGCTTATTGTGAAAATGTAACTGTTATTGCCAATAAAAACTGACACGGACAGTACTCAACTATATTTTAACTTGTAATATACAGAACAATTTCCACTTCAGTACTAGACTCCTGGGAAGGATAAGTGTCAATTTCAATAAGTGGTGAGTGAAATTATACTCCTTTGGACTTACTCATATTCTGTCTTCTGATTTGATTGGGAATAATATTGGATATCGTAAAAACCTGCTTCTTTATAATTTATCTTCTAAATGTAAAATGATAAAACATCATAAGATATGCTTTCAATATTTTTTGATTATAGAGTCCGTCTTACTCTACGCTATGCAGAAGGTTTATGATTTAGCTTGCAGTGTTTCTTGAGCACAAAATCTTTTCCAACAAGAGGAAAGCCACAGGGATTATAAGAAGGGAATGGGAAACAAAGGCGAACGCGAGGGATTCTCACAATGTTCACACATCACCAGAGCTAACAGACAATTTCCATTATTTTCCTCTAGCTGCTATATTGCAGGTTTTTCCAAGGTCATAAGAATCTTGGGTATAAACTGTTTACTGCCCATTGTTAAGCCTAAAAACAGCTAAATACAAAGGTGCAATACATATCTGGTATCTATTCTATCTGCCAAAGAATATGTAACTCTCTACAGCCATTCCTGCGAGAACAGCAGCTCCATAGCAGACAGCACAGCCAGGGCTGGGACTACAGCAGCACATGGAAACAACCCCAGCCTGCTGATTGGACAAGGATGAAGCAGCACATTAAACAGGTTATCTCTCTGCTCTCTTCTTCTGGCATCATGTTCAATGCCAACACAGCCTGATTGGGTTTATAAAAGAAGCATTAAAATACTTTTTTTTTTACATCATTTTAATACAAGGGTTTAAAAAAATAGAGAGATGAATTATGAACGCCATATTATCTAGGCTTTCTTGATTTTGTTTTTTATGCAATTCATAGACAAAAAGAAGTAAAAAAAATTAAAAACACACTTTTTTTCTATTTTAATTAGTGTTAGGGCTGATTGGAGAAAGCTAAGGTAAAATATTGAGTTAAATAGAAACAATTTTTATTTTAAAAATGGATTTCCTACTATAGGCAGCAGTGTTGCTTTTGCTCCAAGAATTATAAATTACCAGCACTGCTTACACATTTACCAATATTAGGCTATATTCTCTGATGGTTTGTTATTGCTATACCTTTTCTTATTGGGGAGATGTTATCTTACTTCCTCCGGGGTCACAAAACCTTTAAGCACTAAAATCTATTCAGTGGGGTTACAAACAGTAATACACATTTTCTTACCAAAGGTGAGAAGGGTGAGAATTTCTGTCCTATTTTTATTGCTGTCTATTTACCCATCTCACTTCCTGTTTGTTCACCAGGAGAAGTGAGGGGAAATCTCCCCAACAGTAACACAGTCATCAAACCTGATAAATTATAGCTCTACCTCCCTCTAACCAAAACCAACAAATTGCTTTTTTGTATTTACTTTGGAGTCTGCTGAGGGACACAGAAATTCAAGAACAGTCAGATTATACAGATGCCTACACCTGGCTGGCAAACAAAATTGTACACCAGCCAATGCAACCCCTCCTTTACCCAGCATACGTTTTTCTAGAAAGCAGTACTAGGAACAAGCAAAAAACACTAAGGGGAGGGACTGATGTCCCTCGATGGACTTCAAAGAAAAAGATTTTATCGTATTTATAACATTCTTTTTTTCTTTTTGGCCCATTGAGGGACACGGAATTTAGAAATGTTCTGGACTGTCCAAAAGCAGTTGATATGAGGAGTGGGTAACAGCCACTGACAGGCTCATGAAAAGGGACTGGGAACTTTCTGCAACTTAGAACTACCTGACAGACCAATTCCTGAATCTGAACCAGATGGAGTAAAACCCACCAGACAGGGGAACTTCCAATGACAAAGAGCAGGCCACTAAGGATCATCCTGATGCTAATAGAGGAGCTCCAGGCTCCGCCAAAAACATTTAAAAAGTTAGCAGCTACAAATCCTGTAGCTGTTGACTTTTGATATAAGGACACTTACCTGTCCAGGGATCCAGCGATGTCCTCACCCAAGCCCATTCTTCAATCGGCTTCAGATTCAGGCGTCGGCATCGTAAGTAAGGAAAATGCTTTAGTGGTGCTGCACTTTGTGAATGGTCCTGTAGTCTTTTGGGACCTGTGATGTGTCCCAGAAGGCTGCGAGGGAAGGAGGGAGGCCTATTTTCCATCTCAGATCGCTGCAATGCATCTTACCAGAAGTGGGAGCAGGTACTTGTCAAAACCAGGTACCCGCTCCCCCCTCAATCCCAAAAAGTGCCAAATGTGGCAGTGGGTTATGTTCCACTTTAAGATCAGAACAGAAGAGATCACTGACAAACAGCCAAGTGGAATGATTCCAGCCAAAAGAAATTTGAGCTAAAACTGGTGTATGTGAAAACCAAAAATCTACTAAAACTGTTGGAAACATAACTACCAGATAAGAAATAGCCAGCGCTAGCCCCAAACTTACGTCTCAGCAATGGGAACACCCCAACAAGTTAAGTCCCCCCCCCCAAGGGTGGAGGGAATAGACCAACCCACAAACGAGAAGAGAATGATGCTGTATGCCAGAGACATCCTGTTTCATAGAAACCATCAGGATGTCCCGCCCAGAGACCCCAAATCCCCAAAAGTAGAGTGGGAGGCTGAAAAGGGCCAAGAGTTAATGAGAGAAGGGGAGATTATGTAAGGAGGGCAAAATTCCCTGAAAATTGGGGAATGATCCTATGACACACATGGTGTAGACTGTAGACTTTTTTTCAGCATGGTGATAACTTAACACAGTAAGGTAAACTTCACTCTCTCAATCAACATTGACTATTTTTTTCATCCTTATGCTGCTAACATTAGTGAATGGATAGAAAAGTATATTACATTTGCTATTTTAAACCTTGTTTTTTTTACATTTCTTTAGTTACTTCCTGCTTTCCATGCATAGACAAATTTAATCCATCCCAGGAGTCTCCAGGAGGGGTTTCTCAGTTAAGCACACACTCCTGTTTGCATACCTGAGCTAAGGACAAATGGAATCCAGGAAGGTATTGCTACATGAGTCATCTGCCATTACTTAAAGTAGTTGTAAGGCATTAGGTAATGCATTAATGTATTCTATGTATTAAGATAAAAAAAAAACCTTCTGTGTCCAGCAGCCCCCCTAACACTTACCCAAGGTCCTTCTCTGTCCGGCAATGTCCTTGAGTGTCTCAGCCATCCGAGATTCTCCCTCCTGATTGGTTGAGACACAGCAGTTGTGCCATTGGCTCCAGTTGCTGTCAAAGTCAGCTAGCCAATCAGGAGAGAGGGGGTAGGGCAGAGACTCCGTGTCTTAATGGACAAAGGGGGCTGTGACTCTGCTTGGGTGCCCCCATAGAAAGCCGCTTGCTGTTGGGACACTGAACAGGTGGGAGGGGCCAGGATCACAGAAGAGAGACTGAGAAGAGGAAGATCTGGGCTGCTCTGTGCAAAACCAACTGCACAGAGGAGGTAAGTACAACATGCTTGTCACATGACCCCTGATGACGTTGGCGATGTGCTGACGAAACGCATCGGGGACGTGAGATTGTAACAAGGGGAAGTTGGTTTGAGGTGGAATGCAGATGGAATGCGGAAGCGGCGTTCCTACACCCTGAAAACCGAGATCTCCTTATACAAAAGGCTTTTATCTACTTTATTGTAGTAAGTGCATTTTTAATCATTAAAAGGTTTCAATGTGTGATTTTACGCCATGAGAGCCTTCTTTTTTTCCCTCCATATATGTCATGGTTCATATATAATATACAACTTGATTATACATTTACCCTGAGAGAGAGTGTTCCCAGACATCCATTGTCATATATACCGCGGAGGTTTATTGATGGGACATCTGTCCGGTTTGATCAGCTGTTAAAAGGATAACGCGTATGCGACGACCTATAATCAAGGGGTCCATTAGTTCTGGTAAGCAGTTTATCTTGCACTCACTGGGTGAATGAGAGAAGGTGGAGGTGTAAAGCAAACAAATTCTTCTATCAAGCCTCAGGACATTCACCAGCTGCAATTTAGATTGGGATATCTCTTGCTGGCATTTTGCACTAAAGAATTTTTTCATTTAATCACTATATTCACCTATTCACAAATTTTTTTGCATGGGCATTTGCAAATTTATATAAGTTTATTTGATTTGTTTTAGTTGAAGATCATTTTTGAGCGCCGTATCCCCCCCCCCCCCCCCCCTGTATAAACATAACATGCTTGTTATTTTTATAGGGAAAAAAAACTAGACTTTACAATCACTTTAAGATGCCCACAGCATGCAAGGGGGGGTTTCAAAGTGAATTGTCAGCAAAATAAAGCATGGGGACATGAATGGATGGATCAGTTTGCTTTGAATACTAAAAATTAATTAAATAGTGTTTTTGGTATGTGGTTCTCAGATGCAGTGTAGTCTAACTTTAGTCTAGTCTAGCTTTAAGATCGATAAAGCACCACATTGCAGAGCCTAATGCCCAAAGGTCACATTCCAGGCTAGCCCACACAGCCACTTCAACAAGGGCTGGGTACAGACAGTGCTCAGGAAAAGCCAGATAGCAGCTATGCAGAGACCAGCTTAGGCAGTGGTGTAGGGATGAATCTTGCTTGTGGTCACTGAGAAAAAAAAAAAATCTATATTTTTAATAAAACTGAAGAAAAAGGCATCCAACCTCCTAAGACACCAGTAAAAAACTGAGGCATTTTGGGTAGAGAAAGTATTACAAGATGACTGGTACAATTTTTCTATTTGCCAGTGTCCCAATCTCCTGTAGGTGGCAGTATAGCCTGGCCATTTCTGAATTTTTGTGTCCTTCAATGGACGAGAAAGAGAATACATTGTAGTCAGGGTTGAGCTTAAATTCTGTAAATAATTAAAAGGGTCAACCCACTATCCCACTATGCTGCAGTTGTATCAATGCATGGCGATTTCCATGTAATTTCAATTACTTTTATCTGGCTTTTTATAAAAAAACAAACAAACAACCAACCAAATTCATAAGGACAACCTACTACCACTCAGACATTCGACAAACAATGTTTCATGCATTTAAAATTTTCTTCTGTCAAAGAGCTGGTTGAAATAAAATAAAATTGTCTGAAAATTGTGAATGAGCATTGCAAGCACAGGAGTTGTTTTATTTGTATTTGATCTTTATTTATTCCAACAATTTATCTCAAAAGCCCCCCCCCTTTAGAAATGTTTAGATATCATTTCGCAACATATGGCATCATAAGGAGTGCATAAATATCATATTTGACTAATTGCTAATCTCTTTGAAGCACAAACAGAAAGTACTATTTCAATCCTATTAAATGCATATGCCATTTTTACAGATTTCATGTACTGACTCTTTTCAATGAAATATTTAAAACTATTCCCTGGCCCAACTAAATATATAATTAGTGTTATCAATTGCAGGTGTTCAAATCTTTGAATGCTTTCAAAACTCTAATATAAACTTGTTTTATTTCTGATAAACCCATGTAAGACAAGTGCTTTTAGGGCCAGTTTACATCATAGGCGTTCATCATGATGTAGCCAGTTTACATCATGCGTTCCACATGCTTTTTTTTTTTTTTGCGCATTTTTGACATGCTTCTGATGCTTTCCAGTGCATTTTTGATGCAGTCCGCTGCATTTTTTCCCCTCCTTTTCTTAACATAAAATAAGGATAAGTGCGTTCCAGTGCGTTTTTTCAGCGTTCCAGTACAGTCCCTTGCAGGAAAAATGCAGCATGTTCTACTTTTTTTCTGGAACTGGAACACACTGGAACTGCAAGCACTGGTGTGAACTATGCCATTGGAAACCATATAACCTACTTTGCATGCAGAAAAAAAAAAAACCGCAATGGACTGCATGTGGTGTGAACTGGCTCTAAATCCTTTTTCCATTTACAGACCCCCAATTGATTGTCCAATATATTCCCATGCCTTTTACGGCAGACTAAGTCTGATTAGCACCAGTTCTATTGCTTAAAAAGACTTAAAGTTTGGCTTTTCTTTACATATGCTTGGAACAAAATAGCTGCAAGAAAATCATAAGAATTGTATCATATTTATTTATGAGACAAACAGCAAACCACAAATACACAAGACAGTTACAAAAGGTGACACTTTTTTTGCAATCTAAATATGGAATCAAGGTACAATTACTGACAGTCTTGCTTACATGTCATGTCAGCAGGTCCACTTTGATTTCAGGTTCACTAAGGAAAAGAATATAATTATTCAGAGATGCAGTCCCATAACCCCATCATCTGATTCCTAGTTATATATATATAGCATGATTTCATCCACTATAACAGCAAACTTTGATAAAATCAACTAGTTGTCTTCTGTTATCATGTATATTGTAACCAATACCATGCAACAGCTATCAACTTTCCAAAACTTTAACAGAAAGAAGAAGTATGCAAGACGTAAAGCTATTCTGGCCCTACTTCTTCTATGGATCAAAGGGGTGTGCTTTGTTCTGCACTCCTGTGACCCACTGTCGGCCAACATCACTCAGCTGGTCCAGGCTCTGGAAAGACTTTGTCAGGATCCACCCAGATGCCTGGACCGGCAGCCGGTTAAGCCTTTCAATATGCCGCTTGGAGACTAAGCTAGTCACTTCCAGCCCCTCCACAGCCCAGCGCTCCAGTGAGCAGTGAAGGTTAGTGATGGACGAACATAGGCCGGGGCGGTTCGCGAACGTTAGCCGCAAACTTTCTCAAATGTTTGCGAACCGCAAGTTTGCGGCGGGCCCAATTGACTTTAATGGGAGGCAAAATTTAAAAACATTTAGGTCATATATGCAGCCATAAAATACTTACTAGCTGTGCACAAATAGTCCCACCACATGGACACTGTCATAACAGAAGTATTGCTATTGGAAATGTTGCCCTAAATTTTTTTTTTTAACAGCAAAAAAATGTCTTTTTTTTTCCTAAATCAGCCAGAACTGACAGCAGCCGGTAAATACATGTCAAATACAAATAGGATCCATTCACACGTCTGTAAAATGGGTCCGCATCCATTCCACAATTTGGCGAAATGTTTACAGACCCATTGATTTTCAATTCCAGTCTGAAAAATTAGGCATTCACAGGATAAAGAAGTTTCGGCCAGTATAGGCCCCAAGAATTAGCCCACATGGGTTTACCTGACAGCTAAGAACGTTGTATTCTGTGGCTGAAGGTACATTAGGCATTCACAGGATAAATAAGTGTCGGCCAGTATAGGCCCCAAAAATTAGCCCACATGGGTTTACCTGACAGCAAAGAACGTTGTATTCTGTGGCTGGAGGTACATTAGGCATTCACAGGATACAGAAGTAAGTGTTGGCCAGTATAGGCCCCAAAAATTAGCCCACATGGGTTTACCTGACAGCTAAGAACATTGTATTCTGTGGCTGAAGGTACATTAGGCATTCACAGGATAAATAAGTTTCGGCCAGTATAGGCCCCAAAAATTAGCCCACATGGGTTTACCTGACAGCTAAGAACCTTGTATTCTGTGGCTGAAGGTACATTAGGCATTCACAGGATAAATAAGTAAGTGTCGGCCAGTATAGGCCCCAAAAATTAGCCCACATGGGTTTACCTGACAGCTAAGAACGTTGTATTCTGTGGCTGGAGATACATTAGGCATTCACAGGATACAGAAGTAAGTGTTGGCCAGTATAGGCCCCAAAAATTAGCCCACATGGGTTTACCTGACAGCTAAGAACGTTGTATTCTGTGGCTGGAGATACATTAGGCATTCACAGGATACAGAAGTAAGTGTTGGCCAGTATAGGCCCCAAAAATTAGCCCACATGGGTTTACCTGACAGCTAAGAACGTTGTATTCTGTGGCTGGAGGTACATTAGGCATGGACAGAAAAAATAATTGTCGGCCATGAAAGGCCCCAAAAATTAGTCATTCAATGGACATGAAATGCCTTTTATGCCGCTGTAGTTACCGAAGACAAGGACCATGAATTGTTGTGGGTGGATAGTGGTCTGGCGGATATTTGTGGCCTGTCATGAGGAATTGTAATCAAACATGGTATACTGGTCACATTTGTTGAATTCCTCAGAGATCCATGCCTCATTCATTTTTATAAATGTGAGGTAGTCAACACTGTCATCAGCTAGGCGAGTGCGCTTATTGGTCATGATCCCCCCTGCTGCACTGAACGTCCTTTCGGACAGGACACTAGACGGGGGGCAATCCAACAGTTCGATTGCAAATTGTGCAAGCTCTGGCCAGAGATCAAGCCCGCCTACCCAGTAGTCCAGGGGTTCATCACTCCTCAGAGCATCCACATCGGCCATTAACCCGATGTAGTTGGACACCTGTTGGTCTAGGTGTTCCCTGATGCTGGATCTGGAGTACAGCTGTGGATGGGTCTGCTGAAAGAAGGATCTCATATCTGAAGTGACCAACACATCTTTAAATCGCCCTCTTCTTGCAGGCGCTGTTGGATTGCTATCCACAACTGTTTCTCTGTGAATGGAAATTCCTCTGCCAGCGCATGCAAAAGCAGAATGCAGCATTTCTCACAGCAAGGCCTGGAAGTGCTGCATTCTGACCGCCCTCTGTGATGGTGGTAACATTTCCGCCATTTTTCGCCATGCTTTGGATCATGAGCAGTTCCTTTCCTTCTCCATACTCTTCTCTACCCATCACTCTAGTACAAGTTGATCTTGGTCTCATCTGCCCATAGGATGTTGTTCCAGAACTGTGAGGCTTTTTTAGATGTTGTTTGGCAAACTCTAATCTGGACTTCCTGTTTTTGAGGCTCACCAATGGTTGACATCTTGTGGTGAACCCTCTGTATTCACTCTGGTGAAGTCTTCTCTTGATTTTTGACTTTGACACATATACATCTACCTCTTGGAGACTGTTCTTGATCTGGCCAACTGTTGTGAAGGGTGTTTTCTTCACCAGGGAAAGAATTCTTCGGTCATCCACCACAGTTGTTTTCCGTGGTCTTCCGGGTCTTTTGGTGTTGCTGAGCTCACCGGTGCATTCTTTCTTTTTAAGGATGTTCCAAACAGGTGATTTGGCCACACCTAATGTTTTTGCTATCTCTCTGATGAGTTTGTTTTTTTTTTCAGCTTATTGATGGCTTGCTTCACTGATAGTGACAGCTCTTTGGATCTCATATTGAGAGGTTACAGCAACAGATTCCAAATGCAAATAGCACACTTGAAGTGAACTCTGGACCTTTTATCTGCTCCTTGTAAATGGGATGATGAGAGAATAACACACACCTGGCCATGGAACAGCTGAGCAGCCAATTGTCCCATTACTTTTGGTCCCTTAAAAAGTGGGAGGCACATATACAAACTGTTGTAATTCCTACACCTTTCACCTGATTTGGATGTAAATACCCTCAAATTAAAGCTGAAAGTCTGCAGTTAAAGCACATCGTGTTTGTTTCATTTCAAATCCATTGTGGTGGTGTATAGAGCCAAAAAGATTAGAATTGTCGATGTCCCAATATTTATGGACCTGACTGTATATATATATATATATATGGGAGTCCATGGGAGAGTGTGAGCCTGTGGTGGAGGCACAGTTCTAAAAGGGTGCAGCTGGATGGATGAATGATGAGCTGCTACAAACCCAAAGTCCGGATCTCTGCACCATTGGCTGTTAATATGAAAATGGCTCTGACAGCCCAGTGAGCATGCGTAGTGCCATGGCTTCCTCGTTCCCGATGTCAATGGCTGATAAATGGTAATGTCTACCTGGAGTCCAGGGTCACAGGATGTGTTTCAAGGGATCTTCCTCAGCTGACCTGAGTGAGCTACCCACTTTGTTTAAATAACCCCCCCTCCGAGAAAACAACACCAGACACCTGATGAGCTGTCTTAATTACTGAAGCTCTGGGCTAACTACAAGATGGGAACTGGAGCAATCCATCCTAGCACAGCCTGTGTAGGCAGCCATCCAGTGTCCCCAAACCCTTGGCAGCCTAAGGCCCCTTTCACACTTGTGGACTGTTCAGATCCGCCTGTCAGTTTTTCAGGCGGATATGAACGGATGCCCCATGCATCTCTATGGGGCATCGGATGTCAGCGGAGATATGTCTGCTGACATCTGATTTCGATCCTGCCCATCAAATCCGGACTGATGGAAACCCTATTTTCCATCCGTCTGGCGAATCGGATTCCCCCCTAGAGAAGAGCGGGGACCTGACAGCTCCATCTCCGCACACAGCGTGGAGACAGAGCTGCCATCCGCCTGCTCAGCGGTGGATCGGCGGATCGATCCCCCGCTGAGAAAAACAGAGTCCACTTGGTGCAATCATGTTAATAATGTTTTTTCTCTTTCCTAAAGACCCCCCTAGGCTGCTCAGGGATACTTTTGGTGAGTAAAGGGTCACAGTGTAAAATGCCCCAATGTTTCCCTAGCACTTGACGAATAGCCTGATATTGACTGGTGAACATGGTGGAGAGGATGGGGCCCTGGGGGACACCTGGTTTTAGGGGGGTAACAAGAGAAGAGCTACTCTCAACCACTCCATACTTAGAATGATACCTAACAAATGCCTCATTGATAGATGCCATGTTTCAACCTTTTTTGGAGAACTTCTGTAAGAGGACCAGACTTTGGAAACAATAGTCTTCTTCTTTGGTGCAATTCCTAGCTAACCAACAAAGCTGACTAAAATAGATATTGCGTTTCCATGCTGGGTGATGGGAACTCTGCTGATGTACATAAGAGTTACCCGCCGTCGGTTTGAAATGTATGCAGGAATAAATCTTCCCTAACTCCTCATGGAATAGATCAAAATCCAAAAAAGTTAACATCTGTTTGTTTATAACTTGGGTAAAGGAAATGCTATGGGTGTTGGATTTGCAATAAGAGATGAAGTCTTAAATGGATGCCTTGTGGCCTTGCCAGATAAGAATAATGTCATAAATATATTGTCTGATGATATGTCTGGCAAAAGGGTTATTGGTCCAAATGCAAAGGTCCTCACAAAATCCCATGTGGATGTTGGCATAGCTAGGGGCAAAACTGGCACCCATAGCTGTGCCATTTTTTTGTAAATATAATTGATTTGAAAATTGGAAGTAGTTGTGTGTCAACAAGAAATGAATAGCTTCCACTAAGAAGGAGATCTATCTGCTGTTCAGCTCACCCCATTGGACCAAAAAGTATCATAAGGCTTGTAGCCCAACTCAGTGGGGGATCGATGTATACAATGAGACATCAAGAGACACCCAGATGTAGCCCTCATGCCAGGAGGTGTACCCCTCTAAAATATTCAAAATATCACCAGTGTCTTTCATATAGATTGGTAAACCTATGGCAATCGGCTGCAAGAAGCAGTCAACATAATCGGATAGACCGCCGATGAGACTGTCAATAGAGGCAATGATAGGGTGTCCAGGTGGAGAAATTAGGCTCTTGTTCATTTTCAGTAGGTGGTAAAAATATGGTGTGTTATAGTATTCAATACACAAAAAGACCTGTTCTTTCTCTCTCTATTGTGCTTTTTTTGACCAGACTGAACAGCTCTTGTTTAAACTCTGGTAGGGGATGCTTGGATAGAAGCAGATAAGTGTCCTGATCAGACAATAACCTGAGGGATACTCCCACATAGTCAGCACAGTTCTGAACAACCGTGCTGCCGCCCTTGTCTACCTGTTTGATTACAATATCTGTACAATCCTGCAAGGCTAATAACCCTTTATATTTAGCAATAGATAAATTGTGGTGTTGGACTTTCCATTTACATACATTCATAAGATCCTTATAAACCACCTTTAACAGTCCCCACTCATCCAACAATGAGGTACCATTGCAGTTGAAATTAGATTGAGCATACAAAGATATGAGAGTGTCAAGTGCTTCCAGTTCCTTAGAACAGTGTTTTTCAACCTTTTTCCAGTTGGGGCACCCTTGAAAAGTGTTTTCAGTCTTGAGGCATCCCTGTCCAAGGCTTGGTTCACGTTATTGTATGTTGCAGAGCACACGCAAAATCATGCTCATTCCTGACACAAAGACAAATGCTCTGATGTTTAGGGGTGCCATTAATTCTTAATGGTATCCCACACATTTGGCTAATGTGGGGTGCTTTTGGTGCGGCCCAATTTAAAAAAAAATGGGCAGGGACTGTTTTCCCTGCATTTCTGCGGGTAATGTCAGGATTAAAATTTAACATACGCATATACACACATAAAATGTACAAGAAAAATTGCGCTAGGACATAAAAATATCAAACGTATTAAAAGGAAGTGCAAAAAAGGTCCATAAAGAACAAATGAGCAGCAGACACAATGTCCTCTTGGTAAAGGATGATCAGAAATTCAAAATAAGTTAGCCGCGCTCAAAGGAGATGCAAAGTTCTAAAAACGATCCCCCAGTGAAGATAAATCAAAAAACGTGCTGTCGGTATATACATACAGACATGTGTATATATGCACACATACAGACATGTACACATGTACACACATACATACAAATATATGTACAAACACACACACATACGGACATGTACATATATATATATATATGTGTGTACAGACACATGTACACACAGACACGTACACACGTAGGTATACACATACATACAAACACACACACACACTTATAAAGCCCTTTAAAATGTTTTAGCACAGTACCTTTCCTCATTTAGCCGGTTACTGCACTGTAGGGGAAAGCAGAGCGCACAACACTCCCCCTCCCTTTACTTTCACTTTGCTGTGCTTGACGGAGCTTCCTCTCAGTGCCGATGTATAGTTCAGCAAGGGATCAGGAGATTGGGCTCATCTGACAGCCCTTCTCCCCCATGATCCCGCGGCACTCCTGAAGACCTCTGGCGGCCCACCAGCGTGCCACGGCACACTGGTTGAGAATGGCTGCCTTAGAAGCATAAAACCTTTGGATAGTTAAAGAACGAACAAACCTATTAAGGTCTCCAAAAAGATCAAAGGGGTTTGGCACTAAGGATGGGGAAAAATGAAGTCCCTTTTGTAATTTAAATAGCTCAATAGAGGACTATTCTCGTGACGAGAGAGTCGATTTTTATTGTTGAGGGATGCTGTTCCCTTTTTTTGTTGTTCTGGTGCCCTCCCCTACAACCTCGTCTTTTGTATCTCAACTGCATTTTATAGAAGGCCACAGGGGAGTTCCCCAAAAAGGGGAGCCTGTGCCAGATGTGGTGGGTTGCAGTTTCTTTGTGGGATGGCATAAATTATGTTATAAGAAAGGGGAGAGTTTTTGGCCATCTCCTTATCCAAAGACTGTCCATCACTTTGAAGGATGTGTAAGACCTTCTGTGGTTTAGGTTTATTGAAATGAGTCTTGGCCTTTTTGGGTGTATAAGCTCTGGCAGCAGAACTCGAAGGCCCATGGTTAGTGGTTCCACAGTCACTGTTTATGGATGCTGAACTCTCTGAGGGACAATGAGGGTCATGAGGAGGCTTCCGCGGTCTCGATTAGGGACCAGTGTTGGATCAATGTGGTATAGGCCCTCTGTTCCTGTTGGGCATAGAGGCTGCCATCACCTTCACATATTTAACAAAATAGTTGGGCAATGTAGATAATGCTATAAAATATTTGTCCCCAAAATGTCTTTTCCAGTTGTTTTTATCATACTTAGCCTGTTAAACGCCATATTTTTTATATGAAATTGGTTATAAGAAAAATAATACGTTTAACTTAATTAAGGTTGTTAAACTCAGTAGTGGTACCTGTTTAATAGTGTTAAATTTAAACGTTGAGGCTGTGGTGCAATGGCCTAGCTGGTCATTAAATTAGGTTGGTATACAGTAATATCATTAGACTATTAGGAGACAGCTGCACTGTTATCACAAAGGCCATATTTATTTTTTATAATTATTCTACTAGTTTAACTACTTTCCATCAAAATTATCCTAATTAATTGTGCACATTTTGGTTTGCAGCCTCCACACAATATACTGTTTTGGCCAATTCCCCTGAAGACATCATTCTTTGACGAAATGGCAGGGCCTACATGTGATGCCTTTACGCTATCTGACTGCTGGAACACCGGTGTTTGGAGATTGCCTGCTCGGGAAACCACTCTGTGCATCTTTTAATGCGATTTTACAGCGGAAAATATGTAAGTGCTTTTCTATTATTAAAGATACAGATTTTTTCTAAACATTGCACTATGAGATGTAATTTACTTTCTTTGTATCACATTGTTGGGAGAGTTTGCAGCAAGGGGATGAGAAGTGACAGGATGCCATCCTGGTTATTTTAAATGCATTTTTGACCATTTAATATGGTCCACACTATCTGGTAAGGAGCCAACCTTATCTTAAATCATGGGTGATATAACTGTGGTGATCAGCATTGGATGTAACAACTATCTATTTCTTGCTTATATTGCTTATATATATTGGCTAAGAGCGGCATTCACCTTCACTTGGATATGGGACTATACACCTTATATTTTTGGGGATGTTGCACATGAATTACCAATTTTTTTGATTTTTTAATTCATGAATTGGGACTTATTATTTGTTTATAGGATTTAAATATTGATTTTATTATATTGGTGTATTCTTTATAAAATGTAAATTTGCATTTATTTCACATTTTTGCACTTTATGAATTGAGATATTTATCATTATTTATGTTTGCGTTTTATGCACATTAAGTATGGTACATTTTCTATTATGTTGTATTAATTTAGCATCATGCTATTTGATTTAGTTAAAAAAAAACTGTTTGCTGTAGTCCACAAATCTCTGTCAGTGGTGTGAAAAAAGAGCCAATGCTCATAGTAGTTCTACCAATATCCTTATTTAACATCAATTCAAACATTCATACTTATTTAATTAAACAGACAAAATATCAAGTGGGATAGCCAGTTGCAAACAATCCACAATCATCTTTCATATTTCTGCCACCGGCAACTCTTTTGTGAAAGATAATAAACATTATTTTTTTAAAGTGTCTTCAATGATATTTCCCATTGCATCTTTTAGAAGTCTTTTATTATGAGAAATCATACAATTCTATACTTCTTTAGAATTAGTATTTGTAACCTTTTTCTAAGCTTCAGTGTTTGCTAACTTGGCTTGTTTTTGTAGTTCTCATTACATTCTTCTTATGTTATTGCAATACGATATAAATTTAGCACCCTAACAGCTGTTGCAGTATCGCGTTTTACCGCATGTTACCACAATGCATTTGTTTTGAATGGCACCCCAAAACATTAATACAAACCACTGCCATCCAGTAGGTATTACAAACTGTAAAATATTCATTCGTTGTGTCATAACTGTAGGCCATTCGGGCCCGCCTTGAATCCTGGCTGAAAAACTCCTAGTTAGCAATCCTCACATCCTGCCTTGTTGCTTTAATTTTACATTTGACTTTAGTCCCCCTGATATACAAAAGGAGGACAGAATTTATACTTGCAAATTTAATTGTTACTTTACAACGTAAATGTTCACTTGTCTTAACCACTTGCCCTCTGGATGATTTACCCCCCCCCCCCCAAAAGACCAAAAATTTTGAAAACAAAGCAATATTTTTTACTTACTGCTATAAAACATATCCAATAAAATATCTTATATATATATATATATATATATATATATATATATATATATATATATATCAAAACAAGGAAATTTGGCCCGTGGGACTTTGTATGAGGTGCGTGCTCAGTGGCTGAAAGTAATAACATGCACAATATATGAATAAAAATCATAACATTTTTTATTACATTATAAACAAACATGGCAATGTATATGCTCAAAAACACATAGTATAGCTCAAAGGCTCAAATATGAATGGCATATGACATGAATGATATATGAACAATTTTTGGTAGGCATCCTGGTGTATCCTCTTGGAAAAATACCATATTTGATACTATGAGATAGTATAATGTACATTGTGGTCTGACGCGTTTCAGGAGCAACATCTCCCTTCCTCAGAGACCAATGCGTTCAAGGTATCTCTATAGAAAATAATCATATATTAAAGTTTGCAGTAGGGATAAAATTTAAATATGAAAAATTCAATCAAGACATGGGAGCTCAAGGGAGTATAAAATACTCACAAATCAATGGAGCTTAAATAGCAAAAATGCGCTCTTGCATGGCAGCGGTGCGTCTCGTCTGACCCGGGAGCTGAAAGGTCCCAATGTGACAGCAGCCAGAGAGGGGGGTCCATGGCAGGCAAGTGTGTGTATGGTGGGGGACCTTCCATATCTATTGTGTATAAATAAGTATCAAAATAGTCAAAATGTAGCATGTAGGCTACCAAAAATATAAGGCGTGTGTAATTTTGTATCAGTTAGAAAGGACTAGTGTGGTAAGTGTGTGAGGGGAGGGGGGATGGGGAGAAGGGAGGAAATGAAAGGGAGAAAGGAATGGGGAAAAGGGGGGAAGGGAAGGGGGAAGGAAAGGAAGGGTCCCGAGGGGGATGGAGAGGAAGGGAAAGATGGGCAAAGAAGGGGGGGAGGGAGGGGGAAAAAGCATGGGGAAAGAGGGGGGGGGGAAAGAAAAGGGAGGGGAGGAGAGAAAGGGGATGCCCAAGCCAGATGGTGATGGCGGAAGCTGGGGTAGTGATGTGTAATGGCGGGGGTGAGGTAGTGTGAGGAGTATGGGTGGAGTGCTCAGCTGTGAAGATAGGGTGGGGGAGAAAGCCGAGAGAGAGAAATGGTGGGGAAAATTGGTCCAGTGGCTCACCTGTCAGGGAACTCCATGGCTTGCAGCAAAAGAGGGACCCTAGCGTCATGTATCGGGTAAAGCGGATCAAACAGTGCCTGGGCAACTGTGATCACGTGTAGGAGAGGAACGCTGGGATGCGGACCTCTCCGTCCCGCAGATATGACGGCACGCAACAGCGTGGGTACGTCAGTGGATATACCGACGTACGGCGCTGAAGGTGCGGCATGACGCCGATGTATTGGTGGACCCGCTCCTCCCAATGAAGGGGAGGGGCGGGGACAGCAAGGGGGCGGAGCCTCCCTCTTTATACATCGCAGCTCCCGGGGATAAGGCTCAAAGCACCACCTGATACAGAGAGCCAGTGTGTCAAAACTATTGATGCCATATAGATGGTAAAAAAGGAGAACTCTGTAGTAGTAAGATGTTGCCTACTGTTGGCAGAAAAACAGATAAAACAAAATAGTATATATATGAACTTGAAATGAAACAACAAAAAATAAATATGCAAAGAGGGGGGCCACCAAGATTGCCTAATTAGCCGGGAAGAAACCAGATCATTGATGGGCACAGTGGGTGTCTTCCACCCTATATATATACAAAAAAGGGGTAATGGTCTGGTTTCTGCCAGAGCACTCCTCCATCCCGAAATATGTATCAAAACAAGGAAATTTGGCCCGTGGGACTTTGTATGAGGTGCGTGCTCAGTGGCTGAAAGTAATAACATGCACAATATATGAATAAAAATCATAACATTTTTTATTACATTATAAACAAACATGGCAATGTATATGCTCAAAAACACATAGTATAGCTCAAAGGCTCAAATATGAATGGCATATGACATGAATGATATATGAACAATTTTTGGTAGGCATCCTGGTGTATCCTCTTGGAAAAATACCATATTTGATACTATGAGATAGTATAATGTACATTGTGGTCTGACGCGTTTCAGGAGCAACATCTCCCTTCCTCAGAGACCAATGCGTTCAAGGTATCTCTATAGAAAATAATCATATATTAAAGTTTGCAGTAGGGATAAAATTTAAATATGAAAAATTCAATCAAGACATGGGAGCTCAAGGGAGTATAAAATACTCACAAATCAATGGAGCTTAAATAGCAAAAATGCGCTCTTGCATGGCAGCGGTGCGTCTCGTCTGACCCGGGAGCTGAAAGGTCCCAATGTGACAGCAGCCAGAGAGGGGGGTCCATGGCAGGCAAGTGTGTGTATGGTGGGGGACCTTCCATATCTATTGTGTATAAATAAGTATCAAAATAGTCAAAATGTAGCATGTAGGCTACCAAAAATATAAGGCGTGTGTAATTTTGTATCAGTTAGAAAGGACTAGTGTGGTAAGTGTGTGAGGGGAGGGGGGATGGGGAGAAGGGAGGAAATGAAAAAGAAGGGGAGAAAGGAATGGGGAAAAGGGGGGAAGGGAAGGGGGAAGGAAAGGAAGGGTCCCGAGGGGGATGGAGAGGAAGGGAAAGATGGGCAAAGAAGGGGGGGAGGGAGGGGGAAAAAGCATGGGGAAAGAGGGGGGGGGGAAAGAAAAGGGAGGGGAGGAGAGAAAGGGGATGCCCAAGCCAGATGGTGATGGCGGAAGCTGGGGTAGTGATGTGTAATGGCGGGGGTGAGGTAGTGTGAGGAGTATGGGTGGAGTGCTCAGCTGTGAAGATAGGGTGGGGGAGAAAGCCGAGAGAGAGAAATGGTGGGGAAAATTGGTCCAGTGGCTCACCTGTCAGGGAACTCCATGGCTTGCAGCAAAAGAGGGACCCTAGCGTCATGTATCGGGTAAAGCGGATCAAACAGTGCCTGGGCAACTGTGATCACGTGTAGGAGAGGAACGCTGGGATGCGGACCTCTCCGTCCCGCAGATATGACGGCACGCAACAGCGTGGGTACGTCAGTGGATATACCGACGTACGGCGCTGAAGGTGCGGCATGACGCCGATGTATTGGTGGACCCGCTCCTCCCAATGAAGGGGAGGGGCGGGGACAGCAAGGGGGCGGAGCCTCCCTCTTTATACATCGCAGCTCCCGGGGATAAGGCTCAAAGCACCACCTGATACAGAGAGCCAGTGTGTCACACTAGTCCTTTCTAACTGATACAAAATTACACACGCCTTATATTTTTGGTAGCCTACATGCTACATTTTGACTATTTTGATACTTATTTATACACAATAGATATGGAAGGTCCCCCACCATACACACACTTGCCTGCCATGGACCCCCCTCTCTGGCTGCTGTCACATTGGGACCTTTCAGCTCCCGGGTCAGACGAGACGCACCGCTGCCATGCAAGAGCGCATTTTTGCTATTTAAGCTCCATTGATTTGTGAGTATTTTATACTTCCTTGAGCTCCCATGTCTTGATTGAATTTTTCATATTTAAATTTTATCCCTACTGCAAACTTTAATATATGATTATTTTCTATAGAGATACCTTGAACGCATTGGTCTCTGAGGAAGGGAGATGTTGCTCCTGAAACGCGTCAGACCACAATGTACATTATACTATCTCATAGTATCAAATATGGTATTTTTCCAAGAGGATACACCAGGATGCCTACCAAAAATTGTTCATATATCATTCATGTCATATGCCATTCATATTTGAGCCTTTGAGCTATACTATGTGTTTTTGAGCATATACATTGCCATGTTTGTTTATAATGTAATAAAAAATGTTATGATTTTTATTCATATATTGTGCATGTTATTACTTTCAGCCACTGAGCACGCACCTCATACAAAGTCCCACGGGCCAAATTTCCTTGTTTTGATACATATTTCGGGATGGAGGAGTGCTCTGGCAGAAACCAGACCATTACCCCTTTTTTGTATATATATAGGGTGGAAGACACCCACTGTGCCCATCAATGATCTGGTTTCTTCCCGGCTAATTAGGCAATCTTGGTGGCCCCCCTCTTTGCATATTTATTTATTTATTTATTTTTTTTTTTGTTGTTTCATTTCAAGTTCATATATATACTATTTTGTTTTATCTGTTTTTCTGCCAACAGTAGGCAACATCTTACTACTACAGAGTTCTCCTTTTTTACCATCTATATGGCATCAATAGTTTTGACACACTGGCTCTCTGTATCAGGTGGTGCTTTGAGCCTTATCCCCGGGAGCTGCGATGTATAAAGAGGGAGGCTCCGCCCCCTTGCTGTCCCCGCCCCTCCCCTTCATTGGGAGGAGCGGGTCCACCAATACATCGGCGTCATGCCGCACCTTCAGCGCCGTACGTCGGTATATCCACTGACGTACCCACGCTGTTGCGTGCCGTCATATCTGCGGGACGGAGAGGTCCGCATCCCAGCGTTCCTCTCCTACACGTGATCACAGTTGCCCAGGCACTGTTTGATCCGCTTTACCCGATACATGACGCTAGGGTCCCTCTTTTGCTGCAAGCCATGGAGTTCCCTGACAGGTGAGCCACTGGACCAATTTTCCCCACCATTTCTCTCTCTCGGCTTTCTCCCCCACCCTATCTTCACAGCTGAGCACTCCACCCATACTCCTCACACTACCTCACCCCCGCCATTACACATCACTACCCCAGCTTCCGCCATCACCATCTGGCTTGGGCATCCCCTTTCTCTCCTCCCCTCCCTTTTCTTTCCCCCCCCCCTCTTTCCCCATGCTTTTTCCCCCTCCCTCCCCCCCTTCTTTGCCCATCTTTCCCTTCCTCTCCATCCCCCTCGGGACCCTTCCTTTCCTTCCCCCTTCCCTTCCCCCCTTTTCCCCATTCCTTTCTCCCCTTCTTTTTTCATTTCCTCCCTTCTCCCCATCCCCCCTCCCCTCACACACTTACCACACTAGTCCTTTCTAACTGATACAAAATTACACACGCCTTATATTTTTGGTAGCCTACATGCTACATTTTGACTATTTTGATACTTATTTATACACAATAGATATGGAAGGTCCCCCTCCATACACACACTTGCCTGCCATGGACCCCCCTCTCTGGCTGCTGTCACATTGGGACCTTTCAGCTCCCGGGTCAGACGAGACGCACCGCTGCCATGCAAGAGCGCATTTTTGCTATTTAAGCTCCATTGATTTGTGAGTATTTTATACTCCCTTGAGCTCCCATGTCTTGATTGAATTTTTCATATTTAAATTTTATCCCTACTGCAAACTTTAATATATGATTATTTTCTATAGAGATACCTTGAACGCATTGGTCTCTGAGGAAGGGAGATGTTGCTCCTGAAACGCGTCAGACCACAATGTACATTATACTATCTCATAGTATCAAATATGGTATTTTTCCAAGAGGATACACCAGGATGCCTACCAAAAATTGTTCATATATCATTCATGTCATATGCCATTCATATTTGAGCCTTTGAGCTATACTATGTGTTTTTGAGCATATACATTGCCATGTTTGTTTATAATGTAATAAAAAATGTTATGATTTTTATTCATATATTGTGCATGTTATTACTTTCAGCCACTGAGCACGCACCTCATACAAAGTCCCACGGGCCAAATTTCCTTGTTTTGATACATATTTCGGGATGGAGGAGTGCTCTGGCAGAAACCAGACCATTACCCCTTTTTTGTATATATATAGGGTGGAAGACACCCACTGTGCCCATCAATGATCTGGTTTCTTCCCGGCTAATTAGGCAATCTTGGTGGCCCCCCTCTTTGCATATTTATTTTTTGTTGTTTCATTTCAAGTTCATATATATACTATTTTGTTTTATCTGTTTTTCTGCCAACAGTAGGCAACATCTTACTACTACAGAGTTCTCCTTTTTTACCATCTATATGGCATCAATAGTTTTGACACACTGGCTCTCTGTATCAGGTGGTGCTTTGAGCCTTATCCCCGGGAGCTGCGATGTATAAAGAGGGAGGCTCCGCCCCCTTGCTGTCCCCGCCCCTCCCCTTCATTGGGAGGAGCGGGTCCACCAATACATCGGCGTCATGCCGCACCTTCAGCGCCGTACGTCGGTATATCCACTGACGTACCCACGCTGTTGCGTGCCGTCATATCTGCGGGACGGAGAGGTCCGCATCCCAGCGTTCCTCTCCTACACGTGATCACAGTT
This sequence comes from Pelophylax lessonae, assembly GCF_965119305.1. Classification (NCBI taxonomy): domain Eukaryota; kingdom Metazoa; phylum Chordata; class Amphibia; order Anura; family Ranidae; genus Pelophylax; species Pelophylax lessonae. The sequence goes on from NC_138769.1 coordinate 186,383,990, forward strand.
GCCCAGGCACTGTTTGATCCGCTTTACCCGATACATGACGCTAGGGTCCCTCTTTTGCTGCAAGCCATGGAGTTCCCTGACAGGTGAGCCACTGGACCAATTTTCCCCACCATTTCTCTCTCTCGGCTTTCTCCCCCACCCTATCTTCACAGCTGAGCACTCCACCCATACTCCTCACACTACCTCACCCCCGCCATTACACATCACTACCCCAGCTTCCGCCATCACCATCTGGCTTGGGCATCCCCTTTCTCTCCTCCCCTCCCTTTTCTTTCCCCCCCCCCCCTCTTTCCCCATGCTTTTTCCCCCTCCCTCCCCCCCCTTCTTTGCCCATCTTTCCCTTCCTCTCCATCCCCCTCGGGACCCTTCCTTTCCTTCCCCCTTCCCTTCCCCCCTTTTCCCCATTCCTTTCTCCCCTTCTTTTTCATTTCCTCCCTTCTCCCCATCCCCCCTCCCCTCACACACTTACCACACTAGTCCTTTCTAACTGATACAAAATTACACACGCCTTATATTTTTGGTAGCCTACATGCTACATTTTGACTATTTTGATACTTATTTATACACAATAGATATGGAAGGTCCCCCACCATACACACACTTGCCTGCCATGGACCCCCCTCTCTGGCTGCTGTCACATTGGGACCTTTCAGCTCCCGGGTCAGACGAGACGCACCGCTGCCATGCAAGAGCGCATTTTTGCTATTTAAGCTCCATTGATTTGTGAGTATTTTATACTCCCTTGAGCTCCCATGTCTTGATTGAATTTTTCATATTTAAATTTTATCCCTACTGCAAACTTTAATATATGATTATTTTCTATAGAGATACCTTGAACGCATTGGTCTCTGAGGAAGGGAGATGTTGCTCCTGAAACGCGTCAGACCACAATGTACATTATACTATCTCATAGTATCAAATATGGTATTTTTCCAAGAGGATACACCAGGATGCCTACCAAAAATTGTTCATATATCATTCATGTCATATGCCATTCATATTTGAGCCTTTGAGCTATACTATGTGTTTTTGAGCATATACATTGCCATGTTTGTTTATAATGTAATAAAAAATGTTATGATTTTTATTCATATATTGTGCATGTTATTACTTTCAGCCACTGAGCACGCACCTCATACAAAGTCCCACGGGCCAAATTTCCTTGTTTTGATACATATTTCGGGATGGAGGAGTGCTCTGGCAGAAACCAGACCATTACCCCTTTTTTGTATATATATATATATATATACAAACTGAACAAAATTATAAACGTAACACTTGTTTTTGCCCCCATTTTTCATGAGCGGTTTTAGGGGTGTTGCTAGGTAGGAAAAAGACCAGGGGCTTCAGCCCGAAGGTAAATTTTATCCCATGATGCCCCCCTCCCACATCAGAAGGGGGCATGAATATCAGCGCCAGGGAGCTTTGCCCAGCGCTGGATTAAAGGTGAGTGTAACATAAATTAGAGCATTTTGATGGGGCGACACCTCTGTACCCCATTACATTACACAGCCCCCCACACCTCTGGACTCCTTTATATTACACAGGGACCCTCCACACTTCTGGACCCCTTTTGCATTACATAGCCCCCCACACCTATGGACCTCTTTAAATTACTCAGCCCCCCCCCACACTTCTGGACCCCTTTACATTACACAGCCCCCCAACACCTCTGGACCCCTTTTCCATTACACAGCCCCCCACGCCTCTGGAATATTACACAGCCCCCCTCCCACACTCCTAGACCCCTTGACATTACACAGCCAGCCCCACACACACACCTCTGGACCTCTTTTGCATTACACAGCCCTCCCACACCTCTGGACCCCTTTTGCATTACACATCCCCCCCCCCCACATCTCTGGACCCCTTTTGTATTACACAGCCCCCCCACTTCTGGAACCCTTTACATTACACAGCCCCCCTCCCACACCCCTAGACCCCTTGGCATTACAGAGCCACCCCCCCCCCCACACACACACACAGCCAATATCACCTGCTGGGTAACTTGGAAAGTTAACTCTGGCAGCTACCACTCTCTATTCAGTGCTGGTGTGCAAACTGCATACTGTAGCTCCATTCCTCCTAACTTTTGAACTTCAGAATGAGGGACACTTGAGAGAGGAAGTGAACTGTGGTGCGTAGCATGGCAAAATGGGTGTGCTCAAATGCTTACAAAAAAAAAAAACATGCTTCAATGTACTTATACAAAATCTTTGATTGCTGTCCCACAAGCAGGACACAAACCCCAGTACAATCATTAAAAAAAAAAGAAAAAAGAATAAAAATGCTTTCTTTGCAAAAGGTTTTGCACAAACTATGGAAGAGTGCATTGCGCTAAGTGTGGAAGGATTTGTGCATTTGTGTCTACAGAGTGCAAAGTTCAGGAATGCGTTGTACAGAGTGCAGGGTTCAGGAATGCTTTGCACAGGGTGCAAGGTTCAGTAATGCGTTACATACAGAGTGCAAGGTTTAGGAGTGCGTTGTACAGAGTGCAAGGTTCAGGAATGCGTTGTACAGGGTGCAAGGTTCAGGAGTGCATTTCGTACAGGATACAAGGTTCAGGAGTGTGTTGTACAGAGTACAAGGTTCAGGAGTGTGTTGTACAGAGTGCAAGGTTCAGGAGTGCGTTGTACAGAGTTCAAGGTTAAGGAATGCGTTGTACAGGGTGCAAGGTTCAGGAGTGTGTTGCATAGAATGCAAAGGTTCAGGAATGCATTGCACAGAGTGCAAGGTTCAAGAGTGAGTTTTGTACAGGGTGCAAGGTTCAGGAGTGTGTTGTACAGAGTGCAAGGTTCAGGAGTGTTTTGTACAGGGTGCAAGGTTCAGGAGTGCGTTGCATAGAGTGCAAGGTTCAGGAATGTGTTGCACAGAGTGCAAGGTTCAGGAGTGCGTTTTGTACAGGGTGCAAGGTTCTGGAGTGCATTTCGTACAGGGTGCAAGGTTCAGGACTGCGTTGTACAGAGAAAAAGGTTCAGGAGTGTGTTGTACAAAGTGCAAGGTTCAGGAATGCATTGCACAGAGTGCATGATTCAGGAATGCGTTTTGTACAGGGTGCAAGGTTCTGGAGTGTGTTTTGTACAGGGTGCAAGGTTCAGGAGTGCGTTGTATAGAGTGCCAGGTTAAGGAATGCGTTGCACAGACTGCAAGGTTCAGGAGTGCATTTTGTACAAAATGCAAGGTTCCGGAGTGTGTTTCATACAGGGTGCAAGGTTCTGGAGTGTGTTTTGTATAGGGTGCAAGGTTCAGGAGTGCGTTGTAAAGACAGCAAGGTTCAGGAATGCGTTGTACAGAGTGCAAGGTTCAGGAATGCGTTGTACGGGGTGCAAAGTCCATGAAAGCGTTATACGGAGTGCAAGGTTCAGGAATGTGTTGTACGGGTCCAAGTTCCAGAAATGATTTGTACAGAGTGCAAGGTTTAGGAATTAGTTAAACTGCAAAGACACCAATTAGTTTAATATAGCACACTTATCTTAAAATCTTGATTAGCAGCATACAGGAACCCAGGGAAGAATGGCGGCATCAGATGGAATATAAATGATTGCAGCCTATAGCAGGACATGCCTATAGTTCTACTTTAAGCTTTTTTTGAGTACTAAATCAAACATTATCATGCTGTGGCCACTATTTCCAAAATATGTCCAGACCTGCACATTTTATTTTTTATCTGTTGTATCTGAAAAGAAATGCCCAACTCTAGCAGAGCTCCCCCTGTAGTTATTTCAGCTACCACTTAAGGGATAAAGTCAGTACTGAAGTATAAGAACTCACCCAAGCTCTACCGCAATAAAAGGATGATGGGCTGTGTGTCGCTGCTCTGGCTAGCCCGTCCAACATGAATCAAAATCAAAAGCCGACACACGATGGCTCCTTCTTATGAAATTTTATTTTGCACTGAAGCATTTACAACATCTTGGAAATGCTAACGTATTTCGGCCTAAGCCTTCCTCATAGCATACACTTGAGGGGTAATAGCTTTTATGGATCGATATCTATGCCCTTTACTAGAAAACTGCTTAAAGCGTTTGTCACCCCAATACTTCATATTCCTGATATATATGCTGTACCATGTAATTGTATGAAAAAGTATCCTGTTCTCTTTGTATTGCATGCTTTGTGTGAAATCCCTGGTGTTCCTGACAGTTCCTTACTTTCCTTTTAAAAACTGACCACACTGGGGGCGTGGCCTGACCGTGATGGTGTGAGGACGCATCTCGTGTGAGCTCCTGCCTGCCTGAGCCTGCCGCTTGACCTGTAGCGACCATCGATTGCATACTTACCCGCTGGCGATGCCACCGAAGAGACGGCCGTCTTCCCAACCTCCCGGAGGGCTCTCCGCACGTTCCACGGACCTCCGAGACCTCTTTTCTGTGACCCCTCGGAGCCGCCGCGAGGCGTCCAAGATGGCGGCGCCCCGATCCTCTCCGGCCTCCACGCTGCTCCCGGGACCGTCTTCCTCCGCAGGAATACAACTCTCTCAGGTACAGGAGCGCAGCCCCAATCCCTTCTTGCCCTATACAGCGGCATCTCCTCACTCCACTGACTCTGGGGACACGGAGGAGGACTGGGACTGGAAGGCCCACATTAAGGCCTTGCCGACCAGGACGGAGATTGTCCACCTGATTACTACCACGGTGGAGCATTCGGTCACTCAGGCCTTGTAGGGTCTGAGGGCGGACACTGAGGCTCTGGGACACAGGGTGGCTGCCCTAGAATCCGGCCAGGATGATATCCTGCATTCCCTATCCTCCTTTCAGGAGTCTGCCTGCACGCATGACACTGTCCTTAACACTCTTATGGATCAGCTTGATGATTACGAGAACAGAGATAGGCGCCAGAACATTCGCATTAGGGGGCTCCCTGAAGCCACCAGAGCGCCTGACCTGGTCCCCTCTGTCCAGGGTATTTTTCGTCAGATTTTGGGAAATAGAGCCCCTGATGTCATAGACATTGACAGAGCGCACAGGGCCTTGCTTCCCCCACCAAAGGAGGGTGAGCCGCCCCAGGATGTCATATGCAAACTACATAAGTATGCTGTGAAAGAAGATATAATGAAGGCTGCACGGTCTATGGCTGTGATTGACTTTGATGGCGCTCAACTTTCTCTGTTCCCCGACCTGTCTAGGCGGACACTCATGCAACGGCGCTCCCTGCGCCCCCTACTGGATACCTTACGCTCTCATCAGGTGGTGTATCGCTGGGGCTTCCCCTTCCGCCTTACTGCCTCCCGGAATGGCAAGTCGGCTGTTCTCCGCACCAAGGACGACCTGCAACGCTTCTGTGCTGCCCTGGATGTCCCCCAGACAGACTTCCCTGATTGGAGACTGCAGAGTACTTTACCCTTACCGCAACGCCCTGAGCGATGGCAACAGGTCACCCCGCATGGAGGGAAGCGTCGCAGAGGCTCAAGACGAGGCTCCGCCCGGGCCTCCCAGCAAGACTGAACGCTGCTCATCTTCATTGGAAGCTTGCCGGATGGTGGGCTCTACTAACCGCTGCTGCCTTGGGGGGCCCGGCTGGGTCCCTCTATCTTTATGGTGGTATTTGCACTACTTTGTTAGCTATGTTAGCCTTATATGTTGGTGGTTTCGAGGTGGGGTTCTCCCCCCTATGGACTGGGGCTGACCCGGGGTCCCCGGGGCCGCGGGTCTCCCCCAGACCGGCTGCAGGTCATGTTTACTTCCTAGTTATTGTTATATGGCTCGGAGATGCATTGCTCCTCTCACTGGTGGTTCAGTCACTACCCCACAGTAGGTGGCCCCGTGGGTCTGGGTACTCCCGAACCCTCGAGGGTTTTTTCCCCTCCTTTTTTGGGTGTGGTTAGTTGGAGCTGCCCCCTCTTTTTTGAGGCCAAGGGGGCGTGTCCCTGTGGGATACCTCACCATGCTGAGGACAATTTTTGTCTCCTGCTCTTCTTTTTCTACTCTTCGTTTCTACTATCCCATTCTCTTTCCCTGTCTCTTTCCTCTGTTGTCCCCTTTCCCCCTTTCCACATTCTCATCTCTCTCTTCCTTTTTCCTGGGTGGTCTGGTGGAGGGCGTGGAGCCCACAGTGGAGGTATGGGACAATGCGTCTTGGAGTTCTTCTTGCCTCCCTTGCTGGTCGGGGCGAGGCTTATGACTGTGTGTTATTTGCCTGTTCTTACTGTCCGCCCATTGATGTCTCATGGCTGAAAAACTTCGTGTAACCTCGTACAATGTACGGGGACTTTGTTCTCCCAATAAGAGGGGTAGGATGTGGCAGGAACTGCGTCACTTGCGCCCTGATATACTTTATTTGCAGGAGACGCACTTCACTGCCTCCTCCACCCCCGCCTACCTACTCAGATGTTCTCCCAATGGTACCATAGTGTATCTCCAATTGCCAAAGCCAGGGGGGTTGCCATAGCCATTCACAAACAGTGTCCCTTCGTACTCCTAGATTCCCTTGTGGATCCTGAGGGTCGCTTCCTTTTTCTGAAGGGTACAGTTCACGGCCACACGTACACCCTCGCTAATGTGTGCGCACCTAACTCTAGAACGGTCTCCTTTTTGTCCTCAGTCCTTACCAAACTCAAAGGGTTTCGGGGGGGCATTGTTGTTTTAGGAGGGGAATTTAACGTGGTCCTTGATTCCTCCCTGCACTCCTCCTCGGGATGCTTCCCGCTCTCTTTTCGAGCTCAGAAGCACCTTCGGAGGCAGCTCAGAACTCTGCATTTGGTAGACTGCTGGCGGACCCTTAATCCCGGGGCCAGGGACTACAGTTATTACTCCAAGGTTCACGACATGTACTCCAGATTGGACTTACTCATGGTAGACCAGTACCACCTGGACTCTGTCCGTGCCACTTCGATCGGGTCCATTACTCTCTCTGATCACTCCCCGGTCTCCCTGACATTCGCGCCCCCTGGTGCTCACCGTGTGACCCGGACGTGGCGCTTGAATGAAAACCTCCTGGATGACCCCTCCATTTTGGGTCAAGTGACTGAAGAGGTGAGCTCCTATTTTGAGCTTAACTCTTCGCCTGATGTCTCCCTGTCGGCTGTATGGGAGGGCCATAAGGCTGTGATCAGGGGGGTCCTCATTTCGCACGGTGCCCGACTGAAGCGGCAACGACAGCAGGAGTTCTCCGATTTGCTGGATCGGATCCACGAACTGGAGACTAAACATAAGAGGGACAGGGCCCCGGAGGATGCTCGCTCCCTGGAGGAACTCAGGAACAACTTGTCATCCTGTCTGGACAGACGGGCCAGAGACAAGCTGCGTTTTTGGGCGCACCGTTTTTATGAACACGGCAACAAATGTGGCCGCCTGCTGGCCCATATGCTACATAAACGGTCGGAGGCCCGCCATTTCCACACTTTGGAGACACCAGAGGGAAAAGTCGTAAGTTCCCCTCGCATAGCCGCTTGCTTCCAGCGATTTTATGAGTCCCTGTACCATCTCCCACAGGCTGGGGGGGGTCGGTTGTCCGACATACGTGACTACATGGCTGACTCCGGACTCCCTAGGCTCCCTGACGGGATCCTGGAGGAGCTGGAGGCTCCCATTACTGAGGCGGAGGTGAGCAGGGTGGTATCTGGTTTGCCTGCGGGCAAGAGCCCGGGCCCAGACGGCTTTACTAACCACTATTACAAGTCTCTGCTCCCTGTTCTTAGCACCCGTATGTGCACTTATTTCAATGCGGTGTCGGATGAACGACCTCTCCCACCTGAGGCGCTGTTGGCCCACATTGTGGTACTTCCGAAACCGGGTAAGGACCCCCACCACTGTACCAGCTACAGGCCCATCTCTCTCCTCAATGCCGACACCAAGATTTTGGCCAAGATTATGGCTCTTCGCCTCCAAGACCATATTGCGTCCTTGATCCACCCTGACCAGGCGGGATTCATGCCCCTCCGAGAGGCCCAGGACAACACTGTCAGGGCTCTCCATGTACTTCACTGGGCACAGAATGGACCGGACAGACTTCCTTGTCTGGCTCTGTCCCTGGATGCGGAAAAAGCCTTCGACAGGGTGGCCTGGCCATACCTGTCAGAGGTTCTTCGGTCTCTGGGGCTTGGGTCCCGTATGTTGGGGTGGATCTTGGCCCTGTATCGCGGCCCGAGTGCCAGGGTCAGGGTGAATGGGCTACTGTCGGATTCCTTTCCTATTTACAATGGCACCCGGCAGGGGTGCCCCTTGTCGCCCTTCCTTTTCGCCCTGGAGCCCTTCTTGAGGAGAGTGAGGGCACTATCTGACATTGCTGGCGTCTAAGTAGGTTCTACGGAACATAAGGTGTCGGCATATGCCGATGACCTACTGTTCTATCTTACACGACCACAACTCTCCCTCCCAGTACTGGTACGTGAACTGGACCTGTTTGGGCGGCTTTCCAATTTCAAGATCAATTATGATAAATCAGAATTGCTTCCCATTCATGTGCCCTCCGACCTGGCTTCGACCTTACAGCGATCTTTTGGCTTTAGATGGCGGGAGGACTACCTCCCATACCTCGGCGTGAATATCTCCCCTGACTTGAAAACTCTATATGACAGGAACTACGGCGACTTATTGGCGCGTATCCATCTTGACCTGGAATCGTGGGCGTCCCACTCAGTAACATGGTTCGGTCGCATTAACGTGCTTAAGATGACCATCCTGCCCCGCCTGATTTATTTGTTTAACACGGTCCCCGTGCATTTACCTGTATCCTTTTTTAAACGCTTGCGACGAGCTTTTCTAAAATTCGTCTGGAGGGAAAAGAGCCCTCGCCTGGCCTATGCTATCCTCCGGAGGACGAAAGCAGATGGTGGCGTCGGCCTCCCGGATGTCACCCTATACTACAAGGCTATGGCATTAGTTTGTATGCTAAACTGGGCGCATGAGGGTCTCTCTAAACCTTGGGTCCCCTTGGAGAAAACACTGGCCTGACGGAATCTTGCGGGTGCCCTGTGGATCCCACCGGGTGATCGTGGACTGTTGGCCTGGACGTCACCCCTGACTTTAGCTACGCTTCGTATCTGGGATGGCCTTAACGCGTCTGGCGCCATGTCCTCCGGCGTGTCCCCTTTGGCTCCCCTGGGGGGCTTTCCCTGGTTTCCCCTGGGTGAGGACGTACGCTTTTTTCGCTCTTGGAACGCTGATGGCAAACTGTACTGTGGGAAATTCACTCCTGCGGGCACTTTGCTACCCCTAGCGACTCTTCGTGACCGCTTCGGCGACTTTCCGATGTCCGACTGGCGTTATAGGCAACTGACTGATTTTTTCGCCACACTCCCGACTGCTCCACGACCGATTACTGGCCTCTCGGCCTTTGAGAAGTGGTTTGTTGACCCTCCGGAATCCCGCCATCTACTGTCGCACATGTACAAATTGTTGTTGAGTGGGGTTTCCTCCTTGCCCCCCTATTTCATGAAGGAATGGGAGAGAGAGCTGGGGGTAGAGTTCGCTCCCCCGCAACTCTCTCGCATTCTGCGTTTGACCCATGTCTCCTCCATTAGCACCAGGATACAGGAGTCGGCCTAAAAAATTTGTAGCCCGATGGTACAGGACCCCTGCCAAGTTGGCCCGGATTTTTCCGGGCTCGGATCCCCATTGTTGGAGGGGCTGCGGCCATGTAGGCACTTTCCTCCACATTTGGTGGGAGTGCCCCCTGCTTCGGCCCTTCTGGGACACTGTGCATCTCTGGGTATCCAAGCTGTCGCTTACCCCTCCTTCCTGCACTCCCCTTCAATAACAGTTCCATGATACACGCTCCTCAATTAAACGCTACAAACGTAGTATAGTTCCTTTCCTGCTGAACGCCGCCAAGTGCCTCATACCGCGGCATTGGCGGAGTTCCACCTGCCCCACGCTTTCTGAATGGAAGCGTGAAGTCAACCTGGTGATGGAGGCGGAACGGCGTGTTCTCACATCCCAGGGCAGGGAGGAACGTTTTAAGGACACCTGGATGGGGTGGATGTATTACTCTGATGAGATCTCAGATGTGCACACACCTATTATAAGCGACTGAGCTCTGGGGCTCCGGCCTGGCCTTCTCCTGCTGGGGACCCGTGCCCCCATTCCGGACCTCCCTTTCCGTACCTGTTTTACCCTCTCTGTTTTGTCTATTTCCCTTTACTGTCTCTTCTCTTCTCTGTCTTCCTCCTGACTTTCATTCTCTCTCACTGTCTCCTCCTCTTGGCCAGTGGCTGATTCTGCTGAAGTACCCTATAACGTGGATATTAATGTACACTGCTGTTAGCACTGTGTGCGGTGTCTGTCGGGCTCTCCGGGCTCTTTTGCGGAGTTCCCCCTTTTTTTGGGGCGGCTTTGACAGACGCGGCGCATCCTGGGGGTCATTGGTTGCACTTACTGTTTGGCCGATATTGGCACACGCCTTCACGTTGCTCGATTGACTGACCCCTAGGGACACTCTTGTTTTATTGATGATGTCCGGATTGAACATGATGCCGATTGTGCCTTCTCTGTGTTTCCTTTTCTGAATGCACTTTTGTACTACTTTGTTATTTTATGTTTTTGTGTGTGTATTCGAAATCGATAAATAAAGATTATTTAAAAAAAAAAAACTGACCACACTAAGCAGGAGAGCACACTGTGGTCAGTTTTCTAGCTATGCTGGGAACTTAGTGTACTCTCCTCCAATTATCAGACTTGTCCTGACATGCTCCCACTGCACAGTCACTCACTGGAAAGCTCAGTGTGCTGCTACTTCTTCTCCCCCGAGCTCTTATGCAGCTAAGAACAGAGGAAATGTGATTACTTAGAAAAAAGTATTTATAATTTTTTTTTATATCTATACAAAAATGTTTTGTATTTAATTTCTATATTAAAATGAATGGGTTGTTTTACACAATGATCATTTTCAATCAATTTCAATTTTCTGGTTAATGTGTAGATAGTGAACTTATAACAAGGACTTCATGTCTTCTATCTGCCTTTTTAATTTGAATCAGCATTAGGAATTCAGCAATGTCCTTTATGTAAGATGATTTATAACAAACCCAAAATTTGTACATTACAATTAGAACCTCCACTATGTATATTTACTTATATAAAATTCATGTTTTTAACCGGTAGTAAAAGGTAAAATTTGATTGGCTAGACTGAATAATTTACCCACCACTGCTCTTGTATACAATACCATCCCTAAAATACATTCCACAGCATTATTTAAAGTGACACTGTCACGTAATGAAGCTACAAATAAACCAACTATCTGTAAAGAATTAAAAAAAAAGAGTTCTTACTTCTCCTTTCGTCTCCAACACCAAACACCACTCCACTTTACAAGTACTGTACATGGCTTATGGGCAGTTTTCATTATGCGACATGGTCGCTTTAACAACAAATAGTCGTCAATAAGCCGAATCTAAGTCCTAAAGAGTTAAAATCTTTCTAGCTAATATTAATTTTGCCATAACAAGGAATTGGCTAGGGTCCAGAAGCTTATGGAAGAGTCAGTCTTAACCTGCATTTAGAAAACAGACATTATTTATTTGCTTTGACTTGAGTCATTCTATTTATACAAAGCTCGGTTTTAATATCGCTCAATACCGTAGTAGTCAGTTCCTGTGCATACATGCTGAGCTCATGCAGCTGCTGTACTCTGGTAGCCTGCTCACAGTATGAATACAAAGTGATTTTCGTTTTCTTTGTTCTAGCCAGGAACGACATCATGAACAATAAGATTCACATTGCGCTAGAATAACAAAATACATACGGTATCTCACAGCAAGGGAAAAAAAGCAAAACTTTCTTTGAGAGATGAGAGTGAATCAGCCATTTTTATGGGTAATACAAGTGGAAAAATCTATTAATTGCTAGCACAATATATTGTATACCTTCTTTTATGGGTAACAGAATCTTCCTTCCAACATGAAAAGTGAACAGAGATATTTTCGCACAAGATAATTTTTTTTTTTTATATTGGCATGTTTCAAGAGCAGCTGGTGAAATATGTGTTTTATTCTACACACAGATCTATATGAATACAAAAAAATAAAAATAAAGGGAAAATGGAAGAGTTGTCCATAGCAACCAGATTCAGGCTGTCAATGTTCCAGCAAAGGTAAGAATGTTAGACATCTTCTGTAAGATTAACTTAATTTTAAAGCCCCTATAGCATCTGCAAACATCTGAGCCTTTTAAGTCTAAATGTATTTGCATATTTTTCGGGGGATTGCAGTGATCCTCAGAAAGTGATGGTTTAGCTTATGGCCCGTACAATTCAGATTGTATTATGTATGTCCAACTACTTCTGAGCACATCTTTGCTGAAAAGGAATTCAGCTCACAGAAACATTGTGAAATCTAACCTTGTTTTCACATTGTCTAAGAGCCCTCTGTAGGTAAAGTCTAACACATAAGAAGTCCCATTCTGAACATTGCAAAAACCATGGAACTGCGTCAGTGGCTGCCCAGCACTATCCCTGACCTTATGTGCCCACCATGACCATTCAGATTTTTTTTTGTGGCAAATTCTTTATCTAAAGTATCCAACATTCACAAAGCAGCAAAATACAATGGAAACATACATATGTGAGGTGACCCAATCAAAAGCCACGATTCCTCAGCAAATACAGCATCAATTATATATAACATAAAGCACAGGGATGACTTGGCCAGGGTATCCAACAATACCATAAGGAGCATCATTTGAAATGAAGTTGAGGGACTATTTCTAAATTAAAACAAGCTGTAAGTCATGAATACAAATGGTACAGCAGTTTTCTCAGGGAATAGGGAGGAAGGGTAGGTTTCAGGTAGGATTTGGGGCGAGGGGGTCAAGAAAAGAGGGGAAAACTGTTGGTGGAAGGATGGAGAATCCCAAAGGTGGGGTATTAGTATACAGTATCTCAGTGGGCGCAGGATGCAAAGAGGGCTTAACCCTCTTCTGAGAATGTGAGCACATTCCAATGGATCCAAGTTTTGGAGTAAGCCTATGTTGTGTAGAAAGTACAAGGTCTTCCATCTTGTTCACTTCCTCAACTTTTGAAAGCCAGAGCGATATAGAGGGAGGGTGTGGGTCCCTTCACCTCAGCGTAATGCAAAATTTGACAGCATTAAAGAGGTGGTATAGGATTGATTTGTTGTACGATTTCCTGGGAATATCCAAGATGTTAATGAGAAAAAGAGCGGGGTCTTCTGGAAGGTTGTAATCTGTGAATTTTTGAGAGATAAGGTGCACCTCTTTCCAGACGTGTTTCAATTTGGGGCAGGACAAAAAATGTGCAGTAAAGTCCCCCTTTCCTCCTCGCATATTCAGCTTATTTCACTACTTCAGCCCTGTTGCTTATAGAAAACTTTGCAATGTTTCCCTGGTCCTCAGAACCCTCTGCCAAACTCCCTCTTTTACCACCACTGTGAATCCAGCTCAACTCTCTGTTACTGATTCAAATGACAGTAGTCTGCATTAACAAATACTAACCAATTAGAGTCAAATATACAATCTCAAAATGTCCTTTTCTAGTACAGATGTATATCTTGGTGGTGGCCTAAGAGGACTGCGTGCTATACTTTTTGAAACTATTTGATACACAAAAGCCCACATTTAATAAGACTTTATAAAAGGAAAACATGTATACTGATACACATCACAGTCCAGAGAGTGAGCCATAGTACCCCTAGCTTGCAATTTGCCACCATGAATGAAGCATTCTCAGTTTACTGAACAATTGCTGTTCCTTGATTTGATTACTTAATAGGTTAGTTCACCTTTACCAAAAAAACTGCCCATGCCGATAAAGGGTGTCTATCAGCTATTACTGTACACTTTCACCATCAAAGAAGTGAGTTCTCAAACTCTGAGCTCAGAAATACTGCATCAGGGGGGCACACGTAAGAAGGTTTGAATCAGAGAAAGCACTTACTTCTGTGATGGTGAGGGTAAACAGTAATACCTTTGCCTCGCTTAGTAATGTGCTAACAACATCCAGGGAGTTTTTAGGTCAGGCTTCATGAGGTATGTAAATGGCCTATACCTATAGCAAGGGCATTATTCAACTTTAGTCAAAGCTACACAGTTCTTAACTACAGATATCCCTTAACTTCACAGGTAGTGTAGCCACACAAAAGAATGAATTCTATTGCTTACTGACCACCAGAACTCCAGGGTTTAAAAAGGGCTATGCTGGCATTTCATCAAAGTGTAGCGCCACCCCCTTGAGGGTGCTGCAAGATGACTGACCTCAAAGGTTGCCCTGATCTTGTAAGCCTCCCGACACCTCTGGCACCCTGGGTTCGGACATATTTCAAAGTGATAATGCAATTACACCAGACTGTAGCAAAGTAAACATGTATTTAACTTAAGATTCTTGAAGCAGATAAGAACAAGAATAACTTAGACAGATATCTTTCAGGGGTAAACTCTTGCTCTTGGTAAATATGCAAAGGGTATGTAAGGCAAAGAAAATCACAAAAAATCAAATAGTTTTAACCAGTAGGTCCTGAAAGAACCTATGACTTCAGCTAAAAAAGGGAAGAGAATGATCTTTTTATGTCAGACTGCTACTTTCAAATCCTGATGCCATGGGTCCAACAATTTTTAGGCACAATTATAAAACAACAAGTTACAAGAAATGCAATCCTTAATCTCTGAGTAGAGTTCCCCTTAAAGTGTGCAGATATTGTGCACAGAGTCCTTTAGGTGGGAGGAGAAGAGAAGAGTGGAGGAGTCCTTGTGATGTAGATGTTCAGTGTCTTTAGCTAACTCAACAATGGCTCCAAAGGACTGCTGTGCAAAGGCGACCAGCAACAGAAAATAGCATGTGCAAAGTGTTTCCTCTTTCAGGCTTTAATTTAAAGAGATTGGAAAAAGGAATCTGCATGTTATGTCTTTGTAGGGAGTACACGCTGTGGGCTTCTAAACGTTCACCAATCCTGATGATACCAAGGCTCAAGGGAATAAGATGTCCTAGAATATGCTCTTAAAGAATCTTCAAACAGTAAAGGGTGCCTGGCTGTGCTCCTAGCGATACTGGGATCCCAAGAAGAAAGACTCTCAACCGGACCAGGCTATTTATGTCCCTCACCCAGCATTCTTCTCGCTCTCCCAGCCAGCTGCAGCAGGCTCCTTGGACCACATATCCCATGATCTCGTTATCAGCCGTGGTCTCTGCTTGCTCTGCATTTAGGAGATGATGACACAGTGTCCAGGCTAAGCACTAGAGGGAAACAGGCTTCCTGCAACTGGTGTTACGGAATGTCCCAGGATGACACAGGCAAAGTTAGCCAGCACTTGGCTACACAAGTAAAGTATTAATGCCCCTCACCGCACACTCAGGCACACAGTCAGCCAGTTGAAAGACAGTTATACTTCAGTTAGATGTGGGCAGCAGTTTAAGAACAACTTAGCTTTTCATCTTGTGCAAATAAAATTGTACTACAATAAATCAGTGTTCCTTGTATAGTTAGAAGCCTCTATAAAATAAACCTAAAGTGAAAGTAAAGTCAACTTTTTAACTTATACCTACAGGTAAGCCTGTATTAAGGCTTACTGGTAGGTAGGGTGAATATCTCCTAAACATGCAAAGATTAGGAAATATTTACACAGCAAGCAGCCAGTTACGTAACTGGCACATGCCCTCTGAAGGGACGGTATACCCATGCCGTACCTTCAGAGCTATTTGCGGGGGCTCCTTCCAGCACGTGCAGGAGTGAAATTATCGTAGCCCCAGCTAATCATACAGCTGGAATCCAGAAGGAAGACTGGGTGAAGCTGGAAGCACTCTGGGGCCGTGACTGCACTGGAGGGCTCCTTGGTAAGTCTGTCATAATGTTCTAGTTCCCAGTGCATACAAGTACATTACGACTTAAACCTATAGGGGGGGCCAAATTTTTTTACATTTTCTGGCAATTTACTACTTCTTTATGAGCCATATTGCAGAAGTAGACTCTCATATTGCCATACTGTCATCTCTGTAAAATGATTTTACAGTTGAGGCAATCCGCTTGAACAGAGCTCCAAAGGCTCTTAGGGAGCAAACATAACAAATTGTCATGGGGCTTTGACGCCATACTGTCTGTACTATTAAACAAAGGACAAAAAGAATATATTTCCAAATTATGTATATTAGTAAATTTTTCTTTTATCTGTTGTCCTTAAAACCAAACCTTTGTTAGTTACTAGAGACATCCATTCTTTTTTTCAGACAAACCCCAAAGTTTGCTGTCTCTTGCTTAATTTGCATATTTTTTTTCTGATTTCCATAAATCGGCCTCACAAATGTACTATCTTATCGAGTGTCTAGCTTAAGAGCTGTGTGGCTGGTATTGATTATAATTTAGTTATGCAACCTTGCGCTGAAGGAGAAAATAGTGTGTTCGGTTTGCTGTATAATTGATTTGTTCTTCAATCCGCTAATGAAAAGAGAAATGAATTCCGTTATCTGTAAAAAGCAATTGCTGTATTTTGGCTGTGGCAAAGATTAATCCCTTGTAGGCCTTACCACTTACATTGTTTGAGCTAAATAATGACAAAATATCCAAGGGAAAGCAAAGTTTATAGATATCCCTTTCACTATATAAAAGACTAGCACTGCAAGTGAGTTTGTTACAACTAATACCTTACATTTTGACTTCAAGAAAGCAGTGAAAAAGGCAGTGATGATGTGCAAACAGCAGTAGCCTAACCACTAAGAAATTTTCTTACACAGTTTCAGCACTAGCAGAACTGTCAAGTTCCTTTCTCACAGAAATCTAGCTCATTACAACAGAAATGCAGGCTGATATCCCCAAAGCAAAAGGTCGTCAGTGTGCAGTGTATGTTGATACCACTGGCATATATGCTTTTAGGTTTTGGGGATAGAGAGGGGTTCTTCCAAAAAAATGAGTCATCTTCCCAAAGCACCAGATTCTGACTCTGCCACCTGCTCCACCAACTTTTGCTCCCTTGAAAATATACAGTGGCTTTTCCAGGTGTGTAAATTGCCTAATCCCAGCTAAGTGACCAAACTCTATATCAATACTGCTTGTAGGGACGTAGGGGCTGGAAGATTAAACCACAGATCACAAAAGAGAGACCAGGCATCTGACAATACCAAAAGTGTGGTAAAGAGAAAAAGCGAGTGCTCTGGGCTAACTCTATCAAGGGGTCTGATATGATCAATATCAATATATAATCAGCCAATGAGATGAAAATAAAAACAAAAGCTGATACAAGTCATAAAGGTGGAATATAAAAAACATTCATATACATGAAAAAATATTATACATGAAAAAATTTGGAGGTATTCAAGTCCATAATCATGAGCAAAAGTCCCAAAAAAGGAGTCAGTGTGCTGATGGGGTAGATGTATAAGGATTGCAATAAGGGCTGGCTCCGAAACACAGGGAAGTCAGTTCTGTGGAATTTTTAAGCCTGTGACCCTCTACATTAGGTAGAGGGTCACAGGCTTAAAAATACTCCGATGGTCCGTGGAGGTAGGATGTGGGGTCCAAGTGTCCCGGTAGACGGAAAAGCCGGCCGGGCATCTTCCGAGTTCAGCTGATGTCCGGCAACCAAGCTGGAATGCAGCGTATGCCGCGTGACGTCACCAGGGCTGGGAGATGAAACAACGCGTTTCAGAGCGTGCACCAAGCTCACAATGGGCACGCGCCCTCTTTTTTCAAGTGTAGGATCGGGTAAGCAGGGAAAAGCCTGGTTAATATAGACTGAAATGAAAAAGGGGGCATGGCCAAACAATGCTATACTTAATCAAAACAACAAGCAGGTAAGGGGAGTTTTAAGAAGATAATGATAATAATAGTGGGCTGGAATAAAAGATACTAACACTTTTTAAACTCTTCAAGAGAGTGATTATCAGCAGAGGGGATTGTGGGACAAGTATTACAAGTTTCTTTACAGAGACCACCTTTTTTTTTCAAATAGTTATTCTAACAATAGAGTCACTTTAAAGCTGAACTCTGGGATAATCATATATTTTCTAAATACAATAGTCATGTGTATTGTTCCTCGAATCTTGGTATGCTTTCTGCATTTCTTTCATATCTGTTCAGTAGTCCAATGTGAAATGTTGCCTCTGTGTAAGAGCTTACTGCAATAAAGATCCATTACTGCTGCTCTCTGTCATTATGCAGGGTGACTGGGGTTGTTTCCATCTGCTAGACCCCTTCTTCTGCTCTGCTCTATACACGGTCTATGTACAGCACAGTGATGGTGTCACTGATACTTTCAAAAGTTAATATCTAGATGGATGTTTTTTTTTCACACAAATTAGATTTATATAATTTGTAACTATGGAGAAATATATTCACATAAAAGTTTTTTTTTTTTTTCTGTCCAGCGTTCAGCTTTAACACTCCATAATGCAGTGTCTTGATCCAGCAAGACAACAGAACTCGTTGGTGTCACAGATCAGAAGTAAAAGCGACTCATGATCTGGTACTTGTGGTCCACAGACCAGCAGGCAAACTACAACACGGCACATGCTGTAGTTTCACAACATGTGCTCTGTTCTTGCCTTGTTCCTCTACAGGACTCTTTCACACGGCCGCTGCGATTTTTTATTCCGCTGCGGAACTGACATCCGCAATCCCATTGACATGCATTATGTCCGTTTTTCATCCGCAAAAAAAATGGGATGAAATACGGACATACGGAGTGCCCGTGTGAAAGAGCCCCAAGTGCTACAGGTGTTGGCTGGTCTCACCTGCTGAATAATATAATCATCTGATAGAAACTGCCAAGCCTGGCTATCAGTCTCTCAGTCAGAGCAGCATCCTTTGGCTCCTGTCAGGCTGCAGAAGTATGAAGGATTCCATTTCTCGTCTTGTCTATTTACTGTAAATGCAGCTCTTGACTCACTTCCCAAGCAGCACTTTTGCAAACTAGCTTGTGAGCTCTTTATCTGCTTTCTATTCAGCCTGCTTTCCACCACTGATTCAGTATACCAGGTGAGTTTGCGGTTGAGTCTGCTACCTGTCCCGATCCTTGACTTTGTTCCTGGTTATCCAAGCCAGCTACCTACCCTGACCCTTGTCTTAATTCCTGGTTACCCAAGTCCTAAACTCTGACCTCAACCTTTCCTACAATGTCCATAACCAGCTCCTTCCTCTAGACTGACACTGCGATGTATCGTCTTGCTTTAGACCTCCTTTTTAGTACCATCTTGTCATCGAGTCCCTGGTCTTGAGCAGGGTGAGCCTGGTGTTCATGTCCTGGGGTCAGCACACAGCAAAATCTGTCTCCACAATGTACCTGCTCTCAGCTGAGACAAGCAGCTTACTTCTGATCGTCTTGATCCTATTCCCAGGTCTGATCTTACTGTTCTTTACTGTGACTCCACTGTTGGTATACGCTTCTTGGGTAAACCTTTAATCTCTCTTGTGGTATCCCTTAGAGCTGGGATCTCCAAACTATGGCCAACCAGCAGCTGCAGCACAACTACATGTTCCATGTGGCATTGTAAACCTCTGACATTCACAGATATGACTAGGCATAATGGGAATTGTAGTTCCTAAACAACTGGAGGGCCATAGTTTGGAGACCCCTGCCTTAGAGTGTAGCTGGAGAGCCCACGTCAGCTCAGTGTCACCTTGACATCTGGAACTCATCAGCAATGCCTCTGCCAAAAAAGTGCAGTCAGAGATGAGCTATGATAGTGTAAAGACCTGTCATGACAGGTGTTTGTTACCTTCAAATTGGTCTTGAATTCCCACACACCTCTATGAGAATGAAAAACCTGCTTGAATGTGTAAGTCAGAAAGAGGTCACCTACAGGTCATATACACCTGTAAATTAAATCCTAATGATCTTGGAAGTATATCCAACTGATGTCAAACTGATACCATTGGCACAAGCCCAAAGCTCTTTGACACAGGCCCTAATACTGACCGAACATTACACAGCTGTGACAGTAACTTTTATAAATGGAAGCCAATTTACCCATTAGCATGATTTTGAACTGCAATAAAAAATTGTGAGTGTTAATCCATATTTGTGTAATTTAATTTACTGAGTGTAAAACCAGACTTACTAGAATAGTTTGTACTTCTGCTATGCCCACTTATCTGCTATTTAAAAAGGTAAAACTACATCTACAACTAATCAAATGTATCCATTAAACATGTCTATATTGCACTGGAAAATCCAAAAAGACAAATGGTTACTAGCACTTTACAACACTTTAAGTGCTGGGGTAAACTACACAAATGGGCATTAGATATGTTTTTCCATATTAACCACATACATGCAAAGTAAGTAACAGTTACAGGTGTTCCCCCTGCCAACGCCTCAGTTACAAGAAATGGGCAATTTTGGGACTTTAAGTGAGACACTGGCGAGAACTGCTCAGTGTCTCCATCCCTGTATGTAGTCAATTGAAAAGCAAGGGGGATAAATGAAGGTGTGTGGAAAACAGCCAGTCCCTAGTTTGAAGTACTTACCCACCAGTCTGCTAACCAAACCAAATAAACCTGTCTAACAATATGGGTTAAAAACAGGAGTTTAGTTAACAAACATTTGCAAATGCATGCGGAAGCTGCAAGGTCAAACTAGGGACTGGCTGTTTTCCACACACCTTAATTTATCCCCCTTGCTTTTCAATTGCCAACGCCTCAGTTTG
Organism: Pelophylax lessonae; assembly: GCF_965119305.1. Classification (NCBI taxonomy): domain Eukaryota; kingdom Metazoa; phylum Chordata; class Amphibia; order Anura; family Ranidae; genus Pelophylax; species Pelophylax lessonae. The sequence goes on from NC_138769.1 coordinate 186,404,513, forward strand.
CTTTTCTTTGGAGAGTAAAGGTGCCATTTTTTGTTCTGGTTTCTTCTAAGGTATCCATCTAATACCTGGACTGAGATTCCAGCTCCCAGATGATACAATCGGGGCATATCTGGTGCGAGGCAAACAAGGCTTTTGCCTAGGGCAGGGCTGGGACTAGAGAGTGCGTAAGACGTAGAAGCCCTGGATGCAACAATTTACTGGAGGAGGGGGGGCGGGTGCAGGTGAAGTGCAGTGTGCAGGCAGCACCGTTCCTAAAGTCTCCCGGCTGCAGATGCACAAATAGACACAAAGCAGAGCTGCGGCAGGGTGCCAAGTGCGCTCCTGCACCCTCTAAACTGTACATACATTCTTTTAGTCCTGGCCTCTCACGTGACATCATTCAGAGGTGGAGACAAGAAGAGAGAGTGCCGATAAACTGAAGTAAACTGCAGCAGCAGATTCTGCTTGACACATTATCAGTGGGGTTCTAGAGTGCGACATGTAGAGAATGTGGGGTGGGAAGAGCTGAATGTACTGAGGGGGGTGGTGAGGGAAGAAGGGGGTGCTTTATTCTGGGGGAGGCTCAAGCTCTGTGTACTAGAGGGCTAAGGGGTGGGTAAGCTCTGTTCTGGGGGGAGCTGTGCCCTGGGGTTGGCAGGAAAGGAAGAGCTCTGTGTACTGGGAAGCTAAGGGTGGTTGGAGCTCTGTAGAGCAGGGTGGTTGAAAGGGGGGATGGGGGAGCTCTATGTACTGAGGGGAGAATGGGGATTACGCCTTGTCTCTTTGTCACTGTACTGTGAGCTGGGCACGCCCTCCGTGTTGATCTATTGGCGGGTGGATGTAAAACAGGTCTGCTGTCTGTTAAAACCCGACCGCAATCTGATCCGATCCACTCGGATGGAGGGGAGCAGATCCCCTTCCGTTTGTTTTTAGTAGACTGGATTGGATTGGAGATTACACCCACTGCTCCATAGTGGAGAATGGAGGGTCCAATTGAGTCTGCCTGAAAAAATGGATAAGCGGATCCGATTAGACAGTTAATGTGAAAGGAAGGGGTGGGACAAATTTAGATAGAGGGGGGGGGGGCGTCTGATTTTAGTCTTGCCTCGAGCACCACAAAACCAAAATACACCACTGGATACAATCCTGTATATATCCTGGTGGCTGTGCAGTTCTTGGCTTGTACTCACACATGTAAGGCACACATCAACCTCCTTACAGCAGACTCTGACCTAATTAGCTAGGTGTTGTGGTCTAATGGAAAGAAAAGATACAGAGGGCGCACCAACCTAGCGCATTACCTTAAAAACAGTTTTTTGCTAAAAAACAAGTGTACATCATACTCACAAAAATAGATGGAACAAAGGCACAAATTTGAGATAGTAAGTCCACCAAGAAGGTCCACTGGGCATGGTATACTAGTACAGGTCGAATTGAGATGTGGAACCTCTAAGTGCCACTTACGCTCTGAGGAAGGGGGTACGCCCCTGAAACGTGTAAGCAGCACTTAGAGGTTCCACATCTCAATTCGGTCTGTACTAGTATACCATGCCCAGAGGACCTTCTTGGTGGACTTACTATCTCAATTTGTGCCTTTGTTCCATCTATTTTTGTGAGTATGATGTACAATTGTTTTGTAACAATAATCAGTTTTTAAGGTAATGCGCTGGGTTGGTGCGCCCTCTGTATCTTTTCTTTCCAGTTCTCTTTGTGGTTTCCCCAACCATCCATGAGTTAGAGCACAGCAGGACGACGACAATACCAGCTAAGGTCGTGTCCAGCGATCCAAGTCGCATAAACAACCCCTCAAGCGAAGGAGCGATTCTTTTCTTTTCTATGCTGTGGTCTAATTGTTGGGGAAGAGAAGACTGAGGAAATGCTTTCTCCTTCCTGCAGCAGACTAATGTCTCCATCTCAGGCGAGGTAAAGTCACTGGTCTGGATCTTTAGGACTGCTGAGAAAAGGAGCTTTTTTTAAAAATAATTCTTTTTACTTTATGTTGTGACATGTCAGGAATGTATCCATACAGACCTGTAAAATTCCTGAAAGGTGCACTTTAACCAAAGGATTGCCTTTCAATATAGAGCAGAGTACAATTTTTAGAGGTCACAGACTGTTCTAAGTTCCAGTGCAATGTAATTTTCCCTGAGAGTATAATCTTCTTCAGTATGATATCTTAGTAGTTTTCTCAGAGGTGCGCCCTCGGTGAAGTAAATTTAAGAATCCCACAGACTTCCAATCTTGTGTGCCCCCGGCAAATATTGGCATACGCTGTTTGACGTCTGCTATTTGTAAGGAGACATATGATGCAGTTTCTATCAGTGAACTTGAAATGAAAAGCTAACATGGATGGATAAAAGCATCTACATTGAAGGATTAGCTTGCTTGTATATTTAAAGAGAGGCGTGAGATTAATTGGCAGGGGCGTAACTACAGGGGTTGCAGGGGTTGCAATCGCTACCGGGCCCCATGCTCCAGGGGGCCCGGTAGCAAACCAGTGGGTAAACTTCCAGGATTGCAAAGGTCACACTTGCGACCGGACCCTGGCATTGCACCACTGTGGGGAGGCCCCAAGATTGCAGGAAGGGGGCCCACTGCAGAACTTGTGAAAGAATCCTGCTGCGGGACCGTAATAAAAGGCCATGCAACGAGTGTAAAGAGCCCCAGGATTAGTGGGAAGAGCCCTGTGCTTGAAGGTAAGGCCCCCCGGCCAGGGGTCTGGGGGGCCCTTCATGGTTTCTTGCATCAGGGCCCTGAAGGTTCTAGTTACGCCTCTGGTAATTGGTTTGAGCATTTGAGTCATTAATTTAAACACAGGTGGGACGAATAAAAAAATCACTAAATGAAATTGATGTACGTTGTATACTATTTTCTAATTCATAAAATTTAAAGAAAGCATTAACTATTTTAAATGCTTGTGCGGTTAGCCTTAGTAAATAGATAGGAAGGTAATGTATATTACATTTACCTGTTTTAAACTTTTTTACATTTCTTCAGTTGCTTCCTGGTTCCTGGCCTAGGCTAAAATGATGTCATACATCCCAAAAGTCTTTATGAGTTTTTTTTATTTTTTTTATCTGGAGGAGCTAAGTATGCTCCCCTGCATGCATGCATGAGCTAAAGGCAGATGGATTCCAGGAAGTAAATGCTACATGAATCATCTGTCACTACTCAAGATGACTATCTGGGTAAAGCTAGGAAGGTGTTTTTCAAACTGATTTCTCAACAAAATAAAGCATGGAGACATGGATTGGTTAGTTTTCTTTGAACATAAAAAATGAATTAAATAGCGTTTTTAGTTTGTTGTGCTCAGATACAATCAAGTTTCACTTTAGTGCCGGTTCACACTACCGCGGCACAACTTGGGGGGCGACCTGTGAAGTCGGGGGCGACCTGTGAAGTTGCGTGCACCGCGACTTCGGCGCGAATTGCACGGACTTCATATAATGAATGTCAATGCAGGTCGCTCCGATGTCGCCCCGAAGTAGTACAGGAACTACTTTCTAAGTCGGAGCGACTTGTGTCGCTCCTATTAGAATGGTTCCCGTAGCACTGCATGGACCGCGACTTGTCAGGCTGACCAGTCGCCTGACAAGTCGGGGTAGTGTGAATGGGCACTAATCATATTTGTTTACACTCTCCTTTAACATTTGTAGCAAAGCTGTGAAGAAACATTGATTAAGTGTATTTATAGCATGACTTTATTTTTTAGTTTTGAATAGAGTAGGGAAGGCATAGCTACTATATTGACTGACTGCCACTAGCTTCCAGGCTCCAGCACGGCCACCATTTTTTCAATGAATGCAAATTGTTCTCTGATTGAACAAGGTGGAGATTGTGAAGTCACCTCCTTGCATCTCAACCTTGCCCAATTAGAGAACGCATTGCCTTCTATGAGAACAAACAAAATGTTTTTTGAATGGCACTCATGCCAAGTAAGTGGCCTGTTTATATATGTTTACAATGCAGCAGAGCAGCTGTTCGGCATGAGACCCACAAGCTAGTGTAGATCACTGTAGTAGTGGTGCCTACTACAGTGATTTCTGACTTTTACGGGGATCCCTAAGGAATAGCACCTACATACTTGCATTGGTTCAAGCTGGAAAAAATTGCCATAGCCAAACATCATCCTTATACTCCCTGTAAGTTTCTATTGCTATTTCTCATTGGGAAGATTTCACTTCACTTCATGTCCCATGGTTGCACCAGAAAATTAAAATGTAAAGTTTTGATTTTTAATCACTTACACTTTTGGGGACAATGGCCACCTGGACAACCAGGGGAAATTTCCCCGTCAGGAATACAAGCAGCAATTACCCCAAATATGTAATATATTGCTGAGTACCAGTCCCTTGGTGTGGTTGCTGCTTTTGTTTATACTTTTCAGGCCAAAAACTTTTTCAGCAAGTACAGAAAATACCTGTTCATCTTGCCAGAAATGCAGTGTTATTGTAAAGAATAAAGAACCTTTAGTTCTATTAGTCCAATCAATGTAGAAGGTAATGGCGATGAACACAAACAAGCATGTTTGAAGCCCAGCCTGTACAAAAATCATGGATGCCTTCATAGATACTATGAAGAAAAAGTGTAGATGTGCACAGACAGGAGGTATGTTATTCGCAGAAATACAATGAAAAAAGTCTAAAAAAAAAAAGCCAAACATAACCACATTTAAGGACAGGTACGCTTCAATATATGGTCGTTTTTTGGTATTGGGTTTAGATACACTTTAATCAATTCCCGTCCGGTCTATGGCAAGATAATGCCAGTAGGAACCTCTCGTTGATATGGGCAGATTCCATATGAGGTCCTCCCGGATCGCGCTGATGACTGATCACAGTACTGGCCCACTCCAGGTATCATGTGACCACTGTAACCAATCACAGCAGGTCACATGACAGTTGTAAACAATGAATGGCTTCCTTTCAAGCCATCCATTGTAAACAATTGTGTTGCTAGCTGTGGCTGGTCAGTGTGATCACATGGTACAGTCTGGGCCAATCACAGCCTATCTGTATCATATAATTAGCTCTGACTAATCACAGCTAATCAAAACAAAACAAACTAAATAATTGAATTAAATTTTAGTAAAATTCTTGCATATAGCAATGTGATGCACTGCTATATGCAAACATAATAGTAACAGTATATTGCTCTGGTCAAAATGTGTTAAAAAAAATTGTGAAAAAAATGACTTATATTTATTTATTTTTTTTTCGGACTGTCAACGGTCAGTGTCCCTGATCACCATCACAACAGTTACAGTGTCTCACAAAAGTGAGTACACCCCTCACGTTTTTGTAAATATTTTATTATATCTTTTCATGTGACAACACTGAAGAAATGACACTTTGCTACAATGTAAAGTAGTGAGTGTACAGCTTGTATAACAGTGTACATTTTCTGTCCCCTCAAAATAACTCAACACACAGCCATTAATGTCTAAACCGCTGGCAAAAAAAGTGAGTACACCCCTAAGTAAAAATTAAAAATTGGGCCCAAAGTGTCAATATTTTGTGTGGCCACCATTATTTTCCAGCACTGCCCTTACCCTCATGGGCATGGAGTTTATCAGAGCTTCACAGGTTGTCAATGGAGTCCTCTACCACTCCTCCATAATGACATTGCGGCGCTGGTGGATGTAAGAGACCTTGTGCTCCTCCACCCATTTGAGGATGTCCCACAGATGCTCACTAGGGTTTAGGTCTGGAGACATGTCTGGCCAGTCCATCACCTTTACCCTTAGCTTCTATAGTAAGGCAGTGGTCGTCCCGGAGGTGTGTTTGAGTTTATTTTCATGTTGAAATACTGCCCTGCAACCCAGTCTCTGAAGGGAGGGGCTCATGCTCTGCTCAATGAACTGTAGCTCCCCAGTGGCAGCAGCACTCATGCAGCCCCAGACCATGACACTCTCACCACCATGCTTGACTGTAAGCAAGACACACTTGTCTTTGTACTTCTCACCTGGTTGCCACCACACACCTATCACACTTTATCTTGGTCTCATCAGACCACAGGACATGGTTCAAGTAATCCATGTCCTCAGTCTGCTTGTCTTCAGCAAACTGTTTGTGAGCTTTCTTGTACATCATCTTTAGAAGAGGCTTCCCTCTGGTAAGACAGCCATGCGGACCAATTTGATGCAGTGTGCGGTGTATGGTCTGAGCAATGACAGACTGACTCCCCACCCCTTCAACCTCTGCAACAATGCTGGCAGCACTCATACGTCTGTTTCCCAAAGACAACCTCTGGATATGATGCTGAGCATGTGCAGTCAACTTCTTTGGTCGACCATGGCGTGGCCTGTTCTGAGTGGAACCCAACCTGTTAAACCGCTGTATGGTCTTGGCCATGGTGCTGCAGCTCAGTTTTAGGGTCTTTGCAATCTTCTTATAGCCTAGGCCATCTTTATGTAGAGTAACAATTCTTTTTTTTTCAGATCCTCTTTGCCATGAGGTCTTTTCCATGAGGTGCCATGTTGAACTTCCAGTGACCAGTATGAGAGAGTGAGAGCAATTACACTAAATTTAACACACCTGCTTCCCATTCACACGCGAGACCTTGTAACACTAACAAGTCACATGACATCGGGGAGGGAAAATGGCTAATTGGGCCCAATTTGGCCTTTTTTTACTTAGGGGTATACCCACTTTTGTTGCCAGCAGTTTGGACAATAATGGCTGTGTGTTGAGTTATTTTGAGGGGACAGCACTTTTACACTATTATACAAGCTGTACACTCACTACTTTACATTGTAGCAAAGTGTAATTTCTGCAGTGTTGTCAAATAAAAGGATATAATAAAATATTTACAAAAATGTGAGGGGTGTACTCACTTTTGTGAGATACTGTTTATAATGACACTGTATTGCACTGGTGACAGTATGTAAACAATAATAATAATAGTAATAATTGAATTTCCTAATTTTTTAAAAACAACAATTTCAAAAAACTCCCCATACCTATTAGTAAATACCTTGGACTGTCTACATTCCAAAAAGGGGTAATTTGGGGGATATCTGTACTGTCCTGACATTTTTGGGCCTCAAGAAATGAGATAGGCTATTAGTACATCATCATTATAATTATCAATTTTCAGATACAGTCAGGTCCATAACACATATACAAACTGTTGTAATTCCTACACCGTTCACCTGACTTGGATGTAAATACCCTCAAATTAAAGCTGAAAGTCTGCAGTTAAAGCACATCCTCTTTGTTTCATTTCAAACCCATTGTGGTGGTGTATAGAGCCAAAAAGATTAGAATTGTGTCGATGTCACAATATTTTTGGACCTGACTGTATATACCACAGTTTGTGGACTCTATAACTTTGATAAAGGCTAAATAATATGCACTGATTTGGGTAATTGAGTTAGGTTCCTTTTAACTAAGGCATACAAGAAATGTTTGTTGTCTTTGTGCAAATAATTGTTATATGTAAATTCATTGCAATGTCTGCTTAAATACCGTTTGACCTATGTAAACTGGTGCTTCTAAAAGAGGAAATGAAGACACTGACAGCAAAATAACAGATATTGAGAAATGTGCATTTCTCTGTTGATTTTATATTTCAGAATACGATTTAGCAATTCTTGACATTTGGCTTCATTTGTCATGCTGAACAGCAGAGTTACAGAGCCCAGGAGATTCTGGACCCTAGAGATCTCAGTATCAGCATGACAGAAGGCAGGACTTCAATGTCAGCATGAAAGCCTACCAAAGTAGAAAGAAGCCTTTCGTACCTGCTTGGCTGAAAAGCCACTGTGCTGGGAAAATGTAATATTAATACTTTATTTCTATGTCACAAAATCTTAAGTACATCTGAAGGCTGCTACTACAGCTCTATTTTAATCTGCATATCTTGAGGCTACATAGATATTTACATCACATTCATATTTATAAAAACTGAACCAAATATGTCAAGATGGCTTTATGGTGCCTAAAGAGAGCCCGAGACACAGCCCATTTAGTACCTCCAGCCTTCATCATTTTCCATTCGGATTTACAAAATATTAGCAATTGTGGTCAACATTTCATTCATACACCAAGATGTATACAGCATATAATGTATATGTACAATATATATACATATATATATATATATATATATATACACACACACACAGTATCTCACAAAAGTGAGTACACCCCTCACATTTTTGTAAATATTTTATTAAATCTTTTCATGTGACAACACTGAAGAAATGACATTTTGCTACAATGTAAAGTAGTGAGTGTACAGCTTATATAAGAGTGAATAAGATAAAAAGACAAGGCGCCTCTAAGTGCAGTAGGCTCTGAGTATTTTTTTTAGGTTAAAAGTGTAAAAGCACTCACATTTGGTAAATGTGACATGGGCATAGCAAAGATCTGTCTGGAGTCTTCCTATCCGCTGTGCTGAGTGGTTGCAATGGGGACATCCGGTGATCCGCTTCCTGTAGATGCATCCTTTCATCTGTGTCTCAGCCTGGTCGGCATGAGATTTCCTGAAGGCAGGGTGTGGACGCAGCGGCTGGTGTCCAATAGAGCGGGTGGTGGGCGGTTACATGTTTTGGAGCTCAGCTCCTTCGTCAGACCTCCCTTTGGGAGCTGAGCTCCGAAACATGTAACCCGCCCACCACCCACTCTATTGGACACCAGCCGCTGCGTCCACACCCTGCCTTCAGGAAATCTCATGCCAACCAGGCTGAGACACAGACGAAAGGACGCATCTACAGGAAGCGGATCACCGGATGTCCTCATTGCAACCACTCAGCACAGCGGATAGGAAGACTCCAGACAGATCTTTGCTATGCCCATGTCACATTTACCAAATGTGAGTGCTTTTATACTTTTAACCTAATAAATACTCAGAGCCTACTGCACTTAGAGGCGCATTGTCTTTTAATCTTTATCACTTTCAGAGCAGCTTCTCCTCTCCAGTGCTGCCGAAGTGCAGTGTCTCTCCTAAAGCCTGCTGTATTCCACGGAAGCGCCCATACAACAAACCCTTTTTCTCTGTATAAAAGTGAATATTTGCTGTCCCTTCAAAATAACTCAACACACAGCCATTAATGTTTAAACCGCATGCCACAAAAGTGAGTACACCCCTAAGTGAAAAATGTCCAGATTAGGCCCAAAGTGTCAATACTTTGTGTGGCCACCATTATTTTCAAGCACTGCCTTAACCCTCTTGGGAATTAAGTTCACCAGAGTGTCACAGGTTGCCACTGAAGTCCTCTTCCTCTCCTCCATGATGACATCACGGAGCTGGTGGATGTTAGAGACCTTGCGCTCCTCCACCTTCTGTTTGAGGATGCCCCACAGTTGCTCCATAGGGTTTAGGTCTGGAGACATGCTTGATCAGTCCATCACCTTTACCCTCAGCTTCTTTAGCAGGGCATTGGTCATCTTGGAGGTGTCTTTGGGGTCGTTATCATGTTAGAAAACTGCCCTGCGGCCCAGTCTTTGAAAGGAGGGGATCATGCTCTGCTTCAGTATGCCACAGTACATGTTGGCATTCATGGTTCCCTCAATGAACTGTAGCCCACTGCCAGCAGCACTCATGTAGTCCCAGACCATGACACTCCCACCACCCTGCTTGACTGTAGGCAAGACACACTTGTCTCTGTACTCCTCACCTGGTTGCCGCCACACACGCTGGACACTATCTGAACCAAATAAGTTTATCTTGGTCTCATCAGACCACAGGACATGGTTCCTTTAATCCATGTCCTTAGTCTGCTTGTTTTCAGCAAACTGTTTGCAGGCTTTCTTGTGCATCATCTTTAGAAGAGGCTTCCTTCTGGGACAACAGCCATGTGGATCAATTTGATGCAGTGTGCTATGTACATTCTGAGCACTGACAGGCTGACCCCCTACCCCTTCAACCTCTGCAGCAATGCTGGCAGCACTCACATGCCTATTTCCCAAAGACAATCTCTGGATATGAAGCTGAGCATGAGCACTCAACTTCTTTGGTCAGCCATGGGGAGGCCTGTTCTAAGTGGAACCTGTCCTGTTAAACCGCTGTATGTTCTTGGCCACTGCAGCTCGGTTTCAGGGTCTTGGCAATCTTACTTTAATCTAGGCAATCTTTATGTAGAGCAACAATTTTTTCAGATCCTCAGAGAGTTCTTTGCCATGAGGTGCCATGTTGAACTTCCAGTGACCAGTATGAGAGATTGAGAGTGATAACACCAAATTTAACACACCTGCTCCCTATTCACATCTAATACCTTGCAACACTAATGTGTCACATGACACCGCTGAGGGAAAATGGCTAATTGGGCCCAATTTGTACAATTTAACTTAGGGGTGTACTCACTTTTGTTGCCAGTGGTTTAGACAATAATGGCTGTGTGTTACTTTGAGGGGACAGCAAATTTACACTGTTATACAAGCTATACACTCACTACTTTACATTGTAGCAAAGTGTCACTTCTTCAGTGTTTTTACATGAAAAGATATTACAAAATATTTGTAAAAATGTGAGGGGTCTACTCACTTTCGTGAGATACTGTATATATTTATATATATATATATATATATATATATATATATATATATATATATATATATATATATAATTTCAAGGTGGGACACCTCTGCTGTGTAACAAATTCCTTTAGAAAGGATTACATCTGATGTGGCACTCCTTTGTTTTCTCCATCAAAAAAGTTGGAGATGAAATCTCAAATTGTAGATATCTCGTTTACTTCATATCTTTATGCATTTACAGGTAAATATAAATTTACAAGAGACTGCACAGTTCTGGACATGCATATGTTCTTCATCAAGCTGCATATGTAGCACTAATCTAGTAGACAACGTTTTATCTTCCTTCTCACAGTGAGTCTAGCCCTAAACAGAGGTGTATCCCATCATCCAAAAATTTCTAGTGCACGAATTAACCCATTTCTGTCTCATCACTTCCACCTATGCAAAGTATCTAGAGATCTATATAGCCATAAGTAACTATAATACTCGTTCCCCAAGGTACAATACAACTATACTACATCTCATTATGCGTATACTGATTGATAACTCTATTAACCAATCCCCAACCAACATACACATATAGAAAAATACAAAATGACAGAAAATGTCATACACCATTCTGAAAATTAACAAAACATGAACCCATATTGTTCAGCATCTAATTCCATATAACAAGCATCGGCACAATGTTTTCAGGACCATTCTCGATTCTTCATAATAAGCAGCACTTTCAATCCTGAATGATCAATAAATAAGCAGTGCTTGATACCTCTTATGTGTTTGCTAATATAACATAAGGCTTCATTTTGTGATTTGTAACCTTACAAGTGAACCTTTAAAGCGCTGGGCAAACTGTTGGTGCAATATAAATCATGTATTATAATAATCTATATATGAAGACATACATTTTTCCCCACAAAACTAATTTTTAAAACAGTCCATGCTCCAGTGCACCCCTCCAGTATGTGACTTTCCACAAATAAGTGCTCCAAAATAATCCATGCTCCTTCTTAAAGACCTTCTGTGCACAGGCTAAAACATGTTTCTTTGCAAGAATTGGGCGCTGGCTAATACATATGCACATGCGTGAACTTGCGTGCATGCACGCGATCCATCGCACATTCACGTGCACCTGTGACAGATGTTGGCACCAAACAGGCTATTTAAACCCAGCCAGTGCTCAGAATCAGTGCTGCTTTGTCTTTGAGCCTTCGCTGTATCCTGATTTCAGTTGCTGACCCGGCGTGTCTGATCACTCTCTGAACTCTGTCTGCACCGACCCTGGCTTATCCTTGACCTCTGCTTCTGTCTGCTCCATTGGCTTCTATTGCACCGATTGGCTCCTGACCCGGCTTAAATCCAGACCAAACCAGTGCCTGCTCCTCTGTACCTGATCTCTCCTGCCTGTATATGACCCAGCTTGCCTGACCCTGACACATCCAGCTGTGCCTGAAGTTCTACAGTCTGCTACTAGTGCATGCCTCATCTGCCCGATGTCGCCAGTACCAGCATGCTTCAGTCTGCCATCCTCCATCTGCCTGCCAGTCTGTCTTCTGCGCTGAAGTCTACTGAAGACCTCTCCCGTCTGGTGCGGATACACGCTCTGCTTCTGGCAAGACCTTCAGGCACTCTTACCACTCTGCACTCCTGTGCCTTCTGTTCACAATACCAGTGGCCCGGTGTCAGAGGTGTAAGAGAGGCCATCCTCATCATTTCAGGCTCTGCTACAAGGTACATGATAGGGATGTTCCAAATGGGCCCATGTAGATCACACACTCACAAGAGCATTTGGCCCATTTATCTCTAAAGGGGTCAAATAAAGTTTTATATTGCAGTATGATTTTCCTCTTCCGCTCCACCAATACTACTCCAAGGATGGGGCAGCAGTGGTTTCTATAAAAAAAAAAGCCTTGTTTGGCACTTGGTTCATCCAGCAGTTAAGTGTTATTACCCCAGGCGCTGCTGTTCTGGGTATTGGAATTGGCATGCGCACCACAGGGAGTAAGTGATGTAACCGGAAGTGGCCAGAATTGATGTCAAGGTCTGCAACTGAGCCTCTACATGTTTCACCCTACCCAGGGCTTCTTCAGGAAGCTAGCGGACACCATTTTGACTGTGGTATTCATGCCCGAATCACAATGATCATATAATGAACTTCCTAAATGTAAAATAACTCTCTGAATATATTGTACCATTAGAAAGTAAAAACACTGATAGCTATCAAATATGAAAATGAACTATCCCTTAAGAAAAAAATACATGTTAACCACTTTTGGACCAGAAGGATTTTCCCCTTTAATGACCAGGCCATTTTTTCAGGCAATTCGGCACTGCGTTATTTTAACGGACAATTGCACGGTCGTGCGACGCTGTACCTAAATAAAATCGATGTCCTTTTTTTCCCCACAAATAGAGCTTTCATTTGGTGGTATTTGATCACCTGTCCATTTTTTTTTTTTTTTTTGCGCTATAAAAAAAAAAAAAAACAATGATAATTTTGAAAAGAAAAACAATATTTTTCACTTTCTGCTATATAACATTCTCAAAAAAAAAATAATAATTTAAAAATCTATTTTTTTCATCCTTTTAGGCCGATTTGTATTCTGCTACATATCTTTAGTAAAAAAAATCCCAAAAAGCGTATTGTAATTGGTTTGCACAAAAATTATTGCGTCTACAAACTAGGGGAAAGATTAATGTCATTTTTATTTTTACTAGTAATGGCAGCGATCTGCGATTCTTAGGGGTAAGTGTGAGCCTAGCGGGGAGGAACTTGTAAAATGAATACAGAGACCTGTGATCCTATATAGGAGGATCACAGGCGCTCCATAATTATTTCCAAGAGAACAACGGCCTGCTGTGTTTACAACAGCAGACCGTGCTTCTCTCTCGGCGGGACGAGATCGCGGATGCCCATGTCCCATGGATCGGCATCCCCGCTGTCTAGTGGGGGTGGGCACATACTGCCAGCAGCACGCCCCCACCCCCCAGGAGCGCTCCTGTGAACCGCCGTACAGGTACACCGCCGTACAGGTACACCGATTCGCGCAGCCAAGCCAGCCTGCCGCAGTATCTATGCGGTAGGTGGTCGGCAAGTGGTTAATTAAATAATACTATAGATTTAAAAAAATGTCCTATAGAGATACCCTAATTTTACTGCCCCCCAGCAAATAAATAAATTGACATGCTTATCAATTAAAATGTAAGCATTAAAGCAACCTCCGAGTGGAGCGCACGCTGGGTCTGATCCACAGGTCTGATAGAGATGAATGGATCTAAAGGCTCTTGAGTGTGTGATCTATATGGACACATTTGGAACACCACACGAAGTCTTTAAGAAGGAGCAGGGGTTATTTTGGAGCACTTATTTGTGGACTGTCAAATATTTGGGGAAAAAAATTATATCTATTAATATATAGGAGATATATGTTCACGTGTAAGGTTACAAATCACATATTAAAGTGTTATTTTATTTTAGCAAACACATAAAAGGTATCAAGCACTGCTTATTAATGTATTATTCAGGATTGAGTGCGGAGCTGATTTTGTAATGGTTATGTACACGGGGGGCACATTTAGGGCTGCAGCTGGGGACTTCTTTATGTTGTATATTTGTTTATTTATTTTTTGGTACATTAAGGTCACATTTATTCATTATTTAGCACATAGCGCTAGTGGTTTCTTAATTATGTGATATGAATGAGCCAACAGACTTACTTGGAAGAAGACACAGCTGGTGACTAAGCTTGATTACTTTACATACATGTTTACTCCAGACTTTGAACTGTGTGCTACAGCCACTATACAGGGCTTTTCCTTCCCACCCAGAAGATGTATCGAAGTCTAGCACTGAACAGCCCCTTAGAAAGAGAAACTCAAATCCATCTCACAGTGATCTGGGAGGGCTGCTTGTGGGTAGGGTGCAGCATGATGCAGCAGGCAGTGAACAAAAAGGAGTGCACGTTCAGCAATAATATGGTTTATTGTAAAAAGTTCAGCAATTCACAAACCAGCCCGATTCCTGTTCAGGGCCACTTACAGAGTGTAAAAGTGGTGGGGCACTAGACTGAAGATCTGAGGATGCCGTCAGCTTCGGCCAAGAGGAGCTAAATTTGGCCTAGGCTGGTCCGAAAACCAAAGGGGAGGCTTTCCAGAGAAATAGCGTGGTCCCTACGCTTTCCCTACTTCTCTGGAACTTTTTCCTGGCTCTCAGCACCTGCCCCTACACTAGCCACTTCCGAAAAAATGCAAGCAAGGAGACCAGGGTCTTAAATAGACGCTGCCTGACCCAAGATGGCAGCCAAAGTCACATGAGGTCACATGAGGTGCCAGCATCCAATCCGATAGCTGCCTCCCTTTGACCGAGGAAACCATATAGGAACAAAGTTCCTCTCAACCTCCTCCCCATCTGCATTGCACTGCTGGTCCAGTGCCACCTGCAGTGGAAAATGTAGACTGCACCTGCTCACATGAGATGTAAGGACTGGATAAAACAATAAAAGGACATCTACCTGCCATTGGTGGGATCGGTAATTGTTTTTTACTGGCACACAACTTCCTCATTTATATCAGCAAGATGGAACTGGCAATCCTAGTGCTAGGTGGGGTGGCAGGGTGGTGCAAGTTGTAAAAGCCAGTGCAGACTGGTACATGCCCTAGGAACCAGGGCACATGTGCAAAATACAGTGCTGTGCCAGTCTCCTGGGAGGTAATAGGAGTAAGTGTTTTTTCAAAATGAATGATTGCACCTTCTCTCACATACATATCTCACATATACATACAAATCCTTAAAGCGTTACTAAATTCAGTCTGTATATGCAATAAAGCATACTTTTCTTACTCACTGTGGAACCTTAGGGGTTAATCCTCCACACTGTGTGAAAAGGCTGTTTGATCCTGTCTTCTCTGATTCTCCCCTTCTTCAACTATCCCCAATCCATCTGCTAATAGTACAGAGCCCTGGGGGACAGTTTGGTTTGTAATTTTCTAGAGAGTTTTTTTGTTTGTTTTTTTTAGAGGGTTCATGTAATCAGCACAGGGCCAATCCAGACAAAGTCAGGGGTCATGCAGCCTCATAGGACAGTCAGAGCAGAATGAACACTACTCCTACAAGCTTTAACCAGTGCTCAGCCAGACACTGATAGAAGTCACAACACTGCTTAATACTGCTAAATTTACTAAAATAATTGCATTTCCATGTTCTCTGTACTGTAGGAGACTATAGTGGAGATATAGTGAATGCAGGGTCCTGGGTTTAGTAACACTCTATGTATGGTACTGAGCTTCTGAAGAAGCGCAAAGTTGGCACGAAACATGTCGGGCTGACTGTACCCCAAACATCAGACATGCTACCAATGTGTTGGTTGCCCATTTCTGTTGGTACATAGGAATGCCCGGGTTGGGGGATCTAGTTTTACAATAGTCTTTTTGGGCATTTATATCCAACACTGAGGACGTTTGTCCACTTTGGAATTGATGTTTTGTATTTATGTTATTTATTTTTTCTTAATAATGTAGAGTGTTTTTAAGATATTGTAATAAAATTTATATTTTTAGACAGGAACTGCAATTTATATTTTAAGGTTTATAAACACTTTAACTGTCATGAATGTATTACTGAGCGCCGCTATCCACTGTGTCCACTGGAAACACCGATCATGGGATTGCGCCACTGTGAGCCCCATGGGGGTGTGATAGTGCGCATGTGCTAGGCAACATACCAGTACATCACCTAGCCTGGCTAAGCCATCCTGCCACAGTAAATGTACTGTGGCCACAAGGCAGGCAGTTCATTTACATTTGATTTTTTTTTTTTTTTTTTTTTTACGTTATGCCTTGTTTAGGGCACTGGTGACCTACCCAGGGCCTTCTGGCTGCCCCTGGATCTCATAAAAAGTCAAATTATTCTTTTTTTTTTCTACATAGATCTGGCACAGATGTCACTGGTAGACCAGCCCAGGACATAAGGTATTTGGCCACTGATTATGTCTACCAGTCAAAACTGCAATGCAGGAGGAGAAGTGCAGCATTACATGTGTAAAAACAGAAATCAAAAAATTATTATTATATGTGTTTTTTTTTTACTATATTTACTACAGTAATGGTGGCAGTTTTAGAGAAGGAGGTGTGGAAGGTCTGCTACAATTTCCACTACTCTGGTCAGTGTGTAGATCCAGCTCTGCCAGCTACTTCTTTTAATATTAACCACACAAAGGACACCTGCAAATGTACACTAATTTTACTGCAAAACATTTTTATACCCACTGCCACTGGAAACTCATTTTGAAGGGTAACTACTGTATATATATATATATATATATATATATATATATATATATATATATATATATATATCATCAAAAATGCAAAAACACAGCAGTTTTTCGTTTGTCTCCATCCCACTCTAACATAGTTTTAGAGTGGGGTGGATGAATAGCAGAATTCATTTTTTCCCCACTTCCATTAACAAACGATTCAGTCCAGCAAAAATGTCAGTTGCAGGGGTTGGGACTAACTATATAAAACTGCTGGAGTTGCTTACAACAGTTAGATTTTATGCTTGTGGATTCAACTTATTTTTACAAAAATAAAGAAAAAACTCTTGCTGTAATTTGTAGCTTGTTTAACCATTTCAGCTCTGGAAGGTTTACCCTCCTTCATGACAAGGCCATTTTTTTTTTTGCGATACGGCACTGTGTTTTTTTAACTGACAATTGTGCGGTCATGCGACACTGTACCCAAACAAAATTAAGGGGGTGCTTTGACTGGGGAAATGTAAAGATCCATGTTCCTGCTGAGCAGGAACACAGGATCAACACATTTCCCTCTCACAGAACGGTGGCCTGCCTTGTTTACATAGGCAGACCACCGTTCTGCCTTTCTCCTGAGCAATCGGCAGGTCCCGGTGGACATTGAGTCCACCCTGCCACAGTAAATCTACATGGGGCGGTCGCTAAGCGGGTAAAAAGTCATGCCAAGAATGTAACTGTTACATTTGCTTGCACTTTCAACCAAACTGTCAAATCTTCAAATGGCTGGAGTTATAACTGCTCACGTGCAGCACCATGGCAGTTGCAGATCAACCAGAGGTTAAGATGGCAGCCTGGTTGGCTGAAAAGGATAGGAGGGTTTAGTTTTGCTTAAACTGCTTCCTGCCTGTAGGACTTATCTGTATGTCCTCGGGTTGAAGTTGAAGTGGTTATACCGGGCAATGCTGAATAATGTAAAAGTGATTTGAGCGGTTAAACAGCTACTGGATCGCTTTTACATGGGGCGGAAGGCCTCCACCCTTCTTTCGCCTTTAGGTGCCTTTCTGGGTTCTTCTGTTCCACCGGGGAGCCCGGGACTGAAACAGAGGACTCCACTGGCTTATCAAAGAGATGCCCAAGGACAGGAAATTCTTTGATCAACTCTAAGGTCTAAGAAACCATCAGCAATGAGGATTTTATCACTTGCGGTTTCGCTTAGATGTAAAAAGCCGTTACTAGCTTGTGAAAGCATCTGATTAAAACAATTTCGATTTGATCAGATGCTTTTAAGGACAGAGGAGAGATTTGGGGTCTAATAGAGAGAACCTGTTGAAATCACCCATTATGATAGCAATAAAAGTGATGAAAAAAAAAAATAAATTTAAAAAGACAGTGTAAAAATAAAAAAATTCAAATAAAATAAATACCGGTAATAACATTAAATCAAAAAATAAAAAGCGCCCCCTCCCTGTGTTCGCATGCAAAGGCAAACACATATGTAGGTCCCACATCGCTGAACATTATAGCAAGCACAGTAATGCTAGTGGCAGACCTCCTGTGTAATTCTAAACAGGTAAATTGTAAAGGCATTTAAACCATTGCCCATAGAGATTTAAGTTTAAGTTTTTAGTTTTTCCCCATTCCACAGGCGTATACAATTTTAAAGTCTGACATGTTGGGTATCTATTTACTCTACGTAACATCACCTTTTAGATTGTACCAAACAATTTGGTATTATATTTTGTTTTTGAGCATTACAATTCAAAATAGGGTTATTTTTAGGGTTGAGCGGACACCTAGATGTCCGTGTTCGACGGGTTCGGCCGAACTTTAAAAAAAAGTCCGGGTCCGTGTCCCGGACTTTTACCGAACTTTTCCCGGACACCGAACCCCATTGAAGTCAATGGGGACCCGAACTTTAAGGCACTAAAATGGCTCTAAAACACCAAAGGAAAGGGCTAGAGTGCTGCAAATGGCAGCAAAACGTAATTAAGAGCATGGCAAGTGCTCTGCAAACAAATGTGGATAGGGAAATAACTTAAAACAACAAAAAAAAACAGAAAAATAAAACAATGTTCTTCTTCATCTCTGAAGGACGAGGCCCATATGGAGTAGGAGGGAGGTTGAGGTGGTGGTGGATGTGGCGGTGACATAGGCGTGCGCACAGGGTGTGCTGGGTGTGCCTGGGCACACCCTAATCACCTAGGGCACATAGCATTGCCAGTGAGGAGATGGGAAAGATCTCCCTGGGACCTGCTCTGCTCTATTTCTCCTTGCCTACAGGTACATGGCCCCGATACATTACTCTCCCTGCTGGCAAACACATGCATGTGTATTCCAACTTTGGGGTGCACACCTTAATGCAATAGGCTGCGCACACCTATGGGCGGTGTAGGTGGAAGCGGCGGTGGAGGAGGACCAGGGCCGGATTAACAGCATCATGGGCTTGGTGCTGAGGATTTTGAAGGGCCTTAAGGGCCCTGCCTTGCCATGCACCCAGAGGAGGAAGGGTGCAGCCATGCATGCCTAATTCAACATGGGATGCTGTCTCTGAAGCCCATAAACACATCCATGCATCGCCAACTGTCCCTCCTTGTCCGGCCTTCACGCTGTGTGGGGAGGTTCTGAGGGTGCTGCCTGGGGAAGCGAGCATAGAAGCCAGACTTCTGTGTTTACAAGTGACAGAAGAGCGGTAACAGTGAATATGGCCAACCCGGGGCCTATATAAAAGGTAGGGGCCTGGAGCTGCAGCTCCAATAGCCCCTACATTAATCTGGCCCTGAGGAGGAGGACGAGGTAGCCAACACTGCTTCTTTTCAAAAATTTTAAATGAGGGTACACCCCAAAAGAGTGAGAAAGAGCAAAAATGGAACAATGGGTGGGTAAGGTCGGTATCCATTGCTATTCTGCATAAGGTACGGAAAAGTCCCGTGGGATCCATGCCTGGTTCATTTTAATGAACGTGAGCTTGTCCACATTGTCTCTGGACAGGCGGCTGCGCTTGTCTGTTATAACGCCCCCAGCCGTGCTAAATACCCGTTCAGATAATACACTGGCTGCAGGGCACGCCAGCACCTCCAAGGCGTAAAGGGCAAGCTCAGGCCATGTGCCCAATTTGGAGACCCAGAAGTTGAAGGGGGCAGACCCGTCATTCACTACATGTAGGCGTGTGCACACATACTGCTCCACCATGTTGGTAAAATGCTGCCTCCTGCTAAGACGTTCCATCTGAGCTGCTGGTGCTGCTGTTTGTTGTGGCGTGCTGACAAAGCTTTTCCACATTTCGGCCATGCTAACCCTGCCTTCTGAGGTGCTGGCGGTGCCCTGGTTGCGTTGGCGACCTCCTCCTCCTCCTCCTCTGCCTTGTGCTTCCACTGTGGCCCCGCTGTCAGATGGGAATGCCAGCAGCATGGCGTCTACCAGCGTGCGCTTGTACTCGCGCATCTTGCGATCGCGCTCCAGTGAGTGAATTAAGGACGGTACGTTGTCCTTGTAACGGGGATCCAGCAGCGTGGCCACCCAGTAATCAGCACAAGTTAGAATGTGGGCAACTCGGCGGTCGTTGTGGAGACACTGCAGCATGTAATCGCTCATGTGTGCCAGGCTGCCCAGAGGCAACGAAAGGCTGTCCTCTGTGGGAGGTGTATCGTCCGTGTCCTCTGTATCCCCCCAGCCACGCACCAGTGATGGCCATGAGCTGGCCTGGGTGCCACCCTGCTGTGAACATGGTTCCATCTCCTCCTCCAGCTCCTCCTCCTCCTCATCCTCCTCATCCTCCAGAACTGTGCCCCTGCTGGACAATTGCGTCCCTGGCGTTTGCGTGTGCAGGAACCCACCCTCGGAGCCCCTTGCGAATGACTGCCCTGAAAGCCTTGGAAATGTTACCTCTTCATCCTCCTCCTCCTCCTCATCCTGTGCCACATCCTCTTCCATCATCGCCCGAATTGTTTTTTCAAGGAGGCATAGAAGTGGGATAGTTAAGCTGAGAACGGCGTCATTGCCACTGGCCATGTTGGTGGAGTACTCAAAACAGCGCAACAAGGCACACAGGTCTCGCATGGAGGCCCAGTTATTGGTGGTGAAGTGGTGCTGTTCCGCAGAGCGACTCACGCGTGCGTGCTGCAGCTGAAACTCCACTATGGCCTGCTGCTGCTCGCACAGTCTTTCCAGCATGTGCAAGGTGGAGTTCCACCTTGTGGGCACGTCACATATGAGGCGGTGAGCGGGAAGGCCGAAGTTACGCTGCAGCGCTGCCAGGCGAGCAGCAGCAGGGTGAGAACGCCGAAAGTGCGCACAAACGGCCCGCACTTTCTGCAGCAGCTCTGACATATCGGGGTAGTTTTTAAGGAACCTCTGCACCACCAAATTCAGCACATGCGCCAGGCAAGGGATGTGCGTCAAACCGGCTAGGCCCAGAGCTGCTATGAGATTTCGCCCGTTATCGCACACCACCAGGCCGGGCTTGAGGCTCGCTGGCAGCAACCACTCATTTGTCTGCTGTTCCATGCTCCTCCACAACTCCTGCGCGGTGTGTGGTTTGTCCCCCAAACAGGCAAGTTGTAAAACTGCCTGCTGTCGTTTACCCCTGGCCGTGCTGAAGTTGGTGGTGAAGGTGTTACGCTGTCCGGATGAGGAGGCGGTAGAGGATGAGGAAGCGGAGTAGGAGGAGTTAGGAACAGGAGGCAAACTGAAGCGCCCTGCAATCCTCGGTGGTGGAAGGACATGCGCCAAATTGCTATCCGCCTCAGGCCCATCCGCCACTGCATTTACCCAGTGTGCCGTTAGGGAGATATAACGCCCCTGACCGTGCTTACTGGTCCACGTATCCGTAGTTAGGTGGACCTTGGCACAGATGGCGTTGCGCAGTGCACACCTGATATTTTCCCCCACTTGGTTGTGCAGGGAAGGGATGGCTTGCCTGGAAAAGTAGTGGCGGCTGGGCACGACGTACTGTGGGACAGCCACCGACATAAGGTTTTTAAAACTGTGCGTCTCCACCAGACGGAATGACAGCATTTCAAAGGCCAATAATTTTGAAATGCTGGCATTCAGGGCCAGGGATCGCGGGTGGGTAGGGGGGTACTTCCTCTTCCTCTCAAGTGTTTGGGAGATGGAAAGCTGAACGCTTCCACGGGACATTGTGGAGATGGTTGTTGGTGACCCAGGTGGTGGTGTTGCTGACAGATCGTCTGTTTGCGGGGTGGCAGGTGCCGGTATCACTACAGATGTGGCTGGAGCGGCCGAGACTGCAGCAGAAGAGGAAGCAGGATGAGCCAGAGACGTTTCTTGGTTTTGAAGGTGTGTACTCCACTGCAGCTCGTGCTTTGCACTTAGATGCCTGATCATGCAGGTTGTGCTCAGGTTGAGAAGGTTTATGCCTCGCTTCAAGCTCTGATTGCACAGGGTGCAAACCACTCGTGTCCTGTCATCAGCACATTTTCTAAAGAACTTCCACGCTAGAGAACTCCTTTGAGCTGACTTTGGTGCGCTCGTTCCCTTGCTGCGTTGGGCAGTAGCGGGCGTAGTGTCTAGGGCACGGCCGCTCCGCTTCTGCACCCTGCTCCCTCTTCTGCTGTGCTGGTGGCTCTGTGCGACCACCGCCTCTTCCTCCAAACTACTCAGGTCACCTGCATGACGTTCATTCCATGTGGGGTCGAGGACCTCATCGTCCTCCACATCATCTTCCACCCAGTCTTCACCCCTGCCCTCCTTGTCGGTCTCCACAATGCTGAACGCCGCAGCAGTTGGCACCTGCGTTTCGTCATCATCGGAGACGTGCTGCGATGATCCTTGCATGTACTCATCTTGAGAAATAAGTGGTTGGGCATCGCTGCACTCAATCTCTTCCACTTCTGGGGCAGGGCTAGGTGGATGGCCCTGGGAAACCCTGCTGACAGAGTCCTCAAAAAGAATAAGAGACTGCTGTATGGCTTGGGGCTCAGACTGCTGGCCTGATTTGCAAGGGGGTGAGGTGAAAGACGGTTGGACATTGGCTGCAGGTGCCAACTCTGACCTTTCTGCAGTAGACTGGGTGGGAGACAATGTGAAGGAACTGGAGGCACTGTCAGCAGCAAACCAATCTACTATCGCCTCAACTTGTTCTGGCCTCATCACTTCTAGGGGCGTTTGATGCCCTACCAAATACTGATGCAGGTTCTGTCGCCTACTCACACTTGAGGAAGGTGTTTCACTTGTGCGTGTAGCTGGCACAGATCGACCACGTCCTCTCCTTGCAACAGGAGCTCTACCAGCAGCACCACGACCCAGGCCACGGCCCTTATTTGACGGTCTCCTCATATTTCTGTAATTTAAGATCTTGCCCTAGAAAGGTTTTTATTGAATGGCGGAATAGGAAATATGATCCAAAAAAGTGTATGTATCTCGCACGTACAAAACCACACTAGGCCCCAATTACTATTGTTTCTACCCCTAAAAGGATGGATGAGGAGTAGGAGGAGTATGGAACAGACAGCACCCTCAAATCTTCAGAAGTATGAGATGAACCCCAAAAACTTGGAAAGGTGGATCTCACACGTACCGACACAGACTATCCCGCAATTCAATTGATCCTCAAAGGTTTTTATTGAATAGCGGAATAGGAAATATGATCAAAAAAAGTGTATGTATCTCGCACGTACACAACCACACTAGGCCCCAATTACTATTGTTTGTACCCCTAAAAGGATGGATGAGGAGTAGGAGGAGTATGGAACAGGCAGCACCCTCAAATCTTCAGAAGTATGAGATGAACCCCAAAAACTTGGAAAGGTGGATCTCACACGTACCGACACAGACTATCCCGCAATTCAATTGATCCTCAAAGGTTTTTATTGAATAGCGGAATAGGAAATATGATCAAAAAAAGTGTATGTATCTCGCACGTACACAACCACACTAGGCCCCAATTACTATTGTTTGTACCCCTAAAAGGATGGATGAGGAGTAGGAGGAGGAGTATGGAACAGGCAGCACCCTCAAATCTTCAGAAGTATGAGATGAACCCCAAAAACTTGGAAAGGTGGATCTCACACGTACCGACACAGACTATCCCGCAATTCAATTGATCCTCAAAGGTTTTTATTGAATAGCGGAATAGGAAATATGATCAAAAAAAGTGTATGTATCTCGCACGTACACAACCACACTAGGCCCCAATTACTATTGTTTGTACCCCTAAAAGGATGGATGAGGAGTAGGAGGAGGAGTATGGAACAGGCAGCACCCTCAAATCTTCAGAAGTATGAGATGAACCCCAAAAACTTGGAAAGGTGGATCTCACACGTACCGACACAGACTATCCCGCAATTCAATTGATCCTCAAAGGTTTTTATTGAATAGCGGAATAGGAAATATGATCAAAAAAAGTGTATGTATCTCGCACGTACACAACCACACTAGGCCCCAATTACTATTGTTTGTACCCCTAAAAGGATGGATGAGGAGTAGGAGGAGGAGTATGGAACAGGCAGCACCCTCAAATCTTCAGAAGTATGAGATGAACCCCAAAAACTTGGAAAGGTGGATCTCACACGTACCGACACAGACTATCCCGCAATTCAATTGATCCTCAAAGGTTTTTATTGAATAGCGGAATAGGAAATATGATCAAAAAAAGTGTATGTATCTCGCACGTACACAACCACACTAGGCCCCAATTACTATTGTTTGTACCCCTAAAAGGATGGTTGAGCAGTAGGAGCAGGAGTATGGAACAGGCAGCACCCTCAAATCTTCAGAAGTATGAGATGAACCCCAACAACTTGGAAAGGTGGATCTCACACGTACCGACACAGACTATCTCGCAATTGAATTGATCCCCAAAGGTTTTAATTGAATAGCGGAATAGAAAATATGATCAAAAAGAAAGTGTATGTATCTCGCACGTACACCACCACACTAGGCCCCAACTACTATTGTTTGTACCCCTAAAAGGATGGTTGAGCAGTAGGAGGAGGAGTATGGAACAGGCAGCACCCTCAAATCTTCAGTAGTATGAGATGAACCCCAAAAACTTGGAAAGGTGGATCTCTCTCACACGTACCAACACAGACTATCCCCCAATTTAACTGATCCCCAAAGGTTTTTGATTAAATAGCGGAATAGAAAATATGATCCAAAAAAAGTGTATGTATATCACACGTACACAACCACACTGGGCCCCAATTACTATTGTTTGTACCCCTAAAAGGCTAGATGAGGAGTAGGGGGAGTATGGAACAGGCAGCACCCTCAAACCTTCAGAAGTATGAGATGAACCCCAACAACTTGGAAAGGTGGATCTCTCTCACACGTACCAACACAGACTATCCCCCAATTTAACTGATCCCCAAAGGTTTTTGATTAAATAGCGGAATAGAAAATATGATCCAAAAAAAGTGTATGTATATCACACGTACACAACCACACTGGGCCCCAATTACTATTGTTTGTACCCCTAAAAGGCTAGATGAGGAGTAGGGGGAGTATGGAACAGGCAGCACCCTCAAACCTTCAGAAGTATGAGATGAACCCCAACAACTTGGAAAGGTGGATCTCTCTCACACGTACCAACACAGACTATCCCCCAATTTAACTGATCCCCAAAGGTTTTTGATTAAATAGCGGAATAGAAAATATGATCCAAAAAAAGTGTATGTATATCACACGTACACAACCACACTAGGCCCCAATTACTATTGTTTGTACCCCTAAAAGGCTAGGAGTAGGGGGAGTATGGAACAGGCAGCACCCTCAAACCTTCAGAAGTATGAGATGAACCCCAACAACTTGGAAAGGTGGATCTCTCTCACACGTACCAACACAGACTATCCCCCAATTTAACTGATCCCCAAAGGTTTTTGATTAAATAGCGGAATAGAAAATATGATCCAAAAAAAGTGTATGTATATCACACGTACACAACCACACTAGGCCCCAATTACTATTGTTTGTACCCCTAAAAGGCTAGGAGTAGGGGGAGTATGGAACAGGCAGAACCCTCAAACCTTCAGAAGTATGAGATGAACCCCAACAACTTGGAAAGGTGGATCTCTCTCACACGTACCAACACAGACTATCCCCCAATTTAACTGATCCCCAAAGGTTTTTGATTAAATAGCGGAATAGAAAATATGATCCAAAAAAAGTGTATGTATATCACACGTACACAACCACACTAGGCCCCAATTACTATTGTTTGTACCCCTAAAAGGCTAGGAGTAGGGGGAGTATGGAACAGGCAGCACCCTCAAACCTTCAGAAGTATGAGATGAACCCCAACAACTTGGAAAGGTGGATCTCTCTCACACGTACCAACACAGACTATCCCCCAATTTAACTGATCCCCAAAGGTTTTTGATTAAATAGCGGAATAGAAAATATGATCCAAAAAAAGTGTATGTATATCACACGTACACAACCACACTGGGCCCCAATTACTATTGTTTGTACCCCTAAAAGGCTAGATGAGGAGTAGGGGGAGTATGGAACAGGCAGCACCCTCAAACCTTCAGAAGTATGAGATGAACCCCAACAACTTGGAAAGGTGGATCTCTCTCACACGTACCAACACAGACTATCCCCTAATTTAACTGATCCCCAAAGGTTTTTGATTAAATAGCGGAATAGAAAATATGATCCAAAAAAAGTGTATGTATATCACACGTACACAACCACACTAGGCCCCAATTACTATTGTTTGTACCCCTAAAAGGCTAGGAGTAGGGGGAGTATGGAACAGGCAGCACCCTCAAACCTTCAGAAGTATGAGATGAACCCCAACAACTTGGAAAGGTGGATCTCTCTCACACGTACCAACACAGACTATCCCCCAATTTAACTGATCCCCAAAGGTTTTTGATTAAATAGCGGAATAGAAAATATGATCCAAAAAAAGTGTATGTATATCACACGTACACAACCACACTAGGCCCCAATTACTATTGTTTGTACCCCTAAAAGGCTAGGAGTAGGGGGAGTATGGAACAGGCAGCACCCTCAAACCTTCAGAAGTATGAGATGAACCCCAACAACTTGGAAAGGTGGATCTCTCTCACACGTACCAACACAGACTATCCCCCAATTTAACTGATCCCCAAAGGTTTTTGATTAAATAGCGGAATAGAAAATATGATCCAAAAAAAGTGTATGTATATCACACGTACACAACCACACTGGGCCCCAATTACTATTGTTTGTACCCCTAAAAGGCTAGATGAGGAGTAGGGGGAGTATGGAACAGGCAGCACCCTCAAACCTTCAGAAGTATGAGATGAACCCCAACAACTTGGAAAGGTGGATCTCTCTCACACGTACCAACACAGACTATCCCCCAATTTAACTGATCCCCAAAGGTTTTTGATTAAATAGCGGAATAGAAAATATGATCCAAAAAAAGTGTATGTATATCACACGTACACAACCACACTAGGCCCCAATTACTATTGTTTGTACCCCTAAAAGGCTAGGAGTAGGGGGAGTATGGAACAGGCAGCACCCTCAAACCTTCAGAAGTATGAGATGAACCCCAACAACTTGGAAAGGTGGATCTCTCTCACACGTACCAACACAGACTATCCCCCAATTTAACTGATCCCCAAAGGTTTTTGATTAAATAGCGGAATAGAAAATATGATCCAAAAAAAGTGTATGTATATCACACGTACACAACCACACTAGGCCCCAATTACTATTGTTTGTACCCCTAAAAGGCTAGATGAGGAGTAGGGGGGGTATGGAACAGGCAGCACCCTCAAACCTTCAGAAGTATGAGATGAACCCCAACAACTTGGAAAGGTGGATCTCTCTCACACGTACCAACACAGACTATCCCCCAATTTAACTGATCCCCAAAGGTTTTTGATTAAATAGCGGAATAGAAAATATGATCCAAAAAAAGTGTATGTATATCACACGTACACAACCACACTAGGCCCCAATTACTATTGTTTGTACCCCTAAAAGGCTAGATGAGGAGTAGGGGGGGTATGGAACAGGCAGCACCCTCAAACCTTCAGAAGTATGAGATGAACCCCAACAACTTGGAAAGGTGGATCTCTCTCACACGTACCAACACAGACTATCCCCCAATTTAACTGATCCCCAAAGGTTTTTGATTAAATAGCGGAATAGAAAATATGATCCAAAAAAAGTGTATGTATATCACACGTACACAACCACACTAGGCCCCAATTACTATTGTTTGTACCCCTAAAAGGCTAGGAGTAGGGGGAGTATGGAACAGGCAGCACCCTCAAACCTTCAGAAGTATGAGATGAACCCCAACAACTTGGAAAGGTGGATCTCTCTCACACGTACCAACACAGACTATCCCCCAATTTAACTGATCCCCAAAGGTTTTTGATTAAATAGCGGAATAGAAAATATGATCCAAAAAAAGTGTATGTATATCACACGTACACAACCACACTAGGCCCCAATTACTATTGTTTGTACCCCTAAAAGGCTAGGAGTAGGGGGAGTATGGAACAGGCAGCACCCTCAAACCTTCAGAAGTATGAGATGAACCCCAACAACTTGGAAAGGTGGATCTCTCTCACACGTACCAACACAGACTATCCCCCAATTTAACTGATCCCCAAAGGTTTTTGATTAAATAGCGGAATAGAAAATATGATCCAAAAAAAGTGTATGTATATCACACGTACACAACCACACTGGGCCCCAATTACTATTGTTTGTACCCCTAAAAGGCTAGATGAGGAGTAGGGGGAGTATGGAACAGGCAGCACCCTCAAACCTTCAGAAGTATGAGATGAACCCCAACAACTTGGAAAGGTGGATCTCTCTCACACGTACCAACACAGACTATCCCCCAATTTAACTGATCCCCAAAGGTTTTTGATTAAATAGCGGAATAGAAAATATGATCCAAAAAAAGTGTATGTATATCACACGTACACAACCACACTAGGCCCCAATTACTATTGTTTGTACCCCTAAAGGGCTAGGAGTAGGGGGGGTATGGAACAGGCAGCACCCTCAAACCTTCAGAAGTATGAGATGAACCCCAACAACTTGGAAAGGTGGATCTCTCTCACACGTACCAACACAGACTATCCCCCAATTTAACTGATCCCCAAAGGTTTTTGATTAAATAGCGGAATAGAATATATGATCCAAAAAAAGTGTATGTATATCACACGTACACAACCACACTGGGCCCCAATTACTATTGTTTGTACCCCTAAAAGGCTAGATGAGGAGTAGGGGGAGTATGGAACAGGCAGCACCCTCAAACCTTCAGAAGTATGAGATGAACCCCAACAACTTGGAAAGGTGGATCTCTCTCACACGTACCAACACAGACTATCCCCCAATTTAACTGATCCCCAAAGGTTTTTGATTAAATAGCGGAATAGAAAATATGATCCAAAAAAAGTGTATGTATATCACACGTACACAACCACACTAGGCCCCAATTACTATTGTTTGTACCCCTAAAAGGCTAGGAGTAGGGGGAGTATGGAACAGGCAGCACCCTCAAACCTTCAGAAGTATGAGATGAACCCCAACAACTTGGAAAGGTGGATCTCTCTCACACGTACCAACACAGACTATCCCCCAATTTAACTGATCCCCAAAGGTTTTTGATTAAATAGCGGAATAGAAAATATGATCCAAAAAAAGTGTATGTATATCACACGTACACAACCACACTAGGCCCCAATTACTATTGTTTGTACCCCTAAAAGGCTAGGAGTAGGGGGAGTATGGAACAGGCAGCACCCTCAGACCTTCAGAAGTATGAGATGAACCCCAACAACTTGGAAAGGTGGATCTCTCTCACACGTACCAACACAGACTATCCCCCAATTTAACTGATCCCCAAAGGTTTTTGATTAAATAGCGGAATAGAAAATATGATCCAAAAAAAGTGTATGTATATCACACGTACACAACCACACTAGGCCCCAATTACTATTGTTTGTACCCCTAAAAGGCTAGGAGTAGGGGGAGTATGGAACAGGCAGCACCCTCAAACCTTCAGAAGTATGAGATGAACCCCAACAACTTGGAAAGGTGGATCTCTCTCACACGTACCAACACAGACTATCCCCCAATTTAACTGATCCCCAAAGGTTTTTGATTAAATAGCGGAATAGAAAATATGATCCAAAAAAAGTGTATGTATATCACACGTACACAACCACACTGGGCCCCAATTACTATTGTTTGTACCCCTAAAAGGCTAGATGAGGAGTAGGGGGAGTATGGAACAGGCAGCACCCTCAAACCTTCAGAAGTATGAGATGAACCCCAACAACTTGGAAAGGTGGATCTCTCTCACACGTACCAACACAGACTATCCCCCAATTTAACTGATCCCCAAAGGTTTTTGATTAAATAGCGGAATAGAAAATATGATCCAAAAAAAGTGTATGTATATCACACGTACACAACCACACTAGGCCCCAATTACTATTGTTTGTACCCCTAAAAGGCTAGGAGTAGGGGGAGTATGGAACAGGCAGCACCCTCAAACCTTCAGAAGTATGAGATGAACCCCAACAACTTGGAAAGGTGGATCTCTCTCACACGTACCAACACAGACTATCCCCCAATTTAACTGATCCCCAAAGGTTTTTGATTAAATAGCGGAATAGAAAATATGATCCAAAAAAAGTGTATGTATATCACACGTACACAACCACACTAGGCCCCAATTACTATTGTTTGTACCCCTAAAAGGCTAGGAGTAGGGGGAGTATGGAACAGGCAGCACCCTCAAACCTTCAGAAGTATGAGATGAACCCCAACAACTTGGAAAGGTGGATCTCTCTCACACGTACCAACACAGACTATCCCCCAATTTAACTGATCCCCAAAGGTTTTTGATTAAATAGCGGAATAGAAAATATGATCCAAAAAAAGTGTATGTATATCACACGTACACAACCACACTGGGCCCCAATTACTATTGTTTGTACCCCTAAAAGGCTAGATGAGGAGTAGGGGGAGTATGGAACAGGCAGCACCCTCAAACCTTCAGAAGTATGAGATGAACCCCAACAACTTGGAAAGGTGGATCTCTCTCACACGTACCAACACAGACTATCCCCCAATTTAACTGATCCCCAAAGGTTTTTGATTAAATAGCGGAATAGAAAATATGATCCAAAAAAAGTGTATGTATATCACACGTACACAACCACACTAGGCCCCAATTACTATTGTTTGTACCCCTAAAAGGCTAGGAGTAGGGGGAGTATGGAACAGGCAGCACCCTCAAACCTTCAGAAGTATGAGATGAACCCCAACAACTTGGAAAGGTGGATCTCTCTCACACGTACCAACACAGACTATCCCCCAATTTAACTGATCCCCAAAGGTTTTTGATTAAATAGCGGAATAGAAAATATGATCCAAAAAAAGTGTATGTATATCACACGTACACAACCACACTAGGCCCCAATTACTATTGTTTGTACCCCTAAAAGGCTAGATGAGGAGTAGGGGGGGTATGGAACAGGCAGCACCCTCAAACCTTCAGAAGTATGAGATGAACCCCAACAACTTGGAAAGGTGGATCTCTCTCACACGTACCAACACAGACTATCCCCCAATTTAACTGATCCCCAAAGGTTTTTGATTAAATAGCGGAATAGAAAATATGATCCAAAAAAAGTGTATGTATATCACACGTACACAACCACACTAGGCCCCAATTACTATTGTTTGTACCCCTAAAAGGCTAGATGAGGAGTAGGGGGGGTATGGAACAGGCAGCACCCTCAAACCTTCAGAAGTATGAGATGAACCCCAACAACTTGGAAAGGTGGATCTCTCTCACACGTACCAACACAGACTATCCCCCAATTTAACTGATCCCCAAAGGTTTTTGATTAAATAGCGGAATAGAAAATATGATCCAAAAAAAGTGTATGTATATCACACGTACACAACCACACTAGGCCCCAATTACTATTGTTTGTACCCCTAAAAGGCTAGGAGTAGGGGGAGTATGGAACAGGCAGCACCCTCAAACCTTCAGAAGTATGAGATGAACCCCAACAACTTGGAAAGGTGGATCTCTCTCACACGTACCAACACAGACTATCCCCCAATTTAACTGATCCCCAAAGGTTTTTGATTAAATAGCGGAATAGAAAATATGATCCAAAAAAAGTGTATGTATATCACACGTACACAACCACACTAGGCCCCAATTACTATTGTTTGTACCCCTAAAAGGCTAGGAGTAGGGGGAGTATGGAACAGGCAGCACCCTCAAACCTTCAGAAGTATGAGATGAACCCCAACAACTTGGAAAGGTGGATCTCTCTCACACGTACCAACACAGACTATCCCCCAATTTAACTGATCCCCAAAGGTTTTTGATTAAATAGCGGAATAGAAAATATGATCCAAAAAAAGTGTATGTATATCACACGTACACAACCACACTAGGCCCCAATTACTATTGTTTGTACCCCTAAAAGGCTAGATGAGGAGTAGGGGGAGTATGGAACAGGCAGCACCCTCAAATCTTCAGAAGTATGAGATTGTGTTCACTGTACCCCACAAAGATTGAGTTCACTGCACCCCACAATGATTGTGTTCACTGCACCCCACAAAGATTGTGTTCACTGCACCTCACAAAGATTGTGTTCACTGTACCCCCCAAAGATTGTGTTCACTGCACCCCACAAAGATTCTGTTCACTGTACCCCACAAAGATTGTGTTCACTGCACCCTAAAAGGATGTTGTTCACTGCACCCCACAAAGATTGTGTTCACTGCACCCTAAAAGGATGTTGTTCACTGCACCCCAAAAAGATTGTGTTCACTGTACCCCCCCAAAGATTGTGTTCACTGCACCCCACAAAGATTGTGTTCACTGCACCCCAAAAAGATTGTGTTCACTGTACCCCCCAAAGATTGTGTTCACTGCACCCCAAAAAGATTGTGTTCACTGTACCCCCCCAAAGATTGTGTTCACTGCACCCCACAAAGATTCTGTTCACTGTACCCCACAAAGATTGTGTTCACTGCACCCCAAAAAGATTGTGTTCACTGTACCCCCCCAAAGATTGTGTTCACTGCACCCCACAAAGATTCTGTTCACTGCACCCCACAAAGGATTTTGTTCACTGCACCCCAAAAAGATTGTGTTCACTGCACCCCAAAAAGGATTTTGATCACTGCACCCCAAAAAGGATGTTGTTCACTGCACCCCAAAAATGATTTTGTTCACTCCACCCCAAAAAGATTGTGTTCACTGCACCCCACAAAGATTGTGTTCACTGCACCCCAAAAAGATTGTGTTCACTGTACCCCCCAAAGATTGTGTTCACTGCACCCCACAAAGATTCTGTTCACTGTACCCCACAAAGATTGTGTTCACTGCACCCCAAAAAGATTGTGTTCACTGCACCCCAAAAAGGATGTTGTTCACTGCACCCCAAAAAGGATGTTGTTCACTCCACCCCAAAAAGATTGTGTTCACTGCACCCCACAAAGATTGTGTTCACTGCACCCCAAAAAGATTGTGTTCACTGCACCCCAAAAATGATTTTGTTCACTGCACCCCAAAAAGGATTTTGTTCACTGCACCCCAAAAAGGATGTTGTTCACTCCACCCCAAAAAGATTGTGTTCACTGCACCCCAAAAAGATTGTGTTCACTGCACCCCACAAAGGATTTTGTTCACTGCACCCCAAAAAGATTGTGTTCACTGCACCCCAAAAAGGATGTTGTTCACTGCACCCCAAAAAGGATTTTGTTCACTGCACCCCAAAAAGATTGTGTTCACTGCACCCCACAAAGGATTTTGTTCACTGCACCCCACAAAGATTGTGTTCACTGCACACCAAAAAGGATTGTGTTCACTGCACCCCAAAAAGATTTTGTTCACTGCACCCCAAAAAGATTGTGTTCACTGCAGCCCAAAAAGATTGTGTTCACTGCAGCCCAAAAAGATTGTGTTCACTGCAGCCCAAAAAGATTGTGTTCACTGCAGCCCAAAAAGATTGTGTTCACTGCAGCTCACACACAGAAAAATGGATGTGGATCACTGACACCTGCCTATCTCCAATCCCACACCACACAGCAATATCGATTGTAGTTTGTAGAACACAGTTTCCCTAAAATTCAGCAGACTCTGTCCCTAACAGGATTGAGAAGAGATCGTAGATCAGGATTGAGTGCAGATTCACCCCACCCCCCACACAGCAATATCGATTGTAGTTTGTAGAAGACACTGACCCTATAATTCAGCAGACTCTATCCCTAAAATGCCTACAACTCGCCCTGCCTAAACACTCCGACCTGTCCCTCAATTCTATCCGGACACAAATGGTTTTTTCCTGCCTATCTTTCCCTAATCAGCAGCCAGCACATTGATGTGTGCTCTGTCCCTTAGCTAAGCAGCAGAATGACGCTGCTGCGGCGGCTGCCTCGAACTTATAAAGACTTGGTCACATGCTTCAGACGGCCAATCACAGCTACTAAGACATTTGCAGGCATGGCTGGGATGGCTTAAGGCACACCAGTTAAACGATTGTTGATTGGCTGTTGAAAGCCCGCCATGAAAAGAGCGCCAAAGCATGCAAAACCCGGAAATAAAACGACCGAACACGGATTTTTACCCGAACATACAGTAAAGTGTCCGTGTCCGTGTTCGGGTAAAAAAAATCCAATTATTCGGTACGAACACGAATAATACAGTCCGTGTTCGCTCAACACTAGTTATTTTGTCCCCAAAAAAATTGCGTTTCAAAAAACTGCTGTGCAAATAACGTGTGTAAAAAATTGCAACATCCACCATTTCCTTCTCTGGGGCCTCTGCTTAAAAATATATATATATAATGTTTGGGGGTTCTAAGCAATTTTCAAGAAAAATAATGCTGATTTTTACATGTAGGAGAGAAACATCAGAAAGTCCTTTCCATCTAAGACCACTCTTTCTACAGGGTGATAACAGTACTCTGCGATTCCATTTCCAAATGAACAGCATTGTCACCCTGTTAAATAATGTGGAAAATAACGGATCTTCTGGTAGGATCAACATTTAATAAAACTCCTTCGTTTATGCTACTGACAAAATTATACATACAGTATATCAGTTTTGATTTTGTCTATGGTTCCATGTTTACTTTCAGAACAGGAGGTCGGAGAAGAAGGTGTTTATTATAGTGTCCTGATATCAGGGATCCTTAGGGGCCTAAATGTAATTCATGCTGTCAGTTTCCTAGACCTTACATTGTATGTTGTGTCTTTGTGACAGCTAACATCTTCTGTGTTCTGCCATGCAAACGTGCACTGACAATGATGCATTAGGACAGTGATGTGTTTGGATGCTGCTGTCTTATGTAAAATTATACAACCAAGATTAGTCTGGAATGTAGTCCATGGACTTTATTGGCACCACCGGACGTTCAAATATATAAAACACAAAATGTTATCAATACACAAAAAAATCTTAACACTATTACAAATAAAAAATCAGTTGCATTCTGCACCCTATGGCAAAAGGGATGGTGGCCAGGTTTACATGTAACAATGTAATAATTACATTCTAGCAATTAGATTTCAATGCACAGTAGAGGGCTCCACCACCCCTCCACATAAAGCGTGACTTGTTTCGAGTAGTTCTGCTTCTTCAGGAGCAGAAGGTGCAAACATATAAATGCTACAATAGCATCGGCCAGAGGCCTTATCCCAGAAGCAGTACAGTATCTCACAAAAGTGATTACACCCCTCAAATTTTCGTAAATATTTTATTATATCTTATTATTATAATTTTATTTTATCTTTTCATGTGACAACACTGAAGAAATTACACTTTGGTACAATGTAAAGTAGTGAGTGTACAGCTTGTATAACAGTGTAAATTTGCTGTCCCCTCAAAATAACTAACACACAGCCATTAATGTCTTAACCGCTGGCAACAAAAGTGAGTACATCCCTAAGTGAAAATGTCCAAATTTAGCCTAATTAGCCATTTTCCCTCCCCGGTGTCATGTGACTCATTAGTGTTACAAGGTCTCAGGTGTGAATGCGGAACAGGTGTGGGAAAATTGGGGGTAATCACTCTCACTCTATCATACTGGTCACTGGAAGTTCAACATGGCACCTCATGGCAAATAACTCTCTGAGGATCTGAAAAAAAGAATTGTTACTCTACATAAAGATGGCCTAGGCTATAAGAAGCTTGCCAAGACCCTTAAACAGAGCTACAGCATGGTGGCCAAGACCATACAGTGTGCTATTCTCCTCAGTTATTTGTACATTGCATTATCATCTTTCTTTCACTTGTTGTTTCTATGCATTGTTGTACTGCTGCCATCTGCTGGCCAGAATCTGCATGCTGCACGCCTTGTTCTTGTTAAGTAACGTTTTTTTACATCATGGGCGTGGTTTTTCAGACTGCGTGTCTTGTCACATCCAGCAGCCATTTTCAGTTCCTCATGGCTGTGTGACTGAAAACTCCACATTTTTGGACTTGTGAAAAGGCACCAGTTTTTGACCAGCAGTTAGCCTCAGGATAGACACCAACAGGACAGTATTGATACCACTACTACAGAACAGTATTGTATCACCGTCTATTGCTGTATCTGGATTGAATAAAACCACGTTTGATTTCATCTTCATGCCTAAGTCTGGATTCATCTAACCTGAGCATCTGCCGGTCCGGTCTGCCCCACTGCTTGGAATACGAAGGTAGGAAGTCACACAGCTATTATCAGTTATACCTTCATTCGCCTTCATGTGGGGACAGAACATACAGCGGTTTAACAGGTTCCACTCAGAACAGGCCTCGTCATGGTCGACCAAAGAAGTTGAATGCAGGTGTTCAGCGTCATATCCAGAGGTTGCCTTTGGGAAATAGATGTATAAGTGCTGCCAGCATTGCTGCAGAGGTTGAAGGGGGGGGGGGATCAGCCTGTCAGTGCTCAGACTATACTCCATGCACTGCATCAAATTGGTCTACATGGCTGTTATCCCAGAAAGAAGCCTCTTCTAAAGATGATGCACAAGAAAGCCTGCAAACAGTTTGCTGAAGACAAGCAGACTAAGGATTATTGGAACCATTCCCTGTGGTCTGATGAGACCAAGATAAACTTATTTGGTTCAGATGGTGTCAAGCGTGTGTGGCGGCAACCAGGTGAGAAGTACAAAGACAAGTGTGTCTTGCCTACAGTCAAGCATGGTGGTGGGAGTGTCATGGTCTGGGGCTGCATAAGTGCTGCCGACACTGGGGAGCTATAGTTCATTGAGGGAACCATGAATGCCAACATGTACTGTGACATACTGAAGCAGAGCATTATCCCCCTCCCTTCAGAGACTGGGCCGCAGGGCTGTATTCCAACATGATAACAACCCCAAACACACCTCCAAGGTGACCACTGGCTTGCTAAAGAAGCTGAGGGTAAAGGTGATGGAATGGCTAAGCATGTCTCCAGACCTAAACCCTATTGAGCATCTGTGGGGCATCCTCAAATGGAAGGTGGAGGAGCACAAGGTCTCTAACATCCACCAGCTTTGTGATGTCATCATGGATGAGTGGAAGAGGACTTCAGTGGTAACCTGTAAAGCTCAAACTCCATGCCTAAGAAGGTTAGGGCAGTGCTGGAAAATAATGGTGGCTACACAAAATATTGACACCTTGGGCCCAATTTGGACATTTCCACTTAGGGGTGTACTCACTTTTGTTGCCAGCGGTTTATACATTAATGGCTGTGTGTTGAGTTTTTTTGAGGGGACAGCAAATTTACACAATTATACAAGCTGCACACTCACTACTTTACATTGAAGTGTCATTTCTTCAGTGTTGTCACATGAAAAGATATAATAAAATATTTACAAAAATGTGAGGGGTGTACTCACTTTTGTGAGATACTGTAGAACACAGGATAAATGGTGAATAAAAGGTCAGGGTCCCATGAGGCAAGAAATATCAAATAAATATATAGTTTGATCTATTTTTGAGCATGAAGAGTATCCCTCATAATAATTCCATTTACTCCATAATGAGCAATATTCACATATTACAATACTATGCATATTACTCTGATATTACTCTGATTGCTAGTGTGTAATTATTACATTGTTACGTGTGAACCCGGCCACCACCCTTATCAACATCGGGTGTAGAATGCTACTGTGTTTTTATTTGTAATGATCCTAATATTTTATTGTTATTAATAAAGTTTTGTGTAAAAAAATACCGCACTGATAGTCTCTAAGTAATAAAAAGCTGCTAGCACCACAAAAGGACAAAGGAATTTGTGTAAAAATCATATAGTACAATGTGCTGCGCTAATGAAGTGACAAGAATGGTATATGGAGACCCTCACCAATAGGTACCTGCACAGATCATTTGCTGATGTGATCAAGTGGATTATGTACATCTGAGTACAAAAACTGAAATAAATAACAGTTAAAATACACTGGTAGAAGAAAGTAGTAACCAATATTATAACCTTTAGTAAAGTGTCACATGCAATAAAAGTGCAAATATAGAGACAAAAAAAGTATACTATGTAAAAGACAATGTAATCATGTGCTCATAGCCATATAGCAAAAAAAAAAGGTCATATATAGAAAACAATGATATCACCACCGTGAGAGACATCCACCACCTTACAGGATTCAATACACTTACAAAAGCTTGAGGACCCAATCAACCTATGATGTTAGGTCAAACAGGCAAAGGTGAATGAACATCAGTAGAGGGATCTTCCCATAGTCACTCTCCGAAGGACAAACTTTAAGGCGACTTTAAGGGACTCAATGTCTATTTAGATAAAATGGGTTTGATCAAGTCCTGTCCCGGCCATTGCGATTTTCATGCTGTATGCTGTGTGATATTACTGATAAGTGCTTTTCCTACCAGTTGAATGGAAGTATTCAGACTTTTAAGTAAATCCTCAATATTACGGTTTTACACTATGTGGAGGTGTTCTGTTCTTTTTTGGATGGAATATTACAGGTGTGTTACTAAGAGGAAATTATCCTGACTTGATGGTGGAGTTGGTGGTTCCTTAAAGTCGCCTTTAAGTTTGTCCTTCGGAGAGTGGCTATGGAAACATCCCTCTACTGATGTTTATTCACCTTTGCCTGTTTGACCCAACACCGTAGGTTGATTGGGTCCACGAGCTTTGGTAAGCATATTCAATTCTATAAGATGATGGATATCTCTCACGATGGTGATCTATGGAAATTGGGATTACCAGCGAGTAACATTGGAGCAGGCCCGGGCAGTGACAAAAAATAGGCCCGGGCATTTTGGACTGAGCAGCCCGGGAGGGGGGGAGGGGGGCGTGCGGGGGGTGTGATGGGGCGGGGCATGGCATTCGTCGGGATGGTTGATGACAGGATTTAATGTTCCAGGATGTGTGGATTCAATTACGGTACCTTTTTAATCTGCACATGATTGGATGAGGAGGGGGAGGGAGGAGGAGGAGGGAGAGAGGAGGGGGGAGGGAGGAGGAGGGAGAGAAAAGGAGGAGGAGGAGGAGGGAGAGAGGAGGAGGAGGAGGGGGGAGAGAGGAGGAGGAGGAGAGGGGAGAGAAGAGGAGGAGGAGGGGGGAGAGAGGAGGAGGAGGGGGGAGAGAGGAGGAGGAGGAGGGGGGAGAGAGGAGGAGGAGGAGGGAGAGAGGAGGAGGAGGAGGGAGAGAGGAGGAGGGGGGGGGGGGAGAGGAGGAGGGGGAGAGAGGAGGAGGAGGAGGGGGGAGAGAGGAGGAGGAGGAGGGGGAGAGAGGAGGAGGGGGGGGGGGAAGAGAGGAGGAGGGGGGGGGGAGAGAGGAGGAGGAGGGGGAGAGAGGAGGAGGAGGAGGGGGGAGAGAGGAGGAGGGGGGGGGGAGAGGAGGAGGAGGGGGAGAGAGGAGGAGGAGGAGGAGGGGGGGAGAGGAGGAGGAGGGGGAGAGAGGAGGAGGAGGAGGGGGAGAGAGGAGGAGGAGGAGGAGGGAGAGAGGAGGAGGAGGAGGAGGGGGGGGAGAGATGAGGAGGAGGGGGGAGAGAGGAGGAGGGGGAGAGAGGAGGAGGGGGGTAGGAGGGGAGGAGAGAGGAGGAGGAGGAGGGGGGAGAGAGGAGGAGGAGGGGGGAGAGAGGAGGAGGAGAGAAGGAGGAGGAGGGGGAGAGAGGAGGGGGGAGAGAGGAGGAGGAGGGGGGAGAGAGGAGGAGGAGGGGGGAGAGAGGAGGAGGAGGAGGGGGGAGAGAGGAGGAGGAGGGGGGAGAGAGGAGGAGGAGGAGGGGGGAGAGAGGAGGAGGAGGGGGGGGAGAGGAGGAGGAGGAGGGGGAGAGAGGAGGAGGAGGAGGGGGAGAGAGGAGGAGGAGGAGGAGGGGGGGAGAGAGGAGGGGGGAGAGAGGAGGAGGAGGAGGGGGAGAGAGGAGGAGGAGGAGGGGGAGAAAGGAGGAGGAGGAGGGGGGAGAGAGGAGGAGGAGGAGGGGGGAGATAGAAGGAGGAGGAGAAGAGGAGGAGGAGGAGGGGGGGAGGGGGGGAGAGGAAGGGGGGGAGAGGAGGGGGGATAGGAGGGGGGGGGGGAGAGGAGGGGGGGGAGGAGAGGGGGGAGGAGGGCTGAGAGAGAGAGAAAGGGGAGTGAGGCGGGTGATGAGAGAGACCCCAAGCCCTCTCCCTATCCCCACTGTGTTACATTGTCCCAGTGACCAGTCTCTGTCTGAAGATGTGCTGGCCAGGTATCTATGTGTATGGATTGGATGGTACCTTAAGTTCCTGCCTTCAGCCATGTCAGTCTGGCTGTGATCGTCCAGTAAGTTCCACTGGCTCCCGCAGCAGCCTGCGCCTCCCGCCTGTCCTCCGTTCCAGGCAGCTCTGTGCCCGGCCGCAATCAGCCTGTCCTCCGGCCGGGTCTGGGCCGGTTAGAGCGAAGAGGAAGTTGGAGGAGCCGTCCATGCTCTCTCTGGGTACGCTGCACCCGCTGATTCTCACCTCTTTAGGGGGCGAGGTAAAGGAGGAGGCGGTCGCCGTGGAGCTCTTCTCCCAAGTCCCAGACTCAGACAGGGCCGGCCGATAGTATACAGCCAGGTAGAGAAGACTAGAGGCACACTGAGAAGCTCCAGGCGGCGGGCGCCCTCTCCTCCCAGCGCCGGCCCTGGCCATGTCTCAGACTCCGAGAGAGTGACTGACAGTCTCAGTAGTTTGTGATGAGAGCCGCGGGCGGCCCACCGGGAAAATGCCCGGTCTGCAATATGGTCAGTCCGGCCCTGGCCCTGGCCATGTCTCAGACTCCGAGAGAGTGACTGACAGTCTCAGTAGTTTGTGATGAGAGCCACGGGCGGCCCACCGGCAAAATGCCCGGTCTGCCCTATGGTCACTCCGGCCTTGCATTGGAGTATTGTCTGTTTAATATTGGGACTTTTCTGCAACACTACTGTGGACTTTTCTATGTATTTAATTTTGTCATCATTATTGTTTTCTATATATTACTTTTTTTTTTGCTATGTGGCTATGAGCACATGATGACATTGTGTTTTACATAGTATACTTTTTTGTCTATATTTGCACTTTTATTGCACGTTACCCTTTACTATAGGTTATAATTTTGGTTACTAATTTCTTCTACCAATATATTTGAACTGGTATTTATTTAAATTTTTGTACATAAGCCACTTGGTCATAAGCCAATATACCATTATACTATACGATTAATAAAGTTATAACTTAATAACGTTTTGTATTTTATATATATGTATGCCTGGTGGTACCCATAAAGTCCATGGACTGCAGTCCAATTTAAACTTGGTTGTATATTTAGAGTGTTTGGGGACAAGGAACGGTTGCACAATTAGGGGTAATAACAAGTGTCCATGGTGCCACCAATGGCTTCTCATTTGATAATTTGTTTGTTGACTTACGCCAGATGTTTCACAACATTGCCATATTTGACAAATTAAGACATGTTATTTTATCACTTCTCCAATAAAGCAAATGGATGCACTTTTACTAGTAAATTCTATAGATCATTCAGAATGAAAATTCAGTCATTTGATATATGTGCTACAGTAAAGTAAGTCATCAGGACCAGATCAGAAGTATTGCATAATGACATACTACAATACTGTAACTAAATGTAAGAACCAAGCAATCACAGAGGCAACTGCATCTCTAGTTTGCTCAATTTACTATAGCTAAAGCAGAAAGGCGAGAAGAAAAATAATACAAATGTGAAGAAAGAAAATGCCAGTACAGGGCCTGGTATAAATCAGTTTTCACGACACATTATAAATCACAGGACTGATCAAGACATAAAGGGTCCTTGACATTGAAAGTACAAATCAGTTTCCTTGCAGGGTTTTTTCTGCAGCACTATGTGA
The DNA here is from genome assembly GCF_965119305.1 of Pelophylax lessonae. Classification (NCBI taxonomy): domain Eukaryota; kingdom Metazoa; phylum Chordata; class Amphibia; order Anura; family Ranidae; genus Pelophylax; species Pelophylax lessonae. The sequence goes on from NC_138769.1 coordinate 186,446,499, forward strand.
CCTTCGGGTCTTCCTTGAACTTGCATAAGTTTCTAATCCTCATCTGTACAATAGTCTGTGCAATTAGTACCCACCGGGGGTTATGATTTTATGCTGTTTCTGCAAAGTTAGTAAATGTGAGAGCAGATGGAAAGCGAGAAAAGAACTCTGACATTGAGAAAGGCCAATGGAACATACAGGGCTAAATGCTGTCAACGCAATCTCTAGACTAAATTAAGTAATGCAGAATTCCTATTTGTGCCTAAAATGGTCACATATGACCTGAAGTAAAAAATCACTAAAACATTAAACCTGATTTATAGAGGGCAGTATTGGTTAAACATTGCACCCATTATTTGTCAGTCAGCAAAGTTATTCTTTTAGAAGTAACTTGTACATTTAATGATAATACAATCCCCAAATATAGGTTTATGGGTGTCGATATGTGTCCATAAAGCTGGCTCTTGGTGATTAATTGCTCCTGGAGTATACCTCTGCACAAATTCAAACCATGATTCACAATTTACCAGTCTAAGATGTGAAAAATACTATCTTGTGTTATGTGAATCTTTCTAAAAGAGGCCTTGTGCAAGTGGACACTACCTTCTATGAAGTAGCTTCCATCACTGCAGTCCTGTATACTATGTAATGAGTAAAATATTAAGTGCTGATTTACTAGATCTTATTTTATCTATTCTATTTATTGATTATTTCTGCATGATTGATTTTACCGTACAGCAAGAAATAAATTTGTATTTTGAGACTACTCTTATTTAATTTGGATTTTTGAGATAGCAACCCACCTCATTTAAAGTCCTACTATACATACACCCCCTTGTTAGATCTTAAATTATTGTAGTGGATCCCATTGCATCTCTAGTTTGTTCAATCTACTATAGATGTAAAGAGAACCATGAAAGAAAGGCATTAATGAGTATTGTGAAAAAATGACTAATGTTAGTACAGCCATGGCCAAAAGTTTTGAGAATGACACAAATAATAATTTTCACAATGTCTGCTGTTTCAGTATTTTTAGATCTTTTTGTCAGATGTTACTATGGAATACTGAAGTATAATTACAAGCATTTCATAAGTGTCAAATACTTTTATTGACAATCACATAACGTTTATGGAAAGAGTTAATATTTGCAGTATTGACCCTTCTTTTTTAAGAACCCTGCAAGTCACCCTGGCATGCTGTCAATCAACTTCTGGGCCACATCCCGACTTTTGGCAGCCCATTCTTAATCAATGTTTGGAGTCTATCAGAATGTGGTTTTTTTTTTTTTCCTCTTGAGGATTGACCACAAGTTCTCAATGGGATTAGGGTCTGGGGAGTTTCCTGGCCATGGACCCAAAATTTTGATGTTTTGTTCCTCAAGCCACATAGTGATCACTTTTGCCTTATGGCAAGGTGCTCCATCATGCTGGAAAAGGCATTATTCCCCAACAAACTGTTCTTGGATGGTTGAGAAAAGTTGCTCTCAGAGGATTTTTATTTTACCATTCTTTATTCAAGGCTGTGTTCCTAGGAAAAATTGTAAGAGAGCCCACTCCCTTGGCTGAGAAGCAACCCCACACATGAATGGTCTCAGGATGCTTTACTGTTGGCATGACACAGGACTGATGGTAGCGCTCACCTTTTCTTCTCCGGACAAGGTTTTTTTCCGGATGCTCCAAACAATCGAAAAGGGGATTCATCTGAGAAAATGACTTTACGCAGTCCTCAGTAGTCCAATCCTTGTACCTTTTGTAGAATATCATTCTGTCCCTGATGTTTTTCCTGGAGAGACGTGGCTTCTTTGCTGCTTCTTGACACCAGGTCATCCTCCAAAAGTCTTTGCCTAAGTCTTTAGCCTGCTGCTATTCCTAAGCAAGCTCTGCACTGGTGGCGCCTAATCAACTAACAATAATTCAACTAGCGCTTGAATCAACTGTAGGAGACGGTCCTGGTGCTTGCTGGACTTTTTTTGGGCGCCCTGAAGCCTTCTTCACAAATGCAGTGGAAATGTTATTTATGGGATTAAGTTAATTTTAATAGCAAAGAGGGACTTGGCAATTAATTTGCAATTCATCTGATTACTCTTCATAACATTTTGGGGTATATGCAAATTGCCATCATAAAAACTGGGGCAGCAGACTTTGTGAAAATGAATATTTGTGTAATTCTCAAAAGTTTTGGCAATGGATGTACAATCAAAAATTCTACCATGGTCATAGGGGGAGTTAGTTCTGTTTGGCATGTGAAGCTAAATGGCTGCATGTGAATAAGGCTGTTCTTCCATGCTCTCAATTTCACTATAAAGAATTAACTTTATCATTCCACATTTGGAGGCTATTGAAAATCTTTTCAAGCACCAGACTGTGTGATATGCTTGTTTTGAAGACTTGTTTTGTTTTGGGGCGAGGCCCCATAGCATCCCTCCCATGTTGAGGACATGTGGCCTGATATGGTTCAGAAGGAGGGAGGGCGCTTGCTCGTCCCCTCACTTTCCTGACCTGCCAGTCTACATGCTCAGATAAGGGTCTAGTATGGATTTTGGGGGGACCCCACCCCATTTTATTTTAATTTTGGCATGGGGTTCCCCTCAAAATTCATACCAGACTCAAATAGCCAGCTGAGGACTCATTGTTTGTTTAGCACGCGGCAATCAGCATACCAGCCCGCTTCTTAGCAACCAGCTATATAAAGTGTTTTTAAAGGGAATTTTAAAAAATAACGCAAAGTGCATGAAAATGCATAAAAACTGCATGCAAAAATGCATCAAAAAAGGGGAGGTTTAAAAACACTAAACGCACCTCAAAAAGGAGCCAAAAAAATGCAGTGCAGCCCACAAAGATGTGAACGGAATTCTCCAGACAGTTAAATGTCCCAAGCGCTCACTCTATCAGGAATAGTAGGCGTGCTGCCCTCCTCAAATGGGGAAATCCCAAAGACTGAAAACACAAAAGAAAGGAGGCACATAGATATGAACCTAGACTCACTGAGCTTAGAACTTAATACACCGATTTGTATAAGAGACATGGGCATTGCTTAAATTGACGCTCAGGACCTTGGTAGGGATCCCTAAGGAATCTATCTATATGCATGTGGAAGTGGAAATATCCTTTTTCCCCTAAGGAATACACACAATGTATTATCAGCTAAGAGGCTCACTGTTTTAGGTTTAAAGATATGTCCAAATATTGCTTAATGATATACAGTATATTGATCCATCAGAGAAGATTTATGTCACTGTCCTGATTATTGGCACATCCAGTTTATCATGTCATGAGAAGGACCTCATGTTTACCACCTATAACTGACATGTAAACATCCTTCCAGCTTTACATTTACTTAGAGGCCAGCATAGGTACTAAGCCACAACTAAAGTGTTACAGAACCCAGAACCTGCATTCACTATATCTGGTCTCCCACAGTACACGGAACATGGAAATGCAATTATTTTAGTAAATATAATAAGCTAAATACATTTTCTCATCAGTAGTATATAGCAGTTTTGTGACTTGTATCAGTTCCTAGTAAAGCTTGTAGGAGGAGTTGTCATTCTTCCCTGACCCTCTGTCTGGACAGTGCTGATTGGCCCTGGGCTAATTACATGCCTTCTCCTAAGAAAATAGAATAATCTCTGTAGCAATCCACACCAAACTGAGCATGTGCAGCCTGACTCCTAATGCTCTGTTCTATCACGAGATGGCTTGGAGTCAGTGGAAGAAGGGGAGGATCAGAGAGATAGGATCACACAGTCTTTATACATAATGCAGAGGATTAACCCCTTAGGTTCCACAGTGAGTATAACAAGCATGCTTTACTGCATATACAGACTGATTTTACTGTTGTGGGTTTAGTTAAGCTTTAAAGACATTTTTATATATTTTTGACATACAAAGCTGTTATAGTGTACAATCTCATTGTGTCCCTACGGTTGGTGTCTGTATCCATCTTTGTTTTACATCATGATATATATATATATATATATATATATGTATATATGTATTTGATGGTGTTGGGGCCCCTTGTTTCATATACTGAATCCTCATTACTAGATTTTCATCCTGGGATTGATAGCACCTAAAACATGTAAGTGTCCCTTGGCGAAGAATGGTGGGTTTGGATTTAATGGGATTTGTTCCACAATGGAAATTTGTATACATTTTTTAGCCATAAATATATTTTTTTGGTAGGTTACTCTATATTTGTTTGTTAAAAATTCTATTTGGTTACTATAGGTTATTGAACGTTGCCATTGTTCTTTGCACTGCTAGAACATCCCTGAAAATGTTTACTTAGAAAATAATTTAATGTAAAGCATCCAGAAAAGAAAACTCGACTTCAGTTTAATAAGAATTTCCAACTGTCCTCCCCTTGCAGCAGGCCACAGAGGTTACATTTGTAGGGCCTCTGAACAATTGATCATAAAGGTGAAAAAAGATTAATAATTACAGCTACATCCATTAATCAGCATAAGCAGCAGTTGGAAATGAGTTCATCATTTCCATTTCCTTTTGAGTAGCAGTGTGCATGTATTACAACCAATTTTCTAGCCACACCAAACTGACGTGGAGGACAATGATTTATTAATTTCGCAATGGTTTCTTGTTATGCTCTGAAACACAAAAGCATTTTTATTATACCAAACTATGGTGACTCAGCTCATGTTCTACAATTATTATTAACTCCTGCGTAATTAATATTCCTGTGTATGCACTGCAAAGTCTTGCTTCAGTCAGCAAGTGATTTAGCAAATGTGCTTCCATTACAAATTTCATTCAAAATGGTTCCAGGATTCATTTAAATACCTCACTGTAAAAGGGATTAAACAGAAGCTTGTGGATTATTAGCTTATCAGCAAAATAAACCTGCTTTTACATTTCTAAAATATTCATGAAAAATGGGGCACATGGGAAAGGTTGGAGATGCCAAAGCTACCAACCCAAATCTGTCATTGTCTACTGTGCCCTGTTCACCCATCTTTAAACTTCTTCCTTCTATAATTTAACTTTTTTTTTTGTTTTAGTTTAGCCACCTACATTTTGTAATACACCCTATTGTCAAAAGTATTGGGACACCTGCCTCTACACACACACACACACATGAACTTTAATGGCATCCCAGTCTTAGTCCATAGGGTTCAGTATTAAGTTGGTCCACCCTTGTCAGCTTCAACTTTTCTGGGAAGGCTGTCCACAAGGTATAGGAGTGTGTTTATGGTGATGTTTGACCATTCTTCCAGAAGCGCAATAGTGAGGTCAGGCACTGATGTTGGACAAGAAGTCCAGGCTCACTGTCTCTGCTCTAATTCACCCCAAAAGTCTTCTGTCGGGTTGAGGTCAGGACCAGTTAAGTGTAAGATTCTGGTACCTTTGGTACCCTTATTTCCCATTTCTACCTTAATATTGCGTCCCACCTTGCTAACTAGGTGGAACGCATACACCTTTAAGAACGATGACATCATCGCCGAGCGCCGCTATGAGCGGCTATTTCAATCGCCGGTTTTCTCTCACTCATTGCTCGTTCAAACCGCATGCTTGACCAGTCTTGTCCTATGCTGCCGGAGCTTCTAGCTATTCCTTTGCCTGAACAAAGCCGGAACCTCGCTACCGATCCCGTATCTCGCTACCGGATCACTCTCTTGCTACTGGACTTTGCTACTACTAACCCAACTTGTGATAAGTACCCCACAGGGGATTTCTTCCTAACTAACTTACACTATCTACCTCTGCATACTAAGGACTGTTACTATGTAAGCACTATTCCTATCATCTGCATAACTTCATAGATTGCTAGCTCTTGAGCCTACCATCATCTACATCATTGCACTAGGTTACTCTCTCTTGTATACTTCATCTGCTGTCCCCTACCACCTGTTACTATACATGATTGCTAAACCTATCTGCATACTACCTATCATCACCTACCACTCTCCTGAATATTACTACTGAGTGCTCACCATTTCTAACGCCTGTCTCTCACCTCTATACTATCATATACATCCTATCACTCCAGGAACATCATATTGAGTGTATGTATATTTGCATAAAACAGGCTGTGCACGGTGATGAGTCCTGAGAGTTGGATATGTTTGTTCAACACATCTCTACATGACTACTGAGTGTAATAATTCTGCAGCTGCAAATCCATTCACTAACAAAAAACGCAAGAGCGTTACAGATTGAACGAGCCTTAAAATATGGATTCAGCAGAATTACCCACTCAAGTTATGCAGTTAAAACAACAAGTAGATGCATTGATACTTGCCCTTACAGAGGTAAAAAACGAAAATCAGGCTTTGAGACAGCAGGTTGGCCGTCTCGCACAGCTCTCTGCTGCTCAGCCCCGTGAGCCTAAGATAAACCCTCCTCTAGTGTTTACAGGTTATCGGAAAAAATTTAGTGAATTTAAAAACGCATGTCAATTGCTTTTCTTGTTAAAACCTCGTACCTACCCTACTGACCAAATTAAAGTCTGTACCACTATTTCCTATCTGACGGGTGATCCCCATGCCTGGGCAGACTCTCTTTTTGAGAAAGATGATCCACTTCTCAACTCCTATCCTTTATTCCTAGCGCAACTCGCTAGTTTATAAGAAGACCCCAATAGGCAGAGTACTGCTGATACCCAATTGAGGGCTTTAAAACAAGGAAGGAGACCTGTTGAAGACTTTGTGGCAGAGTTCAAAAGATGGACCCTTGATTCAGGGTGAAATGATACATCTCTAAGAACTCAGTTCAGACTCGGCCTATCAGAAGCCGTTAAAGACGAGCTCGCCCGAGCGGATTTACCTGACACCTTGGCTGCCCTGATACAGACCAGTATCAATATTGACAGACGACTGCGAGAAAGAAAGGCTGAGAAGATGGGATTGCCATTGTCCAGTCCTTCTCGGATGTCGGCTGTTGACCCTACTCCTATGTTTGCCAGGAGAAGATCCGAACATCTCTGCATGTACTGCGCCTCCCCGGATCATTTGTTAAGCGGCTGTCCCCTTGTCCGCAAAAAAGAGGGTGAGTGTTCAAATGTCTTGCTAGGGGGACTAACGACTTCCTTTTCTAATCCTTATCTTTTTATTCATTTGACATTACAGTGGGACCAAACTAGGATCACCACCAAGGCTATGATCGACACAGGATCTTGTGGAAACTATATCGATACTTGTTTTGCTACCTTAAATAAAATACCTATTATTTCAAAACTCAAACCTGTCTCTGTTAGTTTCATTAACGGTATTCCGTTATCCTCTGGTCCAATCACCAATCAGACACAAGCACTCCTTGTCACTGCCAATGAGTCTCATATGGAGACTACCACTTTTGATGTACTAACCTCACCACATTTTCCCATTATTTTGGGACTTCCCTGGTTACACATACATCAACCAATCATTGATTGGAAAACAAGAACTCTAACCTTCTCTTCTCACTATTGCGAAACCACGTGTAATCTCTCATCATATGGAAAGATCCATGGCGGGATACGAACAGGCTGATGGAGGCTCTTGGCGCAGTCGCCCCCTTTTGAACCAGATGACTATACCTTTTCTATCCCTGGGAACTATATTCACAAGCAATTTCAGCTGCAATATCCATAATACCATTGTTTTACACTGGAATATACTCTACTATCGGATACACTACAAATCTGGGGGGAACTTTTCCATCTAACGTTACAAGACATCAATATCTACTGCTATAAGGGGACTGGGTCCCAATATGGTCTAAGATTAGACAGAAGGATACAAAGACCTTCATGTGATACAGCCAATAGCAGCCTCCATATCACTACTCTGATCCCGACCTGAATCCTCGATAGATTCCAGTGTGGGAATTTGAGGTGGCCCATTCCACCAGTTTTTGGGCCTTTTTTCTCCCTCTTCACTTCCCGCCTATTTTTTACTACTCTATGATCAATATGATATACTGATACTGATGACCACGGATCACACGGTTTTTCTGCATTTTGAGAGAGATAACAATTGTATATTAGCGTCTGAGGTCCAGAAGAAGCTAAGGCGAAACGCGTCGACCTCTTCAGACCACGATCCTAATACTCACAAAGTGTAACTACTACAATATCTGTGTATCTAATATTTTGACCTATAGATATGATGAATGTTCTTATTTCAAATAATATGTATGTCATTGTATAGTTTTGCTTCTTGAACTTTTGTTCTATTTTTTAAAAAAAACTTTGGTGAAATAAAAGAATATATGTTTTTTATACTTATGGTAGTCTTTTGCCTACTTAATATGTGCCTTTAAAGTCCACTAAACCTTTATCTCCCTGAGCAAACTTGTTTTGTATCATGGAGTTCCTTTTTCTCTAATTAATAGGATTATGGCACACAAGGGTCAGCTCAACCAAAAACCCCCCTCATCTCTAAGAACTCAGTTCAGACTCGGCCTATCAGAAGCCGTTAAAGACGAGCTCGCCCGAGCGGATTTACCTGACACCTTGGCTGCCCTGATACAGACCAGTATCAATATTGACAGACGACTGCGAGAAAGAAAGGCTGAGAAGATGGGATTGCCATTGTCCAGTCCTTCTCGGATGTCGGCTGTTGACCCTACTCCTATGTTTGCCAGGAGAAGATCCGAACATCTCTGCATGTACTGCGCCTCCCCGGATCATTTGTTAAGCGGCTGTCCCCTTGTCCGCAAAAAAGAGGGTGAGTGTTCAAATGTCTTGCTAGGGGGACTAACGACTTCCTTTTCTAATCCTTATCTTTTTATTCATTTGACATTACAGTGGGACCAAACTAGGATCACCACCAAGGCTATGATCGACACAGGATCTTGTGGAAACTATATCGATACTTGTTTTGCTACCTTAAATAAAATACCTATTATTTCAAAACTCAAACCTGTCTCTGTTAGTTTCATTAACGGTATTCCGTTATCCTCTGGTCCAATCACCAATCAGACACAAGCACTCCTTGTCACTGCCAATGAGTCTCATATGGAGACTACCACTTTTGATGTACTAACCTCACCACATTTTCCCATTATTTTGGGACTTCCCTGGTTACACATACATCAACCAATCATTGATTGGAAAACAAGAACTCTAACCTTCTCTTCTCACTATTGCGAAACCACGTGTAATCTCTCATCATATGGAAAGATCCTGTCTGTGGTGACAGATGAGATTATACCTCTATGTTACCAGGATTTGTCGGAAGTCTTCCTTGAAAAAAATGCTCAAGTGTTGCCTCCCCATAGGGACTATGATTGTTGTATCGATCTACTCCCTAATAGCAAGTTGCCTTTCGGTCATGTTTATCCTCTTTCACAGGATGATCTCTCTTATCTCAAGGAATACTTGGATGAGAATTTGGCGAAAGGGTTCATCAGACCTTCTACTTCCTCTACTGCTGCAGGACTCTTCTTTGTCCGCAATAAGGATTCAAGTCTCAGGCCTATTATTGATTACAGGCAATTGAATACCATTACAATAAAGGATCGCTATCCCTTGCCCCTCATTCCTGAACTTATTGAACAGGTGCGCGGGGCTACCTACTTTTCGAAATTGGACCTGAAAGGGGCATACAACCTAATCCGAATCCGTGATGAGGATGAATGGAAGACAGCATTCAGAACCAGATACGGATTGTTCGAGTACCTTGTGATGCCATTCGGGTTGTATAATGCTCCCGCAGCCTTTCAACGATTCATAAATGACATCTTCAGAGACTTACTTGATGTCTGTGTTGTAGTATATCTGGACGATATACTTATTTATTCTCAATCTTTATCTGAACACATAAAACATGTAAGACTCGTGTTGTCCAGACTACTTGCACACAACTTATACGTAAAATTAAAAAAATGTTTATTCCATAAAGAAGAAGTACTATTCCTAGGATACATCATATCTAAAAATGGAATCAAAATGGATATGAGCAAGATATCCTGTATTCTAGATTGGCCTGTGCCAACAACTCGTAAAGCATTACAAAGATTCCTCGGATTTTCTAACTTCTATAGGAAGTTCATCAAGAACTTCTCTGCTATTGTGAGACCTCTCACACAACTCACAAGTATAAAAAAAAACATTCAAATGGTCAGAAGAAGCAAATGGAGCTTTCCGCTTGTTAAAATCAAGCTTTACTTCTGCTCCCATACTACGCCATCCAGACCCATCCCTTCAATACATCCTGGAGGTAGATGCGTCAAATATGGCAGTAGGAGCAGTTCTCTCCCAACGACCAACAAATACTTCACCACTTCACCCAGTTGCTTTTTTCTCAAAATCACTAAGCAGCCCCGAGGTGAATTACCCAGTGGGTGAAAAAGAGTTGCTTGCAATAAAATTGGCATTGGAGAATTGGCGACACCTACTTGAGGGTACTCGATTACCAGTTCTCATATACACAGATCATAAAAATCTTCAATACCTTCAGACTAACAAGACTCTTTCCCACCGGCAGGTACGATGGTCCTTATTCTTTTTAAGATTCAACTTTTTGGTGACCTACACTCCTGCAGACAAAAATAAAAAGGCGGATGCGCTGTCACGATTAACCGAGGATAACTACGCCGAAATACCTTCAATTCCTATAATACCCTATGAACGTATTGTCGGTGTTGTTCGTTCCCTGAAGGAAGAGATTTTGCACAGCATAGGATTGGATTCACCTCCACCACAACTAAGTGCTGATGCAGAAGGCTTCCTCTATTACAACGACAAACTTTACATACCCCCTACTATGCGTACCAAGATTTTGGAATTGTCGCATGATGTGCCTATGGCAGGACATATGGGTATGACTAAAACATTTAATTTACTTACTAGGCAGTTTTGGTGGCCTGACATGAAGACGACCGTACAAAAATTTGTTTCTTCTTGTGACATCTGTGCAAGGTCCAAAATTGACACTACAAAACCATCTGGTCTACTTTGTAGTCTACCAATACCCCAGGTTCCATGGGAAGTTGTGTCCTTAGACTTCATAGTAGAACTACCACCTTCCAAAGGATTTAACACCATCCTAGTGTCAGTGGACCATCTGACCAAGATGGCACATTTCATTTCTATTCGAAGATTACCCTCATCCAAGCAAACAGCGGAATTGCTAGTGAAACATGTCTTTAAGTTACATGGTATTCCAAAGACCCTTCTGTCTGACCGTGGTTCACAGTTCATCTCCAAGTTTTGGCAAGCTCTATGTCAGATACTACGAATAGAGCGAAAACTTACTTCTCCTTACCACCCTCAGACAAACGGACAGACAGAAAGAGTCAACCAGTGCATTGAGCAATATCTACGTTGCTATACCTCATACCTACAGGACGATTGGGTGGACCTCCTCCCGCTGGCGGAATTCGCTTATAACAACGCAACCCACAGTACTACTAAGCAAAGTCCATTCTACTTGAACTATGGGTTTCATCCCACTCTTCTTCCACCACGCATACCCAGTGGCCTCTGATTATCTCACCCAAATAAAGGACTCTCTGGGTTTACTCAACACCACCATATCACATGCCCATAGTCAACAAAAAAGGTACTACGACCTACGTAGAAAACCCTCTCCTCAATATGGTATTGGGGATCTTGTTTGGCTATCTACAAAAAATTTGAGATTAAAGATCCCTAGTAAAAAACTTGGACCTTTACTTCTGGGACCCTTCCCAATTAAGAAACTCATTGGAAAAGCTGCAGTGCAACTCACCTTACCGGCAGATCTCAAAATACATCCCATCTTTCATGTGTCGCTACTAAAACCACATGTTCCTAACCAAGGAATAAGGCCTACCATCTTGCATCCACCTCCAGTACAAGTTGAAGGAGGAGAAGAATATGAGATCAAGGAGATTCTGGATTCTCGTATCCACAGAGGAAGACTCCAATATCTCATAAGATGGAAGAACTATGGATCCCAAGACGACACCTGGTTGGATACTGCTGATGTTCACGCACCTAGGCTTATACGAACATTTCACTCGAAATACCCGGAAAAACCAGTGCTATAGGCCTTCCGGAGCCGGCCTTAAGGGGGGTTACTGTAAGATTCTGGTACCTTTGGTACCTTTATTTCCCATTTCTACATTAATATTGCGTCCCACCTTGCTAACTAGGTGGAACGCATACACCTTTAAGAACGATGACATCATCGCCGAGCGCCGCTATGAGCGGCTATTTCAATCGCCGGTTTTCTCTCACTAATTGCTCGTTCAAACCGCATGCTTGACCAGTCTTGTCCTATGCTGCCGGAGCTTCTAGCTATTCCTTTGCCTGAACAAAGCCGGAACCTCGCTACCGATCCCATATCTCGCTACCGGATCACTCTCTTGCTACTGGACTTTGCTACTACTAACCCAACTTGTGATAAGTACCCCACAGGGGATTTCTTCCTAACTAACTTACACTATCTACCTCTGCATACTAAGGACTGTTACTATGTAAGCACTATTCCTATCATCTGCATAACTTCATAGATTGCTAGCTCTTGAGCCTACCATCATCTACATCATTGCACTAGGTTACTCTCTCTTGTATACTTCATCTGCTGTCCCCTACCACCTGTTACTATACATGATTGCTAAACCTATCAGCATACTACCTATCATCACCTACCACTCTCCTGAATATTACTACTGAGTGCTCACCATTTCTAACGCCTGTCTCTCACCTCTATACTATCATATACATCCTATCACTCCAGGAACATCATATTGAGTGTATGTATATTTGCATAAAACAGGCTGTGCACGGTGATGAGTCCTGAGAGTTGGATATGTTTGTTCAACACATCTCTACATGACTACTGAGTGTAATAATTCTGCAGCTGCAAATCCATTCACTAACAAAAAACGCAAGAGCGTTACATCAAGTTCCTCAATCCCAAACATGCTCATCCATGTCTTTTTGGAGCTTGCTTTGTCCAAATCATTTGGTAAAAAGGGGATTATGGTGAGGTTGTTTTTCAGGGATTGGGCCTGGCCCCATAGTTTCAGTGAAGGTAACTCTTAAGGCATCAGCATATCAAGACATTTTTTACAATTCAATGCTCCCAACTTTGTGGGAACAGTTTAGGAATGGCCCCTTCCTGTTCCAACATGACTGCGCACCAGTGCACAAAGCAATGTCCATAAAGACAAGGATAAGATAGATGCCATAGATAGATGAATAGATGTCAAAAATGGGGAACTATCATGCAGTCCATCTTGGGCTAAGGCCTTCCACCACTTTCTGGCTGGTTTGAATTGGCAAATCTTCTAATGCATACAGTTCACAGATGGTGGTACACTAGTTTTTCCAACTCAGATTTGGGGAAAAAGATAAAGTCATGCCTCAAGTATCTCATTTTTACAGAACATTTGTATCATGTTTTATGTAAAGCGGATTTATACCTGTTTTTTTTTGTTTTTTTTTTTTTTAAAGGGATCGTCCATTGCCCATCCTCCTCTGTATTTAAAATGGCAAATAGTTTTTTTTTTAACCGGTTGCCGACCGCCGCACGACTATATACTGCGGTGGTCAGCCCCGGCCAGGCAGAGTGACGTATCGGTACGTCACTCGCCTGTCACTGACTTGCGAGCCTATAGCGAGCGGGCGCGCGCCCGCCGAGGCGCGCGCCCGCCGCGGCTCGTTCACAGGCAAGTCAGTGCGTGTGACCGGCGGACTCGATGTCCGCCGGCCACACTACGATCGCTCCTGTGAAGGGAGAAAGACAGAGCAGCTTGTGTAAACAAGCTGCCTGTCAGTTCTCCCTGTGTAAAAGTAAAGATCTGACCGTTCTACTATGTAGAACGGTTGATCTTTGCTTTTACACCAATAGCAATGTCCCTACACAGTAGAAAGCACGCCCCTAGGACACACTTAACCCCTCCCTTCCCAATAAAGTTAACCCCTTCCCTGCCAGTGTCATTTTTGCAGTAACAGTGCATATGTATAGCACTGATTACTGCAGTAATGTCACTGGTAACCCCAAAAGTGTCAAAAATGTCAGTCAAGGGTCCGATCTGTCCGCCGCAATGTCGCAGTACCGAAAAAAAAATCGCAGATCGCCGCCATTACGCGTTAAAAAAAAAAACACCAAAAATGACAAAAATCTTTCTCTTTGTTAGTAAACGCGATAACTTTTGCGCAAACCAATCAAAATACGCTTTTTGCGCTTTTTTTACCAAACATAGGTAGCATAAAACAAATTGGCCGAAAAATGTTAAAAAATTTTGATTTTTACTTTTTTTTTTGGGGAATTTCATATAAAAAAATGTGAAAAATATTGTTATTTTTGCAAAATTTACGCTCTTTTTTTGTTTATAGCGCGTGATCAAAAAATCGCACAGGTGATCAAATACCACCAAAAGAAAGCTCTGTTTGTGGGAAAAAAAGGACGTCAAATTCGTTTAGGTACAGCGTCGCACGACCGCGCAATTGTCCGTTAAAGTCACGCAGTAAAAAATCGCAAAAAAACCCCTGGTCCTTTAGCAGCCAAATCCTCCGGGGCTTAAGTGGTTAAATACCTTTTTTTTCCATGTAGTATGGAGCGCCTCCAGCTCCAGCTGCCAAGGTGCTGACATCACTAAGTGATTCCCATGGACTAATGGGATATTGGTGTCATCTATCCCAGGAGTTCAGGGGAATCGCTTAGTACCGAAATCTTGCTCGATTTACATTGCATTACTGCGCACGTGCGAGATCAGGAGGTGCATGCTGGGTAGCAAGCTGCACAGAATCCCAGAAATGAAGAGAAGAGGGCTTCAGATGCCCGCAGCAGAGATGGAACCTGGCTGTTTCCGAGATCTGGTTAGTTTTCCATAATTTAAAACAACTAAAAAGATCACATATATGACATTATCTAAATGTTGCAGTATACATGTACACAATTACAGAGTGTTTAAAAATAATGATTTTGGGCACTGGAACTTTAAATATATTATTTTATAATGAAGGTATTGTACTGTGGTATTGGGTTATGTAACCTAAGTGTGCAGATTATTACTAAGTAAACACCTACCTTTAAAAAAAGCCAACCAGTCATCCATTTCACAAATCTCCCTGGCCACGAGACATGCTGGTAGAGGTTAGTGTTCACTACTCCAGGATCCACTGCATTAGCAGTTACATAGCAACCTTCTTTAGTAAGCTGATGTTGTAAATAGTACGTGAACAGGACAAGGGCAAGCTTACTCTGCGCGTATGCACCATGGGATGAGTAACGGTGGCTGTGTAAAGAACAAAGATAAAATAGCATAAACAAGTAAATAAGTTATTTTTAAAATAAGCACAAAATTTTTATATATTTGAAACTTTTATTCACTCTTCTACAATGTGGTCTATATATGTTCCTATATACAAGTGATAATAGTACAAATATAAAAGGTCACCTCCTGCTGCATTTCCATTTTCTCTGCTGAGCTCAGAAATCGGTCATATCGACAAAGAGAAAAAGCTTTTCGGTCAGGCTAGAGAAAGTGAAACAGCTTATGTTAAGCCTTCAAAGTGTTCTTAAGACATTTAACCGGATTAGGGAAGAAAGTTTGCTGTACAGCACATTTAATAAGAAAAACTTTAGGAGAGCAAACAAAATAAAATCCTGAAAAGTAATATAGACCATAATCAGCAAACACTTTGTCGACAACACTGGTCTCTCACAAAAAAACTTGAAAGCTATGGTGGTTCTTGGATCCTTCTAATGGCCATTAAATTTTCATTTTAGTATTATTAGTATTTAGTATTATTTGGGTAATTGTTCAAAAATTAAATGTATCCTTCTAACCATGGCAACACTATTCAGTTTGTAGGGATAACCACTTATAATCCCGAATTAGCAATGACCCATTTTATGAAATGTGGCTTCCAGTGTTTTCTGCTGTGACAGTTTCATCCTTGGTTGGAGAATTGCATGAGTATTAGTCATCCCTAGGTTTGGAAATTAAAACGCCACATCCCAACTTTAACATGCAACATACAGAGCCACTAGTGTAGGACTTTTCAAGGTGCTAGTATAATGAAAACATAAGCATAGCCATCAGAATACCAATATAAAAACAATTTTTATTTATATTTGTCTATATTTTGTCTTGTTCATAAAATATAAAATATGCAAAATTCTCGCATGTTGGGTGGCATAAATGTATGTTCTACTCATACTACCGGGTCCTTTAACGTGTCAATATGATGAAAACATATAAGCTAAAAATCATTCTAAAAACTATTTTTATATACAATTGTCTCTAAAATTATTTTTTAAAACATATAAATAAATGCAAAATTTGCATATGCTTAGGTAGCACTAATATACAGTATGTTCTACCCACAAAGCCTTACATAGTCCACTACATAGGTTGTAAAATGCTGTTAGTAACATAAGCTGATTTCTCTTTTAGAATGGACCAATAACAGTTAGTACAATGGTGGCACCACGTTACGTGCTTCTTAGACACAATCTACTTGCTCTGACAGCATAGGATAATATAGTACAAATTGTTCATGTGTGGCACCATGTGCATGCACTGTAAAGGAAATTTGTACATCTTGTATATTACTGTATTTTATTTTGTATGTATTGCACATTGCACTCATTGTGCACACAGCACTAATAATGTTTTCATTACATGTTTGCATTCTTTCGAATCCCGATTAGAATTAGCCTGCCTATGTTACGCCCCTTGTAACCATAAAAGTACAATTGTAATATAAATGTGTTTCCCAAGTAATCATGTGTATAAAAGCCTTCAATTGCATCAAATAGAACAAAACAGTTATTTTGGAAAGATGCGGAGTGTGTCTTTTTGTGTCTGTTTCCTACTGCAGTAGTTATTAATTTGGAACCACTAATCGATAAAATGATAGGAGTTGCCTATCTATAAAATGTCCAGAACAGATAGCGAGACTTGCCAAGGATTGAATTCACAGGTGACCCTGAGAATCCAAAACGAGGAGCTTGAGACTGTCAGGGAATTTCGGCTAATCAGCCAGCTGAGGCAAGCTTTTTCACATGGGGACTGTGGGGAACACCACAGGCGGCCCGGATACATAGTTTTTGGGAGCAATCCATGTTGTTCTCTTAACACCTTCATACCAAACATTCGTATCATGTTTTACTTAAATAAATTATATATATATATATATATATATATATATATATACACATATATATATATATATATATATATATATATATATATATATATATATATATATATATATATATATACAGTGGGTACGGAAAGTATTCAGACCCCCTTACATTTTTCACTCTTTGTTATATTGCAGCCATTTGCTAAAATCATTTAAGTTCATTCTTCTTCCTCATGAATGTACACATAGCACCCCATACTGACAGAAAAACACAGAATTGTTGACATTGTTGCAGATTTATTAAAAAAGAAAAACTGAAATATCACATGTTCCTAAGTATTCAGACCCTTTGCTCAGTATTAAGTAGAAGCCCCCTTTTGATCTAATACAGCCAGGAGTCTTTTTGGGAAAGATGCAACAAGTCTTTCACACCTGGATTTGGGGATCCTCTGCCATTCCTCCTTGCAGATCCTTTCCAGTTCTGTCAGGTTGAATGGTAAACGTTGGTGGACAGCCATTTTTAGGTCTCTCCAGAGATGCTCAATTGTGTTTAAGTCAGGGCTCTGGCTGGGCCATTCAAGAACAGTCACAGAGTTGTTGTGAAGCCACTCCTTCGTTATTTTAGCTGTGTGCTTAGGGTCATTGTCTTGTTGGAAGGTAAACCTTCGGCCCAGTCTGAGGTCCAGAGCACTCTGGAGAAGGTTTTTGTCCAGGATATCCCTGTACTTGGCCGCATTCATCTTTCCCTCGATTGCAACCAGTCGTCCTGTTCCTGCAGCTGAAAAACACCCCCACAGCATGATGCTGTCACCACCATGCTTCACTGTTGGGACTGTATTGGACAGGCGATGAGCAGTGCCTGGTTTTCTCCACACATACCGCTTAGAATTAAGGCCAAAAAGTTCTATTTTGGTCTCATCAGACCAGAGAATCTTATTTCTCACCATCTTGGAGTCCTTCAGGTGTTTTTTAGCAAACTCCATGCGGGCTTTCATGTGTCTTACACTGAGGAGAGGCTTCTGTCGGGCCACTCTGCCATAAAGCCCGACTGGTGGAGGGCTGCAGTGATGGTTGACTTTCTACAACTTTCTCCCATCTCCTGACTGCATCTCTGGAGCTCAGCCACAGTGATCTTTGGGTTCTTCTTTACCTCTCTCACCAAGGCTCTTCTCCCCCGATAGCTCAGTTTGGCCGGACGGCCAGCTCTAGGAAGGGTTCTGGTCGTCCCAAATGTCTTCCATTTGAGGATTATGGAGGCCACTGTGCTCTTAGGAACCTTAAGTGCAGCAGAAATCTTTTTGTAACCTTGGCCAGATCTGTGCCTTGCCACAATTCTGTCTCTGAGCTCTTCAGGCAGTTCCTTTGACCTCATGATTCTCATTTGCTCTGACATGCATTGTGATCTGGAAGGTCTTATATAGACAGGTGTGTGGCTTTCCTAATCAAGTCCAATCAGTATAATCAAACACAGCTGGACTCAAATGAAGGTGTAGAACCATCTCAAGGATGATCAGAAGAAATGGAAAGCACCTGAGTTAAATATATGAGTGTCACAGCAAAGGGTCTGAATACTTAGGACCATGTAATAATTTCAGTTTTTCTTTTTTAATAAATCTGCAACAATGTCAACAATTCTGTGTTTTTCTGTCAGTATGGGGTGCTATGTGTACATTCATGAGGAAGAAGAATGAACTTAAATGATTTTAGCAAATGGCTGCAATATAACAAAGAGTGAAAAATGTAAGGGGGTCTGAATACTTTCCGTACCCACTGTATATATACACATATATATATATATATATATAGTGAGGAAAGGAATTATTTGATCCCCTGCAGATTTGTGTCACCCGTGGACGCGGCCTTGATGACATCACATGTATGCTCAGTATGCTCCTGGGGCGGAGCATACGTGTGAGCTCATCGCGGCAGGCCTGTTTTCATTCACCGCTTGTGATTATCAGCCTCATTGTAGGGGCAATTCTTATTTTTAATAAACATAACTTGTATATAAATGCTGTAGTACTCTCCCTGTTTAAATTTTATATATACATGCATGGAGAGCGGCTCTTTAAAATGGATGTTTGTGTTCATTTTCAACAGCGAGAGTGCTACAGCAGCAATATTCTATCATTGAAGCTTCCATTGTGGAGATTACATGCATGCTTGTTTGATCTCTGTAACCGAGATACTTGCTTTCTGGTAAGAGGCTGCTTTTTTTTTTCTAAGAAGCACGTTTGGAGCACTTTTTGGAGTGACATTTTGTCCATGAGCACTGAGTGGGTTTTTTCCTCGGCGCACTTATATTGGACATATATTTATGCCACATAAGTTGATCCAATGCACTTTGAGTTTGATTACCCACTGATGTATATGATTTAATATTACATGTTTGTGCACTTGTACTTTATTCCTGTATATATATTATTTTTCTTGCTGGTAATTAGTGATACACTTAGCAATTTTCACAATGTTATATCATTACTTAAAGGAACAGTGCACCATTTTTTATACATTCTTTAAACTTGTCTATATGTTTACTGATTGATTCTCTCCTTTTGCCTTTAGTGATCAACGAATCAATTATCTTTTACGAGTTTGGCCTGTGTCTGTGGCTGGCCTGGTTTTTTGATAAATTCCCCTTCCATTCAAGTCTCCCCTATAAAATTCTAAAGGACCAATTGACAAATACTTCCCTGCCCCATCTCCCTATAAATAAATACATTTATAAATAAATAAGTCGCAGACAGGGAGTTTTTTTGACTGAGCAAGCGTTAAAGCAATTGAGTTCAACAGTTTAACTAAAGTAGTAAGAATATGCAACAAAAAGAACTGTGCTTCACTCCAGAAAGACTGAAAGCAAATCAACATTTTGTAAGTTATTTTTAATGACGTTTGATCCCCACTCTATTTACCCTCTAATATGCTCCCTTTACCCTTTCTTCTCATATGAGTGTCCTCTGTTCTCAAATTCTCCTTACTTTACCCCTCCTCTCCACCTCACAGCTTATACACTATATTTTCAAAAGTATTGAGACGCCTGCCTTTACACACACATGAACTTTAATGGCATCCCAGTCTTAGTACGTAGGGTTCTGTATTGAATTGGCCCACCCTTTGCAGCTATAACAGCTTCCACTCTTCTGGGAAGGCCGTCCACAAGGTTTAGGAGTGTTTCTAGGAATGTTTGACCGTTCTTCCAGAAGCGCATTTGTGAGGTTAGGCACTGATATTGGATGAGAAGGCCTGGCTCACAGTCTCCGCTCTAATTCATCCCAAAGGTGTTCTTGTCAGGTTGAGGTCAGGACTATGTGCAGGCCAGTCAAGTTCCTCCACCCCAAACTCGCTTATCCATGTCTTTATAGACCTTGTTTTTGTACTTGTGTGCAGTCATGTTGGAACAGGAAGGGGCCATCCATAAACTGTTCACCCCATGTTTTGAGCAATAAATTGTCAGAAATATCTTGGTATGCTGACGCCTTAAGGCCCCTTTCACACAGGCGGACCGTTCAGATCTGCCTGTCAGTTTTTTTTTGGAGGATCTGAACGGTCACCCCATGCATTTCTATGGGGCATCGGATGTCAGCGGAGACATGTCCGCTGACATCCGATCGGTCAAATCTGCGGATGGGATCGGATGAGAACAGACAGTCCGTTCCCATCCGATTCCCCCATAGAGATGCATGGGGACCTGACAGCTCTGTCTCCGCACACAGCACGGAGACACAGCTGTCATCCTCCTGCTCAGCAGGGGATCGGCGGATTGATCCCCTGCTGAGAAAAACGGAGTCCGCCTGACGGACTTCAAATGTGAAAGGGCCCTAAGAGTTCCCTTCACTGGAACTAAGGGGCCAGGCCCAATCCCTGAAATAAAATAAAAAAAACCCACACCATTATTCCCCCTCCACCAAATGATTAGTGCACAAAGTAAGGTCAATGAAGACATAGATGAGCGAGTTTGGGATGGAGGAACTTGACTGGCCTGACCTCAACCCGGTAGAACATCTTCTGGATGAATTCGAGTGGAGACTGCAAGCCAGCATCAGTGCCTGACCTCACAAATGCGCTTCTGGAAAAATGGTCAAACATTGCTATAGACACACTCCTAAACCTTGTGGACAGCCTTCCCAGAAGAGTTGAAATTGGGCCAACTCAATATTGAACCCTACGGCCATTAAAGTTCATGTGCGTGTATAGGCAGGTGTCCCAATACTTTTGACAATATAGTGTATATATCACTCTCACTCCTACCCTTTCTCTATTACTGCAATCGTCACATCAATGTGTGCATGCTCATATACAGTGGCGTGCAAAAGTTTTAGGAAGGCGTGAAAAAAAATGCTGTAAATTAAGAATGCTTTCAGAAAAGCTCTGTTTTTGGATCCCCTTCTCTTCTCTATCTACACCTCCTCTCTTGGTCACTTGATAACCTCCCAAGGGTTCCAATACATCTCTACATCAATGACATCCAAATCTAGTTCTCTATTCCCAGACTTGTATAAAGTACTCGAAATTTCTACTTGAGTAAAAGTACAAGTGCTCGATCAAAAAGTTACTTAAGTGGAAGTACTAAAGTATTCAACATTTTTTTTACTTAAGTATTGCAAGTAGTTTTTTCAAAAAAATTGCTACTTAAGTACTAAAAGTAAAAAGTACCAGTAGTTTTGAAAAAAAAATTCTACTCAAGTACTGAAAGTAGAAGTACTGTGTTATGTAGTTATTAAAGAAAGAAGTCAAAAGTTTGAACATCATATTGTTTTTTATTATTTCAAATGATTTATTCAAATGATTAACCTAAAGGACAATCACAATTCCTTAGGCTGTAACTTTTT
The DNA here is from genome assembly GCF_965119305.1 of Pelophylax lessonae. Lineage (NCBI taxonomy): Eukaryota > Metazoa > Chordata > Amphibia > Anura > Ranidae > Pelophylax > Pelophylax lessonae. Next base: position 186,468,336 of record NC_138769.1, read on the forward strand.
GTAAACATAAAACAGATAAAGTATTTCCCTCCCTTCCCCTTTTAAAGCATCCCTCCTTCTCTTCCCTGCATGTTTTTTTTTTCTCCGCAGCTTATTGGTGCGCAAAATCATATATAAACCAATGTGATATACAACAATATATTCCAATAATGAAATAAAGGAAGAGTGTATGAAATCTAAGTCAATAAAAAGTTCAAAATATTGTGAATCTTCAAATATATATATGTGATAAAACAAGATGAATATAATTTCATATCTGCTGTTAATGGGAAAGAACCTCCCAACCAGGGCCGGCCTTAGGTGTTCAAGCGCCCTGTGCGAGCTGATCCTGTGGCGCCCCCACCAGCGCCCTGCACATTTTTTCTTGCACTTTTTTTGCACTTCATTTGACTTTTCTTTTTTATGATCACTACAAACTTAGCCCCCCTTACATTAGAGATCCCCCTTACAACAGAAACCCCCCAACGGAGCCCCCTTACAACAGAAACCCCCCACAGAGGCCCCACTTACATTAGAGACCCCCCACACAGAGCACCCTTACAGCAGAGACCCCCCCAGCCCCCACAAAGAGCCCCCTTTACATCAGAGACCCCCCACACAGAGCCCCCCTTACATCAAAGACCCCCCACACAGAGCCCCCTTACATCAGAGACTCCCATACAGAGCCCCCTTTACATCAGAGACCCCCCCCCACACAGAGCTCCCCTTACATCAGAGACCCCAACACAGAGCCCCCTTACATCAGAGACCATCCCCACACAAAGCCCCCTTACTTTAGAGACCCCTCACACAAAGCCCCCCTTACATCAGAGCCCCCCACACAAAGCCCCCCTTACATCAGAGACCCCAACACAGAGCCCCCTTACATCAGAGACCATCCCCACACAAAGCCCCCTTACTTTAGAGACCCCTCACACAAAGCCCCCCTTACATCAGAGACCCCAACACAGAGCCCCCTTACATCAGAGACCATCCCCACAGAGCCCCCCTTACATCAGAGCCCCCCATAGAGCCCCCCACAGAGCTCCCCTTACATCAGAGCCCCTCCACACAGAGCTCCCCTTACATCAGAGCCCCCCACATCAGAGCCCTCCCACACAGAGTCCCCCTTACATCAGAGACCCCCACACAGAGCCCCCTTACATCAGAGACCCCCACACATCAGAGACCCCCACACAGAGACCCCCCCACATCAGAGACCCCCACACAGAGACCCCCCACACAGAGCCCTCTTACACCAGAGACCCCCCACACAGAGCCCCCTTACATCAAAGACCCCCCACACAGCGCCCCCTTACATCAGAGACCCCCCACACAGAGCCCCCTTACATCAAAGACCCCCCACACAAAGCCCCCTTTACATCAGAGACCCCCCACACAGAGCCCCCCTTACATCAAAGACCCCCCAACACAGAGCCCCCTTACATCAGAGACCATCCCCACACAGAGCCCCCTTACATCAAAGACCCCCCACACAGCGCCCCCTTACATCAGAGACCCCCCACACAGAGCCCCCTTACATCAAAGACCCCCCACACAAAGCCCCCTTTACATCAGAGACCCCCCACACAAAGCCCCCTTACACCAGAGACCCCCCACACAGAGCCCCCTTACATCAAAGACCCCCCACACAAAGCCCCCTTTACATCAGAGACCCCCCACACAGAGCCCCCTTACATCAAAGACCCCCCACACAAAGCCCCCTTTACATCAGAGACCCCCCACACAGAGCCCCCTTACATAAGAGACCCCCCACACAAAACCCCCTTACTTTAGAGATCCCTCACACAAAGCCCCCCTTACATCAGAGACCATCCCCACAGAGCCCCCCTTACATCAGAGCCCCCCCATAGAGCCCCCCACAGAGCTCCCCCTACATCAGAGCCCCTCCAAACAGAGCTCCCCTTACATCAGAGCCCCCCACAACAGAGCCCTCCCACACAGAGTCCCCCTTACATCAGAGACCCCCCCACACAGAGCCCCCTTAACCAAGATGGCCGCCAGTGCCTCGATCGCACTGCGCATGCGCACGTGCCTCTACTGCTCGGCCGCCAGAATCCCCGCCTCCCAGCGCTGAGACGTCAGCGAATGGAGACAAGGAGGGGGGAGCGGAGTGGCTGAAGGCCGCCACACATGTCAGAGCACCAAGAGGCGCATGTGGGAGCACTCCACGCCGGCCCAGCGGAAGCCTGGAGCGGAACAACGCTACCAAAATGGCCAGAGACCGGGTACCCATGAAAAAGGGGGGTATCTTTACCTTTGCCTTCCTATAGAAAAGGGGAGGGGAGGGGGGAAGGCAGAATAGGGAGGATAATTGAAAGAGTAGGAGAGAGCAGTAAGGAGGGAAACCAAACAAAAAAGAAAAAGGGAAAGGCAGAGAAAAGTAACGAGTAACGATGCAGCACAAAAAAAAAAGTATCGGAGTAGAAGTATCGAAATCATCGAAAAAATGTAGTGAAGTAAAAGTAGAAGTAGGAGAAAAAAATTCTACTCTAGGAAAGTACAGATACTGCATTTCGGTACTTAAGTACAGTACTTAAGTAGTTCTACTTCGTTACTATACATCTCTGTCTATTCCTCACCTTTATTCTTTAGTCTCCTCTTGCATTACTAACTGACATATCAGCATGGATGTGACACCACTTCCTCAAACCAAATCATTCTAAAACTGAGCTTGTAATATTCCACCCCACATGTGCCCTCCTCCCTAACTTCTCCATCAAGATCAATAATACAACTATCAGTCCCCCCCCCTCATGCCAGGATACTAGGTGGAATCCTAGACTCTGACCTGTCCTTTCAGCCCAAAATCCAAACACTGTCAAAAGCTTGTAGACTTCAACTTCTTTATTCTCCCTTATTATTCCCCACCCTAACTATTACAACTCCCTTTTCGTAGGCTTACCTCTACACAGGCTATCCTTCCTACAGTCTATCATGAATGCTGCTGCCAGACTCATCCACCTTACCAACTAGTCAGTGTCATCCACCCCTCTCTGCCAGTCCCTACACTGGCTTTTGTTTGCCCAGTGAATTCAATTCAAAATACTAACAACAACATACAAAGTAATGCACAAGTCTGCCCTGAGTTACATCACCAATCTTGTCTCAAAATGTCATCCATAAAATCCTCTCCACTCCTCCATGACCTCCTGCTCTCTAGCTCTCTTGTCTCCTCCTCCTATACTCATCTCCAGAGCCTTTCTCATCCTCTGGAACTTTCTACCTCAATCTGTCTGGCTATCTCCTACTCTGGACACCTTTAGGCCACATTGATCCCTAAAAAATCATCTCTTCAGGGAAGCCTATTCTGCCTCCACCTAACAACTGAACTTTTAATTCTTCCATCAGCTCATTCCTCACAGTTGTTAACGTTTGTACTACTTGCTCCACCCTATTAGATTATAAATTCTTATGATCAGGGCCCTCTGAACCCTCTTGTATTTTATTGTACTGCAACTATATTGTACGATCTCCGTTTTTATATTGCAAAGGGACGCGTAAGCTGTTGGCGCTATATAAATCCTGTATAATAATAATAATAATAATTTTCTGATTGCTATCATTTAGAGATGCACCAACATTTAGACGGCCAAAACATTTCGGGTGAAAATGGTGTTTCTGGCATTTAGATAGAGAAAAGGTGCTGATAATGGTGCTGAAAACGCAAGCGATTTTGCTGTGATTTTACATCAATTTTGATGCAATTTTACTCTGCTTATGGTGTGTTTTTCATAGGTCATGTGACTCAAAAACCGCATCATAAACGTAACATGGGTGCGTTATTGATGTGTTCTTGCTGCATTTTTAATGCATTTCAACTGGGAGGTGCATTTTTGGTGTGATTTTTTTCTAACTGACCAAAAATGCAGCCAGCAGGATTTTTAACACCACAATGGAAGCGCAATGGACCAGTGTAAAGACATACATAGAATTTAAAGGGATGCATTTTTCCTGAGCTTTTCTTGCACTAAAGGTGCCGATAATGGCCAACAATAAATTCATATTCATTTAACTTCATGATAATAAATAAAAAGTAGAATATAATACAATTATATATAAAAATATATATATTTTTTAAAAAACTGTTTCGGTTTCGGTCAAGTGCATCTGGAATTTTGAGTTTCGGCACCAAAATTTCCATTCAGTGCACTTCTTCTTTCAGTTATTGCACATCATATTTGTTCTTTGCAGTGCTCTATCAAATGCAAATAGTTAAAACAATCTGGTTCTAACTCTCTTGCCTTCAATTGTAACTATACTGTCTCCCTTTATTTTGAAAAGTAATGTGCAATCAATTGGTTCAATATACTGTTAGGCCTCTTGCACTTGAAGCTTGAAAGAGCTCAGTTTAGCGTTTTTTTTTTTTTACAGATCTAAAATACAGACATCACACAGGCACGTAAACAAGCGCTACGTATTCTTAAGTGAAAAAAACATTAGAAAAATCTGAATTCAAAGTCAGTATTTTACGCTGGCATGTGCAAATATGCTCATATAAGCATACATATTAATGAATGTCTTGTTCGTGTTAATGTGCAAATGCGAATATACTCTACGCGCAAATATGTGCAAATATGCGCATAAACAGATGCCTGAAATTACATCCAGAAATGCTAATGCTTAAACATTAGTAGGCCTAAATCCTGTAAAATACTAATAATAATATATAAATTGAGACTGGATATTTCCTAGCACTTCCCTTAACTATGGCGGACATGTAGGTGTCCATTACCCTATAGGCAGGAGAGATAAAACATAGCTAAAATTTTATAGGAAAGCAGATCAATATACTTACTAAACAGAATTATTCAGCACAAATAAAGTTGAAATCCTTGCAAACCAGTAAATATAAACTTTTAGTTCATATATTCAAACTATAATAGCTGCTGAAAGATTTTTAATTCCTGCCAGACAGCCCAGCTAGGTCCTGGTACACACCGCAGACAACTCTTCTGTTAGACCCCTTTCACATGTCAGTTTTTTTGGCGGACAGGATCGGACCATCCACTGCCCTCTATGGAGTGGCAGACGTCAACAGATATGTGTCCCTTGATACCCGCCGACATCGGATCTGATCCTACCTGCTAAAAACAGACTGATGGCGGATCAGATCAGATGACAGTTGGGTGGACCGTCCATAGAGGAAAGCGGGTTGTGTCCGTGTCTGCTCTGCATAAGCGGAGGGACACGGGCCTGCCATCTGCCAGCTCAGCAGGGATCAGCAGACAGATTTCCCACTGAGCAGGTGGATCCGCTGCTCGAGGAGCCTAAAGCTGGATACACACTATACAACTTTTGTTGGTAGATTTAATTTAGATTTAGCTTCAACTATGTAGTGCAAGGGCCTGCCTGATTGTATACAAACTGAAAGTGTTTAGGTTTGACTAATTCTATATGGTTTTGGAAAGTCTAAAGGAAAACATTTACAGAAAATTGTATAGCGTGTATCCAGCTTAAGACTATTAACCCCAATCGGAGATTAGATAATGAGGGTGCAGAAACACAATGATGCTGTCATTTCTTTGCTCCCTCCTCAGCATGCCAGTGCAAAGAAACAGATTCCTGACTGGCTTGGACTACTGACCTTTTCTCTGAAAATCTAAATTCTGCTGTGCAGGACAATCAAGAGGCTAATAGCAAAACAGGTTTAAATCCTTAGGCTATGTTTGCTAATTCTATGTAAAAAATACATATAATGGTCTTATAGGAACCATATAACTGAATTGAATTCATTATTGCTTGGAGCTGACAAGAAGGAGAATAATTGGCTGCAATGACTAATTGTGTGCTGAATGCTTATGGCACTTCATTTTAGAGATTCACAAAAGAGGGCACTTTTATGCACAAATCACCTGTTTTCACACAGGGAAAATGCCATTTAAGCTACCTGTGTCAAAATCACATTAATATTCAGTAAGTAATTAGCCAGGAACCTACCAGAACAGCGTGAGGCTGCATACACATACTTGATTAAAGTGGAGCTGAAACTGAACTATATCACCATCCCTTGAATGCTTAAATAGCTGTTTGCTCAGAACATCATTCAGAATTGGCTCACTCTACCTTCTTAGTCTTTTACCAGTTTGCATAACTTTCATAAAAAAAAATGTTCTGCTTTATCGAGAATTGGCACATTTGGAGAGTTAAAATTGCAATCTTAAACCATTAGGTCTGCTTCACACTTAGTGCCGGTTCACATAGGAGCGACGCTACTTTCAGGGGCGACCTCCGAGATCGCGGTGCGAGCAGCGCGCCGCGAACTCGGAGCGGCCGCCATGGACTTCATAACATTGAAGTCTATGGCGGTCGCCTCCTGGTCGCCCCAAAGAAGCTCCGGACCCTTTTTCTAGGTCGGAGCGACCTGTGTCGCTCCTATTAGAACGGGTCCGCAGCTTTCCTATGGGAGGTGACCCGCGGCGACCTGTGAGGCGACCAGGTCGCCTCACAGGTCGCCCTAGTGTGAACCGAGGCTTATACGATTTCAGATGCAACTTGGGTCGCACTAAATCGTACAACAGTTGAAATAACATTGTTTCCAATAGTGCCCGTTCGCAGTGTCTTGCGCTACTTTGGTGCAATGCAGTGCAATTCTGTGGTCTATAGACTTCAATGGAAACGCATCAAAATGCGTTTTTTAATGTGTTTTTGTGTGCAATTTGTGCTGTTTGGGCAGGCACTTGCAGGTGTCCCAACAACCAGAGACCAGGGCCGTCTTTAACACAGGGCAAAAGGGGGAACTGCCCTGGGCCTAGTCATTGTTGTGGGGCCCAAAGCAGCTGCCCCTTGAGCCCCCACTGCCTGCAAATAGGTAATAAGTGGATTTTTGGAGGGCCCAAGTAAATATTTGCCCAGGGTCCAATTAATATTAAAGATGGCTCTGCCAGAGACTCATCAGAAGCAGCATCAGAGCCGGCACCCCTCAGGCTGCATACTTGGATAAGGGTCTGGTATAGATTTTTTTTCAGCATGGGGTTCCACTTAAATTTTATACCAGACTCTTCAGAAGTTTTTTTTTTTGGCATGGATTCCCCTTTAAAATCAATACCAGATCGGATGACTCTTTCACTCTGGCCAGCAGGGGCAACTCATCGTTTTTAAAGAACCGCTGGGTGCCGACTCCTTAACAAACGATGACAGCAGGACTTAGTCACTGGTTCTTAGGAAGCCGGTGGGTTTGAGCTCCCTAACAACCAATGACTCATCCCTGCTGGCTAACAGCAGGGATGAGTCGCAGTAGTAAAACACGCATAAAGAAAGCTGTATCAAAAAACGCACCAAGTTACATTGCAGCTGCACTACAAAATCCCAATGAAAATTGGATCAAAACTGCACTGCATTCATGTGAACCTAGCATTAATCATAAATTGTATGAAGCAGATAATAATTTTGGATAGAGTGTGGAAGGATTAGAATGTCCCTGCTAGAGCATTGCCACTGGGACTGAAAGTGAGGGAATATGTACATTTTGAGTTGCCACCAGAAGAAGAAAGGAGGGGTAATCCTCCAATGAAGACCTATTTTCACATGACAGCTTTCCAGGGGGATTTACTCACTTTGGAGAGAATTTGCTCTTACTTCCTGTTGTGTCTACAGTGTCAGGTAAAATCTCTAAATGGGACACAGATTGCAAACCAAACCATGTCCTACTATATCTAAAATGAAAAAGGTTTTGGCTTTAAAAATACTTTAGGGAGTGCTGCATTAAGACAGCATTAAGACAGTCCATTCATTGTGAAAGCACTGCCAGTGCACCTTAACACTCTCAAAGTTGAGACGTGATCCTTTTATAAATGAAGCACATCACAACGCACTGCAGTACGTATGGGTTGTCTGTTACTGCAAAAGCGTGTCTGTGTATTACTCTAAATAAATGGCACCACACCCTGTGCTTTAGTGCTCATTATTACAATACTGTACATACATTTTTTACACTTTAAAAAATCTGTTTGCGTAAATTGTGCAAGTAGGAGAGGGTAACTGGTGCAATGTTGCAGTTTGATATCACAGACATTACAAATCACATTGCAAAGGCATTAATGCAGTATGCACAAATGTCATTTACAGCTTCCAGTCTGTTTGATAGGACATGAGTGTTAGCAAGGAAGGAGTATATTTTATTTATATATATAGTTTTCTTTTTTTACTTAATTAGGAGAGGCTTTATCCAATCAGTGGAAATCTCACACAGGTCATTTAAAACAGTGAGATATTGCTGCACCAGTTATGTCTTGCTCAAACATGCAAAGTGTCATCACATTTGCTAAGCTAAGTGAAAACTCAGTCGATCAACCCCACTGCTATAAAGCCCCGTACACACGTACCGATCGTCGGCGAACGATCGGCCGTCTTTTGTCCCCGGGCTGTCGGTGTCTGTTGAAAAGTGCAAAGACAGCACAAGAATTTTGTCCGTCGACTACAGCCGACTGCAGAAGTGATGTCATGTAATGGTTAACTTTCCCTGTGTTTTTTCTTTTCTGAGCATGCCCAGTCTTGCAAATCTGCGGTCTGTCGGCCGAATTCTGTACTGACTGGCGAACAATCGGCCGCTCTGGTGTCGGCATACAAAAATTTTAATGCTTGCATGACAGATTCTTGTCGGCAGAATGTGTGCTGACGGCTGTCGGAAGCATCATACTAACAAGCGTACAATCGGCAGACCGTTCGTCGGCCGACGCTTGTCTGCCGACGATCGGTATGTGTGTACGGGCCTTTAGATATCGAAGATAAACATGTGGCTGGGGAGGTTTGGTTTTGCCCATGCAAGGAATGGAGACATTTTGGACAAGCTCCTGAGCTACAGTGGGAAATCCCTAGCACAGTTGGCTGAAATCAATTTATTTGTGCAGACAATTGGCTGTGGACCTGCTCCAAAGAAACCCCAACACCTTCAATTCAACAAGAGCCTTCCTAGCTCACAACTCCAAACTGGGACCAGGCCTCTCCACTCGCCATCTTCCCAAACTGACAACATGCAGAAGATATATACACAAGCAGTAAGGAAACTGTCCTTTCTTAATATGATAAACAGAATCCTCATGCTTCCTTTGTGCAATTCATGGCCTTGGACAAAAAAAACAAAAAAAAAAAAAACACTTGACTACAATCTTTTCAAAGAAGATCTCCAAGCCATCACCAGGAAGCTACAAAAGACAGAGAGGTTGTGTGAAAGACAAGGCACAGAGATCCAGAAATTGTAACTCAATTTGAAATCTCATAGTGGCTACCTCCTTGGGATGTGATTGAGACCTCAAAGTACCCCCAGCAGTTCCGCTCAGTGCATCTTTTGCTAGCATAACAACTTCTCTTTCTTCCTTGACATGTGGAAACCTAAAAATGGGATGTCTCACCGTGTTTCTCCCTGTGGAAGGACAGGCACCAGTCTGAAATCCATATCGTGGAGGACCATATCACACACCGCAGGGCCATAACTATGTTTTTTATGTACGTTCTCTAATATGTATTTGTAAATGTTCACTTTATGAATGCCTGTTATGCACTTATGCTCATCCTCATCTCACATCTTCAGAAGGGTCCCACTGGTGGTTGTTGAGGGTCCTAATTGCCCTGGAGGGACATGGAGGTTGAGGGCACAAACACCGCAGTTTGAGCTGAATTATACTGATTCAAACAGCTGATTATCATTGGCTTTTACAGTATGCGGAGATTCATATATTTGGGAAAGGCTAATATTTAGGGCAGTCTTTGTCCATCCACACCCTGTGCTACATGGATATCTTGCACTGTATTCCACAGTAGCGTACATGCAATCAGCCTGGTACCTCTGTGCCCCCCCCCCCCCCCCCCGCTTCAATACATCATGTTTCCATATGTTTATGTCTTTCAGAGATGAGCCTGTTAATTATACATTATGCGTATGTTTAGTTGCTGCACTGGCTTTGTACTTGATCTCATATCTAGCTGGACACTACTCTGGGTTACATACTGGTCACTTTCCATGCTGACTACCACATTTACTCCCACTCTAAGTGAATTATTAAACAGAGTGACCCATTTGCTTCATTTTCCACAGAAGGTCAATTAAGTCAATCACAGCTCTAGACTGATACAACCAGGATGCTTGGCTATAAATGTATTGCAGAAACTGAAAAGAGGCCACAGAGCTTTGAAAGCCTCATATTGGATAGTTCATTTAAAGTAGAACTAAAGGAATTTTTCATTTTATATAGAGCAATAGAGGGTTATAACCTTTGAAGTTATTCTTTTTTTGCCATTTGTGTTCTAGTAGAGAGATTTTTTGCTGCTGTCATTCCACCCATAACTGAAATACTGAAAACTGCTTTCCTTATGTTTGTGTATAACTCTGGTATGTTATTTTTTGGTTAAAGAGGCGGTCCAACAACCCCCCCCCCCCCATGAAAAAATTTAAAGTCAGCAGCTACAAATACTGTTAGGTGCCAAATGTGGCACCAGAGGGGGGGTAGGAGGCAGATAAGTGGAGCTCTTCTCTTGAGTGGAGCGCTGCTTTAAGCATCTGTAGACCTGTCCACATTTCAATGCTTTATCTTCTCCCTAGTGTCTTACCTACAATTATGGCCTTTTCTTGTCTTTAGTGTCCTCTTCTATGTCTGTTTCTGAAGTGAAAATGTGCTCTGTTTAGCCAGCCATCCTTTATTAACTCCTGATTAGTTACTGTAACTGGAAATCACCCACCCCTATCCCTAACAGTATAAAACTAAAGCATCTCTTATGGGGAAGGTACATTTGCTGCTGGGGTTCTTTCTAGAAGTGGGGGTATTTCTATAAGTGCGAGCACTTCCGTCTCAGTACTTCAGCAAATGCATGAAGCAAAGATGGATACAGGACATCACACACAGCAAATAACTCTGCTGGAATTCTGACAGCTATCCTCAGCTTTTACAGCCCAAACGTGGCCCAGTAGGATTTCCTATTCACTGCTCCCATTTATTTAGCTGTCCTGCTGTCACCAGCTTATGCACTAAGGCATCCTGCATGTCCATAAAATACCATTATCAGCCCACTGAAAGTCTCACATCAGTCCCACTCTCACGTCATATGACCTGTACTTCATTTACAATTTTTCCTTTCCCTTAAGAAGCATGCTCTGACCTGGGCTAACCACTCTATCCACCAAGGCTTGGAACTCTCTCCCTCCCCTCTGTGACAGCACTGTGTGCCTGAGTGCGTATTTACTATTTAAAAGTGTTGTTATGCTAGGGGAAGAGGAGTAAGTCACATGCTCTCCATACCAGGAAGTTCTGGCTATTGTTCTTTCTTTTCAGGTGCTGAATAGAGTGGCAGTAGAGTGAAGTAAACGTGAGTATAGGTAGTTTGTGGGGCCTTCAATAAAGTCAATTTGTTGCTTTATAGTCATCAGTTGTTGAGTTCTGCTGTTAAATTAAAGTAGTATTAAATGCTTATCCTTTTTAAACATAATGCATTCTAGGCAAGTAGTGAAACATTGTACAGTATATCTTTTTCTTTAAATGTGTGCCCACATACTGTGCTAGTAGCCACTGCCAGTTCCAGGTCACACAGTACTGTTTCCTCAAACTTCTGGATAGGGGAGCGCGTGCTCCGAGTACTTCACAGTGCCCAGTGAACTAGATAAAGCACAGGTTCTAGTTAATGTTAATCACTTGCTTAGAGAAGGAAAGAAGGGGGTGCAGGGGAATGACTTGCTGCCAGGACATCTGTTTCTGTGGATTTAAGGAAACTCCACTGTAGAGCTTTCTAGGAATACGCACACAAAGATGGCTCGATGGAAGCCTAGAAAAGGATGGAGCCACCCAAAAATGGCTGTAGCACTGCCCCCTTGAGAGCTGCTGCATTTCTCCCCTTTTTGGGTCCCTCTGGGTTACCGGTAGCAATTGCATGCAGAATCTTAACACTTTACTCTCCGGTTCAGTCAATAAACAGTCTAGGGGTTGTTGTTTTTATTTTATATGGGGATGGGAGAAGGGAAGAGTGGAATACTCCAAAACTTGAACTATTCACAATATTGAGGACTTCTATCTGAGGATGCGGCTAAACCGCAGTTTCACTTGCCACTAGATGAATCTGAGGTAAAGTTCCTGAATAGACAGCTTGCTTAGCACTTATCTTCAGGGTACTCGTCTAGCACCCCCTTTCTATCCACCAGCTGACACCGATCCTCTGACTACTCTACTCCGGGGTGGCCCCCTTCCTGGGCAGGCCCTTAAAAACAATCCCCTGTACTCACAAAAATGTTTTTCCAGGTTCTCCAGTGTCTCAACCCATCTTAGTTAGCTCTCCTGGACCTCTGGGCTCAGTTCCTGGCTTCTGGCTCACCAGGCTGACTGCCTGTGACCATACACAAACTGATGCAGAGGAGGAGGCAGCCACCACCCTCCTTCCAGGACTCTGCTCACCAGCCAAAGACCCCGAGCACATGTGCTCCTGGCTTTTATACCACGCCCCACAATGCACTGAGACAGCAGTCTGTGCCAATCACTGGGGCTGTATCAAAGCCTATGTACCCATTGGTCAGGTTTCCTCCACTGTCCAATGTGCCTCTCCATTGGACCATTGGGGACACTCCCCCAAACCAGATGAATCACACACTGAGCACATTGAGCAGATCTAACTCACAGATCCTGCTCCCTGTTAAGCAGAAAGCAATATAGAATTTACCTAATGCTCCTCTGATAGGCAGACAGAGCAAAACTATACTCACTCTCTAGCAGCTACCTAGGAGGGTGCTACACAGCATTGGGGAAGTGGTGTTCTATGCTCTGCCAATATTCTTACCTATTTTGAGAGTATTTTCAGAAGCATTTAAAGCAACCAAAGGCTTAAAAGAAAAACAGACACTCAATAAAAAAAAAGTATTGAGGTTTAAATTATTATTCTCAAAGCAAAATTGGAAATTTTTACATTTCAAAATAAATAAGATCATTGACAGAGCACAGAACACCACAGGCTGTGTATCTACAGATTCCAGTCTTATAAATCTAGCTCTGCATGGTGTTACTTTAATCAACTAACATAGTGCTCTGTTAAATCCAACAAAAATGAGTCCTCCAAAACAACAATCTTATCACATGGTTTTAATGCAATTTAAAATGTTTCTCATGCAAACAGAGTTTATCTGCCTTACATACTAGTAAGAGTATGCAACAATGCTGATAAATAAGCCTTAATAGTATTATAACTTTAAACAGAATCTTTATGCTCAGCTCAAACTAACAACTCTTAGACATTTTTAAAATATATTAAAGCAGAACTCCAGGAAATCAGCTAAACACACAAACTGAAATGCATAGATTTGTTTTCTAGATACCAATGTCAGGCAACATAGCCAAGATCTGGATTGCTGCAGTGGCAGAACAGTTTGGTTCAAACATTTTCCAGCCCGATCAATGTACACTGAGATGGCAGTGGCACACTTATGAGCCAACACACTGTTTTCTTTGTTCTGTTCCAGCATGCTTTCTGTCAAAGCATGTGCACTACATCAGAACCATATTGGCTTCTGAAGCTGGTTACCCTTCTTCTAGCCTGAGACCTGCTATGTACAGAGTTACATGAAGGTATGTAAATTTGTACTTTATGTCTGGAATTCTTCCTAAAAAAAGGCAGTGCATTTCCTGGTATGCGAATGTGATTGGGCACCCTGTGCCTACAGCCTTATAAATGTATATCAGTGTAAGATTAAAAGAAAAGTATTCAATTTTTTTTTTTTTTTTAGAGGATTATTCTTACCTAGGTGGATCCAGCATCAGGCCAATGCTGCATCTGTCCCCCGCCGGCTCTAACACTGAGAACCGTGTGATCAAACATCGCCAATCAATCGGTTCTCAGAGCTCCATGAGCAGAGATCTGGTCGACCAGAAAAAGCAGCAAAAAAAAAAAAAACCTTCGGCCCCAACGAAGGCTCCCCCGTCTGACAGTTCTTAAATAGGTGCCCCCACCCCCATGTGACATCACTGCCCAGCATGCTCCTGGCCAGTGATGTCACAAGGGGCAGGAGTGTTAGTCTGGCTGGAGGTTATTTTATTCTCTTTTTTGAGTCCGGCAGTGCGGCGAGCATTGGATCTACTTCAGGGGGCATTTTTGATTTTTAATAAAGAAATTGTCAGAAACTGTGTGTCTTTTTATTTATTTGTAATACTTTTTTTTAGTGAATGAGTAGGGGTACAATGTACCTCATACTCATTCACATGGGGGGGGGCAAGGATCTGGGGGGAAAACCTGCATCCAATTCGCACCACTGGAGCCGATTCACACATCTCCGTAGTGGCTGTGGAGTGGATTGCACAGGGGTCCTGTGCGTCTTTGGCTGTTTCAGGTCTGAATTCAGGCAAAAAAAGAAACACTTTCAGTTACAAAGAATATGACAAACAATGTACATAGAAAATCAAGACTGCAAAAAAATCAAAATGACAAAAGCTGCCAAAGTCAACCCCCAAAAAAGATGAATTTTGGCATAATTGTAAATTCAATATCTTGGAATACAGTACAGAGGTATACGTTTTGTAGTAAGCAATGCAGAGAGACCAAGAAATGGAAGGGAGAATGACCTGTGCCCTGTACTGTATTCTAAGATATGGTATTTACAGGCAAGTCAAAATTCCTCTTCTCTAATTGTACATTACAGGGCACAGGCAAAGAAGTCATAAACCCTGGGACGTTCACAAGCAATGAATGAGAAGGGTGGGCTAAATCTAGGCAACACAAACTAAGAGACACATCTGACAAATGTAATACGACCAAAACAGGCCACTTTGCAAGAAAGGTTATCTAAGGGGATATCCCTGATGGGTTCAGAGGGTGGTTTCTGCAAGGCGAAGAGAATCAAGTTAAGATCTCAAGGAAACACAAGGTACTGCAAGGGGGGCTTGATGGGAGATACACCCTGAGTAAAGGTTTTGCAAGTAAAAACATATATTTACTTACACTACAGGAAAAGCTACAGTGGAGAAGGGAATAGCTTTGATATCCTGGTCTTGTTGGTTAAAAGGAATTGTTCATCTATAACTAGTCATGAAAATCTGGTGAGCCTTTCATTTATCTAAAGTGTTGAAATTCTAGAAGATTTTTATGTTTATTTTGTGAGTATAATATTGCTTGAGTCAGACCGTTCGGATCTTATACATGCTGCACTATGGAGCTATTTATGTTTTAATATCAGTATAAGCTGAGGAATATTGGAGGCGATCTGGGACCACATCCAGAGTACTAAAGAGGCGTGGGAGACAATGTGAAGTGCTGCTTATACTGTACTCTTTTGTACAGTATAAGCAGCATTTCACTGAGGGGAAAATACTGATGTCCTGCCAACTATATTCATCTTAAATAAATTTTACTTGACTTACTTAATTATTTATGGTGTTTAATACTTATAATAAGGTGTCACAGGACCGGATGTAGCCTGTCTGAAGTGGGGGTGCAGTAAAAAAACATCAGGGGGGAAGAAGATGGTAGGTCAGCAGGTTAACAGGAAAGTATACAGAAATAAGAATCAGTAGGGCGGAGTACAATTGGTTAGCAGGGTAGTTTTAAATGTGTCAGGGGTGGATGGGGAATCAAGTATTTTTTTCTGTTTAACCTCCTGGTTTTGTTTTTGAAAAAAAAAAAAAAAGAAAAAATTTTGCAATGGCACTTTCTGAATTGGTGCGACGCCGACTTTGCGGTCCGCACTTATTCCCAAAAGTAGTTTTTTTGTAGTACAAACCCGATTCCAAAAAAGTTGGGACACTGTACAAATTGTGAATAAAAACAGAATGCAATGATGTGGAAGTTTCAAATTGCAATATTTTATTCAGAATACAACATAGATGACAATTCAAATGTTTAAACTGAGAAAATGTATCATTTTAAGGGAAAAATAAGTTGATTTTAAATTTCATGGCATCAACACATCTCAAAAAAGTTGGGACAATGCCATGTTTACCACTGTGTGGCATCCCCTCTTCTTTTTATAACAGTCTGCAAACGTCTGGGGGACTGAGACAAGTTGCTCAATTTTTGGAATAGGAATTTTGTCCCATTCTTGTCTAATACAGGCTTCTAGTTGCTCAACTGTCTTAGGTCTTCTTTGTCGCATCTTCCTCTTTATGATGCGCCAAATGTTTTCTATGGGTGAAAGATCTGGACTGCAGGCTGGCCATTTAAGTACCCGGATCCTTCTTCTACGCAGCCATGATGTTGTAATTGATGCAGTATGTGGTCTGGCATTGTCATGTTGGAAAATGCAAGGTCTTCCCTGAAAGAGACGACGTCTGGATGGGAGCATATGTTGTTCTTGAACTTGAATATACCTTTCAGCATTGATGGTGCCTTTCCAGATGTGTAAGCTGCCCATGCCACATGCACTGATGCAACCTCATACCATCAGAGATGCAGGTTTCTGAACTGAGCGCTGATAACAACTTGGGTTGTCCTTGTCCTCTTTAGTCCGGATGACATGGTGTCCCAGTTTTCCAAAAATAAATTAAAATTTTGATTCGTCTGACCACAGAACAGTTTTCCACTTTGCCACAGTCCATTTTAAATGAGCCTTGGCCCAGAGAAAATGCCTGTGCTTCTGGATCATGTTTAGATATGGCTTCTTTTTTGGCTTAAAGAGTTTTAGCCTGGCCACGGGGAATGGCACGGTGGATTGTGTTCACCGACAATGTTTTCTGGAAGTATTCCTGAGCCCATGTTGTGATTTCCATTACAGTAGCATTCCTGTATGTGATGCAGTGCCGTCTAAGGGCCGGAAGATCACAGGCATCCAGTATGGTTTTCTGGCCTTGACCCTTACACACAGAGATTGTTCCAGATTCTCTGAATCTTTGGATGATATTATGCACTGTAGATGATGATAACTTCAAACTCTTTGCAATTTTTCTCTGAGAAACTCCTTTCTGACATTGCTCCACTATTTGTCGCCGCAGCATTGGGGGAATTGGTGATCCTCTGCCCATCTTGACTTCTGAGAGACACTGCCACTCTGAGAGGCTCTTTTTATACCCAATAATGTTGCCAATTGACCTAATAAGTTGAAAATTGGTCCTCCAGCTGTTCCTTATAGAGTATCTCACAAAAGTGAGTACATCCCTCACATTTTTGTAAATATTTTATTATACCTTTTCATGTGACAACACTGAAGAAATTACACTTTGATACAATGTAAAGTAGTGAGTGTATAGCTTATATAACAGTGTAAATTTGCTGTCCCCTCAAAATAACTCAACACACAGCCATTAATGTCTAAACTGCTGGCAACAAAAGAGAGTACACCCCTAAGTGAGCATGACCAAATTGGGCCCAAAGTGTCAATATTTTGTGTGGCCACCATTATTTTTCAGCTCTGCTTTAACCCTCTTGGGCATGGAGTTCACCAGAGCTTCACAGGTTGCCACTGGAGTCCTCTTCCACTCCTCCATGAGGACATCACAGAGCTGGTGGATGTTAGAGACCTTGCACTTTTCCACCTTCTGTTTGAGGATGCCCCACAGATGCTCAATAGGGTTTAGGTCTGGAGACATGCTTGGCCAGTCCATCACATTTACCCTCAGCTTCTTTAGCAAGGCAGTTGTCCTCTTGGAGTTGTGTTTGGGGTCGTTATCATGTGGAACCCTGCCCTGCTGCCCAGTCTCTGAAGGAAGGGGCTCATGCTCTGCTTCAGTATGTCAAAGTACATGTTGGCATTCATGGTTCCCTCAAAAAACTGTAGCTCTGGGTGTTGGCAGCACTCATTCAGCCCCAGACCATGACACTCCCACCACCATGCTTGACTGTAGGCAAGACACACTTGTCTTTGTATTCCTCACCTAGTTGCCGCCACACACGCTTAACACCATCTGAACCAAATAAGTTTATCTTGGTCTCATCAGACCTCAGGACATGGTTTCAGTAATCCATGTCCTTAGTCTGCTTGTCTTCAGAAACCTGTTTGCGGGGATTCTTGTGCATCATCTTTAGAAGAGGCTTCCTTCTGGGATGACAGCCATGCAGACCAATTTGATGCAGTGTGCAGCGTATGGTCTGAGCACTGACAGGCTTACCCCCCACCCCTTCAACCTCTGCAGCAAAGCTGGCAGCACTCATACGTCTATTTCCCAAAGACAACTTCTGGATATGACGCTGAGCACGTGCACTCAGCTCCTTTGGTTGACCATGGTGAGGCCTGTTCTGATTGGAACCTGTCCTGTTAAACCTCTGTATGGTCTTGGCCACTGTGCTGCAGCTCAGTTTCAGGGTCTTGGCAATCTTTTTATAGCCTAGGCCATCTTTATGTAGAAAAACAATTCTTTTTTTCAGATCCTCAGAGAGTTCTTTGCCATGAGGTGCCATGTTGAACTTCCAGTGACCAGTATGAGAGAGTAAGAGCAATGACACCAAATATAACACACCCGCTCCCCATTCCCACCTGAGACCTTGTAACACATACAAGCCACATGACACTTGGGAGGGAAAACGGCTAATTGGGTCCAATTTGGACATTTTTACTTAGGGGTGTACTCACTTTTATTGCCAGTGGTTTAGACATTAATGGCTGTGTGTTGATTTATTTTGAGGGGACAGCAAATTCACACTGTTATACAAGCTGTAATACAAGAGTCCAATTGCCCCCCGAAACAATGCCAGAACAGGTCAGAAGCACAGAGGTTAAGAAATGATAAGCTCAGAGTCCTGTCCACAAATGCTCGCAGTTTAGGTAAAAAAATCAATGAACTTGGGTCAATAATGGCATCTGAGAATGTAGATTTAGTGGCTGTTACGGAGACATGGTTTAATGAAAGAAATGACTGGGACATAACCATACCAGGGTACTCTTTATACAGAAGAGACAGAGAAGGCAAGAAAGGAGGAGGAGTGGCCCTGTATGTGAAAGATAGCATTAAATCTAACCTAATACAAGTTGGTGAGGCCAACATAGAGTCAGTTTGGGTTACGTTGCAGTTTGCTAATCATGCAGTAACTCGTGTAGGTGTGATATATAGACCACCGGGTCAAGTTAAAGAACTAGATGATCTACTAGTTGAAGAAATAGCTAAAATGACAATGAAAGGAGAAGTTATCATTATGGGAGATTTCAATCTTCCAGATATAAACTGGAAAACCAAAATAGCAAGTTCTACCAGGAGTACAGATATTCTAAATTCCCTACTGGGGTTGTCTCTGCAAAAAGTGGTTGAGGAGCCAACCCGGAGGGAGGCCATTTTGGATTTGGTATTCACAAATGGGGATTCGGTATATGATGTCATTGTAGGCGAAACCTTGGGATCTAGTGATCACCAGTCAGTGTGGTTTAATATAAGAACTGTGAAAGAGTCTCACCACACAAAAACAAACGTTTTAGATTTTAGAAAAACAGACTTTTCAAAAATGAAATTAGTCATAAATGAGTCCTTATCAGACTGGAACGGATTACATGGAGTCCAGGAGAAATGGGACTACTTAAAAGGTGCATTATTGAAGGCAACAGAAAATTGCATTAGACTTGTCAGTAAAAGCAAAAAAGGAAGAGACCACTGTGGTACTCAGCAGAAGTGGCCCAAATCATTAAAAATAAAAAGCTAGCATTTTGTAATTATAAAAAAACCCAGAGCAATGAAGATAAGGAAATCTACAAGATTAGGCAGAAAGAGGCCAAGCAAGTTATAAGAACTTCTAAAGCGCAGGCAGAAGAAAAACTAGCTCAGTCTATGAAAAAGGGGGATAAGACATTCTTCAGATATATAAATGAAAAAAGGAAATTAAAACAAGGAATATCTAAATTAAAAACAAAGGACGGAAGGTATGTAGAAGAGAATAAAGGGCTAGGCGACTGCCTTAATGAATACTTCTGTTCAGTTTTTACAGAAGAAAAAGAAGGAGAAGGACCTCCACTTGAAAGGATGACTAATGAATCGTTTGATGCATGTGTCTTTACAGAGGAAGACGTTCTAAGATTGCTGTCTAAAGTGAAGACAAATAAGTCACAGGGTCCTGATGAGATACACCCAAAATTATTAAAAGAGCTTAGTGGTGAGCTGGCAAAACCATTAACAGATTTATTTAACCAATCATTAGTAACAGGAGTCGTCCCGGAAGATTGGAAATTGGCAAATGTCATGCCCATTCACAAGAAGGGTAGTAGGGAGGAATCGAGCAACTATAGACCAGTGAGTCTGACATCAATAGTAGGCAAATTAATGGAAACCCTATTAAAGGATAGGATTGTGGAACATCTTCAATCCCATGGATTGCAAGATGAAAAACAACATGGGTTTACTTCAAGGAGATCATGTCAAACAAATCTTATAGATTTTTTTGACTGGGTGACTAAAATAATAGACGGTGGAGGTGCAGTAGACATTGCATATCTAGATTTTAGTAAGGCTTTTGACACTGTCCCACATAGAAGACTTATCAATAAACTGCAGTCATTGAGCATGGACTCCCATATTGTTGAGTGGATTAGGCAGTGGCTGAGTGACAGACAACAGAGGGTTGTAGTCAATGGAGAACATTCAGAACAAGGTCATGTTACCAGTGGGGTACCTCAGGGATCTGTACTGGGACCAATTTTGTTTAATATCTTCATAAGTGATATTGCAAAAGGCCTCGATGGTAAGGTTTGTCTTTTTGCTGATGGCACAAAGATATGTAACAGGGTTGATGTTCCTGGAGGAAAACGCCAAATGGAAAAGGATTTAGGAAAACTAGAAGAATGGTCAGAACTCTGGCAACTGAAATTTAATGTGGATAAGTGCAAGATAATGCACCTGGGGCGTAAAAACCCAAGGGCAGAATATAGAATATTTGACACAGTCCTGACCTCAGTATCTGAGGAAAGAGATTTAGGAGTAATTATTTCAGAAGACTTAAAGGTGGGAAGACAATGTAATACAGCAGCATGAAATGCCAGCAGAATGCTTGGATGTATAGGGAGAGGTATAAGCAGTAGAAAGAGAGAAGTGCTTATGCCGCTGTACAGAACACTGGTGAGACCTCACTTGGAGTATTGTGCGCAGTACTGGAGGCCATATCTCCAGGAGGATATGGATACTCTAGAGAGAGTTCAGAGAAGAGCTACTAAACTAGTACATGGATTGCAGGAAAAAACTTACCAGGAAAGGTTAAAGGACCTTAACATGTATAGCTTGGAAGAAAGAAGAGACAGAGGGGATATGATAGAAACTTTTAAATACATAAAGGGAATCAACTCGGTAAAGGAGGAGAGCATATTTAACCACTTACCGCCCGCCCGCCGTCATATGACGGCGGGACGGTGGGGCTATTATCCTGGGCGGACGTCATATGACGTGACCCAGGAAATGCAGGGCAGGCGCGCGATCGCAGGCGCGCCGCCGTGCACTGCCGGTGTCGGCGTGTCCCCGGGACACAGCCGGTCACCGGCAGGGGGGAAACAGCCAATAGGCATGGCTGTTTCCAACGTGATCGGCTATGTTGCAATGACATAGCCGATCACAACAGTAGATGCCGGCAGAAGACCGCGCATGCGCGACCGGGAGCGCGCAGCGCTGTCATGTCGGTGGCACTGTGTTCCGTAGGAACACAGCTGTCACCGGCAGTAGTAAACTGTCACTGACAGTGACTGTTTACTAAGTGATCGGCTGTGAATCCATTCAAAATGTAAACAAAGAGCAGTAACTCACTGTTACTAGCTCTTCTCTCCTCATACAGTTTCCAGTGTGAGGAGAGCAGAGCTAGAAATAGTGAGTTACTGCTCTGTACACATGTCAAAAGTAAAATCACACAAATAAAGGTCCCCCCACACAGTCCTCAGCCCCCCCCCAATGTCACCTGTCACCCAACAGTCACCTCATCAGTGCCCAGAAATTGACACCCATAAGTCTACGTTCACATGTGAGCGCAGCAAATCGCTGTGATTCTGCCCACGATCCGGAAATCATTGCAAATTGCGGGACGCCTGTGCGTTGCCCGTTTTTTGCAATAGCACCCCAAGCGCTGTGCGATGTTGCCACCATTTCCGCCTGCCGAATCGCGGTAACATCGCGCAAACAACGCATGACGCCCAAAAAAGGTACAAGAGTTTCTTTGGGGCGCCATGCGTTGTTTGCGTGATGTTACCTCGATTCGGCAGGCGGAAATCGCAGCAACATCGCACAGCGTTTGGGGTGCTATTGCAAATCACAGGCAACGCACAGGCATCCCGCAATTTGCAATGATTTCTGGATCGCGGGCAGAATCGCAGTGATTCTGCCCATGATCGCTACGCTCACATGTGAACGTAGCCTAAAGTTCACCGGTCACCAGAGACTGCCATCAGTACCGCCGTGCACCATCGCCCGTCACCTGTCACCCATCAGTGACCATCGCCCGTCACCTGTCACCCCATCAATCACCGTCACCTGTCACCCCATCAGTCATCGTCATCTGTCACCCTATCAATCATCGTCACTTGTCACCCCATCAGTGATCGTCACTTGTCACCCCATCAATCATCGTCACATGTCACCCCATCAGTGATTGTCATCTGTCACCCCATCAATCATCGTCACTTGTCACCTCATCAATCATCATCACCTGTCACCTCATCGATCATCATCACCTGTCACCTCATCAATCATCGTCACCTGTCACCCCATCAGTCATCGTCACCTGTCACCCCATCAGTCATTGTCACCTGTCACCCCATCAGTCATCGTCACCTGTCACCCCATCAGTCATCGTCACCTGTCACCCCATCAGTCATCGTCACCTGTCACCCCATCAGTCATCATCACCTGTTTGCCATATACATGCAATCACTTACTGACCGCCTAACGACTATATGCGTCGGCCATTAAAAGATAAATACTGGGGTTATGGCAGCAGATAGCCCCCATAACCCCGGTATTTTTTGAAACGGCGGGCGGTCGGCTTTCAGATAAGGGTGGTCCCGGTGGCGGATTCGCCGTGGAATTACCCTTACGGTGCAGGGGAAGAGGTGCCCCCCCCCTCCTGCCGTGTCCCAGACGTTTTCCCAGCTTACCGGACCCGCCGGCAGCGGGGAAAACTATCCTGTCCCGGATCCTCAGAGACAGGAAGTCGAGTGAGGGCAAGATGGCCCTCACTCGACTCTATGGTCTTGGAGGACCGGAGGTACATCAAAAGACGTTGCCTAGCAACCGGTTTAAAGGGCCCCTTTTTTTTTCTTTTTTTTTTTTTCCTCTTTCAACAATTTTTTTTTTTTTTTCTTTAGTGTAGTTGTGAGGTGTGAGGTCTTTTTGACCCCAGATCTCACAATAAAGAGGACCTGTCATGCCTATTTCTATTACAAGGGATGTTTACATTCCTTGCAATAGGAATTAAAAGTGATCAAAACATATTTTTTTTTAAACTGTGTAAAAATAAAAAAATAATAAATAAAATAAATAGGAAAAAAAAAAAAAATTAAAGCGCCCTGTCCCCGTTAGCTCGCGCGCAGAAGCAAAAGCATATGCAAGTCCCGCCCAAATATGTAAACGGTGTTCAAACCATACATGTGAGGTATCGCCGTGATCGTTAGAGCGAGAGCAATAATTTGAGCCCTAGACCTCCTCTGTAACTCTAAGCTAGTAACCTGCAGAAATTTTGAAAATGTTGCCTATGGGGATTTTTAAGTACCAATGTTTGGCGCCATTCTGTGAGCATGCGCAATTTTGAAGCATGACATGTTGGGTATCTAATTACTCAGCGTAACATTATCTTTCACATTATGGAAAAAAATTGGGCTAAATTTACTGTTTTCTTATTTATTAGTTCAAAAAAGTGATTTTTTTTCAAAAAAATCGCATTTGGAAGACTGCTGCGCAAATATGGTGTGATAAAAAATATTGCAACGATCTCCATTTTATTCTCTAGGGTCTCTGCTAAAAAAATATATAATGTTTGGGGGTTCCAAGTAGTTTTCTAGCAAAAAAAATGATTTTAGCTTGTAAACACCAAGTGTCAAAAATAGGCCCAGTCTTAAAGTGGATAAATGGACAACTTTGTGTAAAGTGCTACTTGGATGTTAGGCCTATGTATGTGGCCAGGCTGTGTAAAAGTGTTACACATGTAGTATCGTCATACTCAGGAGGAATAGCAGAATGTATTTTGGGGTGCAATTTTTGCTATGTACATGCTATGTGTTAGAAATATTGCATAAATGGACAGCTTTGTGTAAAAAAAATGTGTTTTCATTTTCTTTCCACATTTTCCAAAAACTTGTGGAAAAAAATGACATATTCAAAAGACTCATTATGCCTCAAAAATTATACGTTGGGCTGTTTGCTTTCCAAAATGGGGTCATTTTATGGGGGTTTCCATTGTCCTGGTGCTCCAGGGCCTTCAAAAGTACGATAGGTTGTCAGGAAATTATATGTGTAATTTGTGCTCCTAGAATGCCGGACGGTACTACTTGGATGTTAGATCTCTGTATGTGGCCAGGCTGTGAAAAAGTCTCACACATGTGGTATCGCCAAACTCAGGAGGAGTAGTAGAATGTGTTTTGGGGTGTAGTTGCAAGTATACATATGCTGTGTGAGAGAAATAACCTGTTAATACGTCAATTTGTAAAAAAAAAAAAAAAAAAAAAAAAAAATCTTCATTTTGCAAAGAGTTGTGGGAAAAAATGACAACTTCAAAAAACTCACAATGCCCCTTATTAAATACCTTGGAATGTCTACTTTCCAAAAAGGGGTCATTTGGGGGGTATTTGTACTTTCCTGACTTTTTAGTGTCTCAAGAAATGAGATAGGCCTTCAGTACATCAGGTGTGGTCAAGTGTGATCAATTTTCAATGAATAGCACCATAACTTGTGGACTCTATAACTTTCCCAAAGACCAAATAATATACACTTATTTGGGTTATTTTTACCAAAGATAAGTAGCAGTATAAATTTTGGCCAAAATTTGTGAAGAAAAATTACTCATTTGCTAAATTTTATGACAGAAACAAAGAAAAATGCGTTTTTTCACAATATTTTCAGTCTTTTTTTATTTATAGCACAAAAAATAAAAAACCCAGTAGAGATTAAATACCATCAAAAGAAAGCTCTATTTGTGTGAAAAAAAGGGCGCAAATTTTTTATGGGTACAGTGTTGCATGACTGAGTAATTGTCATTCAAAGTGTGAGAGCGCTGAAAGCTGAAAATCAGTCTGGGCAGGAAGGGGGTGTAAGTGCACTGTAGGCAAGTGGTTAAAAGAAGAAAAACTACCACAAGAGGACACAGTTTTAAATTAGAGGGGCAAAGGTTTAAAAGTAATATGAGGAAGTATTACTTTACTGAGAGAGTAGTGGATGCATGGAATAACCTTCCTGCAGAAGTGGTAGCTGCAAATACAGTGAAGGAGTTTAAGCATGCATGGGATAGGCATAAGGCTATCCTTCATATAAGATAGGGCCAGGGACTATTCATAGGATTCAGATATATTGGGCAGACTAGATGAGCCAAATGGTTCTTATCTGCCGACACATTCTATGTTTCTATGTTTCTGTACACTCACTACTTTGTACATTGTAGCAAAATGTCATGTCTTCAGTGTTGTCAAATGAAAAGATATAATAAAATATTTACAAAAATGTGAGGGGTGTACTCATTTTTGTGAGATACTGTATGTACATTTAACTTTTCCGGCCTCCTATTGCTACCTGTTCCAACTCTTTTGGAATGTGTAGCTCTCATGAAATCCAAAATGAGCCAATATTTGGCATGACATTTCAAAATGCCTCACTTTCAACATTTGATATGTTATCTATATTATATTGTGAATAAAATATAAGTTTATGAGATTTGTAAATGAGTCCATTCCTTTTTTACTCACAATTTGTACAGTGTCCCAACTTTTTTGGATTTGGGTTTGTACTTTTGGTGACTTCGGGCGGGGGGGCATTTTAGTAGACATCTGTGAGGAACCTGCACAGATGTCTGTGAAATCGCCCCCCAAGTTGGACTGAAAATGCCGGTTTGAAATTGTGCAAGCTCAGCTGAACCGGCCTCAATGTGAACCTACACTAAATCAACTGGGCAAGTTTGTAAAGCTCCTAGAAGAACAGGGGGGGGGGGATAGAGGAGGGGAGAGAAGGGAGCAAGAGAGTGACAGTTCAGTCATAGATCAGTGCTCAGTGTTCACTCACCCCAGGCTGGGATCTGGAGGCTCAGGCAGCATCATTAATCATGTAGCCACAATGTGGTTTCTGGCTGCTGTACATCAAATTTCAGGCCCGCATCCCCTTTTTGAGGCAAAGCACTGATCATGCATAGGAGTTTGGGTAGGGTAGACAGAGGAGGGTGGGAGAAGCCAGAGCAGATCGAGTCCGTGGGGGGGGGGGGGGGTATGCAGAGTGTGCTGCCTGGAGACTGTGGGACACTCAAACTTGACAGATGCAGCCAGCCAGCCACCCCTACTGACTGCTTCCCCTGATGAACAGTTGGCAACCCTGACTGGGCACAACATTCATAAAGGTTTGCCTGTGGGGGCACAACTGAAATCTGGGGGGCACAGCCCACCCTAGCCCCCCCTAGATCCAACCATGAAGTGTCATATTGATTAATTTAGCCTTTTGTCTATTTATATTACACAGAGCAGGAAAGTGGAAAGATGGTTATGAAGTTGCAGAGTTAAACACAGACTAATCACTGGTGTATTGGTGGTGATGGGAATTAATTTTGCACTGTATACATTTTTGACACTGTATTCACAGTATTGTTACGTTATATTTGATATACCACTAGTATACACACATATGTATGCTAAATAGTCGTAACAATTGAGTTTTCTTTAGTTCATGAAAACAATATATTCAGTATAATATTGGTGCTCATGACCCTATTTGTATTCCTCTTCCTTTACTGTATGATCCTGCTTGTTATACTTTTCATTAAATCTCTGATTTTTTTTTTAATCTTTGTAAGGCACCAAGATCCAAAGTACATGGACTTACCTGATCATCTCTTCCTGTATGCATGCACAATCACCTGTTCAGCTTTATAAAATTAAAATATAGCTAAAAATAAAATTCAGGCCACATAAATGGCTTCAGATGGGCCTTGACAAGACAGTGTGGCTTCCATATAGATTTGCAAATGTTGTGTTATTAAAACCTCTGTGCAAATTGTAAGAAGGTGTACATTTTTTTTTCTTTTTGTTTTTGTAAACATGCAGAGAAAAATGTTGTTTTGTTTGCTTTTTTGGTTTGCTCTGTACAGCCCCTTTTCCATGTGCACCTTACTTTAACCACTTGCCGACTGGCCAAAAGTATATTAATGCTGCCCGACGGCTGGAGCAGGCTCTGTGTTGTACTAGTACAGTGATGGCGAATCTTGGCACCCCAGATGTTTTGGAACTACATTTCCCATGATGCTCATGCACTCTGCAGTGTAATTGAGCATCATGGGAAATGTAGTTCCAAAACATCTGGGGTGCCAAGGTTCGTCATAACTGTACTAGTACATTGCCCTGCTGAGGCACACTGGCACACCCCCTGGGGCAAATAGTGATGCAATGGATTGTGGTGCTCAGTATCAGGCTGCTGTGAGAGGCCCAGATTCCATGTGATCGCTGTGCGATCACCTGACACAGAGTATACAACAGTCATGAATGGAATCCATTGTATACTACTGTGTGTAATCTTTGATTGGTCACTAATAATCACATGGTACCTGGGCCAATCACAGAACCCTGTACCATGTGAAAGCTGTGGCAAATAGAGCTTTCTTTTGGTGGTTTTTGATCACCTCTGCAGTTTTTAGATTTTGCGCTATAAACAAAAAATGAGTGACAATTTTTGAAAAAAAAAAAAAAAAACACAATATTTTTTACTTTCTGCTATAAAACATTCCCCAAATTTTTTTTTAAAAATCAAATTTTTTTATCAGTTTAGGCCAATTTGTATTGTGCTACATATTTTTGGTAAAAAAAAAAAAATCCCAAAAAGCGTATTTTAATTGGATTGTGCAAAAGTTATAGCGTTTACAAACTACGGGATAGATTTATGGACTTTTTATTTATTGTTCTATTAGTAATGGCAGCGATCTGCAATTTTTAATAATAATAATGACATTAATACAGTAATCAATGCTAAATATTATGCACTGTTACTGTATAAATGACACTGGCAGGGAAGGGGTTAACACTGGGGGTGATAAAAGGGGTTAATGTATGCCTAACTGTGCTTACTGACTGGGGGGGGGGGGAGCTCTGTGGCAGGCACAGAGATATCAGGGTTTCAGCTTGATCTCACTCTGCCTGTGTGACAGAAGACTCGCCTGCTTTGTTTACATAAGCAGGCGGTCTTCTGTTAGTTTCTCTGATGATTATTGGAGGCCGGCAGTGATCACAGTGCAGTGCAGCTTATCAGTGCTCCCATCAGTGCAGCTTATCAGTGCCCATCAGTACCACCTCATCAGTGTCCACCAGTGCAGCTTCATCAGTGTCCATTAGTGCCACCTCATCAGTGCCTATCAGTACAGTCTATCAGTGCCCATCAGTGCCACCTAATCAGTGCAGTCTATCAGTGCCACCTCATCAGTGCCCCCCAGTGCAGCCTATCAGTGTCTATCAGTGCAGCTTATCAGTGTCCATCTGTGCCCACCAGTGCAGCCTATCAGTTCCCATCAGTGCAGCCTATCAGTGTCTATCAGTGCCACCTTATCAGTGCCCACAAGTGCAGCCTATTAGTGCCCATCAGGGTCCATTCCATCAGTGCCACCTCATCGGTGCCCATTAGTGCAGCCTATCAGTGCCCACCAATGTCACCTCAGTGCCCACCAGTGTCCCCCCCCCTTGCGAGGCTGTGGATCACAAGCCCTGGACTCTTCATGGTTGACAACCCACATCCCCCCCCCCTGTACTACTACTGGTAAAAGACCGACAGAGACAGACTCATTCCCCAGGGATCCGACCAGATCTCTTGAACTGCAAAGCAGTGCAGCAGGCTGAATCCCCAGTTGGGGTCCGGATCCCAATCGACTCCCCTGCAATCAGCAGCACAGTAGTGCGGGCTCACACCCGAGCAGCCAGACTAAGACGAATTTCCCCACCAAATCCCCCCAGTGCGGGCTCATATTGAGCAAGCTGTGGTGTGTGAGTTTGTCTTCTGTGAATGCAGCTCAGGTCATATCAGTAAGTGACGGTACAGCCTGATCCAACCAACCAGTGTGTCAGCCGGTGGCACCCCTCTCCAGTCGGTGCCTGGGGCACATGGGGCCCCTAGTTTCGGCCCTGATTTGCTGCCTCTCCCAAAGTTCTGCCTGGGTCCAATGGACCCAGCGGGACCCATGGTAGGGCTGGCCCTGGGTGTCATAGATGATCACACGTATAGCACCATGGCAGTTGCAGATTAAACAGAAGCAGCCTTCTTGGCTTTAAACGATAGGAGGGTTAAATTCTGATTTAAGGCTGTCAGCAGATTAGCCTCTACAAACTTGGCAGTGCTTAAAAATGGAGAGCCACTGACCATGTGCAGAGCAGGGTAAGACAGTGTATTCCTGGATTTTAAACAGTATAGGACTTAATTTTTAATGTTTTACATTACATGGATCAAACATGCATCACACTGGCCTAATTACCGACTCCCTGCAGTCAGAGCAGAAGGGACTTAAAGTGGTCTTCAGGCTGCCCCTTTTACATGTTTTTTTGTTTAGCTATACCTGCAAAAGGGCCAGCCTGAAGACCACTTTAAGGTCTCTCTGTTCTGACTGCAGTGAGTCGGTTATAAGGGCAGTGTGATGCATGTTTTACCACATCACACAGATCCTGTTTTGTTTTTTTGTGTTAACTATGTGTTACGTTCACAAAGTGACACTTCATCGTGATATTATATTATATAAAATATATTATTTTATTTACTGCTGATATTGGAGATCACACAAGACTGCTGCTTTTGTATATGTTGTATTTTCCTGCTGATATAATATTGGGGAATGACACACAACACTGCTGCTTATACAATTTACTTCTGATATCACACACTGGTCCACCATCCATCCCGATTTCTTCTCTCATCTAGATCATCAATCCAGTATCCAATATTTGTCCATGACCAAACTACAATAAATATGTACATAATACTGTACACAGGAAATTCTGAAAAGGTTTGCTGCAGCTACAGACTGTGGTATTTCTGTTTGTCTACAGTAGTGATGAGCCGCACACCCCCCTGTTCGATTCGCACCAGAACATCTCAAACAGGGGAAATGTTCATGTGAACTCCATTAAAGTCTATGGGACAGGAACATGAAAAATCAAAAGTCCTAATTTTAAAGGCTTAAGTGCAAGTTATTGGCCCAAAAAAGTGTATGAGGACCTGGGTACTGCCCTGGGGGACATGAATCAATGCAAAAAAATGTTTTAAAATTATAGTTTTTACAGGAGCAGTGATTTTACGAAAGCTTAAAGTGAAACAATAAAAATGAAAAATTCCTTTAAATATCGTGCCTGGGGGGCCCCTTTAATGTGCCTGTAAAGTGGCGCGAAGTATGTTGCCCGCTGCAGCAATACTGACATTTCTAAAGGAAAAAAATCAAATTTAAATTTGCTTGCGGCTATAATGTATTGTCAGCTCCCGGCAACACAGATAAATAAATGAGGGGCTTGGTATCGACTGGAGGCGGGGGATATATATATATATATATATATATACATAGGCATATTATATATATATATATATATATATATATATATATATATATATATATATATATATATATAATATATATATAGATAGATATCTTTGTAATATACACTTCACTATGTGATCTCAACAAACTGTAAAAAGCCAAAATCTCTATCCCTGTCAATCAATTTATTATTAACAATAGGATTCCCCTTATAAAATCACCTGTTGGCCAAGGGATTTGAACCCACCACCTTGCAATTGCAGGCCTGATATTCTACCACCTACGCCACCATCAAGCATGCTTAGGCTGAACACACTATCCCTGCCTAACTAACTAACTTCTATCTCACCCTACATACAGTGGTGGCGTAGGTGGTAGAATACTAGGCTTGCAATTGAGATGGTTGTGGGTTCGGGTCCCTTGGCCAGTGTTTTATTTATTGGAATCAGAGGTCAGAGTCCATGATAATGTGGGAACTCGAAGTTCCCTGCGAAAAAGCATATGTTCGTCATTCAATGAACGAGCCAACAGCCAATGTTCGAGTCGAACTTACGTTCAATTTTAACTCAAAGCTCATCCATGGTCTACAGCTTGAGCCAGGAAGCAATTATTACAGGCCACACTATCTGACTGACACACTGTGCCTACTTTTCCAATCTCTTCTTAGTTTGAGTCACACCGTGTGGGACAGACAGCCACGGACTGCATGGGCTCCTCTGCTCTGCTGTGGGTGGGACTGGACTGGAGGAGGAAATGACGTCATGTTAAGGTGGGCGGTGCGCCGCGCTCAGCACCTCTTTGGCTGGCACGGCACCCATCCTGGGCACACGGTGCCAGCAAGGCTGCAGGGATTGGTGGGCAGTGGCGTCACTAACACCTATGTGCACAGAGAGACGGAACGTGAGGCCTACACACTGAACAGGCTCAGCAGCAAAGCACACAGTGGGTGACACTCAGAGACTCAGCACAGACACAGTGACAGCACTATTCCAGCGGGCCAGACTCACTGACATGGTGATCCATCTGGGCCGACCTGCACCCTCCCGACTAGGCTAGGAAGCAGTTCACCCCTAGACGGCAGTGCGCCCTAGGCGGGTGCCTAGTTTGCCTAGCCGGAGCGCTGGCCCTGGCTGTTGTACAGTTACATACAGTGTCTTCTTGTGCGTTGCAGTGCGAACAGGGCACAAACAGTAGAAAACAGTTTTGTATGTGTCCTAGCGGTGACTGGCATGCTTCCAGTGTGGAAAAACTCTGGTCACCACACTTTATGTAAACAGACACTTACCCCTTTTTTCTAGAACTAGAAGTCCTATATAAAGAAAAATTGTAAACACTTATATTTTAATATTTATAGCTAACAATGGTAAAAGTGAAACATATGCGGTTGGAAATTCTTTACGCTATATTTTATCTCATGCAGCATTTGTTTCCATCTGCTATGTCTTTCTTCAGCAGACCTAATCACTGGCAGAATCTCAAGCTATTTGAAAAGAAAATTGTGTCCTGAAGGCTCTGGCACATACAGTGGCATTGCAGTTATTGATGTAGTTAATGGCTGACTGATTTAGATGTGAACATGATGCATAGTATAAAAAATAAAAAAAAGTATTTTCTAACAAATAATCCATAAAGAACATTAAGGAAAATAAGCAAAGGCAGAGACAAAATCTGTATGATCTAGTTATTCCAAATACCAAATTCAACAGGAAAAGCTTTTATCTGAATTCTAAAAAGCTAAATACACTGTTCCAGTGTTTTTTTTTCCTGCAGCTTGATTCGCATGAGTAAGAAGTACAGATCAATCAGTAGAAAAGAATCTAAACAGTACACTCACGGCCACAGTTCAGAAGCATTGATCTGTTTATTGATCGGCCCAGATGACAGAACCACTTAATACCTATATACACAAATGTTACCATAGCTCTGTTCCCCAAAGCTCTTCCACATAAAATTACCATCAAAAGCACAGCCAACGCAATTGATAAAATCTAGCCTACGTCTGGCTGCCCCCTATTTTCTCAGAAGGTAACATCAAGTGGATTGCTGAGCGTCTCCTAATCCTTTTCTGCAGAGGCGCATTACCCCAATGGTAATCGAAAACAGGACCTTCCATTTCTAAACTATTTTTAGATATGGGCAAAATTGCTTTTAGAGACTTAATGCATTTTTGTGATTTTCTTTCCCCTTTGCAGTTGTAGAAATACAATATATAAGAGGTTTCTGCATTATTAGGATGATAACATTTCAAATGAGATAAAAATGTAAATGTTTAATGTAAAATGTTATTGTAGCATATCTGCTGCCAGTCTACACTAGATTGTATGATATTCAGATATTCATAGAGGCATAGAGGTGCACCCGGATTTTATTTAAATTAAAGGTGGCGTGAACACAGACAACAGTGCAGTCTGAAAGAAGAAGGGTGTGGGGATCTGAATTCTAAAGTGACACTAAACTCTGATTTAAAAACCTATTCAACTCTATTTTCTTAATTCAAAGCCTTACTTCGGGGCTCCTCTAAATCTCAAAATTCTTCTTTTTTTTTTTTTTTTCTTTTGATGCTGTATTTAGAAAGGGTGGCTATAATCCTTCTCCATTGTCCCGTTGTATGTAGGAACATAGCCACCTTATCTTGCTCGCTCCCAAAATGGACTATGGACTAAAGACTGTGAACTATGAGATTTCAAATGTGCATAGAGCAGTGCACATGACCGCAACTAATGTGCACCGCTGGTTTCAAACAAATGGAAGTAATGGAGAAAAGGAAAGGTTCAGGAACTCACGAGGGAATGTTACAAGGGGGAAGAAAAACATAGCAAGGCTCCATGCACATTAGCATTTTTTTTAAGCTTCTAAAAGCTGTTGTTAGCATTTGTTTGTGCTCATAGAAGCTCCTAGAAGCTAAATAGTGCTATCCTATTTGTCCATGTACACTACTTGCATTGTTTGAGCTTCAGCATGTAGGAGCAGAAAATAAATTGATTTTGTTGAGTTTCTCTGAGCGTTTGTCCAGCAGAAAAAAAAGCTGAATGCTCGTAATTGCTTCTAAATGCTCCTAACTGCTTCTAAAATGCTACTTTTTTGAGCTTTGTTTTCTTCATGTTCTACAAAAACGCTAATAAAATGCTAATGCTCCTAAATAAATATGTAAAAAGTCACGCTATAAAAGTTCAGTATGATAACAAATAATGTCCATAGATGAATTCAAAAGTGAACAGTGATGTGTAGGATCATATAGTGATTATTCTACGGCTCCCAATGGTAATATGTTTACCAGAAAGCTACATTAAATATGCAGGGAATCCACAACAGAAATCCTGACGACCTTGACCACAAGAGGGGATCGCCGGTGAAAAACACCACTTGTGAATCAGGCTCATACATATACTCTTTACCAAGTGCAGAGGAATAGTGCTCATCAAATAAGTTGCTGACAGGTAAGTTGATAGTTAAACACCTCCACCAATCTCAACGCTGCTTACCAGATCACCAAGGTGATATACACAAAGGTTATTAATATCCAAAAAGGGACACCAATAGATGAATCAGACATATACAGGTACTCCTTACCAGAATACAGATATAGTGCTCACATAATCCAAAAATATTGATAGGAAAGTAATGGCCACCACCAATCATAACGCCTCCATTGAAATGCGCATGGGTAAGCCCAGGTAATGAGGAGATAATTCACTGGCTCCGAACAACTCCCTCAAAGCGTCAATCAACGATGGATACACCAGCATAAAACAGAGAGGGGAGCGCCATAGTGTAAATCCAAAAGACTTTGTTAAAATATAAGGTAAAACCCTCACATGCAGGAAAAAATGGTATCGCATATAAGAAGCCGCCGGCCGGTTGGCTGTGCTCGTCTGCACTTCCTGCACGCTAAGGGGATGACGTCAGCATGCCGTGATCTTACGCGTTTCGTCACAGATGACGTTCTCAAAATGCTTCTAAAAGCTACTAAAATATTACTAGAAGCTGGCACAAAAATGCCGATATTAGCTTCTAGTAATATCTTAGTAGCTTTTAGGAGCTTCAGCATTTTATTTTTTTATTTATTTTATTTTATTTATTTTTTTAGTTTATGAAAAACGCTAGTGTGCATGAAGCTTAAGAAACAATTTCATTAAAAAAATGGTTACAGGGCCATTAAATAGTTCACATATATGGATGATTTTTTGGAGAATAAGGTCATAATTTAGTGTCACCGTAAAGCAGTAGGTGTTTTCAGTTGGGTCTTAAGCAATATAGAAGGAATGATTCTCTCCCAGTGGTGGCCAAAGGTCAAATCTTTGCTCTAATAGAGACTGGGTGTGCAAGGCAGAAAAGCAGAAATTGTATAAAATATAAGGTCACAATTTAAATTTTATTCAGATTCTTATATCATAAAAGCCAACATCATAAAAGTTTTTTCAGAGTAGGTTTCGCCCTCTGTATTTGTCCTGGTGAGATATTTTAAGAGACAGGTAATGAAGGGAAATCAAAAGTTTTAAGTTGTCATAAGAACAAAAGGTGATGTTGGGGACATCTGATTTAGTGACAACTGTCCGCTCTCTTTGTAGAAATTTCCTTACACTGCCTGTTGTGTCTCTGAGATAGGAAGTGAGGGGATAACACCCCAATTAGGACACAGACTGGAAAAAATAAACCCTTCTCTTCTCTATTTAATAGGAAAGAAAAACATTTTGGCTATACATACACTTTAACCTTTTAACTGCCACAGATGTACTGTAACTATTATGTCGGTGGCAGTGCTGGCATGTACACAAGCAGGTTGTTACAGGCTGTCAACTTTGACATAAAGCCATACACAAAAAACACTGTCACTCCCAGTGCTCAGAGATCCACCATTGTCAGAAGTGGCCAGGAACAATTAACCATGAACTCAACTGGAGATGTATAGCCAACATTGCCCTACTCAGATGAAGAAATCCTGTACCAACTTAAAAAAGAACAAACAGGAGGGTGCAATCTCCTAGTGCATTGCCAGCAATTTATTGTTTATACAATGTAATGAATGCCAAATGAATACTCAGAAAAGTAGAAGATAAAATAGAAATAGCACAAGATGCCGCAGCCTGTGGGAATCGTGTCACCATGCAATCCCACTCGTGCTGGGTTAGCATAACTCTGAGGAAGGGGATGCGCCCCTGAAGAGCGTCAGCTCACCAGCACAAGTGGGGTTGCAAATCGACACGTAACGCACACACGGTGCGGAATATGGTTTTTAAGCTTTTTTAACTTTTACCTTTGTGAGTATTCATTTGCCATTTATTAATTTCTATTCACATAATCCTGTTTTTTCTTTTTGTAGTTTTCACATAAAGTCGCCAAATCACTATACACTACTGCAGGATCAACAACCCCCCAAAACTACCCTCCCCACCATCATGTGTCCCAGGCTCACCTGTTCCTCCTGAGTGCCTGGGACTAAGAATTGTGTCATGCATAGTAGGTATCGTCACACACCCAAAGTGAGAGCATTCCTTGTTCCCAAAGTGAGAACATTCCTTGTTAACTCTAAATTGTTGAGCTATAAAGGCTTTCAATTAGCTACCAATGGACAATTTGGTGTACATTGTTTTTTGCCGTTTCACTTGACATACTGAGCTTGGACATATTTTGTACCTATTTAATTGACATAATCTCATCTTTTATATTTTACCAAAAAATGGGTATTATATTGTGTTTGTCTGCACTAAAATTTAATTGAGTGTACTATAACACCCTCCTAATGTAGAATGCTAGGTATATCTAGTTCTTGGCTCCTTCTGCATTTAGGAGAGCATTAATAATTTGCTCTGATCTGCTCATGGTTTTACAGGCTGGGAGTTTGATTGTTCCCCCTGCCATTGGGAGATGCTTCCAGAGCTTAGGGCAGGAAATTCAGACAGCTGGCCTAAATATTTACCAAGCCCTGGCTAATCCCTGGGGAGGTGTGCCCATAAGGTGGTCTAAGAGGTGGTAAATAGCCTGGAGCCCTGAGAAGACTGTCCTTTTCCTTGTGAGGGAAAGTTCTGATAGCTTCGGGGGATGGCTTGCCCCTGAAGCATCTTTTGGACTAAGTTGCTGTTCGCTGAGTCTCGGCTGTGGCAGGGCTGGGACCTGCGACTAATTTGAAACTGGATGCAGGATTTCTCCATCAGGGAATCGGGTTAGGAAGGAGAGTGTCACACACTGTACCGTGTCCAGAAGAAGCAGTCCTCGGGACTTTTGAGTAAGAGACTCTGATGAACCCCCTTGACTGGGCAGCACCTCAAAAACTGCACTGGACCTAAAGCTGTGCAGTCATGTGGGGTAACCAGATGCCAAAGTCTTGCCACAAGGTCCCCAACTTTGAGGCCTTAGACTGATCCAAAGCTACCTCATGGTCCCAAGCAGTGAGGATTTATAATGTGCTTTATCTACAAGAAGAAGGGTGTCCTTTGCTTATTGTTACTGAGCATTTTGGAGTATCCCATGCACTGTTCCCTCTCCTGTTACAAGTTCTGCAAGCAATAAATTACAAAAATACCCCCTAGACTGTTTATTGGAGCCAGAGTGAGTGGACTTGTGTTTTGATGAACAGGCAGACTCTACACTACTGGGGAAAAAACAAGGTAACTTCAGCAGCTCCTACGGGTTTTGCTACAGTATTTTTTCTTACTGAAAACATAGAGTTGATAAAAAGCAGCACAATTATCTTGTGGCATAAAATAATTACTGCTGCCAATCTTATTCTACACGGTCTCTGCTTTCAGAAATATAAATAGTGTTTTGGTGGCTTTAAGTAATCTTCAGGCCTAAAAATGTGAATTTTTAAGAAAGGCTCCATCATCAAAAGGTGTAAAGGACAACTGCACCAAAGGAAACCTGGGAAGATAAAATAAGTACTATTGGCATATATACGAACTAGTGTTGTCTACTGTGCCATTTACTTTTATACCAGTCCTTAGCAAAATTCTCAGTTGTTAAGAGTTGTCTTGGTGACAACACACATCTTCAGCAATCTAATGCAAAGTGACATGTGTTTTTCTCTGCTCCCAAGGTCACCAGCTGAGATAGGTGATTATAGTAGAAACAAATCCTGAAGCACTCATCCACCTTTCCTATACCATGAGCTGTTAATGAATTGGCCATGTGCTGCAGTACAGGTAGCACTGACCTAAATGTCCTTATAATATTACTATCAATCTTTTCATTCTTATGTTTTATTTGAACAAATGGTGAATGATTTAGCTGCAACTAGATACTGTATCTCCAAAAAAGGATATTATAATTGTTCTTTAATCTTCATTTTTAGAAAATGTATGTATCATTCATTATACATTAAAAAATATACAGCTTTTATACCAACGGTATACATTTTGTGGGGTGATTACATGCTGGATACAGCTGTGGTAATCCCATCTAGAGATTCTTAAAAAGGGTAGTTAGGACTACAAGAGTCAAATAGCGTGGGGAAGATAATTTTTACAGTAAATTCTTCCTTCATTACATAATTCAACTGTCTTCGTTTATACATTTACAGTTTTAGTCCAATGCAATCTAATGAGCAGAAGGGTGGTCATTTGGTCAAGATTTTATGGTAGCCTTGGTATGTAGTGAGATTTTGTTTCAGGGAGCAAAGGGTGGAAGTAAAGGTGGGAACAAAGCAAACATTCTGTGCATTCACATGTTTAAATATACAGCATATAATTAAAGTGGACCTGTGACTAGACTTTGGACATTCAAGTATTTACATATTCTTAACAAACAGTAAAAGAGCTTTAAAACAATCCCTCTAAACTCTGGAGCTGCTTGAAATCTGAAGTAATTCATTCATAAAGATCCTCAAAGATAACAAGGAAGACTCTAAAGTTGTGTTTCAGCTATTTTCTAAATAGAAACTAATAGGAAAATAGCTGAGATTTGAGGGTCTCTGCTGTGAACTTTGATGATGCATTTCTTCTCAATGCTTACAGCTATGGAGGTGAATAAAAGGCTTATTTTGAAGTATGGAAAAGGTGTAGCAATTAAGCAGTTCCCAGAGGAGAGAAGTGCACATTCTATAGCTGAGATATTGGGTGCTTTTCTAAAGTGTTTTTACCTCTTGTTTAGACTATGTAAACACTTACAGTCAGGTCCATAAATATTGGGACATTGACACAATTCTAACCTTTTTGGCCCTATACACCACCACAATGGATTTGAAATGGAACAAACAATGCTTTTACTGCAGACTTTTAGCTTTAATTTGATGGTATTTACATCAAAATCAGGTGAATGGTGTAGGAATTACAACAGTTTGTATATGTGCCTCCCACTTTTTAAGAACAAGAAAAATCCCCTAATATTGGGACTTTCAAGGCACTTAGAAATTCACAAAAAGTAATACAACATAAGTAAATTTTATTGTAAAGAAAATCAAAAACATAAATATGAATAAATCATTAATTTTTTTTTCACAAGCAGTGTGTGCCAGTTATACAGAATGTTGATCAGAAAAAGAGATCACAGCGATTGGAACCCGATGCATTTCGAAGTAAAATGACTTCTTTTTCAAGGGTAAATCTCTGGTTACTCTTATTCACTGCATGACTGAGAAATTGACACTGCTGCTTTAAAAACAAGAGGTCCAAGCGACATTCTGCCTGATGGATCATGGAAATCACCTTATGATTTGAGAGCTATGGATTTACAGCATTAGGTCAGGGAATGCATCACACATTGCCAATCTTGTGGACGGCTGGAGTCCAATATAAGAGGAAGCCTTATATTTCACCCAGGTTATGGATCTCCCAATCAAAGTGCACAACAACCATCTGCACTGTGAAGCACCATCCAATGGGTTCTAAACATTTGGCTGAATATGAGCAGATAATATTGCCCGAAACATTTCAGAATTCATCCTGCTGCTTTTGTCAGCAGTCACATCATCAATAAATACAAGAGAACCAGTTCCATTGGCAGCCATCCATGCCCACACCATGAAACTACCACCACCATGCTTCACTGATGAGGTGGTATGCTTTGGATCATGAGCAGTTCCTTTCCTTCTCCATACTCTTCTCTTGCCATCACTCTGGTACAAATTGATCTTGGTCTCATCTGCCCATAGGATGTTGTTCCAGAACTGTGAAGGCTTTTTTAGATGTTGTTTGGCAAAATCTAATCAGGCCTTACTGGTTTTGAGGCTCACCAATGGTTTACATCTTGTGGTGAACCCTCTGTATTCACGCTGGTAAATCTTCTCTTGATTGTTGACTTTGACACACATACACCTACCTCCTGGAGAGTGTTCTTGATCTGGCCAACTGTTGTGAAGGGTGTTTTCTTCACCAGGGAAAGAATTCTTCAGTCATCCACCACAGTTGTTTTCAGTGGTCTTCCGGGTCTTTTGGTGTTGCTGAGCTTACCGGTGCGTTCATTCTTTTTAAGGATGTTCCAAGCAGTTGATTTGGCCACACCTAATGTTTTTGATATCTCTCTGATGGATTTGTTTTGTTTTGGTTTTTTTTCAGCCTAATGATGGCTTGCTTCACTGATAGTGACAGCTCTTTGGATCTCATAGTGAGAGTTGACAGCAATAGATTCCAAATGCAAATAGCACATTTGAAATTAACTTTGGACCTTTTATCTGCTCCTTGTAAATGGGATAATGAGGGAATAACACACACCTGGTCATGGAACAGCTGAGCAGCCAATTCTCCCATTACTTTTGGTCCCTTAAAAAAGCGGGAGGCACATATACAAACTGATGTAATTCCTACACCTTTCACCTGATTTGGATGTAAATACCCTCAAATTAAAGCTGAAAGTCTGCAGTTAAAGCACATCTTGTTTGTTTCATTTCAAACCCTTTGTGGTGGTGTATAGAGCCAAAAAGATTAGAATTGTGTTAATATGGATGCCGGAACGTCTAACTCCAGCAACCCCTACTTGTGACATACAGTGGGCCCCCAAAGACTTATAGGGGCCACTCCCCGGATACAGATGCTGCCTGCTAAGGCAGCCTGTCTGTCAATTGTCTATGTGCCAAATGTGAATGGCACTCTAATGCTAACTCACATCCTTAATTTCTCTTTCTCTACTGGTATCTTCCCCATCTTTCTAAAACCTCTAAACTAGAATGCTTTGTTTAAAACCCTCTGAGCTATCACCTCACTAACACTAACTTTCTAAACTCCTTACAGTCTGGCTTTTGCCAGCAACACACCACAGAAACTGCCCCTTCCAATACCATCCCATTGTCGACAACGCCCAAATGTATCTCTCTCTCAATTTTAACTTTTCTTCTTTTTTTTATTATTATTATTTATCTTTTGTTTATCTCTTTTTTTTTACTATTTGATGTACTCATCCAAATTCTTTTTTCATTGTCTCACTTTTCATTTCATTTGCTTTTTTTATTGTGATTTATAACAACACTCTCTCATATTTGTTTATTACTAGCTTTTCACATTTTTCCCCCCCCACTGCAGCTTTGGCTTATAGCTAGATGGCACCTGTTTTCACCTTTTATCACAATTTTCTCCCTGCGGTTAATGATAAATAAATGTTTTCATCCTGCTCCCACCCTATAACTAAGCCCCCGGAAGGAGCGAAATGCATCAGGATGTGTGGTGTGGTGGAGACATGTGGACTTAGGTTGCTCCTTATCATTTGTTCACCTGGGCTGGTTGGGAGTAGCGGTGATCCTTTCTTCTTTACATTTACTAGCCCTCTGGATTGGTATTAGGATAAGCCTGCACCCCATGTTCTGGAACACAGGCATATATTTTCACCTCTACTTAGAGTGGCACCAAAAGCAATATAACAAGTCTCTCTACTTCTCAGCTCACTCCATTGGTTTCCTTATGACTTACTAACTGACATATCAATATGGATGTTACACTACTTCTTTTAAATTACTCCAAAATTAGCTTATAATATTTGATCCAGATCAGTAGCATGACTTTAATCCCACTACTCATGCTAATGTGCTAGGTGTAATTCTGAGCTCTGACCTCTCCATTCAGTCCTACACACAAACGCTGTCCTAATATTGCTGTCTTAACCTCCCTAGCTTATCCTCTTTTTAAAGTGGTTCTAAAGCCTAAACATGTTTTACCTTAACACATTTCTTGCATTAAGGTAAAAATAAGTAGGTATCAGTATGGCCCCCTAACCCCCTCTTATACTTACCTGAGCCCTTACTGAATCCAGTGCTCTGCCCATCTGTAGCAGCTCTACCCGCTCTCACAGGCTCAATGGCCTCCATTGCTGTCAGTCGAATCCTGTGACGAGGAAGCAGGCCGAGCTGCACTGTCTGTATCTATAGATGCAGATAGTGCAGCTCAGGATCAAGCCCCCAGGTGTGTCACCATATAAAGTGGTTTGCTTTTTTGTCAC
Source organism: Pelophylax lessonae (assembly GCF_965119305.1). Taxonomy (NCBI): domain Eukaryota; kingdom Metazoa; phylum Chordata; class Amphibia; order Anura; family Ranidae; genus Pelophylax; species Pelophylax lessonae. The sequence continues at coordinate 186,510,225 of NC_138769.1, forward strand.
AATGAGAACAGAAGGAGCCAGAAGCGCCAACGGGGGCTTCCAGAAGAGGAGGATTGAAGCCGCTCTGTGCGAATCAATTGCACAGATTAGGTAAGTATAACATGCTTGTACTTTGCGATTTTAAAAAAGAGGCCATAACAGCGCAGGAATGTACAGATGTTGGAAAAGGGAAAGGGGGGGGGGGGGGAGAGAAATCAAAGTTTTTCTCTATAAAATCTAGGATAGTGTAGGTGTAGAGAACTTTTGGATATGACAAAGGAAGGGATCACACCTTATAGAGCTAAAGGGCACTCCAAGGATAATGTGAAGTCAAGTAGTTGACAACGATTCAGACTGCTGGTGTCAGGTCCCTAATGGGGGACACTGCAAACCACTAGAGATTTGACATGTTGCACTGCTGGACTGAGGCAACTCAAATTAAGGCACCAAGAAAAAAAACTAGCTGCAGGCAGCAGAAGAGGTTTATTTACCAGAGGTAAGTCATTATGATGATCTCAGTCTGTATCCAGGGCAAACCTTTCAAAATCACAGTAGTTCAAGCTTTTGTACCAACCTCTGATGCTGAAGAAGCTGATGTTGACTGCTTTTATGAAGATCTACAACACTTTTTGGAACTAACTCCAAAAAAAAGATATAATGGGAGATTGGAATGCTAAAATAGAAAGTCAAAGCATATCCAAAAAAACAGGTAAATTTGGGCCTTGGAGTACAAAATGAAGCAGGACAAAGGCTAATAGAGTTTTTTCAAGAGAACATACTGGTAATAACAAACACTCTTTTCCAGCAACCAAAGAGGCGAATCTACACATGGACATCACCAGATAGTCAATATAGAAATTAGACCATAGTTACATAGTCAGGTTGAAAAAAGACACAAGTTCATCTAGCTCAATCAAAAAAAAAAAAAAAAACAAACAAAAAAAAAAAAACATACAGTCAGTCAAAACAAGACTGTGGTTCAGACCATGAGCTTCTTATGGCAAAATTCAAGCTTGGATTTAGGAAAGTGGGAAACATCACTAGATATTTAAGATATGATCTAAATTGGATCCCTTGTGAATACTCAGTGGAGATGACAAAAAGATTTAAGGGATTTGATCTGATAGAAGGAGTGCCGGAGGAACTATGAAAGGAAGTGTGTAACATCGTACAGGACGCAGCAATGAAAACCATCCCAAAGAAGAAATGCAATTAAGCAAAGTGGCTATCTGATGAGTCTATACAAATAGCTGAACAAATAAAGAAGGCAATGGAGAACTGGGAAAATATACGCAACTGAATGCAGACTTCCAAAGGACAGAAAGAAGAGACAAAATTATATTCTTAAACAATCAATGCAAAGAATTAGTTGTTTAAAACAACAGAATGGGAAAAACTAGAGAGCTTTTTAAGAAAATTGGAGATATCAAGGGAAAGTTTTGTGCAAAGATGGGCATGATAATAGACAAAAAAGGCAAAAAAAAAAAATAAAAGAACTATATAAGAAAGATCTGAATATCCCATATAACCACGATAATGCAGTCACTGGTCTTGAACCGGATATCCTGGAGAGTGAAGTCAAGTGGGCCTTAGAAAGCATTGCTAATAACAAAGCTAGCGGAAGTGATGGTATCCCAGCTGAGGTTTTTAGAATCCTGAAAGATGATGCTGTTAAAGTGCTGCACTCAATATGGCAACAAATTTAGAAAACTCAACAACGGCCACAGGACTGGAAGAGGTTTGTTTACATTCCGATACCAAAGAACAGCAGCACCAAAGAATGTTCAAACTACCGTATAAATCGCTCTCATCTCACACGCTAGCAAGGTTATGCTGAACATTCTACAAGCTAGGCTTTAGCAGTATGTAAACCGAGAGCCACCAAAAGTTTAAGCTGGATTTTGAAGAGGCAGAGAAACAAGAGATTAAATTGTCAACATTCGACAAGAACGGGAGACTTCTGGCAAACCTGGTGGCGTATTCTAGGCTCCAGACCATTGTCTCCCTGGTTCGGTCGGCGGCGAGGAATGTCACTTCAGACCCTGACGAAATTCTATCGGAATTCCGCACCTATTACGAACGCCTGGGGTCTCTCGGAGATTTGTCTTTGCCATAGTTGTCTGAGGAGGAGGCTGCCTCCCTCCATGTGGACTTCTCCCTTGAGGAGGTGGAGGGGGCCATTCACTCTCTCCCTCCCGAGAAGACCCCAGGCCCGGACGGCCTGCCAGGGGACTGGTACAAGATGTATATATCTGACCTAGCCCCTAGACTCTGTAGCCTGTATAAAGCTTGCCTGGAGGCTGGAGCATTGCCTGACTCCCTATCCCAAGCCCACATAGTCCTGATCTTAAAGCCAGGAAAGGACCCCACGCTATGTTCAGGGTACCGACCAATTTCTCTTCTCAACTATAATTTGAAAATCCTCACAAAAATCCTTGCACCATCCACCAGCAAAATTAGTGAAATTCCATCTCAACTTCTTTATACAGGGTTGGGTCATTCAGAAGCGATGCTTTCAATTGCCAGGGGTCTGCATGGGGCCTAGACCAAAGGTCTGTAATCAGTGTTTGCACTGGGGAATTATTGGACCAAGGAACGGATATTAGTAGTATTTTGGCATCAGTAATAAACGAGGGCATAGGAGAAAGCATAAATAGGTGGCCTATGTCTGGGAACGAGTTATGTACATGGGAGAAAAATGTATAATCCTATGTGGTGAGGCTACATTCCCTCCAAATATCTATGAATTTTTTACTTTTTGTTAATTTTCTTTTACTTTTTGTTAATTTTCTTTTTTTATATGGGGTAGGGATTCTCCTAATAGGTGGACCTTGCATTTACATGCAAGATGCATTTAAAGGCATGCAAACATTCCCAGAAAGATACCTGGATTTCAATGAAGTAACATTTTATTTTACCTTCCAATATGCACATGTCTGCCTGTACATTATTAGTGACGGTTGAGTGAGTCAACAAAATAAGTATTGTTGATGAACAGTGCTTCATTAAAATTATTTTACCTTGTTTGTAGGTCATCAAAGTTCAATTCTCCATTAAAATGGGTGGCTGATGATACTGTAACAACACGAGCATTAAAATCACTGGTTCCAGATTTCCGCATAGTATCCAGCAGGAGGTGTGTCAGCAGGAAATGGCCCAGATAGTTCAAGCCAAAGTGTGTCTCAAAACCATCTTCTGTTTTGCTTTCAGGTACCAGCATCACACCAGCTACCAAAGACAAAAAATAAGCTAGATAAGCTAGTATATTTACACAATGTTAACACAATGTAAATACATTTTAATATAGGTCAGCATAATGTTGGTCTTCACAGAAATGCACTCAGCTTTTACATTTCCTCTTCTAGGTTGACAACACAGTGCTTTTGCTCCACTGAAATTTCAAGAAATGGTTTGGTTTTAGCCTCATCTTTGTAACATAGGGGTAGGTGTTCTGTAGTCCAAGGGAAAAACTGACAAGGCTGATATAACTGAAGCATGCACAGGACAGCTCTGGGTTTCTGACAAGATCAAAGGGTTTTTTTTTTGCACTTACTGAACAGATAAAATAAAACACTGTCAATTATATATTTACAGACCAAAAAGAAGTGCATGGGAGAAGTTCTTTGATAGGGTTCACATCTACATGGTTACACTAACACATGTTAAGGGCCAGTTCACATTCCTGCGAGTGCGCCGATCGCATGTAATTCGGAGCGCACTGCTCCTTCATTACATGCGATCGGACGTGCGGATGCGAATTCAGCCATACACTTTGTATGGCTGAATTCGCACTGTATCCGCACCAAACACGCACATGACCCTTTTTTCCAGCCGCATCAGGATCGGATCGCACAGTGGTTCACACTTGTGCGATCCGATCCTGTGCGAACTGTCAGATCGCACTGCGATATGCGATCAAACTGGGGGTGTCGTTAACATTTCATTGACACCCCCTGCGTATCGCATATGGCAGTGTGAACTGCCAGGGGTGCGTTTGCGATGCGGGAACAGGCTGCAAATTCGCAGCCTTCCCGCATCGCACAAGTGTGACCCGGCACTTAGACTATTCGATATGCACTTTAAAGCTCTCTAATAATACAAATAGTCAAACAGTAAATCATGTGGCTGTAACTCATGAGAGTTGAATTACTGATAAAGCATGGTCAATTTAATAAAGTGAATGTAAACTGAACTCAGCAACTAAGGTTAAGCTGTGTTTGTTTATTTTTATTTCATTTAGCTAATCATGTTCTAGCAAAAAATCCAAATGTGTATTTTTTTCCTCACGTATGGCTTGGTATTCATAAGTTTCCACTTTATTTATTAACGTTATTAACGCTCAGTTTGCTAAGTAAATCAACCCCAGTAAATAAAGCATGCAGGCAAGGTCTAGAAATTAAAATTTTGTTTTGTCTAAAACAAGGGTCTTCAAACTTTCCGAAATAAAAGGGCAGTTTATTGTTCTTCAGAATTTAGAGGGGCCGGACTGTGGCCAGTGGGAGTAAACATTGTCTCATTTGGTATTGAGGGAGGAAGAGTGCCCCATGGTTGCTATAAATAGAAGAAATAGTGCCCCATTATTGTTATCAGTGAAAGGAATAGGCTCCATTATTGATATCAGTGGGAGGAATAGTGCCCCATTCTTTATGTCATTGGGAGGAATAGTGCCCCATCATTGGTATCAGTGGAAGGAATAGTGCCCCATTATTGGTATCAATGGGAGATATATTGACCCATAGTTGGTATCAGTGGGAGGAATAGTACCCCATTGTTGGTATCATTGGGAGGAATAATGCCCCATCATTGATATCATTGGTAGGAAGAATGCCCCATCATTGATATCAGTGGGAGGAATAGTGCCTCAGTGGGAGGAAATGTGCCCCATCATTGATACCAGTGGGAGGGATAGTGCCTCATTGTTGGTATCAGTCGGAGGAATAATGCTCCATCAGTGATACCAGTGGGAGGAATAGTGCCCATTGTTGGCATAATTAGGAAGAATAATTCCCCTATTATTGGTATCAGTGGTAGGAGTAGTGTCCCATTAATGGTATCAGTGGAAGAAATAGTTGTATCATTGTGAGGAATGGTGTCTCATTGTTGGTGTCAGTGAGAGAAATTGTTCCCCATTGTTGATATCGGTTGTATACAGTAGTGTCCCATGTCCATGGGAGGAATAGCCCCAGAGGGCCAGATAAAGGTAAACAAAGGGCCGCATTCAGATCCCCCCGCCCCCCCCCCCCCCCCCCCCGCGGTTTGGAGACATTTGGTCTAAAAGACAAAATGAAGAAGATGTGAGAACTAAGTGACGGTGGTGTGATGATTACTGGTGCTAGGTACAATGCTTGCTGCATCTCAGAAACTTCTGACCTTCTCTAAACCAGAGAGAATACTTCAATAACATGAACCATCCAGTAAACAGCTATTCTATGGGAAAAATATCTTAATAATGAAAGAGGACAGAAGAAAAAAGCTTGTCCTGTTAGGCAAATAAAAAGTCCACGACCTCTTTAAAAAAGACTCCTCAAACCAGTGATGTATAGAAGGTCACTCCTACACACAAATCAAATCATAGAGTGGATGGGTTACAGCACAGAAGAGCATATCAGGTTGCACTCTTGTAAGCTACAAACAGGAAAATTAGTTAGCAAAGCGCATGAGATAACCAGGTGGATCAATACATTGACAACAGATGACTGGAAATGTTTAATGGTTTTAGAAATCTTGATTTTGATTATTTTTAAATTCCCCACAATGATAAAAAGTAATGCCCTCACGTTATAATGCTCCCCTCTGAAACCACCTGCCGATATGTACTGTAACTGTAGGAGCGCCGCTGCTCGGTGCCACATTACTTTTTAAGTAAATAGTAATGCCCTCACGTTATAATGTGCCCCTCTTGACCCACCTGCCAATATGTACTGTAACTGTAGGAGCGCCACTGCTCTGTGCCGCATTACTTTTTAAGTAAAAAGTAATGCCCTCACATTATAATGTGCCCCTCTGGAACCACCTGCCGATATGTACTGTAACTGTAGGAGCGCCACTGCTCTGTGCCTCATTACTTTTTATCATTGTGGGGATTTTAAGAATAAAATAAAATCAGTAAAAGAAAAAGGTGACAAAGAAAAGGAGTGACCTACCCTGACAGTATATTGAAATTCTTATATAAAAATTAGGGGTCAACAATCATTGGTGAGTGAGACCCCCGGTGGGGGGATTGTGGTAGAAGTACAGAAGGCTGCCTTGGAGATCAAACTGAGCACCAGACTATCTGAAACAGTTGTGTGTTGGCAGTAGTCACTTTATGGACTATGAACTATTTGTGTGTTGGCACTTTTTGGGCACTTGATGCACTTTGTTATACATTAACTTTGTTATTGTTGGTCACGTTTGACGACACATGAGAATTTTATTGGTTATAATAATACATTGAGTATTGAGTAAGTATTGGAAAAGCTCTGCTCCATTTTGTTTTATAATCTAGTTAACACAGTGTATTACGTAATGTTCACGGTTTAGAGCAGCTGCTAGCCACTAAGTAATTCAGTTCTCATCACTTTTTTAGCAAATTTTACACATTTGTTTTGTTTGTATCATTGAGCAGGTGATGATCACATTATTGAAGTCTAAAAGTATACCTGAAATAAAGAAAGTATAGTGCCTGCTGCTGTTTTGCTGTCCTATTTACTGAGATCCTAGATGACTTTAGCTTCAATGCCAATGAGTCACAGATATTTTAGAAAAATATCAGAATTCCTTATTTCTATACAACATCCAGGTCAGAGACTCAAAAAGAATTGATGCCAAAGCATCTGCCTGACATATCAAAGATTAGTGGTATGCAAAGCCATGTTATGACCATATAAAGATCTTTTTTTTTTTTTTTACAGATATGTGCATAAACATATGTGCTTGGATCGCCAGAGCACAATTTTGTCTGTGGCGGAAGGAAGAGAATGCTATCAGACCTCTACTATTAACTACACATCTGGCAATCGAATGCAATATCATGAATATTTATGTAATTAATCCATAAAGAATTTATACATGTGGAATTGATGGTTGATCTGACACAATCAAATGCCACTGGTGAATAATTCAGTGAATCAGTTCTGTAATACAGTTTTTTCAGAGTACATCTGTAGATAAGCATATGCTACTTTCCATTTAATATGAAATAATACTGTAAGTGCTCTACATTAGGCTTGTTTAATATTCACTTTATACATGATGCACTTTGAATTGCTGTGTTATTGTTATCTGTAGCTTTGGGACTGAATCTTTTTGCCGCAACCTAACAATCAAAATAGACCTGGAGATTAGGCAGTAGGAATCTCCTATGATTCCATGTTCTAATACTACTATAATGATTCTCAGGTAGCAGCAGCACAATAATAGGGAAAAAGCATTGTTTCTAGTAATCAGGCTAGAGGCATTAAAATATTGCAAGCTTCACTGACCTCTGTAGCTGCAGTCAGGGTCGGTGCTAGACTATTTTACGCCCTAGGCGAGACCAGCTACTCGCGCCCCCCCCCAAAAAAATAAAATAAAACAAAAAGGGAAGGATTTAAAAACTCCTCTATGTCATATTCAGTGACCCTGATCTTATGGTTCCTCCATGTAATTCTTTCATACCCAGTGACCCCCATATTCCTCCATGTCACACCCAGGGACCCTAATGTTTCCCCATGTCACATTCTTGGACCCCAATATTCCTCCACGTTATGCTGTCATACCCACTGACCCCGATGTTCCTCCATGTCACACCCAGGGACCCCTGTGTTCCTCCATGTCATGCTGTTATACCCAGTGATCCCAATGTTCCTCTATGTCACACCAGGGGCCCCTGATGCTCCTCCATGTCATACCTGGAGACCCTGATGTTTTTCCATGTCACACCTGGGGACCCTGATGTTCCTCCATGTCACACCTGGGGACCTCAATCCCCATGGCATACCAAGGGGTCACAATTCCTTATTGCACACCTGGTGACCCCGAACCCCTGTTACACTCGTGACCCCTATCCCCCATGGCCCGCACTCTGCCCTCCTTCACTGTGATCCTGCTAAATTCCTTCTCCCAGGACGCTCCTCTCCTGGACCACAGTGCTCACCACAGCTCCAACTGGCTCCTGGTGGAGGGAGAAGCAGCAGTCAGAGAGCGCCGCACATCCTTCATCACCAACCTCCTCAGACCATTCAGGTACCTAGTTGCTTCTGCTCCAGTAAAGGTGCCGCCCTCCAGTGCTGAGCTCCGGCTCAGGTTCAGCTCTCCTCCGCTCTCTGCTTAACACTGACCAAGGGAAATGAACAGCTGCCCACCAGCTCAGTGTAGAGAGTCACGTCCTGCCCAGGGTTTAGGCCGCTCAGCTCCAGATGAAGAGGATCATTATGCAGGCAGCACTCCGGTGGGCTCCCTTCCTGCCTCTTGGGCCCCCCCCAACAATGGTGGAAATCCAGGGCCTGGTAGTTCCGCCATTGCCCCAGACACCTGGCATCTTCCTCTGTCCCTTCTTCATCCCCCACTGCCGCACCTCCCTTCAGCTCCCAAGGATCATTCATGATGGAGAGAGAATGCTGACTCGTGGCTGCGCCCCTAGGTGGCAATGCGCCCTAGGCGGCTGCCTAGTTTGCCTAGTGGAAGCACCGGCCCTGGCTGCAGTCAGAGATAAGGTTGGGGACTACCCCTACCATGGGTTCAAGATTTACAGTCTTGATGAATTTATGCACGGAAGAATTTTTCATACCATAATGGAATATGAGGCCTCTTAACTATGGCTGTGGACATGTGGCCTTTTAACCATGGTAATGGACGTGGGAAGAGGGTTGTGACTTCTTACGGCTTTATAGCCAGCCCCCCCCCCCCACTCCCACTGTGCATGTGTGATTAGCGCTGCACTTTGTGAATGGACTCACAGCCTCCTGGGACATGTCCAAAGTTGGGAGGAGAGAGGGGGAGGACCCTCCATTTGGATAGCCAAGGCGATCCAAATGGAAGTGGGAGTGGATACTTAGGTACCCGCTACCAGTAAAAAGAGCTTTACCAGAACTGGCACGGTCAACAAAACAGACAAAAAGAAAACTGGACTTTCTGGCTCTGTTGTTACTGTTCTCCATTTAAAAAAAAAAAAAGCTTGTTAATACCAGATAATCCAGCACTTACAGTGGATGTAAATCCTATTCATGAAATTTGACCTGGGCACATCTATCTGTAGTGTTTTCTTATCTCTATTCAAAGCCCTAAGCCCTGTGATTTTCTCCTGCTCCATTCTTCTGTTAGCAACATGATAACTTTTGACAAGTTCTCAGTTAACTGAGATAAAATCAGGCTGAATTTAGTGTCAGGGTGGGAGCTATAAATAGATTAGCAGAGAGCTGGTCTATTTACAGCACTGCTCTGCATTATTCTGCCTATGTGGAAAGGGGGTGTGTGCCTTTCCTCCAATCAGCTGTTTTACAGTTTATAGCCAAACTTCTCTCCCACAGGTGAATCAGAAAGAGAAAATTCTAACAGGACATGCACTTTCTAAACAGTCTAGAAAGCGGAAGACAGCACATATACAAGTAAAACTTATGTAGGGAGATTTGTTTAACCACTTGCCTACTGTGCACCTAAACCCCCTTCCCATCCAGACCAATTTTTGCTTTCAGCGCTCTCACACTTTGAATGACAATTGCGCGGTCATGCTACACTGTACCCATATGACATTTTTATCATTTTTTTTCACACAAATAGAGCTTTCTTTTGGTGGTATTTAATCACCTCTGGGTTTTTTATTTTTTACAAAAAAAAAGTTTTTCTTATTTTCTGCGAGTAAATTTTGAAAATAAAAAAATTTTCTCCTTCACTGATGTGCGCTGATGAGGCGGCACTGATGGGCACTGATAGGCTGCACTGATGGGCACTGATGAGGTGACACTTATGGGCACTGATGAGGTGGCACTTATGGGCACTGATGAGGAGGTACTAATATGCCGCACTGATGAGCACTGAGAGGCGGCACTGATAGGCGGCACTGATGAGCACTGATAGGTGGCACTGATGAGCACTGATAGGCGGCACTGCTGGGCACTGAGAGGTGGCACTGCTGGGCGCTGAGAGGTGGCACTGAGAGGTGGCACAGCTGGGCACTGAGAGGCGGCACTGACGGGCGGCACTGATGGGCACTGAGAGGCGGCACTGATGGGCACTGGCGGATGGCAGTGATGGACACTGACGGGTGGCACTGATGAGCACTGATGGGCAGCACTGATGAGCACTGATGGGCAGCACCATCAGTGCCCACACTCAGTGCCCTATAGTGCTGCCAGTCAGTGCTCATCAGTGCCTAGATGAGCAGGCACTGATGGGCACTGACTGGCAGCACTATGAGCACTGATTGTGGGCACTGATGTGGGGCACTGATGGCGGGCACTGTGGGCACTGATGGTGGGCACTTTGTGTATGTTTTTTACCTTGTGTAATCAAGGCACTGGAGATCAGTGCCCTGATTACATTCTTCTGTGTCCCCAACGGCTGATTGGCTCTGCTCCTTCCTCACACTGCAGTCTCTGTGTGAGGAAGGAGCGCTGGCGATGAGAGATGATCTCATATGTTCACATATAAGATCATCTCTCATTGCATGGGCCGATCATGTGGTAAATGGCCGCTGTGATTGGCCATTTACCACGATCTGTGATTGGCTGTGTCCAAGGGACACGGCCGACACAGATTTTCCCCGATGCATGCTCGCGGGAGCGCGCGGGGAGCCTGTGTCTGGGAGGCCATTTAAAGAAGGCCTCCTGAAAATTAGAGTCCGCGCTGCAGCTGTCTTTCGGCTATAGCGCAGACCGGAAGTAGTTAATCTCTGTGTTTCATCTGAGACTGTTCAATTCACTGGGTATATGAGAGGGTTTACATCCACTTTAAGTGCATGGTGCCACCCAAGGAAAGCATACTGAAAAAGCTCCGACCCATACATTTGATCAAGCCAACAAATATCTTACCTGACGTGGGTCAATTTCCAGTCGATGCCCAGTTTATCCATGTGTGGTAATGTCATGTGTACTGGGAGTACACAGTAAAAGTGACCCTCTTCTATGTTTCTACACAATAAGAACTGTTCCCCAGTGAAACAGGTCTGAAAAGATACATTTCATTCAACTACCACCTAGATCTAGATTTGAAGATTTAAATACAAAAGCATCCCCTTCTTTCCCTCAAGCCATTATCAACCTGCTGCAAGACATTTTCCTCCACCAGTCATCCAGGGCAATCTGGTCATATTAGATTAAGTACTACCTCAACAATAGAGATTTGTACAATTGGCATTGAGTGGTAGCCCAAAAACTGGGAGCACAGAGTAGCCACCGTTGGAGTAAAAAATAAGGTAAGTATTCTTCTACTAGGCCAAATGAGCATTTAAAGTGATTGCAAACAATCACTTTGTAAAACAACCCATTCAGTTTAAAATAGTTTATTTGTTTTTTCTGTTCTCAGCTGCATAAGAACTGGGGGGGGGGGGGGTGGTGCACCGATACACTGAACTTTCCAATGAAAGGCTGGCTGTGCAGGAGGGGTGAGTCAGAACAAGTCTGATCATTGGAGGAGAGCAGGCTGAGTTCCCAGCATAGTTACAGAACTAACCACACTGTGTTCCCCTGCTTAGTATGGTCAGTTTTTAAAAGGAAAGCAGAAGGGACTTGCAGTAACACCAGAGATTTCACACAAAGGAAGCAATACAAAGAGTACATAATACTTTTTCATTTAAGGACATAATACAGCAGGCACATATTAGGAATATGAAATGTTGGGGTAACAAACACCTCAACCTTTGCTGTTGGCAAATGAAGTTTAGGAGAGAAGGCATCCATATATAAATGTTGCGCCACCCCCGAAGGAGCCACTTAGTGATTTTGGGCTCTCTGCATCTCTGAGTGCCCGACTCCAAGAACAGCCTCCAAGTCACACCTGATTAAATTGAGAAACCTCTTAACCCCAGGTACATACACATGTGTTGATATACCCCTCACTTGGCAGTAGGTTACTATAGTAAAGGCACACACCAGAATAGTGATAAAAACAAAAAACTGCTGTATTGAAACCACAGATTGGGCTCAGGTGAGTATTTAGGGGGGCCTGTTGACTGTCCTTTCAGAAAATGCATTAAGGTTAAAAAAAAAAAAAAAAAAAGATTTTACCTTTACAACTACTTAAAGCTAAGAGTAATTTCTCTGTGAAGGCGAAGAGGTCCATCACCTTAGGACACTAACAAAAAACTAAGGACTCACGGAGTCCGAAAGGATTATAGAGGTGACGTCCAGTGGGCTTGTCCTTGAAAACTTGCAAGTCCAATCACCTGAAGGTAGGAGCCCATAACCTAGATGAGTACTTTGCCAGTGTCCTGTATTGTACAATTAAGCTATGTAGTATAGCATTTATATACATGGAATTTACATTTCTACGAATGTCCAATTATGAAATTCTGAAAGAAAACACTTTCTTTTCTGTAGAATACAAGAAATCATCAGTCAAATCTGCTTTCTGCTTTCATGTCTCACCGTAACCAAGACGTGCAAATATTACCACGGCTGACCGCCAGTTGATGAGATTGCTTAAGGTGCAAGCAATCTCATACATCCAAAAGGCACCACTGAGCAGCAAATAGATTTTAACACATAATAATGGCATATTAGCTCCATTGCATGGAGTTCTGCACACTGTCCACTAACACAAATCAAATTCTACATGATATATGACACTATGTGGCCATGGTCAAAATGGCTTACTGAAAAAGGAAAAAATAACATATGCCAATGTCACCTTCACTTTAGATTTATGTAAAATGACAGCTCTTCTGAAGAAATAAAGAAACTTTCTGACCACAGGGCTATCTGTGTAACCGGTTAATTGATCAATTAGTTGAATTGTAATATATTTGTAATATGACATCATCACAGGGGAGAAAATGTCTCAAAGTGATACTACTGTAGTAATACGTGAAATAAAGACTAAAGGGTCAATTCACTAAAGGAAACCCGCTGACAGCTGAATATAAAAAAATTAAAAAGAAAATGCATGTCCCCCTCCCCTCCAAAATGGAAGACCCTTACCCGAGCATCCATCTTGGCAGGCCAGGAGGGGGGGAGGGCGGGGGTGCTGAACCATACCAGGCCACATGCCCTCAACATGGTGGCTGGGGACAACTATATATCCCATACTAATTCACATAGTGGGGCTGGGATCTGGGGGCTCCCTTGTTAAAGGGGGCTTCCAGATTCCAATTAGCCCCTAGCCCGCAGAACCCCACAACCACCGCCCAGGGTTGTGGGGAAGAGGCTCCCCTACCCCAAAGAACCCTCCCATGTTGAGGGCATGTGGCCTGGTTCCCCCTTTTCCTGTCTTGCCAGGCTGCATGATCAGATAAGGGTCTGGTATCACTTTTGGGGGAGACCCCACGTTGTTTTTTTTTTTTAAGTTTGGCGTGGAATTACCCTCAAAATCCATACTAGACCCGAAGGACCTGGCAAGGATTGGAGGGGGGACCCCCACACTGTTTTTTTTAAGACTTTTTTTTATTGCCGGCAGGTTTTTTTTTTAACATTCAGCTGTCAGCGGGAAAACCTCTGACAGCTGATGAGTCATCCATTGTTAAGGACGTCACGGCGGGCTTCCCAGCCCACTCCCTAACAACCAGCTACCATACGATAAATTATAGCATGAAAATATGCGGCAATTACTACATTACCAGTATTTTCCTGTATGAGCTATTTACTGGCAAATTCTTAGCGAATTGAACGTTTGTACAATTGTTTCTTCATGCCTCATTTTAAAGCATTTTTTCCAATCAATATTTAACTCTTAGTGAATTGACCCCTAAATATCTTATATTCAGCTTAAATACTAAGTAGTGAAGAGTAGCAATCTGTAGATTTAGTATGAAATTACATTCACAGATTTCTTGAATTCTCACTGTCTATTGGCTGAAACTATACAGGTCAAAACAATTTAAATAAGAACAAAATATCCCAAAATACACAATCTTTAGGGTCCTCTTGGGGCAAACAGAACGTAAATGTCCCCTAAATATGGGATACAGCTTTTTAATGTGGATGTTTAGACAGGAAATGAAGGATATTTCCCATATATTAGTTCACTCCAGTATGGTGAAACTCTACAAATAGTAATGATCATTAGGGATGATCAAATGGTTCGGGTCGACCATCGGTTCGACCCGAACATTGACTGTTCGAAATTCGGCCGAATTTCGAACTCTTTGCTGAAAAAGTTCGGAATTCGGCAACCAGAACCGACCAAAATGCAATGGGACAGGAACTGGGCTTTAAAAGCCAGTGATTGGACCAGAACCATCAGTAAAAGCCAATTGAGGGGGCAGGAGGATGCTAGGAATGTGATTGGAGTGACTAGGGGGTCCAGAGGCCAATCAGTAGTGAATACGCCCCCCAGTATATAACATAGACCCGCCAAATCTCTAGCATTGTAATACAGGGGCTGTGGAAGGAGAGTGGAAGCAGTTCTGTTACTCCTGCTTCAAAGTGTCATTTAGCAATTATTAGTGTGAGGAAAGGGATATCTAGTGTAGTTAGGGTACTGTTTTCCACTATAGTTAGATTTAATAATCTAGTTTCTGTAGGGAAAGTGTTAAGTGTCAGGGGACCGTAGTGTAGTGTAGGGTTAACTGACTCTGGCTGCTATGGCAGGGTGACCAAACCCTTCCATGTCAGGGTGACCGCCATAGAAAGGCATAGAAAAAAGATTGTTTCTATTAGAATTGCAATAGAGCAGGATAGTGGCTTCGCCCCTGTGACACCCGGCTTTTTGTTGCAGGCGTTTTATTGGGCTTTTTTGTGGACGTGTTTGGAGGCAGGCATGACATCAGAACTTCTGTGTAGGGGTATATATACACACACACACATGTATGTATATATACACATACACATTTATAGGTGTGAAAGTAGCAGAACCCTTTGCCTGCGCTAATGAAATAATTAACAGGCATAGGACTTCGCTCCAATCACACCTATATGTGTGTATGTGTATAAATACATATAAGTGTGTGTGTATACATACCCCTATACAGAAGTTCAGATGTCATGCCTGCCTCCAAAGACGCCCAAAAAATGCTCAAAAAAAGCCTGCTACAAAAACGCCCAGGTGTGTTGTTGCAGGCGTTTGGAAGTTCGGGTGTTCTGGTCGAACCGATCAAAAGTTCAATCATCCCTAATGTTCAGACAAGTCAGAGTTTAATTTATTAGCTATTATGTGACACTTGCTCAATATTAAGCAATTTCGGCACTTATTTCAGCCATTTGTAAAGTTAATAAACACATTAT
This sequence comes from Pelophylax lessonae, assembly GCF_965119305.1. Taxonomy (NCBI): domain Eukaryota; kingdom Metazoa; phylum Chordata; class Amphibia; order Anura; family Ranidae; genus Pelophylax; species Pelophylax lessonae. The sequence goes on from NC_138769.1 coordinate 186,525,539, forward strand.
TGTGAAACAAAAGGCATGAGAAGTTGACATTGTCATTGGGGACATGTATTAGCACCAAAATGTAAAATAAAATAAAAAATAAAAAGCGAGGAATACCATTTTAGCTTTGTAGACATTTTATTTTTATGGTAGTATTTAAAGCCCCTGCTCTATCCCATGTCTTATGTTCGTTCGGGTTATTCCTGTAAGTACGCCTACTGTGTTAACTTGTTACTTGCACTATTTTGAAAATCAATAAAAATGTCTTTAAAAAAAATAAAATAAAAAGCGAGGAAAGGGCTTTTTAAGGCAGCTTCAAGAGCGACATGGAAAATATATAAAACAACCTTTAAGCAAAGTAAAACACAGGCAGAGGAATTCAATAAAGTATTAGTGCCAATTTTTTGGCATTATGGCTCTTGAAAATAGCCTGCTCCAGGTTAGAAAATCCATGCTGTCAGATTCAGTAGCTTTACTGAAATGTGTGGCATATTTAGGTAGTTTTTAATAGCACCATATTTACAAAGTGGTGCTATTACTGTACCAAATTTCTGGAGGTAATTAGGTCCAACCCTACATTGGCTTACAGAGACAGGCCTGTCTTTGTATGCTGTGTAGCAGAGTGGTGTGTGAAACACTAGTCTCATGTCTCATTGTGACTGACAGCAGGCTATGAGCTGATCCCATAATCAAAAGCAGGCTGTCTATTGTCTTTGGATTCACACACTGCCAGCTGTCAATCACAAGGGGAGCGGACCTAATGGGGAACTAGGGTCTGTAAAACAACCTTAGTGCTGCGCTAAATAATATCATATATAACAATCAAAGAAATATATAAATAAATAAAAAAAATGATAACAGCTGTTAGAACCTCTGTTGTGACAAGTGTACTATACTAGAGGTAACATGTGAAATAATAATACTTGTGATATAATCAAATGCTTCTTTCAAAAAACATAAAGTCCACAACTATGCAAATTTTATGTAAATATATTGTGATGATCCTCCCCACCACTGTCATCCGTGTTGTACAGGGTGCGCACTCTCCCTCCTCCTTTTATGCAGTTAAATGATTACATCTATGTGCCACCACGATGAGTCCCCCCCCCCCCCCCTTATAGTTGGGTTCTCAGCTCAAATGATGTGACCTTGCATCTAAGCTCGGTCTAAGAACACCTTTTTACCTCTCCCTGGCCTGAGGTTAAAAAAAGGCGCCAGATTAAAAAAAAAAGACAGCATTTAAAACAGCCAAAATTGGCGTTTAGAATGCAAAGGAGAGATTTGGAGTCTTTTAGACCCCAGATCCCTCCATAAAGATTACCTGTCACTGCCTATTACTGTCACAAGGGATGTTTATATTCCTTGCGACAGCAATAGGGTTGAGCGGACACCTAGATGTCCGTGTTCGACGGGTTCGGCCGAACTTTAAAAAAAAAGTCCGGGTCCGTGTCCCGGACTTTTACCGAACTTTTCCCGGACACCGAACCCCATTGAAGTCAATGGGGACCCGAACTTTAAGGCACTAAAATGGCTCTAAAACACCAAAGGAAAGGGCTAGAGTGCTTCAAATGGCAGCAAAACGTAATTAAGAGCATGGCAAGTGCTCTGCAAACAAATGTGGATAGGGAAATAACTTAAAACAACAAAAAAAAAACAGAAAAATAAAACAATGTTCTTCTTCATCTCTGAAGGACGAGGCCCATATGGAGTAGGAGGGAGGTTGAGGTGGTGGTGGATGTGGCGGTGACATAGGCATGCGCACAGGGTGTGCCGGGTGTGCCTGGGCACACCCTAATCACCTAGGGCACATAGCATTGCCAGTGAGGAGATGGGAAAGATCTCCCTCGGACCTGCTCTGCTCTATTTCTCTTTGCCTACAGGTACATGGCCCCGATACATTACTCTCCCTGCTGGCAAACACATGCATGTGTATTTCAACTTTGGGGTGCACACCTTAATGCAATAGGCTGCGCACACCTATGGGCGGTGTAGGTGGAAGCGGCGGTGGAGGAGGACCAGGGCCGGATTAAGAGCATCATGGGCTTGGTGCTGAGGATTTTGAAGGGCCTTAAGGGCCGTGCCTTGCCATGCACCCAGAGGAGGAAGGGTGCAGCCATGCATGCCTAATTCAACATGGGATGCTGTCTCTGAAGCCCATAAACACATCCATGCATCGGCAACTGTCCCTCCTTGTCCGGCCTTCGCACTGTGTGGGGAGGTTCTGAGGGTGCTGCCTGGGGAAGCGAGCATAGAAGCCAGACTTCTGTGTTTACAAGTGACAGAAGAGCGGTAACAGTGAATATGGCCAACCCGGGGCCTATATAAAAGGTAGGGGCCTGGAGCTGCAGCTCCAATAGCCCCTACGTTAATCTGGCCCTGAGGAGTAGGACGAGGTAGCCAACACTGCTTCTTTTCACAAATTTTAAATGAGGGTAGACCCCAAAAGAGTGAGAAAGAGCAAAAATGGAACAATGGGTGGGTAAGGTCGGTATCCATTGCTATTCTGCATAAGGTACGGAAAAGTCCCGTGGGATCCATGCCTGGTTCATTTTAATGAACGTGAGCTTGTCCACATTGTCTCTGGACAGGCGGCTGCGCTTATCTGTTATAACGCCCCCAGCCGTGCTAAATACCCGTTCAGATAATACACTGGCTGCAGGGCACGCCAGCACCTCCAAGGCGTAAAGGGCAAGCTCAGGCCATGTGCCCAATTTGGAGACCCAGAAGTTGAAGGGGGCAGACCCCTCATTCACTACATGTAGGCGTGTGCACACATACTGCTCCACCATGTTGGTAAAATGCTGCCTCCTGCTAAGACGTTCCATCTGAGCTGCTGGTGCTGCTGTTTGTTGTGGCGTGCTGACAAAGCTTTTCCACATTTCGGCCATGCTAACCCTGCCTTCTGAGGTGCTGGCGGTGCCCTGGTTGCGTTGGCGACCTCCTCCTCCTCCTCCTCCTCTGCCTTGTGCTTCCACTGCGGCCCCGCTGTCAGATGGGAATGCCAGCAGCATGGCGTCTACCAGCGTGCGCTTGTACTCGCGCATCTTGCGATCGCGCTCCAGTGAGTGAATTAAGGACGGTACGTTGTCCTTGTAATGGGGATCCAGCAGCGTGGCCACCCAGTAATCAGCACAAGTTAGAATGTGGGCAACTCGGCGGTCGTTGTGGAGACACTGCAGCATGTAATCGCTCATGTGTGCCAGGCTGCCCAGAGGCAACGAAAGGCTGTCCTCTGTGGGAGGTGTATCGTCCGTGTCCTCTGTATCCCCCCAGCCACGCACCAGTGATGGCCATGAGCTGGCCTGGGTGCCACCCTGCTGTGAACATGGTTCCATCTCCTCCTCCAGCTCCTCCTCCTCCTCATCCTCCTCATCCTCCAGAACTGTGCCCCTGCTGGACAATTGTGTCCCTGGCGTTTGTGTGTGCAGGAACCCACCCTCGGAGCCCCTTGCGAATGACTGCCCTGAAAGCCTTGGAAATGTTACCTCTTCATCCTCCTCCTCCTCCTCATCCTGTGCCACATCCTCTTCCATCATCGCCCGAATTGTTTTTTCAAGGAGGCATAGAAGTGGGATAGTTAAGCTGAGAACGAACGGCGTCATTGCCACTGGCCATGTTGGTGGAGTACTCAAAACAGCGCAACAAGGCACACAGGTCTCGCATGGAGGCCCAGTTATTGGTGGTGAAGTGGTGCTGTTCCGCAGAGCGACTCACGCGTGCGTGCTGCAGCTGAAACTCCACTATGGCCTGCTGCTGCTCGCACAGTCTTTCCAGCATGTGCAAGGTGGAGTTCCACCTTGTGGGCACGTCACATATGAGGCGGTGAGCGGGAAGGCCGAAGTTACGCTGCAGCGCTGCCAGGCGAGCAGCAGCAGGGTGAGAACGCCGAAAGTGCGCACAAACGGCCCGCACTTTCTGCAGCAGCTCTGACATATCGGGGTAGTTTTTAAGGAACCTCTGCACCACCAAATTCAGCACATGCGCCAGGCAAGGGATGTGCGTCAAACCGGCTAGGCCCAGAGCTGCTATGAGATTTCGCCCAGGCCGGGCTTGAGGCTCGCTGGCAGCAACCACTCATTTGTCTGCTGTTCCATGCTCCTCCACAACTCCTGCGCGGTGTGTGGTTTGTCCCCCAAACAGGCAAGTTGTAAAACTGCCTGCTGTCGTTTACCCCTGGCCGTGCTGAAGTTGGTGGTGAAGGTGTTACGCTGTCCGGATGAGGAGGCGGTAGAGGATGAGGAAGCGGAGTAGGAGGAGTTAGGAACAGGAGGCAAACTGAAGCGCCCTGCAATCCTCGGTGGTGGAAGGACATGCGCCAAATTGCTATCCGCCTCAGGCCCATCCGCCACTGCATTTACCCAGTGTGCCGTTAGGGAGATATAACGCCCCTGACCGTGCTTACTGGTCCACGTATCGGTAGTTAGGTGGACCTTGGCACAGATGGCGTTGCGCAGTGCACACCTGATTTTTTCCCCCACTTGGTTGTGCAGGGAAGGGATGGCTTGCCTGGAAAAGTAGTGGCGGCTGGGCACGACGTACTGTGGGACAGCCACCGACATAAGGTTTTTAAAACTGTGCGTCTCCACCAGACGGAATGACAGCATTTCAAAGGCCAATAATTTTGAAATGCTGGCATTCAGGGCCAGGGATCGCGGGTGGGTAGGGGGGTACTTCCTCTTCCTCTCAAGTGTTTGGGAGATGGAAAGCTGAACGCTTCCACGGGACATTGTGGAGATGGTTGTTGGTGACCCAGGTGGTGGTGTTGCTGACAGATCGTCTGTTTGCGGGGTGGCAGGTGCCAGTATCACTACAGATGTGGCTGGAGCGGCCGAGACTGCAGCAGAAGAGGAAGCAGGATGAGCCAGAGACGTTTCTTGGTTTTGAAGGTGTGTACTCCACTGCAGCTCGTGCTTTGCACTTAGATGCCTGATCATGCAGGTTGTGCTCAGGTTGAGAAGGTTTATGCCTCGCTTCAAGCTCTGATTGCACAGGGTGCAAACCACTCGTGTCCTGTCATCAGCACATTTTCTAAAGAACTTCCACGCTAGAGAACTCCTTTGAGCTGACTTTGGTGCGCTCGTTCCCTTGCTGCGTTGGGCAGTAGCGGGCGTAGTGTCTAGGGCACGGCCGCTCCGCTTCTGCACCCTGCTCCCTCTTCTGCTGTGCTGGTGGCTCTGTGCGACCACCGCCTCTTCCTCCAAACTACTCAGGTCACCTGCATGACGTTCATTCCATGTGGGGTCGAGGACCTCATCGTCCTCCACATCATCTTCCACCCAGTCTTCACCCCTGCCCTCCTTGTCGGTCTCCACAATGCTGAACGCCGCAGCAGTTGGCACCTGCGTTTCGTCATCATCGGAGACGTGCTGCGATGATCCTTGCATGCACTCATCTTGAGAAATAAGTGGTTGGGCATCGCTGCACTCAATCTCTTCCACTTCTGGGGCAGGGCTAGGTGGATGGCCCTGGGAAACCCTGCTGACAGAGTCATCAAAAAGAAGAAGAGACTGCTGTATGGCTTGGGGCTCAGACTGCTTGCCTGATTTGCAAGGGGGTGAGGTGAAAGACGGTTGGACATCGGCTGCAGGTGCCAACTGTGACCTTTCTGCAGTAGACTTGGTGGGAGACAATGTGAAGGAACTGGAGGCACTGTCAGCAGCAAACCAATCTACTATCGCCTCCACTTGTTCTGGCCTCATCACTTCTAGGGGCATATGATGCCCTACCAAATACTGATGCAGGTTCTGTCGCCTACTCACACTTGAGGAAGGTGTTTCACTTGTGCGTGTAGCTGGCACAGATCGACCACGTCCTCTCCTTGCAACAGGAGCTCTACCAGCAGCACCACGACCCAGGCCACGGCCCTTTTTTGACGGTCTCCTCATATTTCTGTAATTTAAGATCTTGCCCTAGAAAGGTTTTTATTGAATAGCGGAATAGGAAATATGATCCAAAAAAGTGTATGTATCTCGCACGTACAAAACCACACTAGGCCCCAATTACTATTGTTTCTACCCCTAAAAGGATGGATGAGGAGTAGGAGGAGTATGGAACAGACAGCACCCTCAAATCTTCAGAAGTATGAGATGAACCTCAAAAACTTGGAAAGGTGGATCTTACACGTACCGACACAGACTATCCCGCAATTCAATTGATCCTCAAAGGTTTTTATTGAATAGCGGAATAGGAAATATGATCAAAAAAAGTGTATGTATCTCGCACGTACACCACCACACTAGGCCCCAATTACTATTGTTTGTACCCCTAAAAGGATGGTTGAGGAGTAGGAGGAGGAGTATGGAACAGGCAGCACCCTCAAATCTTCAGAAGTATGAGATGAACCCCAAAAACTTGGAAAGGTGGATCTCACACGTACCGACACAGACTATCACGCAATTTAATTGATCCCCAAAGGTTTTAATTGAATAGCGGAATAGAAAATATGATCAAAAAGAAAGTGTATGTATCTCACACGTACACCACCACACTAGGCCCCAATTACTATTGTTTGTACCCCTAAAAGGATGGTTGAGGAGTAGGAGGAGGAGTATGGAACAGGCAGCACCCTCAAATCTTCAGAAGTATGAGATTGTGTTCACTGTACCCCACAAAGATTGTGTTCACTGCACCCCACAAAGATTGTGTTCACTGCACCTCAAAAAGGATTTTGTTCACTGCACCCCACAAAGATTGTGTTCACTGCACCCTAAAAGGATTTTGTTCACTGCACCCCAAAAAGATTGTGTTCACTGTACCCCCCAAATATTGTGTTCACTGCACCCCACAAAGATTCTGTTCCCTGTACCCCACAAAGATTGTGTTCACTGCACCCCACAAAGGATTTTGTTCACTGCACCCCAAAAAGATTGTGTTCACTGCACCCCAAAAAGGATGTTGTTCACTGCACCCCAAAAAGGATGTTGTTCACTGCACCCCAAAAAGGATTTTGTTCACTGCACCCCAAAAAGATTGTGTTCACTGCACCCCACAAAGATTGTGTTCACTGCACCCCACAAAGGATTTTGTTCACTGCACCCCAAAAAGATTGTGTTCACTGTACCCCACAAAGGATTTTGTTCACTGCACCCCAAAAAGATTGTAATCACTGTACCCCCCAAATATTGTGTTCACTGCACCCCACAAAGATTCTGTTCACTGTACCCCACAAAGATTGTGTTCACTGCACCCCACAAAGGATTTTGTTCACTGCACCCCAAAAAGATTGTGTTCACTGCACCCCAAAAAGGATGTTGTTCACTGCACCCCAAAAAGGATTTTGTTCACTGCACCCCAAAAAGATTGTGTTCACTGCACCCCACAAAGATTGTGTTCACTGCACCCCACAAAGGATTTTGTTCACTGCACCCCAAAAAGATTGTGTTCACTGTACCCCCAAAGATTGTGTTCACTGCACCCCACAAAGGATTTTGTTCACTGCACCCCAAAAAGATTGTGTTCACTGTACCCCCCAAAGATTGTGTTCACTGCACCCCACAAAGATTCTGTTCACTGTACCCCACAAAGATTGTGTTCACTGCACCCCACAAAGGATTTTGTTCACTGCACCCCAAAAAGATTGTGTTCACTGCACCCCAAAAAGGATTTTGTTCACTGCACCCCAAAAAGGATGTTGTTCACTGCACCCCAAAAAGGATTTTGTTCACTCCACCCCAAAAAGATTGTGTTCACTGCACCCCAAAAAGGATTTTGTTCACTGCACCCCAAAAAGATTGTGTTCACTGCACCCCACAAAGATTGTGTTCACTGCACCCCAAAAAGGATGTTGTTCACTGCACCCCAAAAAGATTGTGTTCACTGCACCCCACAAAGATTGTGTTCACTGCACCCCACAAAGGATTTTGTTCACTGCACCTCAAAAAGATTGTGTTCACTGCACCCCAAAAAGGATGTTGTTCACTGCACCCCAAAAAGGATTTTGTTCACTGCACCCCAAAAAGATTTTGTTCACTGCACCCCAAAAAGGACGTTGTTCACTGCACCCCAAAAAGATTGTGTTCACTGCAGCCCAAAAAGATTGTGTTCACTGCAGCTCACACACAGAAAAATGGATGTGGATCACTGACACCTGCCTATCTCCTATCCCACACCACACAGCAATATCGATTGTAGTTTGTAGAACACAGTTTCCCTAAAATTCAGCAGCAGCAGCCTCTCCCTAACAGGATTGAGAAGAGATCGTAGATCAGGATTGAGTGCAGAGTCACCCCACCCCCCACACAGCAATATCGATTGTACTTTGTAGAAGACACTGACCCTATAATTCAGCAGACTCTATCCCTAAAATGCCTACAACTCGCCCTGCCTAAACACTCCGACCTGTCCCTCAATTCTATCCGGACACAAATGGTTTTTTCCTGCCTGTCTTTCCCTAATCAGCAGCCAGCACGTTGATGTGTGCTCTGTCCCTGATCTAAGCAGCAGAATGAAGACGCTGCGGCTGCCTGGAACTTATAAAGACTTGGTCACATGCTTCACACGGCCAATCACAGCTACTGAGACATTTGCAGGCATGGCTGGGATGGCTTAAGGCACACCAGTTAAACGATTGTTGATTGGCTGTTGAAAGCCCGCCATGAAAAGAGCGCCAAAGCATGCAAAACCCGGAAATAAAACGACCGAACACGGATTTTTACCCGAACATACAGTAAAGTGTCCGTGTCCGTGTACAAAAAATCCAATTATTCGGTACGAACACGAATAATACAGTCCGTGTTCGCTCAACACTAGACAGCAATAAAAGTGATCAATTTTTTTTTCAAATGAATAGTGTAAAAATAAAAGAAAATACTTAAGAAAAAAAAAATTGAAAGCGCCCCGCCCCTCTGTGCTCATGCTCAGAAGTGAACGCATACGTAAGTCAAGCCCGCATATGTAAACGGTGTTCAAACCACACATGTGAGGTATCGCCGCAATAATCAGAGGGAGAGCAATAATTTTAGCACAAGATTTCCTCTGTAACTCTAAACAGGTAACGGCAATTTTTTTTTTAAAGCGTCACCTATGGAGATTTTTAAGTACAGAAGTTTATCGCTATTCCACGAGGGTGCACAATTTTAAAGCATGACAAGTTAGGTATCTACAGTTGTGTTCAAAATTATTCAACCCCCAATGCTGTAAAGGGTTTTAGGGAATTTAGTGTACATTTGTAATTGTATTCAGAATGAAATCCTACAAGGACTTCTTAAAGAACCATATGCAACTAAAATGACATCAATTGGTTTTGTAATACAGTAGTAAATCTTTCTTTTGTGAATTCTTCATTGACACAATTATTCAACCCCTTAAAGACTACCACTCTGAAGAACAGAGGTTCATTGAAGTGTTTTCAATCAGGTATTGAAAACACCTGTGGATGTCAGGGAGCAGCAATAAAGCCTAATAAGCACCAATTAGGCAGCTTTAAAATGACTGTGATACTCAGCTCCTTCTAGACATTTACTGGTGTGGTTACAAACATGGTGAAGTCAAGAGAATGGTCCAGGAAGACAAGAGAAGAGGTGATTACTCTTCACAGGAAGGGCAATGGCTATAAGAAGATTGCAAAGATGTTAAACATACCAAGAGACACCATAGGAAGCATCATTCGCAAATTCAAGGCAAAGGGCACTGTTGAAACGCTACCTGGTCGTGGCAGAAAGAAGATGCTGACTTCGACTGCTGTGCGCTACCTGAAGCGTAGAGTGGAGAAAAGTCCCTGTGTGACTGCTGAGGAACTGAGAAAAGATTTGTCAGATGTGGGTACTGAAGTTTCTGCTCAGACAATACGGCGCATACTGCGTAATGAAGGCCTCCATGCCAGAACTCCCAGGCGCACCCCCTTGCTGTCTCCAAAGAATAAGAAGAGTCGACTGCAGTATGCCAAAAGTCATGTGGACAAACCACAGAAGTTTTGGGATAGAGTTCTGTGGATTGATGAAACAAAATTAGAACTGTTTGGGCCCATGGATCAACGCTATGTTTGGAGGAGGCCTATGAAGAAAAGAACACCTTGCCTACTGTGAAGCATGGCGGGGGGTCAATCAAGCTTTGGGGCTGTTTTGCTTCTGCAGGTACACTGAAGCTTCAGCGTGTGCAAGGTACCATGAATTCTCTTCAGTACCAGGAGATATTGGATGACAATGTGATGCAGTCCGTCACAAACCTGAGGCTTGGGAGACGTTGGACCTTTCAACAGGACAATGATCCCAAGCATACCTCCAAGTCCACTAGAGCATGGTTGCAGATTAAAGGCTGGAACATTTTGGAGTGGCCATCACAGTCACCAGACTTAAATCAGATTGAGAACCTCTGGTGGGACTTACAGAAAGCAGTTGCAGTGCACAAGCCTAAGAATGTGACTGAACTGGAGGCTTTTGCCCATGACGAATGGGCGAAGATACCCGTAGATTGCTGCAAGACACTTGTGTCAAGCTATGCTTCACGTTTAAAAGCTGTTATAACTGTAAAAGGATGTTGTACTAAGTACTAAGATTGAATGTCACTTGGGGGTTGAATAAAACTGATAATGATGTGAGCACAGAAAAGACATTTGTGGTTATTTCATTATAAATGTTATGTTATATTTGTCTGACCTACACGTGCCTCTTTGATTTAATTGTAAGCAGGATGACCGAATGATCAAAATCAATGTCAAACTGGCCAAAACAATCAATTTCAGTGGGGGTTGAATAATTTTGAACACAACTGTATTTACTTGGCGTAACATCATCTTTTACATTAGGCTACATTCACACCTGAGCATAGCGTTTTTCGCGCGTTTTTTACCGCGATTTTACCGCGATTTTTGCGGCGTTTTTTACCGCGATTTTACCGCGATTTTTACCGCGATTTTTGTGCAGGCGTTTTTAGATTGAATAGAGATCAATGGAAAACGCCTGTAATCTGCCCAAAAAGAAGCTCATGTACTTTTTTGAGCGTTGGGCGTTTTGTATACAGCGTCAAAACGCTCAGATGTGAACAGGGGCCATTGAAATGAATAGGATTTGTCTTGTTGGGCGTTTTGAGAGCTGATCCTAGAGCAGAAAAACGCCCCAAAAACGCCCCAAAACGCCCACATGTGAACGGAGCCTTATACAAAAAATTGGGCTAAATTTTCTGTTTTGTTTTTATTTAACCACTTCCCTTTAAGTGGACGTCATATGACTTCCTGGGCTTTGAGTGGGGATATCTGAATAATGCCTGCAGGTGCAGGCATCATTCAGATGTAATTGTTTTTAGCCAATATTTGGGGGTTCTAAGTAATTTTCTAGCATAAAACACAAATTTTAACTTATCAACATATGTCAGAAAAAGGCTTAGGCCCTGTTCACACCTCAGCATTTTTCAGCTCGTAAAAAGTCTCATCACTGAATTCTAAAAAAAGGCCAACAAGCTAAATTCTATTAATTTCAATGGCCCCTGTTCATATATGAGCGTTTTGCCCGCCTGAAGCTCAAGAAAGTACACAAGCTTCTTTTTTTGGCAGATTACAAGCGTTTTTGTTAGATGTCAATGCCTGCCTCCAAACACCTGCAAAAAACGGCTGAAAAAACAGCTGAAAAACGGCAAAAAAATGGCTGAAAAACGGCAGAAAAAACGGCTGATAAAACGCCCCAAAAAACGCCTGAAAATGATATGCTCAGGTGTGAATTGAGCCGTTAGTCTCCAAGGGGTTAAGACCTGTGGCATGTCTGTGTGAGATCAAGGTTGCCATCATCTGTGCCTCTGTGCTGAGTGGGTCTAATGGGAGGGGTTTCATAATTATCTATCAGCTGTGCCAGATGCAGGGCTCTAATGAGGAAATCTGCTGGGCATGCATCCCTTTAGACGTGTTCCTATTGGGACTATCTCACCAAAAATGACATTTTTGTTGCGGGGATGCCTGAAATCTGACTTGTATCTTAACCACGTTAGCGGTAAACCCGAGCGTGACTCGGGGTAGGAATTTCCTGCTATTATCGGTATCCCCGAGTCACGCTCGGGGTGAATGGGCAGAGCTATGCAGACAGCGCAGTGGAGTGTCTTACCTTATCCTGGCGATCCAACGATGAGCTCTCATTGCTGTGACCGCCAGCCGAGATCTCCGACGCTCGCCTGTCGGTAGGAGGACTTCCTAGTTCTATTCCCTGCAGCAGCAATGCTGCATGGGAGCGGAACTAGGGAGGGAAATTAAAAAAAAAAAAAAAACGTTGCACAAAACACATAACACATTTTATATTATATATATGCATATATATATATGCATATATATATATATATATATATATATATATATATATATATATATATGTGTGTATATATATATATATATATATATATATATATATATGTATATATATATATATATATGTATATATATATATGTGTATATATATATATATATATACATACCTATATACACACACATATATATATATATATATATATGTATATATATAATTATATTATTGATTCGATTATAATTCATGTATATATACACACACACACACACACATATATATATAATATATAACGCATGAATTATAATCTAATCAATAATATAATTTTATTATATATATTATATATTATATAATAAAATGATATTATTGATTTGATTATAATTCATGCGTTTGTGTTTCAAATTTATCACATCTGGGATGTCTACTAGAGTCTTGTTTTGGTCAGGTTTAAGTCAGTAATTACTAAGAATTGTAGGCCTATAATACATAACGCCAAATTTCCATGAAAAAAATTGTACCGCTTTTGGTACAGAATTCCTGACAGAATCATACCGCCAGGGAGGTTAAGCAGACTTCTGGGAAAATTGGTGAGCGAATCACATAAGCAGGAAATTTTGTTTCTTGGGTGTGGTCAGTACAGAACAGCTCCAGGTAGCCATATTGCATTGCATTTTCAGAAAATGCAACAGCTGCAGATTGAAAAGGAAAAGTGAATTTTAATAACAGGGCTCAAAATTTCAAGTCCTGAGCTACTAGCCAGGCCTTAACAGTTACTTGCCACTTGTTGCCCCACCCAAACCCTACCCTGCCCCACCCCTAAACACGCCCTCCTAAAATATCTCATAAAATTACACTGTTAAATGTTTTATTCAGAATTAAGTTACAAAAGTAAATATTAACAACAACAACAGAGAGAGAGAGGGGGTTTGACAGAGAGAGACAAGGGGGGGGTGGGTGTTGACAGAGAGAGCGGGTGACAGGGAGAGAGGGAGAGAGGGAGAGAGGGGGGTGACACGGAGGGAGAGAGGGGGAGTGACAACGGAGGGAGAGAGGGGGGCGACACGGAGGGGGAGAGAGAGGGGGCGACACCGAGGGAGAGAGAGAGGGGGTGACAGGGAGAGAGAGAGAGGGGGGGCAACAGGGAGAGAGAGAGGGGGTGATAGGGAGAGAGAGAGAGGGGATGACAGGGAGAAAGAGAGGGGATGACAGAGAGAGAGAGGGGTGACAGGGAGAGAGAGGGGGGGTGACAGAGAGAGAGAGAGAGGGTGACAGGGAGAGAGAGAGAGGGGGTGACAGAGAGAGAGAGGGAGACAGGGAGAGAGAGAGAGAGAGAGAGGGGGTGACAGGGAGAGAGAGAGAGGGGTGACAAAGAGAGAGATAGAGAGGGGGTGACAGGGAGAGAGAGAGGGGGTGAAATGGAGAGAGAGAGGGAAGGGGTGACACAGAGAGAAAGAGAGGGGGTGACAGGGAGAGTGAGAGGGGGTGACAGGGACAGACAGGGGAAGATGACAGGGACAGAGGGGGGAAGGTGACAGGGACAGATGGGGGGGAGACAGGGACAGAGGGGAGGGGGGTGACAGGGTAGGGAGTCTGGTCACAGTGCTCATCTTACTCACTCAATTCCCCATCATGTACTGGTTGCTAATGAAACGTTCCCACCCACACATCTCCTTCACAGACAGAATGCACGGGCTGTACTGAGTGTGTGGGTGGGCAGAGAGAGAGAGAGGGGCGGGAGAAGGCAGAGCAGTTGCAGCCTCTCCCATTCCTGGAGGGGGGGGCTGCTCACTGGGCTATGAAACACACACACACACACACACAGCCTTGTGACAGGAGGGGCAGGCTGAACGGAGGAGCTGCATATTCCCCCTACAGTACAGCCCTGTTCTTACTCGCCCTGCTCATCAATCTACTCGCAAAATGCGAGCAGGCGAGTGGATTTTTTGAGGGCTATTAATAACATTCAATTACAATATGAATTGTGTCGCAATTGTATACGCTATATTGTTTTTTTTCTTTATTTTCTTTTTTTCCCACGAAAGTGGAGTTACCCTTTAAGTAAGTTCCATAATTTTATACTAAAAGACTTAAATGTGTAAGGTCCATGAAGAAAACACAATTTTATGTGCCAGCTATTGGGTCTTGGAACATCCACCATGTATTGAGATTTAGTAATGCAGCAAGTGTAATTCTTTAGTGTTCTAGAAGGGGAAAAGGCAATCAAATAAATAATTATGAAATATATTGAGAATACATTTTTTTTATGTATTATCGTATGGATGTAACCTGTTTAGCAAGAGAAGAGCAAATCACTGCAGTAGATGCACCCTCACTGGTTAAATATCCAGGGTCTACTGGTAGAGGCAATTTTGATGAAACAGATTATGCAGCCAAAGCTTTCTACAAGGCTGGCTGTGAAGTGACTCACTGTGATATTTGAGGGCATCCTGATATCTTTGTATAATGCAACAGTCTGCAGGAAAAAGATTACTCACTATTTTATTTTCTGCTTAATGTAGATACAGGTAAATTACATATTAGACAATAACATAGCACATCATAAATCAGCACTAGACTGCCAAAAACTACTTGGTTCAAATAAATTTTAATTTACACATACTGAGTGTAAATAAACATTTTCAGTCAGTAATAAAAAGAGGTGTGCTGCAGCTTCATTTAAAAGTGTATAGCGTAAGAAAGTCCATCATACAATAATGTCTGGGATGGCATGTACTTACTGCCAATATGGGGCTATTGGAGTAGTAAATGGCTCTGCTTGAGTTTGATTTTTGTTCAGCAAATCTTGTTCAAAGTTTAGTGACCTTGAACTCAGGGGTGACTGCCATTGAAGTCAGTGGGGTGTGAATCTTGGTAAAGTTTGGCCATGTTTGAGTTAATAGGAAAACTACTGTCAGAAAAAGCACGGGAAGCACTAGAGGAAAGATTATTTTTATGCAGTTTTGAGAAAAACAATAAAAATGCACAATTAAAAAAAAAAAAACATGCTTGTGAGAGGCCTGCAAAGCTGTGCATGGTGTTAAGGAACAGTATGATTTTCGGTGAAAATCACAGGAACAGCACACATTGGCAGGGCATATTAGGCTATTGATTTCATTGTTGTCTTTTACATTTAGCTTGTTTTTTTTTTGTTTTTTTTTGTTTTTTTTCAAATAGCTTTACAAGTGTCACAGTGCTTTTAATTTCCAATGTCAATAAACCTGGTGCAACCAGAAGATAGAAATTGGTCAGTAGTAATGCTGTGGCTCTTCTATATAGGATGTGGAAACCTTACAAGCGGACCTGAACAAAATAATGGGGTGGGCAACTACATGGCAGATGAGGTTTAATGTTGAAAAATGTAAAGTAATGCACTTGGGTGCCAGAAACCAGAAAGCAAGCTACTCACTGGGGGGGGACCTCTGGGTGAGTCTAGGATGGAAAAGGACCTGGGGGTAATGGTAGACAACAGGCTTGGCAGTGGCATGCAATACCAAGCCGCTGCAGGCAGAGCCAACAGAATACTGGGATGTATAATAAAGGGGATTCACTCCACAAATAAAGAGATTATTCTCCCTCTCTACAAGACTCTGGTCCGGCCACATCTGGAGTATTCTGTCCAGTTCTGGGCACCGGTCCTCAGGAAGGATGTGCTGGAACTGTCCAGAGAAGGGCAACAAAAATAATCAGGGGAATGGAGGACATCAGCTATGAGAAAAGACTACAAGCACTGAACTTATTCTCTCTGGAGAAGAGACGATTGAGGGTGGATATGATATCAATGTACAAATACTGTACTGGCGACCCTAGCATAAGGAACAAACTATTGAGAGAAAGGGAATACAATAAGACACGTGGCCACTCAGTAAAACTAGAGGAAAGGCGGTTTAACCTTAAAATACGTAGGGGGTTCTTCACTGTAAGAGCAGTAAGGATGTGGAATTCTCTTCCAAAAACAGTCGTATCAGCAGGGAGCATCGATAATTTCAAAAAAACTATTAGATGGGCACCTTAAAGACCACAACGTACAGGGGTATACAATGTACGGTTAACAGAAAACACACACACACATCATAGGTTGAACTGGAGGGACTGATGTCTTTTTTCAACCTCACTAACTATGTAACTATGTGGCTGTTCCGTAGTAATGCTGCGGCTGTTCCTGTTCTTACTGATGCAAACCTGTTCTACCGCTGCTCAATTTATCAAACTCTCATTAAGAATTAGTAGGCCATAAATACTAAGGCAGTGTGAAACTGAACACTTTCTCTTTGCTATCGCAAGGGATATGCAACATTGCTTGTGATAGCATGGACAGTGACAGGTACTCTTTACTGAGACATTAGACCCCAGACATTTTCTCTACCCTTAAAAGCATCTGATCAAACTGAGACCAGTTTGATCAGATGGTTTCACAAGCCAGTAATTGCTTGTTTACATTCTGGCTAAACTGGAAGTGACAAAATACTTGTCGCTTCTGGTTTCTTAGACCATAGAAATGATCAGGAAGTTGTGGTCCTCGGCCATCTCTATGGTAAGCTGGCAGAACTGCCAGCTTTAGTCATATGACTGGAATGCCTGAAAAGGTGGCACGAGGGAACCCCCTCCAGTCACATTTAAAAGCAATCAAGCAGACATTTTACACACTGCGGCAGGAACTAGTTAAGGATAGTAGGCATAACTGGTGTATGCCTAACTTTTTATTTCTCTATAAAGATAGGGCAGCGTGGGGAATGTAAGTGATATAATGTGAGATGGATTAGGTGCATACTGTTCTTGTGCTTAGCTTTTTTTGTTTCAAATATGAATGCCCAGTTTTGGGCATCATTGAAGCATAATGAATCCAAGGACTTCTCCTTTAAAGCCTCCAATTCCTTTAAAGCCTTCAACTCTGAATAAATAAAGCTCGGCAGGAGTGCAGAGTCAGTTTGTCGGCTCTCGGCGTCCAGGAGCGGCTGTGCTTCTGCAATAAAACCAATACTAAGAAGCAGTGAGCTGATCCTCTATGATCAATCTGTGATCAGTCTTCTCACTGAGCCCAATTGCTTCAATGGTCCTTGTTTGAACAACTTGCTATTTTAGGCGTTTATGCTGCTGTAACGGCAGCTACTCACTTTGGTGAGTGTGCATTCTGTACATTGGTGGTTGGAGATCACTGAAGCACCCCTGAGAAGAATTGTGTTAACAACACTGGTGTCATTTTTTGCATTCATCATCATTTTGGACACTTAATTGGGATTTCAGTTTTGTTATCTGGACTTTAATACATGTTTTATTTACATATGTTTATGTTTCATATGTTTTTAAGGGGGCTGCACCAATATTTTTCACAATGAAAATTAATTATTTATAGGGTGCTCTTGGCAGCTGGGCCCTCTAATAATGATGAAGTTAAAAGTCTAGGCTTTATTCACACCTAAACTTTGGTTATGTGCTTTCTAAGTAATAGATTGACAAATTAATAAATTGGATAGGGCAGTATAATTAATACATTTTTCAATAACAAGCACAGGAGTTATATTAGGATAGCACTTTGGTACAGTTGGAGGCTTTAAGTACACAGCAGATCTGGAAATCGTGCAATACAGGTGCTGTAAGTAGGACAAAGTATTTAGGCTTTATATGGTTGATGCTATCTAATCTGAGATTTAGAATTTTAGACATGGAAAGTATTTCTTATTAAATAAATGCATATATAGTTGCAATCGCCTAAATGCACTTGCCAACACTAAGCCAAATCATAGTGATTGAGTTTATGTTTTTAAGTATATTATTTTAATAATACAATATACAAAAATAAAAAAATATTTTAACTACTTGACTTGATTTTACTCCCTTCACAACCAGAGCTTTATTTGCTATTGTCACTGCGCTAATTTTTTTTTCACATTTTTTTCACATAAATAGATTTTTTTTTTGGTAGTATTTGATCACCACTGGGATTTTATTTTTTGCAATATAAATGAGCAAATACAGAAAATTTTGAAAAATAAACAATATTTTTTATTTTCTGCTATAAAACATATCCAATAATAAAATTTTGAACATCTAATTTCTTCAAGAATTTAGGCCAAAATGTATTCTGCTACATGTCTTAGGTAACAAAAAAAAAAAAAAAAATCCCAATAAGTGTAAATTATTTGTTTGCCTTAAAGTTATAGTGTCTGATATAGATACTGGAATTTTTATTTCTTTATTTTTTTTATACTAGTAATGGCAGGGATCTGCGACTTATAGTTGAACTCTGTTACTATGGCGGCAATCGGATACTAGCCGCCGATGACCGGGGGGTACACTAACTGACAATGACATCAATAGTGACACTAATACAGTGATCAGTGCTAATACTATACAATGACTCTGTACTAATGACACTGGCTGGGAAGGGGTTAACATCTAGGGACGATCAAGGGGCTAAATGTGTGCTTAACACTGATTACTGTGTGTGTTATGTGCTGCATTTACTAATCGATCTTGCTGTTTTTCCCTGCTTTATAGGGAATAAAAAACAGCAAGATCACCTGTCAGTTGTTGGAGCTCTGTGTTGTTTACCATACAGAATTCCCTTCCCTGATCGACGGAGCCGATCAGCGGGTGCCGGCAATAAACAAACCACAGCACACCCGGGGTAGCAGAAGCGCTGACCACGTATCGGATAGATAAAAACAACAACAATGTTGTAGGAGCGCTAACAAAACCTCCAGCACATGAAGAGTAAATGGGTTAGAACGGGTGGGGGAGGGGAAGGGAAGAGAACATGAGGAATAGAAACTGCAAAAAAACTGCAAAAAAACTGCAAAAAAAAAAAAAAAACGCAGATGAAAAAACGCAGATGAAAAAACGGAGATGAAAAAAATACCATAAATTGATGAATGACAGAGTCCTGATGGAAAATGTCCAAGGCACCGAGCTGCTCTCCACAGACAAGAGGAGTTCTGAACTAAACAAAAGAAAAAGAGAGAGAGCGCTCTAAGTGCAGACAGTCTTTATTAATAACAAGGCATAGGTGATATAAACTCACTAGAAACCAAAGTCATCGAGCTGTGTCAAGTCATGGACATCAGGAATTCCTCTGGGAGGTGCCATCCACTCGTGTGCAGCAATTCAGAAGCTTGATCGCTGATCAGAGGAGAAAAGGAAGCCGGCTACCTCCTCCAGCAGTCGGCGGTCAGCGTCTAAGGCAGCGGCTGCGATGTGCGGTGGAAGCTGGAACACGGCCTCGTCACCAGGGAATGTATGGTGTGTGGAATATGCACGGTATGCACGACGCGTTTCTGAGCATGCGCTGGGTCACGTACGGCCCTGCGCGCTCTTTCTTCAGGTGCTGTGAAGCCGTGTTTATTCCAGGGAATATATATGGTGCACAATAATGGATAATTGGACACAGCCCAGGAGAAAGGGAACCTGCTAGTGATTTAAAACGACATATAGACAGGCAATACTATATAAAACTGCAATTAATCACTACATTAATATAAAACATTAGCGGCACATATGTGGAGTCTGTTCAATCGATGAAATATGTGAAAAATAAAAATAAAAAGACAATTGATCATCAATCTCATGCTTAGTAAAGAAAATAATTGAATAATAAAAATAGGATAAGATAAAACTAGGAGAACCCAGGCTAACCTAGGCTCACTGAGGACCCCTAGAGTTATATGGAAACAACAATACGTGAAATAAAATACAAGTATACTTGTGGTCCCTATAATTTACTTATACATGGACCTAAGAGAAAAAAACAACAAGATATTTTAATATATCTATAAAAGCATCAGAATGTAAAAATATAAATATAAAAAAAATTATAAAATATTAGGAAAATATTATTAAAAATATTATAAAAAACTCAGGCTTAGGGCGCAACATTATAAGATGGTATGTACATCAAGCTCTTCATTTAACCCTCGAGGCGCGAGAGCATCCAATGTGTAAATCCAAAAGGTTTCTCGCATACACAATTTAGAAAAACGTTCACCTTCTGGTAATTCTTTGGGGATAGCTTCAATGACCCAGATTTTTAGACCCTCAGTAGATTTACCGTGGATTTCTAGAAAGTGTCGCGGGACGCTATGGAGATCACATCCCCCCTCAATGAGGCGGCGATGTTTCCCAAAGCGTTGTCTGACTGGTCTAATCGTGCGACCTACATAGAGCAGTTGGCACGGGCATATCAGACAGTACACCACGTATTCAGTTGAACAATTATAAAAATTTTCCAAGACATACGTTTTGTTGTTATGTGTAAAGTCTTTTTGGCCGTGTCGCACAAAATTGCACATTTTGCACAGCTTTTTTCGGCACGCATACATGCCTTTTAAAGGAATCATCCATGGCAAGCGGTTGGTAGTCTTAGTTCTCTTTAATTTGCTTGGCGCTATCTTATTTTTCAAAGTTGTAGCTCTCCTATATGTCACTTTAGGTTTGTCCAAAACTACGGAGTTCAGATAGGGATCTTGTTTTAGAATGTCCCAATGCTTCGCCAGAATTTTTTCCATTTTCCTATATTAACAATGAAACCTGGTGACAAATCGGACCGGGTGATGGTCAGTAGTAACCCTAGAACTGGGGGGTTTACCTGGAAGATAAGTCTCAAAGGCTTGACTGACTATATCTTCTGGGTACCCTTTTTCTGAGAATTTTTGCTTCAGATGTTCACTTTGAGCTAAATAGTCCGAATCTCTAGTGCAATTCTGTCTAAGTCGACAAAATTGGCCCTTGGGTATATTCTTTGTCCATTGGGGATGATGGCAACTGTTAAAATGAAGATATGAATTACCACCCGTAGGTTTGATGTAATTCTTGGCATATATCTGATGAGATTCATGTCCAAGTTCCAAATCTAAAAATGGCATAGAATCAGGATGTGAGGCAAATGTGAACGAGAGGCCCAGGGAGTTGTTGTTACAATGCCCGACAAAGTCGTCGATCTGGGAGACAGAGCCATCCCAAATGAAGATAATGTCATCGATGTAACGCCCAAAGAAGACAATATGTTTAGCGAACGAATTGTTCCACCAAATATATCTCAATTCCCAATAACCCATCGTAAGATTTGCGTACGACGGGGCAAAATTGGCGCCCATAGCTGTGCCGTTTATCTGTAAATAAAATGTGTCCTCAAACTGAAAATAATTGTGGGTTAAACAAAACTGTGTCGCATCCAAAATAAAAGCCACTTGATCATGATGTAAAGAGGAGTCTTCAAGAAGAAAATGTTGAATGGCTTGTAAGCCTATATTGTGGGGAATAGATGTGTACAATGAGCTAACGTCCAAGGACAACCAAGAGTAACTATCTTCTAAGCCTGAGTTTTTTATAATATTTCGACACTTTCTAGAAATCCACGGTAAATCTACTGAGGGTCTAAAAATCTGGGTCATTGAAGCTATCCCCAAAGAATTACCAGAAGGTGAACGTTTTTCTAAATTGTGTATGCGAGAAACCTTTTGGATTTACACATTGGATGCTCTCGCGCCTCGAGGGTTAAATGAAGAGCTTGATGTACATACCATCTTATAATGTTGCGCCCTAAGCCTGAGTTTTTTATAATATTTTTTATAATATTTTCCTAATATTTTATAATTTTTTATATATTTATATTTTTACATTCTGATGCTTTTATAGATATATTAAAATATCTTGTTGTTTTTTTCTCTTAGGTCCATGTATAAGTAAATTATAGGGACCACAAGTATACTTGTATTTTATTTCACGTATTGTTGTTTTCATATAACTCTAGGGGTCCTCAGTGAGCCTAGGTTAGCCTGGGTTCTCCTAGTTTTATCTTATCCTATTTTTATTATTCAATTATTTTCTTTACTAAGCATGAGATTGATGATCAATTGTCTTTTTATTTATTTTTTTCACATATTTCATCGATTGAACAGACTCCACATATGTGCCGCTAATGTTTTATATTAATGTAGTGATTAATTGCAGTTTTATATAGTATTGCCTGTCTATATGTCGTTTTAAATCACTAGCAGGTTCCCTTTCTCCTGGGCTGTGTCCAATTATCCTTTATTGTGCACCATATATATTCCCTGGAATAAACACGGCTTCACAGCACCTGAAGAAAGAGCGCGCAGGGCCGTACGTGACCCAGCGCATGCTCAGAAACGCGTCGTGCATACCGTGCATATTCCACACACCATACATTCCCTGGTGACGAGGCCGCGTTCCAGCTTCCACCGCACATCGCAGCCGCTGCCTTAGACGCTGACCGCCGACTGCTGGAGGAGGTAGCCGGCTTCCTTTTCTCCTCTGATCAGCGATCAAGCTTCTGAATTGCTGCACACGAGTGGATGGCACCTCCCAGAGGAATTCCTGATGTCCATGACTTGACACAGCTCGATGACTTTGGTTTCTAGTGAGTTTATATCACCTATGCCTTGTTATTAATAAAGACTGTCTGCACTTAGAGCGCTCTCTCTCTTTTTCTTACGTATCGGATAGATGATTCAGCGCAGAACGGCTGCCCTGCCGTGGTATATCTGGGTGGGGTGGTCGAAAAATGATTGAAGTGATTGTAAAGTCTTGCTTTTTTTTCTTCAAAAATGATAAACATCTTATAATTACCTATAAATAATAATATTGCTGCGCCAAGTGAACATTAATTAATTGGAGATAATGTTAACTTGGCGCAGCAATATTATTATTTATAGATCTCACAGGTGTTTTGTGTTTGGCACTGATTGTTTGCAGCCTTGTGCACGAGATTGTATTTTTATTTGAATTTGGTTTGCGCTGATTATTCTTTTTCACATTTTTCTTATAATTACCTGCTCTGTGCAGAGCACCCCAGATCCTCCTCTTATTGAGTTCCTCTTTGGCTCTCCAGACCCCTCTTTCCTGTTGAGTGCCCCCATAGCAATCAGCTTGCTATGGGGGCACCCAAGCCAAGACGCAGCTCTGTGTGTCCATTCAGACATAGAGCCGTGGTTCGGCCCTGCCGCCTCTCTCTCTTGATTGGCTAACTGACTTTGATTGACAGCAGCGGGAGCCAATGGTCCTCCCTCCTGAGTCAGGAGGGAGACTCCCGGCCGGCCAAGGCACTCGTGCACATCGGTGGACTGAGATGGGACTCAGGAAAGTATTGGGCAGCTGAGGAGGCTGCTGCACACAGAAAGCTTTTTATCTTAATGCATAGAATGCATTAAAGTGTAAGTCCTCCCTAACACTAAAATCCCTGCATCTACAGACATCCAAGATCTAACACTAACCTATCTAGCCCTGTAAACAAGAAATAAGTATATACCTTTTTTTAAGCTGCTCCGGTCCAATCTCCAGCGGCGGAAGCTCTGCAGAGGAAACAGCTGACCATGGCTGTGAAATAAATGGGGAGTGATTTCACCCATAGACTTACTATGTCGGATGTGTCCTCTGCACCCGCCTTCACAGCCAAGCCGTCGATGACAGCTCAGCCTGGGATTGGGTTGGATCGGCTTAAAAAAAAGGTGTGTATACTGATTTCTTCTTTACAGGGTTAGATAGGTTAGTGTTAGATCATGGATGTTTGTAGATGCAGTGATTTTACTGTTAGGGTGGACTTCTACTTTAGGAAAAAAAAAAAAAAAACCTTCTGCCTTTACAATTCCTTTAAGTTCATCTGTCTTTGTGCTAATTTATCATCAAGATAATTTTACAACTGATAAACATCCTATGCTTCTCAGTTTTTAGATCCACAATATGTAACAAAGAGAGACCACACTGTGAATGAAAGCAACATTTCTGCCGTATGTAATACTTCATGGTTTTGATTCACAATATCTGGGAAACAAATAACCACAATGTAGATGGAAGTAAAGCACACTTTCAGAATCTGCAGATTCAATTTATCAACTGGAATCACAGTTAACAAGCTCTAAATATCAACCCTAGGCAAAGCAGAATTTGCCTGTAACCACTTCCCCATTCCCCAATTAGGAAAAGGTGGCCCTGTTATGGTAAGGTTATGGCATTTAGGTTTGAGTTCTTGTGCATTATCCTCAGTAAGGCTTTATTAGTACAAAATAAAAGTAGCTCCTCGCCAACAGAAGTAGTAAACCAGCATATCAAATTAAAACATCAGAGTCCATTGTTGCAATGTCCACGGTCTTTGATAGAATGACGGCTGACGCAATTCAAGGCTTCGCCTCTTCCTCAGTGCCCGGGCTTTGAGGAAGAGGCAAAGCCTTGAAACGCATCAGCCGTCATTCTATCAAAGACAGTGGACATTGCAACAATGGACTCCGATGTTTGAATTTGATATGCTGGTTTACTTTTTCTGTTTGTGAGTAGCCACTTTTATTTTGTAGTAATACAGCCTTACTGAGGATAATGTGCTAGGCCGGTGCGCCCTTTCTTTGTTTTTTGTTTGCAGTATTTTGTTGACTACCCAGGTCTTAGAGGGCAGCAAGGCCTTAGCCATTGGAGATGCCAAGTAAGAGTTGGGTGATAGGAGTGGTCTGGAAACCCTGTTTCTGAGAGCAGGAGCAAGGTGCTACGCATCACATATTTGTTTTGGTAGATTGAGTTGTTGCAGGGAGTGACCCAAGCATGTACAAATCATTGCAAAATTTAGACAAAACCCAAGTGAACCACTCCTCAAAACCATACACCACTGACATTAGTAACCTATTAAAGTGAATAAGTGATGACCCCTGCACTACCTGATAATACTGAAAGTAGCGGTAAATATATGTGAAATTACTAATGATACAGTGAAGATAATATAGAGCAATTGCTGCAACACTAAGGGTCCTTTCACACGGGTGTTCCATATGTCCATTTTTCCTCCCATCCGTTTGCGGATTAAAAACTGACATAATGTATGTCTATGGGATTGCGGACGTTAGCGGATGACCATCCCCTGACATCCGTTTTACCTCAATTCCGTTCAATTCCGTTTTTTTGAGACGGAAGAGAACCCTTTTGAGACGCAAAAATGGATGTCAGCGGATGTCATCTGCTAACGTCTGCAATCCCCCATAGACATACATTATGTCCGTTTTTCATCCGCAAACGGATGAATGAAAAACGGACATATGGAACGGACCCTACAAAAGTGTCACCTGTGTCCGTTTAAAAAAAAAAAAGTGTGAAAGGACCCCTAATGTGTTCCCACAGTATGAAAAGAAAAAAATGAATATAAATGGCGTTGCACAGACTATAAACATAAATTCTTGCTATACGCTTATTCAAAATTCACAGTTCAAACAATATATATGAACAATAAAACATAAAAAAGTAAAAATGCAATATGTGTCCAGTGAATCTCAAACGCAGGGCTGTGCTGAGACCTTTGGAGGGGCAGGTGCTCAAAGTATAAAAGGGTCACATGGAACAGGACTTTAAATAGGGCTGTGCTCAAACTATCAATACAGCAATGTATTGTGATACATTCCTTTCTGATACACGTATCTATATGGATGAGTCTGTATTGATAGGGCAGAAAAATGCTGTGTTGCAGCTTTTAAAAAGAAACAGAACAGAAAAGACTATTTTAAGTTTAAAAGTTAAAAAATATTTTGTATCTTAAGTTGTGTCAAGCTGAAGATTTTTTCTTCTATGTTATACAGAATAATAAATAAGGTACTGCTGGTGGGTACTGCTGGCAGGCATTGCTGGTGGGTACTGCTGGCTGGTACTGCTGGTGGGTACTGCTAGCGGTTACTGCTGGCTAGTCTTGCTGGTGGGTACTGCTGGCTGGTACTGCTGGTGGGTACTGCTGGCTGGTACTGCTGGTGGGTACAGCTGGTGGGAAATGCTGGCTCCTCTGAAACACATCAACATTGGAATGTGAGGAGTGGCACTGAAGGAAGCATGCAGAGCCAATGCTTCCTGCATTTCTCCTGTCACAGGCGGAGTGCATTTGATGTCACTCCGCCTGTGAGTCGGGGATACGGTGACAGCCGAGACATCGCACAGCACTTGTCAGGGAACCGCAGCCCAAATGCAAGGGATTCCTGCACCTTGGGGAAGACTTGGGATGTCTTGACTAAAGGGGACTTGGGCATCAAGGGGCAAAGGGACAGGTGCCCAAGCACCCTCGCCCCCCCCCCCTCTGCACATGCCTGCTCAAACAGATCAATAATGTTTATTATTAGTGCAAAATAGTGTCCCAATGTGGTTGACCATACATTTTACTTCTGTGATCGTCTACAATTCAATGTGGTCACTTTAAGCAGTATGTTGTGCACTTCCACAAATGCTGGTCACCTCAATGCTCCCAGAACTCTCCCCTGAATTAAAACGTAAATAGGCCTTAAAATCTGATCCCAGTGGGTAGTCTGGTCATCCTTAGTTGGACGTTTTCCTCCTTAGCCTCTTATGGGGAATATTCGAGTTGGAGTGTTGGTCCCTTTAAGACGCCATTAACCACATAACTCAATAGGTTAGGATAAAGCAAATACAGTGCCTCCCATAGTGTAGTATGTAAAGTGGAAGTAAAGCTGATTTTAAACAAATGGCTGACAGGCTGGGTATTAATGACAGAACAAACCCTATTGGTCTCTTTTGCCATGTCAGCTGTCATGTTCACTGAGCCGCGCATGCGCATCTCAGCGATCCGTTGCGTGGTGATGTGACTCCAATGCACATGCGCAGGAATGACGTCATTGCGGCCTGGCCTATCAAATAGGTGAAGGCATGAGACCCAGGAGGGAAACCGTGCATACTAGCACATGATGGCATAACCCACCTGGGGGGGCCTTTAAAAACCTTTTTTTTATAGCGGACTTTACTTCTGCTTTAAAATAATTGATTTATTAAAATAAAGTATGCGGCTTACATAAATACAATGTTAAAACCACATTAAGATAGAAAAGGACTCTGCAATAACTGCCTATCGCATCACTTCTGGTCCGCTGTCTATGGAGACATGCAGTTAATGGCATCTTAAAAGGACCAACATCCCAATTTGTGTATTCCACCTGGGAGGATAAAGGAGGAAAACTTCTAATTAAGGATGATCAGACCCACTTGGATCAGATTTTAAGGCCTAGTTTTAATTAGGCCCCTTTCACACAAACCATCCGATCAGATCCGCCTGTCAGTTTTTCAGGCGGATCTAATCAGATGCTCCATGCATCCCTATGGGGCAGCCGATGATAGCGGAGACATCTCCGCTGACACCCGCTGCCATCTGATCCTGTCCGTCAAATCCAGACAGATGGAAACCCTATTTTCCCTCCGTCTGGCGGATCATATCGGATGGGATCGGATGAGAACGGACAGGCGGTCCGTTCTCACCTGATTTCTCCATAGAGGACAGCAGGGACCTGATAGCTCCAACTCCGCACACAGAGCGGAGACGGAGCTGTCATCCGCTTGCTCAGCGTGGAGCGGCGGATCGATCCCCCACTAAGCAGAATGGAGTCTGTCGGCGGAGTTCTGGGAACACCAAGGTGACCAGCATTGGTGGAAGTGCACAACATACTGCCTAAAGTGACCACATTGATTTGTAGAAGATCACAGAAGTGGAATTTATGTTCAACCACATTGGGGCACTAAGCGGGTGTAGGGTTTTGTATATGGGATTGTATGGTTGGGTTTTCTTTACTGTTTTTTGTTTTTTATTGGTATGAGCCAGGTATGATATGAGCCAGATAGACTTGTGTCTTTTTTCAACCCGACTAACTATATAACTAACTATGTAACTATTTTGCACTATTTATACAAATTATTGATGTGTTTGAAATTCACTGGACACATATTGCATTTTTACTTTCATCTAAATTTTATTGTTCATATATATTGTTTAAACTGTGAATTTTGAATATGCTTGGAGCATGAATTTATAGGCTGCGGAACATAATTTATATTCAGTAACCTATTGTTGATTTAAATATAGAAGAATGTCAGCACGCCTTGTGAGAATATTTGAAGAGTATCTAAACAACTCAAAAGAAAAAAAAAATGTAATAGATTACAGCTTTCTTTTCTTTCAAGACCCTTTTTCATTTACTTTTATCTGGTAATTCTGCTAGTAACACATGTACAGTACTAGGAGGACCATGCTAATGTATCAGAAAAACAGAGTATGGATAAAACGATAGGACTCTGCTCTTTTCCCTAACATAAAGGGGCATGGTTCTGTAGTCCTGAGCATAGGCATGCACACAGGGTGTGCCCAGGCACACCGTAATCAACCCATGCGCATTAGCACTATCGCTTTGTGTGCCAGTGGAATGATAGGAAAGATCTCCCTCTTACCAGCTCTGCCATAAGAGAAGTGCTTATCTTTCACTACATTTCCCATGATGCTCAACTACACTGCAGAGTGCATGAGCTTCATGGGAAATGTAGTACCAAAACATCTGGGGTGCCAAGGTTCGCCATCACTGCCCTAATGCAATAGGCTGCGCACACCTATGGTCCTCAGGTATAGCTAAAAGTAATGTAAGTGATAATAGCAAAGAAGGCATGATTTACAAGATTTACAGTATCAGCATGTATCTTTTGCACTTATCAGATATAACAAAAATGGTTTGGTATATTTAACAGACCAAGAGATGCCAAATAAGAGAAGTTTGTTTTTTGGATCGACATACCCTTAAAGTATTTATACTTTTTTAAAAGTATAGGTGTTATTTTGGGGCCAAAGATCTTTTCAAAGTGACTGCATATTACAATGATTAAAATTCTTCCAGACAGCCGAAGAACTATTTATGGTCAGCCCAAGACACTTACCTACATCAGCCTAAAACTAGTAAAATTCAGCCTTGGTAACTCTGATTCATACTTGTACAATTGGAATGCTATTATAAGCCAAAATGACTGTACTAAGAGCGTCTGATAAGTAAAGTTTGCTATTTTGACCTAGCACATAGCGTGAGGGCTGACGTTATATATTTCTGTTGTGTAAACTGTTTAAGAAAAAAAAAAAAAATACCACCTACTATTTGTCAGTGAAAGAGACAGTTCTCCCGCTGAAGCACAGATAAAAATAGCATAAATATAAAAAGGAGAAACAGGCAATTTACTTTCAGTGATGTAAAGTTTCGCACAAGGTTATAACTGGTTACCTGATGTAATCATATACAATTTTTTAGCTTTTTTGTTTTGTTATTTTCAACCCTGCAAAAAACACTTGAAAAACAGAAAGGCAGAATCCGAAATTCCATTTCTAAACAGAAGTCTTTCTTCTTGAAGAAAATGTCTTTCTTCTTCCTCTACACAGCCTCAAGTGTTTTACGCCCACCATGGAAATCCTTCAGGATAGACTAATGCATATTTTATATTCTACAAATGACACAAGGATTTCCCTCTTATATAATAAAAACCATCTGTATTTAACCTCTTTCATGCTGAAAGTGCTAAGAATACTTCTACAAAGCAATGAATATCATCATTAAACAAAGACTTGAGAGGATATGGAAGCACAGGCATTTTTTTTGGTGTAGCAAATCATTGAGCCTTATCCTTTACACTATTTCTTTGCATCTATTATATATCAGGTAAATCTTGGGTAATGGTTTCTGGCAAATGAGGTTTAATGTTGAAAAATGTAAAGTGATGCATTTGGGTACTAAAAATACAAACACAAGTTACCGGCTAGGGGGAGAACCTCTGGGGGAATCTAAGATGGAAATGGACCTGGAGGTCCTAGTAGACGCCATGCTCAGCAATGGCATGCAATGCCAAGCTGCAGCAAGCAAAGCCAACAGAATATTGGCATGCATTAAAAAGGGGATTCACTCCAGAGATAGAATGATAATTCTTCCACTCCACAAGACTCTGTCCCGGCAGCATCTTGAGTATGGAGTCCAGATCTAGGCACCAGTCTTCAGGAAGGATGTGCTGGAACTGGAGAGAGTCCAGAGAAGGGCAACAAGCCTGATAAAGGGACCAGAGGATCTCAGCTATGGAAAAAGACTACAAGCATTTAACTTATCCTCTCTGGAGAGGAGAAGCTTGGGGGGGTATATGATAGGGAAGTACAAATGCCGTACTGGTGACCCTAGCATAGGGAGAAAAAACTTTTCAGTGAAAGGGAATTTAAAAAGACACGCGGCCATTCGCTAATATTGGAAGAGAAGCGATTTAACCATAAACTGCGTGGATGGTTCTTTACTGTCAGAGCCGTAAGGATGTGGAGTTCTCACAAGCAGTGTTATCAGCAGGGAGTGTCGATAGTTTCAAAAAGCTATTAGATGGGTACCTTAATGAGCACAACATACAGTGTTGTACAAAGTACTTAGGACATAAACACATGCACCCGCACACACACCATTGGTTGAACTGGATGGACTGGTGTCTTTTTTCAACCTTACCAAATATATAACTATGTAACAATAGACTTCAGTGGTGGCACGCAACAAAATGGGAGCTATTCTGACACATCAGTCCAGCGCTATGACACAAATATTCCACAAGACAACTTGTAGGCTTCTAGGGACTGCTGGATGTCTATTGGCCCAGCTACAAACTTCATGCTCCTGCAGTAAACCAAGGAATAGAAAAATTGGTCAAAGCTGTGCAGCTGCCTGTGCCTAATGTAATCCTTATCAATGTAAATTTAAGGGATGCAGGGGCAAAACTGCTACCTTGCCTAAAGCCACATCCTGCCTTAATCAATCTCTGCCCGGTAAAATTTATGTGATTCCATTAGGCTAAAGGACCTTTAGGGTCAGGACCATCTAAAGTTGCATGCAGAACTGAGTGAGTGAAGGCGATTTACTGGGAGGTGATTTAGACAGCTGCTTTGGTTGGGAGAATAAGGGAGAATAAGCTATATAGCTAGTAACTTAAATAATAGTGAGGTTTTGGAGTTGGACCCCTAAAGTAGACATACAGTACATTTTAAAGTAGTTATAAAGCCTAAAAATTTTTTACCCTAATGTAAGGAATGCATTAAGGTAGAATCAGCCTATTGCTTTCAGCAAGAGCCAGTTGAGGCACTTATAAATGTGAGTATTTTTTTACCCTTATTTCTGTAATCTTTATTAATAAAACATACTACACCATGAGATATCTTTCCCCATATCTTCTTGAGATATAATGGAGAGAGGTTCCCCTGACTAACATCTAGGAGGAAGTAGTCCTCATTAAAGACAAAGGAGCTCTACAGGCACTTTAGGTCCCAGAGGCCTGAGTGCTTACGGTAAGTGGCCACTACTTACTGGGTGGAGGATTAGAGAGTTGGATTTACCACTGAAGCACATCATGGGAAGAAAGACAGCACAATCATTTTGATATCACCCCACCATTTTTATATGGACACTATTTATTTAATCATCATTTATTTATTTCTTCATTAATATTTTTTGCTTGGCACGCATTTTCTAGGCTGATTTTTTAAGGCTATTTATGTCTTGATATTGCACAGTGCACTTTATGGTCGTCAGCTATTTGATATTTGCATGACACCTTTGATACAATTTTTTTTACAGTGCACTTCCTTTATTCAGCACATATTGTTTATAACTGCACAGTTTATTATTAGCACTGTCACACTTTTATTTGGACGTTTATATTCTTTTTTTAACATCGTGTTGATTGATTTATCGCTGTACTTAAGCACAGTAGGTGGAGCCCTAGTACTGTTAAGATAGCACGTTTGGTCACTGGCACTGGTATATTTATTCTTTAGATCTACACTATTTATTCTACTTTATTAGTTGTCTTACTATATCACAGTGGGTGAAGCTCCCTGACTGCTACCAGTGCCTATCTTGTATTATTACCTGAATTTTATGATATTTTTTGTTCTCTTATATAAGTAGTAGCGCCTCATTACATCACCTATCTCATATTTAAGTTTGTTTACTTAAATTGAAGGCAGCTCTACACTATGCAGTGTTTTACTCTAAAGGGAGGCGCCATCACTCCTTACACTATTCTACACTGTGCAACGATAACCCAATCATGCGTAAGGACTTTTGGCTTGCACATGACTGGATCATGGAAAACAGCAGAGCTTCACCCCATTCACTAAGCTGTGGCTCAAGTTCCCTTGAGTCCCCTTACAAAGTGCAAATTTCCTTCTAAAGTGTATTTGCCTTTAGTAAATTAACCCTTCTGTCTCGCTACCTCTAAATTTGCAATTCCTTGTTGCACTTCAAACGTAAATGTATAACCTGTATAAAGGATCTGAAAATACCATATTTGAAAATATTCAACCTGCATATAGGAAGGCTATTTCCTGAAGTTTAAGGATAATTCTAAAACAAAGATCTGTACTGCAAAGCGTTGAGCATGAAAAAGATTATATTTAATATTTACCTTGAGTAGCTAAAATAGATTATACTGATTTTTACTGTAATAAAACATAAAAAGAGAACAAAAATACTGAGGACAAATGAAACCCTTTCTCCTTCAACAACACAGGTTGGCCTTTGAGTCACACATACTGGTGTTAGAGGAGAAGTGAAATTAGCTCTTCTTTGGCTACAGGCACTCTGTTCCATCTTTTAAAGTTCAGATCGCAGTATGTCATTGACTAATACTAGACATAAGCTTGCTTTATGCCTGTGCACCTTTCTATCTTACTGCTGATATATGTTAATTTGTGAAAAGAAAATAGGGTCAATTCACTTAGATAAGTTGTAATAACTGTGCTCATTATTTTATCTTACAATTTTTTACAATCTTTTTTCTTACAATTAAAATATATTCACAAACATTATCGCTTAGGTAATATCAACTGAGTTAATCACATAAATCCAACTTGATATCATGCTCCTGGAATGGAATAGAGAAGTAGCTCTAAGACCCAATAGGTGCAGGTACTCTTTCTTTTCAAGTCAACCTTGTCTCTGCCCCCTACCCACCTCTAAACACCATCCCTTGGCTCCACCCGCTACCTGGGACACCTGCCTTTACACGCACAAGAACTTTAAAGGCATCCCAGTCTTAGCCTGTAGGGTTCACTATTGAGTTTGCCCACCCTTTGCAGCTATAACTGCTTCAACTCTTCTGGGAAGGCTGTCCACAGGGTTTAGGAGTGTGTCTATGGGAATGTTTGACAATTCTTCCAGAAGCACATTTGTGAGGTCAGGCACTGATGATGGAGAGAAGGCCTGGCTCACAGTCTGTACTCTAATTCACCCCAAAGGTGTTCTATCGGGTTGAGGTCAGGACTCTGTGAAGGCCAGTCAAGTTTCTCCAACCCAAACTTGCTCATCCATGTCTTTATGGATCTTGCTTTGTGCACTGGTGTACAGTCACATTGAACAGGAAGGGCCAACCTCAAACTGTTCCCACAAAGTTGGGGAAATGAAATTGTCCAAAATGTCTTGGTATGCTGTTCCCTTCACTGGAACTAAGGAGCCAAGCTCAAACCCTTAAAAACAACCCCACACCATAATCCCCCTCCAACAAATGATTTGGACCAGTACACAAAGCAAGGTCTATAAAGATATATTATCGAAAGGTTGTGTTTAAAAAAATTATTTATTTGATACCTCCATCCCGGTTAACATGTAAAACAGTGTTTACCAATGTCCAAGTGTGCATTGGGAGAAAAGGGAGGGCTTAGTGGGACTTTGATGGTATCTTACTCAATTCATATAAGACTAGGTAAGTATAAAAATCAAAAATATTTTATTAAATTTTTCCTTTTAAAAGTCAAAAACTATTTTGACGATTGACATATTATTATCAAACATACACAGAACATATATAGACAACAATACACTTATAATCATTAATACACTTAGTGACTTTCCACAAATGTCATTGATAGGATTCTCCTTATTGAGGTGCGAGGTTTGAGGTGCCTCCACTGGAATTCTAGCCCGACATGTTTCGCAAAAGATTATTGCTTCCTCAGGGGCAGCTGGCACCGACCTAAAAGTTACGCTGATTGCAATACACAGGGTATTATATACCTTATGCAATGCATCTGTCATGCCTATTATGTGGGGAAAACAATACGCCAACTCAATCAGAGAATTGGCGATCACTTATACTACTCCGAAGGAGGAAAAATACAAACTACGGTCACACACCATATAGCATTGCACCACAAGTACAATAACTCAGTGGTTAGCTTCTTTGTCTTAGAAGTTATCCCCCAGGACCCCCGAGGGGGTAACTGGGATAGAGGAATACTCCAGAGAGAGACTTACTGGATTGAATTCCTTAATGCTACAACACCTCCAGGAATTAATGAGGTGCTTACATATAAACCTTTTCTATGAGGATAAATAACCATTGGGGGAATACACCCCTTAATGAGTATGGTGAATAGCTTACAATCCATCTAGCATAAACATATTGTTATAAACAAAAGCAGCCCTGCATATCCGCCAGGCATGTTCCTTTGGTTCTTGGCCTGGGAGCCTCAGTGTATCTCAGCAATAGCGGTTTATGTACACCCAAACCAAGGGAATTGTTTTTGATCTTCCCTTGAAAAAAATGTTGATGTAATCATCAAGCATCTAATTTCCCATTGAGGATGCTCTGATCCTAAATAAGCCAAATAGTGTATAGTAGTATCTACATGTCCTGTATACAATTTAATAAATATAACTTTAATCCCTTTTCTTTTCTTCTGTACATCATTTTATATGCTTATTATGTAATTATTTGGATGTTAATACATAATATAATGTGATATGTTCTTTGCAGTATTGTGATGTCGTGGGATACTCTTGAGGTATGGCAACGTTGTCCCTGTTTTCAACCAGGTACCAGCCCTGAACATTTCCGGAAATGGTCACTAGATGGCGATGTGGCACGGTCCCCTTTGGCGAGTGTGCGGTCCTTGGGCAGGCGAGCGAGACACAAATTCTTGTCTCAGCTCCGCCTTGCAGCTTCCGGGAGCCCACAGCGCTGTGGAGCTCCACATTTAGCAGTGAGCATGCGCCGCAATGGCGCATGCCCACTCGAGGACCGGATCCGGAAGTGAGTCACCGCCATGTGCGATGACGACTTCCGGGTTGGGGCTTCTTAATGCCAGTGAAAAGCCGCAATGGCGGCAGATAGGAGATGGAACTCGAGATGGCGCAGTAACACAGGTAAATACCTCTACAGGAACAATGCAAATCTACACCAATATGGCCTGATAGATGCTAATGGCTTTTCTTTCTTTTTCTTTGTATGCCTTTGTCTTCCCTAAGAATGTTTGATACGCTATTGGCCTAAAAGAGCTAAAAGCTGGAAGTGCTGCAGGGGGCTACACTTTGCCCTTATCGGGTACATATTTCCATCAAGCAGCATCACAAATAGGGATTCATAACAGTGTATCTAGCCACTGCAAATAATTCGAGGTAACTATATTGGACTATATCTTATGTTCTTTGTTATCATTTGCTTCCCCTTAAAGTACAAAAGCAAAATTATAAACATGCTTTTCCATACTATTATTCCAGTTGGAACCGCATTGTTTGCAAATCTGCTGCTTCCATTTCCATCTCCATCTGTATTCGCTGATAATCATTGAGTGACAAACCGATTGGTAGGTATATATGCAATGTTTTTCGTTAAACAAACACAGAATATAAGATAATCTAAAATACCGTACCCTATGGCAAACCATAAGAAGAAAGCCCCCGCACTCGCCGGGGAGACTAGTTATGTCACACCATTAGCCACTTAATAACATCAACTGACCATGTCTCCGGGAATGCGTATGGGTGGGGGAGGTGTAGATATGGGACCACCTTGTTTGCCTTCTTTTCTCTCAGAGCTACCACACCATACGCAATACTAACTACTTGTATTTACTATTTCCATAGATGATAATCTTTATTGAATTCTGTTTGCCCCTGAGGAAGCAATAATCTTTTGCGAAACATGTCGGGCTAGAATTCCAGTGGAGGCACCTCAAACCTCGCACCTCAATAAGGAGAATCCTATCAATGACATTTGTGGAAAGTCACTAAGTGTATTAATGATTATAAGTGTATTGTTGTCTATATATGTTCTGTGTATGTTTGATAATAATATGTCAATCGTCAAAATAGTTTTTGACTTTTAAAAGGAAAAATTTAATAAAATATTTTTGATTTTTATACTTACCTAGTCTTATATGAATTGAGTAAGATACCATCAAAGTCCCACTAAGCCCTCCCTTTTCTCCCAATACACACTTGGACATTGGTAAACACTGTTTTACAAGGTCTATAAAGACATGGATGAGCGAGTTTGGGGTGGAGTAACTTGACTGGCCTGCACAGAGTCCTGACCTCAACCTGATAGAACACCTTTGGGATGAATTAGAGCGGAGACTGCGAGCCAGGCCTTCTCATTCAAGATCAGTACCTAACCTCACAAATGTGCTTCTGGAAGAATGGTCAAACATTCCCATAGACACACTCCTAAACCTTGTCGACAGCCTTCTCAGAAGAGTTGAATGTGTTATAGATGCAAAGTGTGTAAAAATTATAAATGTGTGATCAAGAAATACTAAAAAGAGTCCAGATTAAAAAAAAAAAGAAAAATTAAATTCAAGAGTCCCACAACCCGTGCTGGAAGCAAAAATCTTCAGGATAACCAAAGTGACACCATCCACTCTCATGCTCTGCTTACTGGAATGAGTGTGACAGAGGACAGAGTTGAATATCCGATCAGACTGTCACAAAATGCTTCCAGATTTGGTTCAGTTAACTTGATCCAAGGAGGGCATCGGAGGCAGTGGCAGGGCCACTGTTAGAAAACATGGGGCCACATACAGCCCTCCTGACGGGCCTAAACTCCACCTACCCCCCGGGGTGCAGCAGAAAAGCAGCATTAACTTTATCTGCCTACACCTCAAAAATGTAAAAAAAAGTCCCTATTGTGCTCCCACCTCCTGTGCCCTTCTGTTAACCTGATGGGGCCCAGGGAAATGTGATTTAAGCCCTGGTAAGCAAGTAGGAGTGAGGGTGTGGTCTAGTAAAACCAATGGATTATTTTAGGCAGGAATGAACAATAAAGCTACCCTGGGCTGCCCTGTTTAACTGATGGGGCCGGTGTCCAGTACAACAGGACTGGCAGTACTGCCTTATCAGTGGCCATGGGCAGTGGAAGTGGAACAGGTTTGTCAAAAGTAGTGGCATCAGTGTAGGTCCAGGAGAAGCTAACTTTTCTCAACAGCAGTGCATTGCAGTCTTGTGACTAATACCAGTGTCTGGATAAAGCTTGCAGGAGACTGCTATATGTTGCTGATGACAAAAGTTAGCTTCTCCTGGACTCACACTGATGCCACTCCTATTGACAAACCTGTTCTACTTCCACTGCCTCCAGTGCCCTTCTTGGATCAAGTTAACTGAGCCAAGTCTGGGAACGTTGTGTGACAGTCTGATCGGATATTCAACTCTGTCCTTCGAAAACAGTCAACGCATCAAGAAGCCAATTGTATGGCTTTACAGCCACCACTGCTACCAGATTAGGCAACCTGATCTACCGACCAGAGATTGACCAATTTCCCCAAAATTTGTAATTGTCAGTGAAACAGGTGGTGAGTGGAAACCTTCACATGGGGACATTTGTTCTACTGAACATTGCTGCAAGGAGCATTCCTGTGTTTGTGATGCCGAATTTTCTATGTTAATGAAAGCACTTGTAGACCACACTTATCAGGGGGTCCCACTCATTCCGATAAGCAAAGCATGAAAGTGGATGATGTCACGTTGGTTATCTTGAAGACTCTTGCTTTCATTGTGGCTTGTGGGATTACTAAATTTCATTTTTCCTTTTTTTATCTGGACTCTTTTTAGTATTTTTTGATCACACATGTATAATCTTTTACACACTTTTAGAGTATTGATGTTTATCTGCAATCACTATTCATGCACTAGAGCGCTGCACTATTGATTTTTCTAAAAAAAAAAAAAAATTTAAAAAAAGCAACTTATCTTTAAAGTATGATATTACTCTGAACTTCAGCTGCACTCTCAACAGAGATTTCTAACTGTAGACTTCTGAGAACCTGCTGAGAAAAGCATGCAGCCATAATTTTATTTAGCCATGTTTTTCTTTTTATATTTTTATATATTTATGCTATTTAAACCTATATATTAAATCAATGAAAAAAAAAAAGGTTCCTTCCATAACCCACTTGTTGTACAACGAAATTGTTGTTATTTAACCACAACTATGCAGAAAAGGCCAAGAACAGATGCTGAATGTCTTCCTTTAATAAAACCAAATACATAGGAGTAATAAAGAATAAAACATGACAGATAGCTTTAGCTATCCTTTAAGTCGTCGGAAATATGCAAATTGAGACAAAATATTTTTTTTATCTTGAGTCAAGCTCTGCATTTCATTTATGCTGGAGGTAAAAATATAATTTTAATATGAATTACTAAATGTTAATTTAATTTTCTCTGGCACTGAGGTTTGTATCTTGTCAGAAAGAAATAGGCCTTATGCCACTCATCCGTGCCCTTCATGCCTGCCTTTTATGTGATTCTCAAGAGTTTATTGACCTCTAAGTGACATTGCGCGAGTTATATCTTGGTGGATGTGCACATTAGCTAGAGGCTATGTAGAAACATCCAGACAATAATGTCTGCAGCTGCAGCTCTGGGAAGCCAGATTTTACATTTCAAATTTTCTGATTGGTCTTATCTGCAAAGTGCAGGAAGGCATAGTGGTGGTGAAGAAATATCAGGGTTACTATATGGTTAACCAACCAGCAGGAATGTTAAACGAGAACAGCAGAATAATGAAGTGGAAAGTGAGAAGCAATATCATGGTCCTGGTATAAATTTACTTTATTACTATGTTAAACAACACCCTGACCTAGTCTCCGTTGTTGCTGCAGATTAGGTATGAGTAACGTAAAGTGGACCTATACTTAAATGATAGCTCAAAACATGGGTGCTCAACCTGTGGCCCTCCAGCTGTTGTGGAACCACAAGTCCCATCATGTCTCTGCCTTTGAGAGTCATGTTTGAAACTGTTCAGCCTTTAAATGCCTCATTGGACTTGCAGTTGCAAGAGCTGGAGGGCCACCGGTTGAGTAACCATGCCTTAAAAGGTAACTCCACTTTCGTTGGAAGAAAATAGAAAATAATAAAAAATAATAGAGCATATACAGTTGCTACACAAGCCATATTGTACTTGAATGTTATTAAAAATGACCTTTTATGGAGGAGACGGAGATGGAAGAGGTCGCTCTACCTCTTGCACTATACCCCTTATATCCCCTATACCACACTACTATACTCCGCTCATAACCCCTTTGCCTATCTACATTTTTGCCCCTCAATATATCTATCTCGCAACCTTTCTTATACACTTCTTCTCCACATTTGCTTATTGCTAAAGTCTTTAGAAACAAGACCCGACTGTTATGCTACTTTCATTATGACACTTGTACCATAGTGTGTGTCATATTGAGATACTTATGAATTTGAAAAGGTTGCTGTACCTTAAAGCGGAGTTCCACCCTAAAATTATACTTACCTCCAGCTTCTTGCTCCGGGTCACCTGAAAAACAAATGGATAATCACAATTTTTTTTTTTTTTACTTACCTTGTTTAGAAGAAAATATACTTACCTTACTTCCTCTTCCTCCCCTCGGCGGCCAAGGCGATTCATCACTTCCTGGCTTGCAATGATTCCTGGGAGGTGAACGTCATCGCTCCCAGTAATCAATGCGCCTGCACCGGCCCCGACGTCAGTTCCGGTGCAGGCGCCGTCATACCTTGCTAAACAGCTTCTGGGCATGCCCAGAAGCTGTGTAGGGATGACGCTGCGGCACCGGAAGTGACGACGGGGCCAGTGCAGTGCATCATGGGACCGAAGAAGACGGAAGAAAACGCAGAAGAGGATCGCGCTGGCTTCAAGCTGCCCACACCTGAAATGGCAGTGCTGGACAATACATTTTCAAGGTAAGTATTTCTTCTAAAAGGTAAGAGCAACCCGGGACAGATCAGAGGCTATCCATTGTGTAATGCACTAGCCCTGACTGTCCTGGGGGTATTTTTATTAAAAAAAACTTTCCCAGGGTGGAACTCCGCTTTAACTGTTGAAATAGGGGCTGCGCCCACTACCATGCCTTTATAGTTTAAATATATTGTTCACCATGTTCATTATTTTCTCTAAAAATTCAATAAAAAATTTGTTTTAAAAAAAAAATGACCTTTTATTACAGATTAATGTACCAATGTTGCCCATTATTTTGTTATGACTTGGGTTGTTCTTTTTCTCTTTTTACTACTTGTCACCACTACGACTTGACAAATAAGTAATGAATTGTCTGTAACTGATGCAATGTTCAAGAAATATTTGTATTCCTTTGAAAAAAATCAATAAATTTGCAGCACTCTAATTTTCTGTAAAATAGAAGGCAATATGGCTACCTGGAGGCATTCTGGATGGTGTACAGAACGCCTCCAGTAATGTCATTTCCTGCTTGTATGATTGGATTACTGCACTAAGATTTTGGGCACCCCCTGCATCAAAAATGTCATTTTTTGGGAAGATACTTCCAAAGGGAAATCACATTTAAAGGAATGGCACTTTCTTCTATTCCTCATTAGAGCCCTGCAAGTGAAACAGCTGACTGATAACTATAAAAACACCCCCATTTTTATTTACTTTGCACATGAACACAGGCAAACAAACAACTATTTCTTCAGAATAATAAAAGGTAGGAATCTGCAACACAGTTTGTTAAACTCCTTGCAATGCACATAGATCCCCCAGAGAAGAATGTTTTTTTTCTCAAAAAAGCTGAATTACTCTTAAAGCGTATTTCCACTTTTGCAGCCAAATTGGAATAACACCTACTTTATATGTGTTACATGTTCCAATTCACAAAGCATTGAAAGCAAAAATTGGAAATTTGCTTTAAAGGATACATTCACTTTTTAAAAAAAAAAAAACAATAAATGCTAATTTTTTTAAGGTAAAAAAAAGTGCATTTATTATTTTTTTGTTGCAGGAGCCTAGAAAGCATTTCACCAGCGATCAGCATTTTGTTGATGCCATGCAAGGTCCCCAGCACACTGTCAGTGTATCTGCTTGCCTGTACATCCCATATGTACATCCCATATGGGGAAGCCGATACTCCCTGACAGGAACATTCAATGAACAACCACTGCGCTCCACAGCGCCGTGCTAGTTCATTGAGAACTACAAGCCGACAGCCGCTAAGGATGTTGGGGCTTGTAGTTCATTCAGACATACGGAGCTGTATGAATAGAAAAGCGTGTGAGTGGAGCCCCGCACGCCCACGCTGCTTTCTATACTGAACAAAATTAGAAACGCAACACTTTTGTTTTTGCCCCCATTTTCATGAGCTGAACTCAAAGATCTAAGACTTTTTCTATGTACACAAAAGGCCCATTTCTCTCAAATATTGTTCACAAATCTGTCTAAATCTGTGTTAGTGAGCATATCTCCTTTGCCGAGATAATCCATCCACCTCACAGGTGTGGCATATCAAGATGCTGATTAGACGGCACGATTATTGCACAGGTGTGCCTTAGGCTGTCCACAATAAAAGGCCACTTTAAAATGTGCAGTTTTATCACACAGCACAATGCCACAGATGTCGCAAGTTTTGAGGGAGCGTGCAATTGGCATGCTGATTGCAGGAATGTCCACCAGAGCTGTTGCCCATATATTGAATGTTCATTTCTCTACAATAAGCCGTCCCAAAAGGCGTTTAAGAGAATTTGGCAGAAGATCCAACCGGCCTTACAACCGCAGACCACGTGTAACCACACAAGCCCAGGACCTCCACATTCAGCATCTTCACCTCCAAGATCATCTAAGACCAGCCACCGGGACAGCTGCTGCAACAATCAGTTTGCATAACCAAAGAATTTCTGCACAAACTGTCAGAAACCGTCTCAGGGAAGCTCACCTGTATGCTCGTCGTCCTCTTCGGGGTCTCGACCTGACTGCAGTTCGTCGTCGTAACTGACTTGAGTGGGCAAATGCTCACATTCTATGGCGTCTGGCACTTTGGAGAGGTGTTCTCTTCACGGATGAATCACAGTTTTTTTAGTTCTTTGAGTTCAGATCATGAAAAATGGGGGCAAAAACAATTGTTGCGTTTATAATTTTGTTCAGTATAATAGTGGCAGCTAGTAGGGAGAACTTCTCCCCATACTGCTGCCACAGGGAGGAGGCGTAGCGGGCGACTAAAATCGGGTGGAACATGTAACATATTCCCAAAGGTGAACTTATCCTTCAAAACTCCAGGCAAACTAAATACACCATCAACATTCATACAGTATATTGATACTGTGAGCTGCGTCTCTCATACAAAGAGGATGCATTGTCCTTTGTCTGCCCCTCTTCTTGCCCATTGAGAAAACATTTTGTATATTGTGAACCAATCGTAGAATACAAAGCATTTTATGAATTGGCAAGGAAAGAGAGGGGTGGACAAATATAACTGAAAATTGCCTGGTCATCAAAGGGGTTTAACATGCTGGTCCTGAAGTGGTTAAGCAATACAGTTTTGTCCCCTCACTACTCCCAGACTTATGCTCGGCACACACTAGAGGTATTTTTTTCTTTCAACCCAGCAGGCTGAACGAAAAGGATGCCAAACTGCGCCCCCCTTCCCTTAGGGTTAGGGTCAAGGCGCCCCCCCATCCCTGCAATAAACCATTGCGCCCAGGGCATGCCCCTCCTGGCCACCCCTTGTCCCGGCCCTGCGTACTCTTGTACTACAGGTTCCTGTAGTGAAGTTTAACATTCAGATCCCCCTTTTCTGTATTTGGATTAACAAAGCAAAGATTTTGGATGGTTGCCAGTGATAGCATCACAATGCTCTTTGCCTTAGGACATCTGTATTTTTCATTTTATAGACCCCTCTAAACCCATGAAATAAAAGAGAGAATGAGTTTAGTGGGACCATCCTTTTGATTATTTTGTAAGCGGCAGCTGTAGACTGAATGGGTTGCACTCTTCCCTTTTCTCCCAAATGTGTTCTTTGGATAAATTGTATATTACAATGGCTAACTGATTTTAACTACTGTTTTACAATGTCATTTCCATACAGTGATATTGAGCTGAAATAATGTTGAAGAAAAAGGAACAAACAGCAGGTAGGTTTCAAAAACATTCTGTCCTTACACATGGAACAGCCATAGGTATTAAAAGCGACACATTATATTACAAAGAAATATATTTTTAGGCAACAAACCTACATATAAATATATCAACTATGAAGAACTCTTCATACAAGACAGAAGCATTTTGCTCCATTTATCTTAAAGACAAAAAGTTCAACTAAAGATGCATCTTGTCACAAGGAGACATTCTTAACAGGAATCAGCAACACGTCAAATGTAAGTGTCTGATGTACAGGAGTAAATAGCTGCTGTCAAGTTCTATAGCCGAAAAAGTAAACAGCAAGGAGAAAATAAAGTGACATTCAAACTGCACACACACAATGTCTATGTAGTTTAGGATGCACTTACTTCACCTTCAGCTATCCAGTTCACAAAACCAATAAAAATCGTTATATTTAGATTGTCCTAGAAAAGATTTACTTCAGACAAATGAAAAAATATCTCCTTTGGATATGTACCTATTTATGTTTTCTGCTTTTTTTTTTTGCTAAGTAGATATTTTCATACTATTCCTATGTTTTGGTCAACCTTCTGAGCAGGTAATCCCATTCTTTACTATGTCTGACAAGGAACGCAAGCCTTTACTGTGGATTTGTATGTAATTGTAGACCAAATTTGCAATTCTAAATTTTCATTATGCTAATAATCTATCTGTGGGGCCACCTCCTTTTTTAAAATGTCCAGAACAGTGCCAATGGCCACTGACTTATTGCCTTATTGCTTTTGAAATCTAGGGTGGGTTTGGGTGTTGGAGTGAACATGGATTTGGGTGGAGGACACAAAAAAAACTGTACATAGGTG
This sequence comes from Pelophylax lessonae, assembly GCF_965119305.1. Lineage (NCBI taxonomy): Eukaryota > Metazoa > Chordata > Amphibia > Anura > Ranidae > Pelophylax > Pelophylax lessonae. The sequence goes on from NC_138769.1 coordinate 186,569,493, forward strand.
AATTTCCACCAGCCATACATAAAGATTTTTGGCATTGCTGATTAAATTGCAGGTGTCACATACAGTAGTTCTGTGGCCCAACTGTGTCTCCAGTGGTAAAACTCAATTAATGGGCAGGATAGGATAGGTGCTAGAACAGCGTATGCCCCAAACAGTAGACAGTAAATGAGTTACAAGGCCAATGGACAGATTTGGTCCAGACAAACTGATCCTAAGCAAAGTGTATGATTCAGACACGTAGACAAACCAAAGATGGACAGTAGCAGAGGTGCCAAGGCAATGATCTGTATAAGCACAGAGAAGTTCAAACAGTACCAGGTTTAACCAGTTCCAGACCGCCGGCCATAGCTATACTGAGGCAGAACGGCCCTCCTGCGTGAACCGACGTAGGTATACCTCGGTCGCGCGCCTGCAGCTAGGGGGCAGGCGGCTCTGATTGCCGCCTGACACCAGCGATCGCTCCCCACTGAGAGAAAAACGATCAGCTGTTGTAAACACAGCTGACCATTCTTCTCTCTGGAATGATAACAGAGCGCCTGTGATACTTCAATATAGGAACACAGATCTCTGTTAACCTTTTTACAAGCCCCGCCCCCATACTGTTAGAAACACGCCCCTAGGTACACATTTAACCCCTTGTTCACTTACTGTGTTAACCCCTTTCCCTGCCAGTGTCATTATTACAATAACAGTGCATATGTATAGCACTGATTACTGTAGTAATGTCACTGGTCCCCCCAAAAGTGTCAAAAATGTCAATTAGGGGTCCGATCTGTCCGCCGCAATGTTGCAGTCCCATAAAAAAAACGCAGATCGCCGCCATTACTAGTAAAAAAAGCCAAAACAATAAAAATGACATAAATCTTTCCCGTAGTTAGTAGACGCGATAACTTTTGCGCAAACCAATCAAAATACACTTATTGCGATTTTTTTACCAAAAATATGTAGCAGAAAACAAATTGGCCAAAAATGTTAAAAAATAGATTTAAAAAAAAAAAAAAAATTGGGGAATGTTATATAGAAGAATGTGAAAAATATTGTGTTTTTTTTTTTTTTTTCCAGAATTGTTGCTCTTTTTTTGTTTATAGCGCAAAAAATAAAAATCACACAGGTAATCCAATACCACCAAAAGAAAGCTCTTGTTGGGAAAAAAGGGACATCAATTTTATTGGGGTACAGCCTCGCACGCCTGAGCAATTGTCCGTTAAAGTAATGCAGTGCCGAATCGCAAAATATGGCCTGGTCATTAAGAGGGAATATCTTCTAGTCCAGAAGTGGTTAATCCAAGGCATGAACAGACAGACAGATGTCAGAGTCAACCAGATCTCTTTTTGGGATATGAAAAAACAGACTAACCGGGTTTTCAGGTGCAGGCTATTTGTTTTACTTATTATCTATTTATTGCTAGTTTTTGTTATCTATTAACATTATCTTGATAAGGGTACATGTGTACACAGCAGAACCTTAACTGCAGGGCTGAGAAATAACCAGCAGATTGTAAAGGCGTTTTTTTTTTTTTTTCAAATCTGATCTTTCATAATGGATCTTGTTGATACAAATGTCAAATGTGGCACAAGCACATTTTAAGGGGTGTAGGGAGCACAAATGTGAGAGCGTTGATTTGTAAAGAAGCTGCAATAGCTGTGATTTCTAGTAGCCTTATGTAATGTCTCCAGGCTATAACCGTCTCCTGAAGCATTTTCCCAACTCCAACACCTTCTGTATCATGTTTGAAGATTCTGAACAATTCCTTTTGCATGCATTCAGTATTAGACAGCCTTTTGTAGCATCACATTCACTGAATATTATTTGTAGCCCTTTAGTGATATCAAGGGCCACACTTGAGGCCCCCTACAGTGCATCCGAAAAGTAATCACAGCGCTTCACTTTTTCCACATTTTGTGAGAGCCTTATGCCTCGTACACACGTGCAGATTGTTGGCCGAAAAGATTCGGCCGACGACCGATCGGCCGATTTTCGGCTTGTTAGTATGATGCTTCCGACAGCCGACAGCGCACTTTCGGCCGAAAAGAATCTGTCGTGCAAGCATTAAAATTTTTGTATGCCGACACCAGAGCGGCCGATTGTTCGCCAGTCAATACAGAATTCGGCCGACAGACAGCAGACTTGCAAGACTGGGCATGCTCAGAAAAGAAAAAACACAGGGAAAGTTAACCATCACATGACATCACTTCTGCAGTCGGCTGTAGTCGGCGGACAAAATTCTTGTGCAGTCTTTTGCACTTTTCAACAGACACGACAGCCCGGGGACAAAAGACGGCCGATCGTTCGGCCGACGATCTGCACGTGTGTACGGGGCATTATTCCAAAATGGATTAAATTCAATATTTTCCTAAACAATAAACAAACAATATCCAATAATGACAATGTGAAAGCTTGTTTGAAATCTTTGCAAATTTATTAAAAATACAAACATTATAAAAACCCATGTACATAAAGATTCACAGCCTTTGCTCAAAACTTTGTTGAAGGACCTTTGGCACCAATTACAGGCACACGTCTTTTTGAGTATGATGCTACAAGTTTGGCACACCTCATTTTGTGCAGTTTCTCCCACTCTTCTTTGCAGGACCCCTCAAGCTCCATCAGGTTGGATGAGGAGCGTTGGTGCACAGCCATTTTTAGATCTCTCCAGAGATGCTCAATTGGGTTCAAGTCTGGGCTCTGGCTGGGCCACTCAAGGACATTCACAGAGTTGTCACGTAGGCACTCCTTTGTTATCTTGGCTGTGTGCTTAGGGTGATTGTGCCACTGAAAAACATCCCCGCAGCATGATGCCGTCACCACCATTTTCACTGTAGGGATGATATTGACCAAGTGATAAGCGGTACTCCAGACATGAGGCTTATCATTCAGGCCAAAAGTTCAATCTTTATTTCAGGCCAGAGAGCTTTGTTTCTCATGGTCTGAGAGTCCTTCAGGTGCCTTTTGGCAAACTCCAGGTGGACTGTCATGTGCCTTTTAATGAGGAGTGGCTTCTGTCTGGCCACCATTCCATAGAGGCCTGATTGGATGTTCTTCTGGAAGATGCTCCTCTCTCCACAGATAAGTGCTGGAGCTTTGTCAGAGTGACCATCATGTTCTGGGTCACCTCCCTGACTAGGGCCCTTCTCCCTTTATTGCTCAGTTTGGTCGTGCAGCCTGCTCTAGGAAGAGTCTTGGTGGTTCCAAACTTCTTCTATTTTCGGATGATGGAGGCCGTTGTACTCATTGGGACCTTCAATGGTTCAGAAATTTTTCTGTACTCTTCCCCAGATTTATGCCTAGATACAATCCTGTCTCGGAGGTCTACAGACATTTCCTTGGAATTCATGACTTGGTTTGTGCTCTGACAGTCACTGTTAAGTGTGGGACCTTATATAGAAAGGTGTGTGCTTTTCAAAATCATGTAGAATCAACTGAATTTACTACAGGTGGACTCCAATCAAGCTGTAGAAACATCTCAAGGATGATCAGTGGAAACAGGATGCACCTGAGCTCAAGTTTTAATTCCACAGGAAAGGCTGTGAATACTTATGTACATTTAACTTTTTATTTTTTTATTTTTAATACATTTGCAAAGTTTTTAAACAAACGTCTTTCATGTTGTCATTATGGGGTATTGTTTGTTGAATGTTTAGGAAAATAATGAATTTAATCAATTTTGGAATAAGGCTGTAACATAACAAAATGTGGAAAAAGTGAATCGCTGTGAATACTTTCCGGATGCACTGTTTATCACCCTATATAAGTCGAACACCATAAATGGATGAGTATATGGGGAAAATGCTCCCAAGTGGAAACACAGATAGCAAAAAAAAAAAAAAAACAGAGTAAACTTTTAAATGCTTTATAAAAAACTACAGTGGATATGGAAAAGGTTCACCCCCCTCTTTAAGGTGCGTTTTGGCAAAGTTCAGTCGTGACTGCATGTGCCCTTTCTTGAGAAGTGGCCTTTTTTTTGGAACCCTACCATACAAGCCACATTTGTGGAGAATTTGTGATGTTGTTGTCACATGCACACAATGACCACTCTTTGTCATACATTCCTGCAACTGCTTCAGAGTTGTTGTAGGCCTCTTGGTAGCCTCTCTGAACAATCTCCTTCTGGCTTTTTCATCCAGTTTGGAGTGACGTCATGATCCAGGGAGGGTCTGTGTTGTACCAAATACCTTCCACTTCCTAATTATAGACTTCACTATGCTTCTAGGCATTAACAAAGCCTTTTTATATTTGTATCTATCTTCTGAATTGTGCCTGTCCACAACTTTATCCTGGATATCTTTTGACAGTGCCTTGCCATCCACAGTTGATTGTTTGCTTCAGTTGCACTAACAGGGACTGAAATGCTTCAGGAAAGCTCTTTTCATGCTGAGCTAAATGACCACAGCTGAAAGTAAAACGGCTTTGTGTGCTATTGAGAAGGTAAATAGCTACACCTGATTGAGTTTACAAGTTATTTTAAGAAGGTGGGGGATCCATTTTCCAAATCAGTAATTCTGTTTTTGAACTTTTTGATTTTTTTTTTCTGACATGTTGGTTTTATATGGTGTTATAAGTTGCACTGAGTAAATACAGCTGGATGAAAAGTGTCTGTCTTCATTTCAGGCTGCAAAGCAACAAAATGTGATTATTTTAAAGGGGGTGATTTTTTTCCCCACTGTAAGATATTTCTAAAATGAGACAAGCTGATAACACATGGGGAAATTTCCCAACACATGCTAGTCAGTTGATAGAAATAAAGGGGTCTTCTAATAATCTGTTAGAATAACATTTTTATATTTCTCTCAGGTAAGAGCTATTATGTGCCAAAAGAGACAATCTGATCATGAAAATGAAAAAGCTTGATTGCACTGACTTGTCCTTGAGAGATTAAGTTTCTTTTTTTTTTTTTTTCAGACCAATTGCTTGAGCCATGCTCAATCACGGAGTTTAATTTTTCGCCGTCTGTAACATTGCCTGCAGTTCACTGGTCACCAAAGACAAAAGATCACCATTAGTCTTAATGTCTTTAGAGATGTCAGTAATTCTCTGAATTGTTTCTGTGTGAGTGATTTTCTAGCCTAAATCATGACAGTGAGCAGTGATTACAGCGTTAGCCGAGCTTGTCTCTCTTTCATTCTTCAAATGTGATATTATTGTCAATGAATTTGATGTTAAACACAAAATGGAAGAAGCAAATTTAGCCAGCACACACATTGTAAAGTTAAAATTAGACCGGACTTTAGGACAATGTGAAAAATGTAAAAAATCTGACTTGTTGAAAAAAGGCAATGCAAAGAGATGGACCATGATGTGCAATAAACTTGTCAATCTGATTTTTTTTTTTTTTTATTGCATTCAGATGCACCACAAGTGATACTTGGTTTTGTATTCTCTAAAAAAGGGTAGTTTTGGGAGGTGGGTAGGTGGTGGAACCAAGGGACAGTGGGACAAAGGAGGGTAGGGGCAGAGAGAAGGGGTGACCTGAAGAGGGGGTGTTCCTGTACCTATTCTCTGGGAAAAAAAGTCCTGGAGTGCACCAAAGGCCGTATACAATGTGCCCTTGTTGTTCCTTTTTTGGGGTCAACTCAATATTCTAGACTTTTCCCTTGCTTTCAGTCAATAGTGATCACCAGGACCAATAGAGAGTGTGAATATCCCTAACAGGGACACGGACAGCCATATAAACTTTGCTAGGGTTTTAATCTCTCACACTAATCCAAAATTAAAAAAGGTTCTGACTTTTTATACATTAAATTTATACATTTTAGGAATTAAGATTGATGCAATAGGTATTGGACATGAAAATAATGTGTTCATGAAACTGAATTTGTAGTAGGCAATGTAATTGGATTCACACATATCAATACAAATATGTACTTTTATATTCAATAGTGCAAAGTACAGAAAGTAACTAGTAAGTGACTATGTGCCCGTGTTTCCAAGCAGATGGAAAGAATTATGTTATAGACAGTGTTGAAGCAAGGTCCACTCTGTGGTTCGCACACCACTACAGGATGTAGAGGCCAGAGGGAGGAACCATTGCTTGCAGTGGGGAGGTTAGGAAGGAGAGGCAGTATAGGGATTTGGTGTTAGCAAGCTCAATACAGATGGAGGTATAAAGCAGGGATATTTTAAAAGCAGTAAAGGACAAAGTGAAAGGTTCTGTTAAAAGGCCTTCCACCCCACCCTTTGATACTTACTCCATCCCTGCCACCCAGTTTGCCTGCCAGAGCCAAGCCCTGAGTCTGATCCCTGTGTAAAGGTTAATGACATTCTCTCCCTCCCCTTCAGAACAGTGTTCTGGCTTAGCAACTAGCTGATCAAGGCTAAGCACTGCATCCTTAGAGGAAGAGGAGAATATCTGATGCTCCCCTCTACCCTGAAAACCTGGATTTCTTCATAATAGTGATGGGTCGAACGACCCCCCCTGTTCGGTTTGCGGCAAAACTTTTGAACATCACTAACCCCATTGAAGTCTATAGGACCCGAACTGTAAAAATCAAAAGTGCCCATTTTGAAGGATTATATGTAATAAATGCAAAAATTGGTCTTGCTGTCAAAAATGTAAATGATATGCACCTGTCAAACAGGTGCGGAGAATTTGGGCTTTGGGTGTTGGTGGTGCCTTCACATTGTAATCCTATAGAGGTACTCTTGATGCATACAAATATTGGCCTTGCTGCCAAAAATTTAATTTAAATGATATGCACCTGTGAAACAGGTGCGGAAAAAGTATCAATTGTGCCCAAAAAATTGTCTTCCTAAAGAAAACCACACCCACAAAGCAAGGCAGCCTAGAAGATTCCACATCCCAAAAACACTTAATTAGTGACATCGACATCAGGGGCTTGGTAGCTGCTGGTAATCCAGGACGGATATATTTTGATAAATGTCATCCTGTCCACAGAGTCTGTGGACAGACATGCTCTATTATCGGTAACAAAACCTCCGGCAGCACTGAATGCCCATTCAGGAAGCATGCTGGATGCAGGGCAGCCCAGCAGCTCAATTGCATACTGGGAAAGATCTGGCCAGTGGTCTATTCTAATCACCCAGTAACTCTGTTTTTGGCCTCAGATAATCATTCACCATATGATGCAGATGCTGCTGATGGGGTGTTGAAGCTGACAGACCTGGGCACTGAGGACTAAAAAAATTGTGAAATGCATCACTTAGGCAGCCCCCTTCTCCACCGTTCCTCTCTTGACCAACAGAAGCCTCAAAACTATGTTTTTTTTTATGACTGTAACCTACCAGAGTCGGGAAAGGTGTTAGATAAACTCCTCTTTAAGGTGTCCCCAAGAGATTTTATCTTCTGCTCCTACTGTGAGGATGGGATGAGTTCTAATACGTTCCTCTTGTAACAGTGGTCAAGCAGGATTGCCAACCAATAGTGATCCTTCTCCTTGATGCCATGTATTCTCAAGTCCTTTTGCAGGCTTTGAAGCAGACTCCTCGGGATCACTGAGGATTACAGTATCTAGAACTGCCTCCCCCCAGCCATATACTACTCCCAAGGATTCTGTGTCCAGAAACCATCTCTTAAGGTTTGACAAATGTCTTCCTCTGCTTTAATGCCAATAGAGGCCTGTAGATGGAGCTCTGGTGTGCGTTACATGCTGGTTAGCGTGGTTTCCCGGGGCTCCTCCAGGCTCCTGAGCGGGCCATCTTCCTCTCTCAGCAGCTGGAACACCCCACAGCGGTCTTGCAGGTCAGATCAAGGAGGAATCCACACCTACATACTCTGCACCAGGTTAGCTTTTCTATCTTATACCTCTTCTGAGTATTTTTATCCATTGTTATTAAAATTTTAAATGGAATACTACATTTAGCTGGCTCTTCCTTCCCTTTGTTCTTTTCTCCCATTAAGTAAAGTTTTAAGCATCGGTTGCAATAGGAATTTCATTCTTGGTGAAGCACTCCCTATAAGCTAACTACTTTCAAACAGATGAAGACATTGCAACTTTCCTAATCAAAATACAGAGATTGCGCCTGGAGATTATAATGATCACATACCTCCCCCATCCAGAAATCATCCTAGAAATGAAATAATGAAACAAAAAGCTATTTCTTCAGAACAGAAATAAAGAATGATTATAATTATATTTATTATATCATTATAATTATAAATATAATAATAAATATAAATATTAATTATAGTTATTAAAATCCTTGTAACAAAACATAGATCACCCAGAGATGATTGGTTTGTTTTTATTTTCTCAACAAAAGTGGAGTTACACTTTAAAAATGATAAGTAGACCAAGATATAATGGCAGATAGAAGTGAATGCAAATCAGAATTTTTCTTGTAAAAGTCAAGTTTTGTCCCACTCCCTTTTGCCACCAAGACCTCTATTGGTCCCCTTAAGGATAGGTTCAGGAGGTAGGAGGTGCAGGGTCGGGCTTGGATTTTACAGAAAACATGAATAATCATAGCTACATACATCTGTAGATCTGCAAATCATTTTGACAAGCGTATGATAGGTTTGCTTTTATTGTAAATAACAGAAAATATTATAATGTTGTGCTAAATAGTTTAAAGCACTTATTGAACAAACATAAATAGCTTCCAGACTGGGTAGAACATTTATGACTTTTATAAGTTCTCCCTAATTTGTTCCATGCCACAACTACACGTATTACAAATAAAAAAGCTTTCCTAACTAGCCGATGAAGGAACAGATATAGATTTGCTAGACTGTCTATATGGCAGTACATTAAAAGTCAGTTACTTATTTCAAATACTATTCAAAAAGAAAAAATATATTAAAAGACTTACCATTATTGATCAGTACATGAAGGCCAATGTTCTTTGCTTTGAAATTCTGAACACAGTTCCGAATGGACTTCATAGAAGCCAAGTCACAAAATAAAAATTCCACTGGGAGGATAAGAAACAAAAGAATGAACATTACTGAGACCTGTGGGAAGCAGCACACTTTACTTTGCAAGTTACTTTATTTTAATAAAAACATTTTCTAAGGCCGCCTTTATCAGCCTTCTTATCCAAAATAATTAAATCTTAAAATAATTTTCACTTTAAGAGGAACCCTTACTAAGCACAGTTCATCAGGGGTAATGGAGAAAATGGCCCTTATATTGGTGGTCAGTAGGAAAAATGCAGCCATGAAAGTAATGCCTTTAAGGCAGCTAAAATTATAATTGGCTCCCTGCTGCTTTTTTTCAGATAGCATTGGCCCTAAAAGTATTCAGGTACCATCAATTAGCAGGTCAATCAGCCCAAGCACATTTAAAAAAAGAGACTGTTATACACATGACTCCCAGTACACACCACCATTCCATGGGTGTTGCAGTAATACAGGTCAATCAAAGAATAGTGCATTAATACATAGTTCACTAAAGACAAGGCAGAAATGGCATTGGATATCACCTAAAAGGTATAAGTAAGTGAGAGCAGACAGAGAAAGAGAAAAACAGCTTAGTTAGAAGTAAGAGCACAGATAGAGGGGGAAAAGGGAAGGAAATGGGGGTGGATGAAACCTCAACCCGAATGGCAAACCCCATCTCTGAGACTCTGCTGCATTTGTGGTTAGTCAGAAGAGTGAAGACCATCACTAACTGAGATATGGTTGAAAGTTTCCTTTATGTAGGTAGGTAATCCAAGTGCTTCAAATAACTACACATTTGTGGAAGGTCTCTTTTAAAGATTGCTTTGAGTTCCCCCATCCTCGTTAGCTGGTGAAGTTCTCCACTTCACTCAGCAAGTGGCAGGAGGTGTCAGGGATCACCAGTATGTTGAAATGAGGGCTCTAGCTGCAATTAGAAAAAAAATATAGGAAGTCTTTAGGGCTGTCACTTAGGATCCTGGTATGATAGATAAGAGAGCAACTTCTGAAGGTAGAGTTAGGATGAACCCATAACTTGCTTGTAATTCTGGGAGGCTGAAGTCCAAAATGGGTAAATGAGCCTACAGGGACACTAAGTATGTAACATGCATCCCTTGTCACACCTCCAGCATTGGAGGGGAACATTCTTTGTAATGTAAATGGTCAAATGTTTCATCTTTGTAAAATGTATTTGACACAGGGAACTTTAATTGTAAGCTGCTTGAGGGCAAGGACTGATGTGAATGTACAATATGTAAAGTGCAGTGTAAATTGTCAGTACTATGTAACTGCCTGTAATAAATATATAAAAATATGCCTTATGTCTCTTTCCCTGTCCCTGGTGTAGTATGGAGGTGTAGGTAACACATGTCTCAAAAGCATGGTTACATTTGAGATATAATGTTTTAGTTGATGACTGTCTTAATGTAATGAGTCTCAAAAGGGATTAGATCACTGCTAAGGGGGGCTCTGTTTCTGCCCCTGGACACCGCATGAGGGGCTTCAATCCGGGGCAAAGTGTTTATAAAAAGATGAGGTGGTGCTCCAACCAAGGTAGGAGGTACATGGCATTCCAGGGGGAAATTACAGATTACCATAAATTTAGATAGGGGATCCAATGTAGGATGATAGGCCCTAAATGTAGAGTAGTGAAAAAATGTAGGGGTCAGGTAAAATGATCCAAGGAAGAGAAATAAGAATGATAGTCTGCAAATTATGGAAACACAAAGCTTGTGTAGGTTATGCTTAAACCAGTCAATACTATGTGCGGAGCAGATTCCTAGTGCCACTCAAGGTGTGGCAAGCCTGAGCTTCCAGTTTGTTTTCACTTAATTAGTATTTTAACTAAGCTGAGGAACATGCCAATATATAACAAAGTAGGAGAGTGCATAAGGTAAGGGCAAGAGGTATGCAGATGGGTACTGTCTGAAATAGGTAAAGAAAACAAGGGAAAATATTCATCTTAAACAAAGGTGCTTCTTAGGCTACATTCACACCTGAGCGTAGCGTTTTTCGCGCGTTTTTTACCGCGATTTTACCGCGATTTTTGCGGCGTTTTTTACCGCGATTTTACCGCGATTTTTACCGCGATTTTTGTGCAGGCGTTTTTAGATTGAATAGAGATCAATGGAAAACGCCTGTAATCTGCCCAAAAAGAAGCTCATGTACTTTTTTGAGCGTTGGGCGTTTTGTAAACAGCGTCAAAACGCTCAGATGTGAACAGGGGCCATTGAAATGAATAGGATTTGTCTTGTTGGGCGTTTTGAGAGCTGATCCTAGAGCAGAAAAACGCCCCAAAAACGCCCCAAAACGCCTAGATGTGAACGGAGCCTTAGACAACCAAAACAGTAAACATTGTTGAGTGAACCATAATTAGGAGAGAAAGCTGAGGTCATAGAGTTTTAGTTAGTAAGGATGTGGACAGCCCAACTATCCTGTGCTGTCGAAGTGGGCTTTCTCTCCCTCGGTTAAAAAGACGTTGAATGCCTCTGACTTATGGGTATTGATTTTAAAGTTGCTGAGGGGAAAGAGGGCAACCCTCATGTGTCCTAATGCTGATACCTAAAGGAATTAATAGGGTAATGTATCCTCGGACCTGTACTGCCAGAGATAAGGGTCATGCCATGATAATGATTATAAAAATCAACTGGGAGGCAAATTTGCTACAAGGTTGCCTCTTAAAAATGCCAGTTAAAGTTTTACTAAACCCAGGACCCTGCATTCACCATATCTGGTGTCCCACAGTACACAGAACATGGAAATGCAATTATTAGGAGTCACAGGACTTTCCAGCTCACAGGACCACAATCTAAGTGTCAGCAGACTAAGAGCAGTCATCACTTGTTATCTTTAACTACACAGGTAATGCGTTATACAACAAATCAGTTACTGCCACCAGAAACCAGATATTTTTATTTTGAAAAATAAAACTTTCATAACATTAGCGATAACAATTATGACTTAAAATAAATGTCTGTAACACAGACTGTCCCCACAAACAAGTATATCCAAACCATATAGGAACACTTTTCAAAGAAACAATAAATAAAACAGATCAAAGGGCCTGAAAACAGTATCCCTCATGGACTAATGGACCAACCACTTAGGTAAAATCAGAGTACAAATATTTATTGAACATTTTAAAAGAAAAAAATCATACACATTACAACAAAGTGTCCCTAGCAAGAGACACTGAACATGTGTACATAAAACATGAGATAGACCAACCGGTGGTCGGAGACAGAGCGGGGCGCGATCTTCCCGGTCCACCATTGCTCCCTTCTTTGGTCACCCACACTGCACACCGACCGGGTGTTGCGGGAGATGTGTATGTCTCTCATGAGGGTCACCATGGAGGTCTGGCACAAATGTTTTCGCAGGTTCTCTCTCTCTTCGCCATGCCCCCCTTTAACCAGTGTCTTATTTAATCCTTTACTCCCGGATGGTCTCCATATCGGTAGGGTGTGGACCTGGACCCATGCCCCCCTATTCCAACTTCGCAATCTAGTCAACCCGGAATCCCGCACCGTTTTCTCTTTTGAGACGTTGCAGGCCAAATTTGCACTTCCTAAACAAACCTTTTATTTCTATCTACAGGTGCAAAATTTTTTTAGATCTCTATCACCCCCTCTGTCCCTGGAGAGGCCCTCTACATTTGAATACTTATGTGCCCATGGTCCTCACCTCGGACATTTAGTGTCCTCTATCTATAATATTCTCCACGATGCCCTTCCCTTGATGGAGGATTATCACCCATATATGAAAAAGTAGTCCAGGATTTTGCAGCGTCCCATACCGCTTCCTCTGTGGAGTAAGATATGGACATGCGCTTTTAAGGCATCTAGATGTGTGGTGCAGAGAGAGACTACCTTAAAAATTATTCTATTTTGGTACAGAACCCCAGCTCGTCTTCACAAGATTGACCCTTCCAGCTCCGCCCTGTGTTGGCGGTGCGGGGCTGAGTTGGGCACTTTGTTACACATTTTTTGGCAATGTTCTGGTATTCAACCCTTTTGGAGCATGGTTATGTCCTTACTCTCCAGTGTTAGTGGTTTACAACTACTGCTGGACCCTCTGCACTATCTGCTGGGTCTTCCATTCCCCGGTATCCCCAAATTGACTAATAGATTGCTTTCTTTTCTTCTTCTGGCGCCAGGTGGGCTATTCCGCTCCACTGGCTCCAACAAACTCCACCTGACAAAACCCTCCTGCTACGATTAATGTCAGAGATCCGGGGGATGGAACACCTTACGGCTATGGTCCATGATGCAATGGCTAAATTCAATGCAGTTTGGGTTGAGTGGCATCTCTACCACTCTGGATTGAGCTGAGTTCTGATGTTTTTTCCCCCTCTGGTGCGTTTCGTTGTTTTCTCTTATGCTTTCACGCTCCTATGTGATCTCATGTGACTGTGTACCTTTTTTATTGATGCTATGATATTGTACTGCTCAGAATATGGGGGCATCGTCCCTTACTTTGCATGGTTGGTTTTTGTTCCTATCTGTCTTTATTCTTTGTAACCTTCTTTTCTAAATAAAAAAATTATAATTTAAAAAAAAAACAAAAAGACATGAGATAGATATACATATCAGATTTGGGTGATGAGATGTGGATTTTGCCTAACATGTTTCGGACTACATAGAGTAACGTCCTTCTTCAGAGGATTCATCTCAGTTCACACTCATATCTGGATAAAACAATATCATGTAAGTATAAACAATCAAAAAATAATAGTCAATGTGTTCTATATACTGCAGTATACATCTACATATTATAGTACTCACGTATCCATCAAGGACTGACACATACAAGTGCCATCCAATGTTGGCTTAACCACTTGCCGACCGCCGCAAGTAAATATACTGCGGCGGTCAGCCCCTCACAGGCAAAGCGACGTATATAAACGTCACTAGCCTAGGAGGGTCTGGGGAGTGAGCGCGCGCCGCCGGCGGCGCGCTCCCACTCCCGCGCGGTCACGGACCCCCCCCGCGCGTGTGACCGGCGGACCCGATGTCCGCCGGTCACTCGGCGGGGGAGAGTAAACAAGCTGCCTGTCAGTTCTCCCTGTGTAGAAACACTGATCATACGGTTCTACTATGTAGAACCATTGATCAGTGTCCCTACACCTCAAGCCACAGCCAATCACAGTTAGAATCACGCCCCTAGGGACACACACAGCCCCTCCCTCTCAAATAAAGTTAACCCCTTCACTGCCAGTGTAATTTTACAGTAACAGTGCATATATATAGCACTGATTACTGTAGAAATGTCACTGGTAACCCCAAAAGTGTCAAAAATGTCAGTCAAGGGTCCGATCTGTCCGCCGCAATGTCGCAGTACCGCAAAAAAAATCGCAGATCGCCGCCATTACGCGTTAAAAAAAAACAACAAAAATGACAAAAATCTTTCCCTTTGTTAGTAAACGCAATAACTTTTGCGCAAACCAATCAAAATACGCTTTTTGCGATTTTTTTTACCAAACATATGTAGCATAAAACAAATTGCCTGAAAATGTTAAAAAATTTTGATTTTTACTTTTTTTTGGGGGGAATTTCATATAAAAAAATGTGAAAAATATTGTTATTTTTGCAAAATTGACGCTCTTTTTTTGTTTATAGCGCATGATCAAAAAATCGCACAGGTGATCAAATACCACCAAAAGAAAGCTCTGTTTGTGGGAAAAAAAGGACGTCAAATTCGTTTAGGTACAGCGTCGCACGACCGCGCAATTGTCCGTTAAAATCACGCAGTGCCGAATCGCAAAATACCCCCTGGTCTTTTAGCAGCCAAATCCTCCGGGGCTTAAGTGGTTAAAAGGGCAGACAAAAAAGTGCTAATAAGCACAGAATAGCAGATCACAATGCTGTAGGGGATGTTGCCAAGCTGTTGCGGCGCAGTAAGGTGACCAAGAGGTTGTGCAAATCATGAGGGCTCGGGGCTGGTCTAAGCCACTGCCCCCACAACACTATAATATCGAAAAAGATACAATATAAGTATGTAGGATATATGATTTCCCAAAGCCTAACACAGCCAGTCACCGTGTAAATGGCTAGTGTGGCTTCAGGCAAGTTACTGTGGGAGTTTACTAGTCAGATAATAGCCATATTGCCTCACATAAATTACCATATTGATCAGGATGTGGTCTTAAATCCTGGTCAGAATTGTCCATATAGATTAATCAAAATTACATACCTCTTATCTGTGCAAAAAGGAACTCGGGCAGTCTGGTGATGAATTGCCCAGGTGGCTTACCTAATGCCTGTTTAATGGGAGTATATATACTTAACCTGATGGTCATACTTAGCAGGATTTGCCTCAGTTGATACTTGTCAAGGACATATTAGGTATGGAAATTAGCATTGTTTAATCAGATCCTCCAATAGGAGAGCGCCCAGCGCCTCACCATCGAGACACAGGGCGTATTTTATATGGGGATTAGCATTGTTTGATCGAGTCCCCTGGTAAGAGGGTGCCTTTTTTGATTGTTTATACTTACATGATATTGTTTTATCCAGATATGAGTGTGAACTGAGATGAAGCCTCTGAAGAAGGACGTTACTCTATGTAGTCTGAAACACGTTAGGCAAAATCCACATCTCATCACCCAAATCTGATATGTATATCTATCTCATGTTTTTTGTACACATGTTCAGTGTCTCTTGCTAGGGACACTTTGTTGTAATGTGTATGATTTTTTTCTTTTAATATGTTCAATAAATATTTGTAATGATATTACATAAGTGGTTGGTACATGAGTCCATGAGGGATACTGTTTTCAGGCCCTTTGGTCTGTTTTATTTATTGCTAAATTAAGGACAGGACTAACCCCTTATAATCCCCAACACCCACGGTCCCAAAAAAATCTTTTTCAAAGAGACAGG
The DNA here is from genome assembly GCF_965119305.1 of Pelophylax lessonae. Classification (NCBI taxonomy): domain Eukaryota; kingdom Metazoa; phylum Chordata; class Amphibia; order Anura; family Ranidae; genus Pelophylax; species Pelophylax lessonae. Next base: position 186,585,207 of record NC_138769.1, read on the forward strand.
AATTCTTTGGATTTTGTATTAGCGTATTTGAGAAAATATTAACACTTTTAAAAATATTGTTTATTAATAGCGAGGGTAGGGCGGCGTGGCTTGCTGCCCGCTAAGATGGCAGCTGATCCCAGAGTTCCGGTGCACAGCAGGAATCAAAAAGCTCCTAGCAGCTTCCCAGGCCACTCTAACCTCTCCCCCACAGCTGTGTTTACCTTCTGACATCTCTGATGACATGACTCGCAAAAGAAAGGAGGGTCACAAACACAGAAAGTCAACTGCCTTTTTCTCTCAGCCTCAGCGGTGGCAGGTGCAAGATGGTGCCCACTTATTTTCCCAGTAGACATTCTCAGTCATTCTCAACAACATTCAGAGATGAGCAATCATGAATCTCAAGATGATACAAGAGAGTTGCCTGAATCCATCACATTCTTCCCCACCAACAATCAAGCCAGTATTAGACACTACGCTGAAGGACATACTACTTTCCTTGAGAAGCACATTACACTATGACTTGCTGGCATGCATACAGATGTCTAATACAAACCTTACAGCAATGGGGGGGAGAGTGGCACATGTAAAGACCAAGATTGGAAGAGTATGCCAACAGAACCAATGATCTAGTGGATGCACTTGATGCTAATGAAAGCGACCACCAGTGGTTTAAAGCTAAACTCTGGAAGATAGATCCAGGCAAAATAATATTAAGATACAGGGAATATCTGAAATAGTGCAAACATGTGAACTGAGGTCTTTTACTGAATTTTTGTTCTCCTTTATACTACTGCTCTCATTCCAACATAGCTAATAATTGATCGCATTTATCACCTACCAAAGCCCTCACACATTCCAGAACAGGTTCCCAAAGATGTGCTCCTCTGAATTCTTTTCACATGAAAGAGCAAATATCCAAAAGTCTTGCAATATGGAGACACTACCTGAGCCTTACAATAAGCTGCAGCTCTTCACAGATCTATAGCAATACACCATGCAACTCAGTAAAAATCTTACCACCATACACGAAAGCTTTGAGAAACAACAATATCACCTATCAGTGAAAATACCCCCACCAAACTCTTGGTCCACAAACAGGGCATCTCCCACTTCATTTCATCCCTGGAAAAAGGTCTGCAGCTACTCAAATCTTGGGGTATTATCCCCTAAAACTTCCCACCATCCAGTGCGACAAGGGGAGGTGTCAAGGAAGTCCCTGAGTGGTGTCAAGCAAAACGCAACCGAAGCAACAATTTTTGAATACTCAGCTGAGTAATTCTGGTCTTCTTCTGATATGCTCTACAATTGTTCCGCTGTTTTCACCCTATGGAGATATTCAAGTTTAGTGTCCAATACCCCTGATATTTGAGCAGTATCACACTGCACACAGGTCACGTTGACCATCCTTTTAGTACATATTTGTTTGACTGTTTTGTTACATTTCATTTTTTCCCTTTTTTTCAGTGTACCATTTGATTCACAGAAACACAGCAGACTATCCTTTGACCGATCTCTCCTGTTTCATAGAACCACCATATGACCACTGTTTCTTGTAGCTTATCTATTTCTACATCCGCTCAAGTGATATCTACAAGTTGGAAGTACAGAATAACTGTACAACCTCCTTCAACTATTTTAACTAGTGCCGCAATAGGAACTCATTTCTTGTCTATTAATGCTAGGGGTCTCAACCACACCTAACAAGCATCTTAACCACTTTACCACCGGAGGATTTTGCTGTCTTCCGTCCAGGCCACTTTTTGCGATTCGGCGATGTGTGACTTTAACTGACAATTGCGCGGTCGTGCGACGCCGTACCCAAACGAAATTTACGTCCTTTTTTTCCCACAAACAGAGCTTTCTTTTGGTGGTATTTGCTCACCTGTGCAATTTTTACTTTTTGCGCTATAAACAAAAAAAGAGCGTTTATTTTGAAAAAATGACAATATTTTTAACATTTTTTTATATGAAATCCCCCCCCAAAAAAATGTAAAAATCTAATTTTTTTTAAATTTTTGGCCAATTTGTTTTCTGCTACCTATGTTTGGTAAAAAAAATCGCAATAAGCGTATTTTGATTGGTTTGCGCAAAAGTTATTGCGTTTACTAACTAAGGGAAAGATTTCTGTCATTTTTGGTGTTTTTTTTTTAACGCGTAATGGCGGTGATCTGCGATTTTTTTTGCGGGACTGCGACATTGCGGCGGACAGATCGGACCCTTGACTGACATTTTTGACACTTTTGGGGGTACCAGTGACATTACTGCAGTAATCAGTGCTATATATATGCACTGTTACTGTAAAAATGACACTGGCAGTGAAGGGGTTAATTTTATTGGAGAGGGAGGGGTTAATGTATGCCTGGTGCTTACTAACGTGTGGGGGGGGAGGTGACTTTGTGAGACAGGGACAGATCGGATGTCCAGCTATGCTGAACACTCCGATCTGTCACTCCCTGTCACTATGGAGATCCGCCCGCTCTGTTTACACAGGCGGGCGAATCTCCTCACTCGATTCCCCGACGATCGGGGCAGAGCAGCGGCAATCGCCGCTGCTCCTCCCCTGGCCCGACTCCCGCTGTGAATGAAAACAGCGGAGCGCGCCTCTGGCGGCGCGCGAGCGCCGCCTACAGGGGGAGGAGTCCAGCGACGTAGGTCTACGTCGCTGGACGGGATCGTGCCACTTTGCCGCAGTACGCTCAATGTGAGCGGTGGGCAAGTGGTTAATGGAAAGAAGCTGCTCTTCACAATTGTGATGTTCTCTGTGTGCAGGAGACTCACTTTCACCTGCAATGCCCCTGACCCCCAAGTGCACACACAAAAATTTCCCTCATGTCTACTTGTCCTGCATGTCAGCCAAAAAAGGGGAGTAATAATAACTGTCAAAAATTCAGTTCCCTTCATACTTTACAAGGAGATAACGGACCCAGCGGGTTTCTATATTATTCTTATATGAGACATCAATTCTACCGAATTCACCTTGGTGAATGCATGTGTTCCTAATAATAGCAAAAGTAAAATGCTGCAAATAGAATGTTGGCATAAAAAGAGTATTAAAAAGGAAAAGAGAGAATAATGCAACAGAAAAACAAAAAAGGTTTAAAAGTGAAAATATCTAACAAAGTCCTGGTTCTGTGAGTTTGGCAGAAATCAGTCAATGAGCAAGATGGATCCGTGGGCTCTCATAGATCTTGGCTGATGTTCCTCTTTTTTGGTCCCTGAGGAGGGTGTTCACTGAAATGCTCTGACCAATAAGAGTGTCTGAGGAGTGATTGATGGGATGTCACAATCTTTTATGAGCATTCAGCTACCCCGCCCTCAGATACAGTTTTCTACATATATTATCATTTTGGAATACCTACAGGTTATATTCTGGTAACTTGATTATTATTGTCCAGCGGGAAATTACTGTTTGAATGAATACGAATTTGATGGGTATCAGATGCCTATTCCACCTAGAAGAGGTGATGGGTCTAATCCACCTCCAGTACCTCCTAGGAAAAGGGTATTTGGGCTGAAAATGTTGCTAATTGGTATGGTTAAATAAAAAAATTTCCAGTGGTACTATTATCATCTCAGGAGTTAAACTGCAGTTTTGATTCCCCAGGACAAGATAAACATAAATGTATTTACTCCAGCTAAACTACTTACGATGGATAGTTAGCCAGGACAGATATCTGCTTAAGATTAGCAATTACCTACGCCTAGACTTCACATTTTTATAAGGGCTAATTGAAAAAGGAAAATTAGAAGATGTGGCTTTCAAGGCCGATGGGAGGAGGAGGAGGATCATGAATATCACACACTTTGTATAAAACACATTTTAATTATATTAAAAAATGTACAATACAAAGGCAAAAGTCATGCATAACATAAAAAAAAAAGAAACGCATGTGCAGAAATAAATTCCCATAAGGGAATACTGTTACTTGGTATCAGATGGTGATGTTTTTTGGGGTCTCTGATGGAGCACGGTCTAAGGGTCCCCAGCAAGCCGACGTGTTTCGCACAAGGCTTCCTCAGGGCCAGAGAGACCAAGACAGACAGATATTTCCCACTGCGAGTTGGACCATGGCGGACAGAACAGACTGACGGACCAATCGATCAGGCTGATCACAATAACAGGTTGCCGCGATGATGCCCATAGGATAATGTCAAAATAGTGATACTGTGGTCTTCAAAGTATGAAGATGCATCTAAGATGCTTGCCTTTATGCTGGAAAATACCTCCAACCTATGCTAACCTGGCCTTGGTAGCTGCTTAGTCTACCACATTACCAGCATACAAACCACTTAAGTTGGGGCCTCTTGCTGGGATCATACATATCCTCATATATTGTAGCATAAACACAGGCAGATACTCCAACTATATACAACCCAGTAGTAACATGAGGAAGATAAGTTCAAAACAGGTTTCCCATGTTAGTTTATAGTAGCTGCCAGCCCCTGCGCTAAAAGGCAAGGTGAGCCTGAAATGTATCCGAGATCCGGACTGCCTGCCTTTTATGAGGGCTATTAGATTAAGATTAGGATGTGTATTGTCCTGTTAATGGGGTGTAGATGGGCTAAATCAAAAGGTTATCTGGTTGCCCTGCTTTGTCTTTATGTTAGTTGAGACAGTCTGTGGTGTCCTCTCAATGGATTGATAAGGATGTTCTGAAATGCAGCTAAAAATGTGTTAATTTATAAAATGAAGTCCTAATGTAGCCATGTCGTAAAGGGGGGGGGGGGGGGGGGTCATTGCTGCTAAAAAAGAAATGTCCTGGCTGACTTTGAATTTCCGAACAACATGCCTGGCCTGTCTCAACAATTTTAGGGGTGCTCAATTCACATTCTCATCATACTAGCCATCTGTTTTGACTTCTAAAGACTACACATCCCATGGTATCTTTCTGCTTGCAAGCTCTGATTCCAGCACTGACTCCGCCTCCTAAAACTCCTCCTCTCAGGACCTCTGTAGTTCAGAAGGCAAGCTCTGTGAAATGTATGACACAGCAGTGCTTATTCACAGGGCATAGTGAATATGTGTCACAGAATTCAAGAAAGTAAATGTGTGGGATTCTTCACAAGTTAAGTTTCCAAACTTCAAGATGGTTCGGATTAATAGAAGTAGGCTAGAAATAGTTGAAATCCAATGTGAAAATTATTATATAATTCAAAAATGTGACCATAGAGATGCTTTAAGGACATGTAAAAAAAAATTGAATGACATTTAGAATACTAAAGCACTGTCTATCTTTTACAATTGTCACTTAAAAATAAAAATACATGTCTTTTTTAGCCATTGTTGCATCTCCATTGATAGCTGCATGGCATTCTCATAGAAGGTTTCCTAATGTTGACAACAGTGCATGCCTGCACATTGTGTACTGAAATGGCCAGTTGAGGAGCACAATCTGGAGACAGAATGTCATCACACTATAACAAGAAGTGCCTGAACAAAGACTTTCTTTGTAAAATTACCAGGAATCAGTTTGATGTAGGCTCTAGGTTTAAAAAATGAACAGGATTTTATGATACTGCATTAACATAATAAATCATATTTGATGTTTTAATGAATTGGTTTACATTTACTTTAAGCTGGTCACACATGGTACAATCTGATTGCACATTTGCCTTTAAATTTACTAACAACTATGCAGTGTGAGGGCCTTTCTAATTGTATATAAACTAAAGAGATTGTGTATAGACTTGGTTTTTGATAAATTGAAAGGAAAAGGTATAAAACGTAGAAAAAAGTACAATTAGATTGTAAAGTATGGTGGCAGCTGATAATAGATGCCGCCAGAAGTAATCTGGTTGTGTCAGCATTGAAAAAAACCTGTCATGAGAGAACCATGGAGGGTTTCAATGTTTACCTCTTCTTCTGAAAATGCTAGCTGCCTGGCTGTCTTGGTAATCCAATGGCTTCCATATTTCCTGAGTAGCTGAATGGGTGCAACTATGTAAGTCAGGATTTCTGATCTGCATATTTGTTCCAGGCCAGTTATTAAAAAAATATTAAAGTCTGTGGATCTGAGCAGAAAAAGGACAGCAGTAAGTAGCCTCCATAGTAGCCTCTCTCATGACAGATGACAGGGTTCCTTTAACCACTTGCCGACCAGTCACTGGGACTGTACTGCGGCAAAGTGGCACGATTCCGTCCAGCGACGTAGACCTACGTCGCTGGACTCCTCCCCCTGTAGGCGGCACTCCCGCTGTTTTCAGTCACAGCGGGAGTCGGGCCAGGGGAGGAGTGGCGACGATCGCCGCTGCTCTTCCCCGATCGTCGGGGAATCTAGTTTGGAGATCCGCCCGCTTGTGTAAACAGAGCGGGCAGATCTCCTAAGTGACAAGGAGTGACAGATTGCAGTGTTCAGCATAGCTGAACATGCGATCTGTCCTTGAGTCACTCAATCACCTCCCCCCACACACGTTAGTAAGCACCAGGCATACATTAACCCCTCCCTCTCCAATAAAATTAACCCCTTCACTGCCAGTGTCATTTTTACAGTAACAGTGCATATATATAGCACTGATTACTGCAGTAATGTCACTGGTACCCCCAAAAGTGTCAAAAATGTCAGTCAAGGGTCCGATCTGTCCGCCGCAATGTCGCAGTCCCGCAAAAAAAAAAAATCGCAGATCGCCGCCATTACGCGTTAAAAAAAAAACCACCAAAAATGACAGAAATCTTTCCCTTAGTTATTAAACGCAATAACTTGTGGGCAAACCAATCAAAATACGCTTATTGTGATTTTTTTTACCAAACATGGGTAGCAGAAAACAAATTGGCCAAAAATTAAAAAAAAATTAGATTTTTACATTTTTTTTGGAGGGAATTTCATATAAAAAAATGTTAAAAATATTGTTATTTTTTCAAAATAAACGCTCTTTTTTTGTTTATAGCGCAAAAAGTAAAAAATTGCACAGGTGATCAAATACCACCAAAAGAAAGCTTTTCGTTTGGGTACGGCGTCGCATGACCGCGCAATTGTCCGTTAAAGTCGCACAGCGCCGAATTGCAAAAAGTGGCCTGGACGTAAGACAGCAAAATCCTCTGGTGGTAAAGTGGTTAAGTTCTGTAGACCAAAAGCCCTGCATAGAACTTTATGTCATTAGACTAGGATTAATAAACACTTCTCACTTTATGAGATGAAAAATAGGGATACCTTTTAGCACAAAGTATATAGGCAAAGAAGACAGCTCTGCTACGCCCCTAAGTATTTTGACTGCATAAAAAAAAACACACAAATAATAATTGTTTAAACCCACAAATGTCTTCTTGTTACCACTGGTTTGCCTTGCCTTTACAAATTAACAAATGCATTTATTTAGAGTTTGGATAAAAGGTTTAGTGTACACAACTTTTGGTAGTTAAAGTGGTTCTAAAGCCAGAAGGTTTTTTACCTTAATGTATTATATGCATTAATGTGTTACTAAACCCAGGACCCTGCATTCACTTAATCTGGTCCCCTACAGTACACAGAAAATGGAAATGCAATTGATTTAGTAAATATAAACTGCTAAATACCTTTTTTCCTCAGCAGTTAGAGCAGTCTTGTGACTTCTGTCTTTGTCTGGTTAAAGCTTGTAAGAGGAGTTTTCATTTTCCCCTGGCTGCCCTATGAGGCTGCAGGACCCCCCCCCCCATTTCCCCTAATACTTACCTGAGCCCAATATGGATCCAGTCCTGTGTCGGGGAGCAGAATCGCTGTTCTCTGTCTCTGTCATTACTGTCTCAGAGGCAGCAGCAGGAGCCATTGGTTCCTGCTAATCAAATCACAGCCAGTTAGGATGGAGCAGGGAGTGGCACCGACCTGCATTGGGTGTGTCAATGGACACAAAGAGTGAAGCTCGGAATCGAGCACACAAGAGTGCCCCCATAGCAAATGGCTAGCTATGGGGGCACACAGCAGGGGGGGGGGTGAGCCAGGCCCACCAGCAAGGGACCAGAGATTAGAAGAATTGTGGCTGCTCTGCATAAAACTATTGGGCAGAGCAGGTAAGTATGAAATGTTTGCTCACTAGGAAAAAAAAATCCCTTTACAATCAGTTAAATAGTGTGTGTGTGTGTATATATATCTATATACAGTATCTATCTATCTATCTATCTATCTATCTATCTATCTATCTATCTATCTATCTATCTATCTATCTATCTATATATAAATGTCTATACATATATATATATATATATCTATATATATCTATATCTATCTATATCTATATATATATATATATATATATATATATATATATATATATATATATATATATATATATATATACTGTGTATATATATATATATATATATAAATATATATATATATATATACACTGTAAATATATATATATATATATATATTTTTTTTTTTTTTTTTATACAGGTCTATCAGACCTAAAAAGAGGGACAACTTAGGAGGATAGAAGGATAGAAAAATTAGGTTCCAAATGATGCACAGTTGGAAGCTGTGCAGTAACAATGGAAACAATGGATTTAAATAAACAAAACTATATCATACAGATGTATTGATTAATGAGTTTTAGCTTTTTAGTAGTTGTGTGACAAAAAGGAAACGTTGCTGCTTGAGCTACCTACCCACCAACATGCAGGAACTGGGTGTACATATTAGTTCAGTTCAGTTATAGAGACTAAAAGAAGGAAAAGATGTTAATGTCATGTTTTGATTTTCAGGTAAAATAGAAAAAGCAGCAGAATCAAAGCAGCGTAGGGGGGTTTATAGAAAGTCCAACTCTGTGCTTTGTATCTTTTTTGAACTAGACAAGGAGAAAGAATCAACATATTCTCTGAAGCTCGGCACATACATCAATTTTCAAGCAATTTCAATCACTTTCAAGAAACTAAATAGCAAAAAAAAAAAACTTAAAATATATGTTTAACCAATGCCTAATTTTATTTAGTTTTGGATAGTGTAATTAGGGGTTAACATCCTCATCAGTTTATTTTCTGCACCCTGTGTGCTGCATCGGAAAGATTTCCTTTTACATCTTGTGCCGGATATGTCGGATATCATTATAGAGCACATTTGCCAACTGTTTTTGCTTATTTTTACAAACCAACATTTAGCTCGAAAAATGGTGAAATGGTCTTTGAAAGCGGAGGACGAAGAACAAATCTGTAATTATATAGGATTTGCTATATTATTTTGCACTTTTTCCAGCGATCAGACTATGATTAGGTCCCATTTAATTTGTCTTCAGCAATTTTATAGCTTGCCAATTACATTCCTTCTGTGTTTGCTGTATTGCAGAGACCTTGTCTTATCTATTCTTGTGACTGAATATGTATAACATAGGTGTATGTCTTTGCCAGCATGAATGTTGCTACTTTTTGCCTTATTCAATACACATTAAAACGCTTTTGTAATACAAAAAAATTGGGAACAAACCTGTCACATAATTGGAAACTCTGGCAAACCTAATCTAAAGCAGAAAATAAACTCAGGGGAAGGGAAACATGCTTGCATTACCAGCAGATGGGGTTGATTTACTAAAACTGGAGCGTGCAAAATCTGGTGCAGCTCTGCATAGAAAACAATCAGCTTCCAGATTTTAATTGTCAAAGTTTAACCTGTTTCTGCCCGCGCTAAAGCCGAAAGATGGCTACAGCGCTGGCCTAAATTGCCAGTAGGGGGTCCACGTATGTCCTTCCGTGCATGAGCTGCCTGCACGCTCCCTGCAAGGCGCATGCGGCTCGCTCTGTGATTAGCGAGTCCATGGGACTCGGCTGATCACAGATCGGAGTAAGTGGCCGCTCCTGGCCCCTTACCACGTGATTAGCTGTCAGCCAATGACAGCTAATCATGTGATGTAAACAGAGCCAGTAATCTGCTTTTTTTCCCCCTCACGCTGACAGCGTCAGGTAAAAAAAAAAGCAGATCGCCAGGTGCTGTCAGAGGGACATTGGTCCCGAAGAGGAAAAGACACTGCTGCCTCAAGTGTGCCCACCTGTGCAACCTACCAGTGCAGATCAGTGCCACCTACCGGTGTCCACAAGTACCACCAATCAATGCCAGCCAGTGCCATCTATCAGTGCCCACCAGTGCCACCTATCAGTGCCAACTAGTGCCCCATCATCAGTGCTGCCCATCAGTGCAACCTACCAGTGCCACCTATTAGTGACCATGAGTGCCACCTATCAGTGCCACCTCTCAGTGCTGCCCATTGGAGCCACCCATTAGTGCCACCCATCAGTGCCCACCACTGCCACCTTATCAGTGCCCATCAGTGCCGCCTTATCCGTGCCCATCAGTGCAGCCTTATCAGTGCCTATCAGTGCAGCCTACCAGCACCCATCAGTGCAGCCTATCAATGTTAAACAGTGCAGCCTATCTGTGCACATCAGTGCAGCCTACCAGTGCCTATTTTTTTTTTTAACTAATAATTCCCTCATTCCCCATTATTCTCTGTGTAATGGTGTGTTATATTTTCCTGCTCTGTGTAATGGTTTGTTATACTTCCCTGCTCTGTGTAATGGTTTGTTAAACTTCCCTGCTCTGTGTAATGGTTTGTTATCATTCCCTGCTCTGTGTAATGGTTTGTTATACTTCCCTGCTCTGTGTAATGGTTTGTCCTACTTCCCTGCTCTGTGTAATGGTTTTGTTATACTTCCCTGCTCTGTGTAATGGTTTGTTATACTTCCCTGCTCTGTGTAATGGTTTGTCCTACTTCCCTGCTCTGTGTAATGGTTTTGTTATACTTCCCTGCTCTGTGTAATGGTTTGTTATACTTCCCTGCTCTGTGTAATGGTTTGTTATACTTCCCTGCTCTGTGTAACGGTCTGTTATACTTCCCTGCTCTGTGTAATGGTTTGTTATACTTCCCTGCTCTGTGTAATGGTTTGTTATCCTTCCCTGCTCTTTGTAATGGTCTGTTATACTACCCTGCTCTGTGTAATGCTTTGTTATACTTCCCTGCTCTGTGTAATGGTTTGTTATCCTCCCCTGCTCTGTGTAATGGTTTGTTATCATTCCCTGCTCTGTGTAATGGTTTGTTATACTTTCCTGCTCTGTGTAATGGTTTGTTATACTTCCCTGCTCTGTGTAACGGTTTTGCAGAGAGTAGCCCTGATCTTCCCCTTCCCCCACTGCTGCTTGCTAAGAGGGCACTCTTATATTGTATCACGCAACATCAAGCAAACTACACAAAAAAACGCTACGCCCACCAAACATGCATCACTCTCATGGTGTCATTTAGACTGGGTTTGCATCTGCGTGTTACTGAATGCGTGGCAACCTGCACAGAAAACACACGCTTTGATGTACGTTTCTAAAATGCGCGGCAAAGCATGTCGCACTTTCATTACCATTTGGGCTGCATTCTCATCTGCACATTTCCCACTGCATGACAACCTGCAAGAAAACGCACGCTTTGTCGTGTGTTTCTAAAGAAAAATCAAGTTTGCGTTACCATTCGCTTGCATCTGCCTGTTACCAAATGCACAGAAACCCCAAATAAAAAACATATGCTTTCCAGTGTGTTTCGAAAATGCGCAGCAATGTATGTCATGTTTCCAAATCCAACCAGCACAGAAAACATGCACTTTGTTGTGCGTTTCAAAAACACATAGCAACACATGTGTGGCAACAAAAACAAAGACTTTGCGGTGGATTCTAAAAACGCATGGCAACACACATCACACTTAGCATTATCGCTCTGTTTGCCAGTGAGGAGATGGGAAAGATCTCCCTCGGACCTACTCTGCCATAAAAGAAGTGCCACACACTTCAATTTCACTTTGCCAGCAGGGAGAGTAATGTACCGGGGCCATATACATGTAGGCAAACACATGCATGTGTATTTAAACTTTGGGGTGCACACCCTAATGCAATAGGCTGCGCACACCTATGGGCGGTGTAGGTGGAAGCGGCGGTGGAGGAGGACGAGGTAGCCAACGCTGCTTTTTTTCAGTCATTTTAAATGAGGGTACACCCCAAAACAGTGAGAAACATTAAAAATAGAACAATGGCTGGGTAAGGTCGGTATCCATCTCTATTCTGCACAAGGTACGGAAAAGTCCTGTGGGATCCATGCCTGGTTCATTTTAATGAACGTGAGCTTGTCCACATTGTCTCTGGACAGGCGGCTGCGCTTGTCTGTGATAAAGCCCCCAGCCATGCTAAATACACGTTCAGATAATACACTGGCTGCAGGGCACGCCAGCACCTCCAAGGCGTAAAGGGCAAGCTCAGGCCATGTGCCCAATTTGGAGACCCAGAAGTTGAAGGGGGCAGACCCGTCATTCACTACATGTAGGCGTGTGCACACATACTGCTCCACCATGTTGGTGAAATGCTGCCTCCAGCTAAGACGTTCCATATGAGCTGCTGGTGCTGCTGTTTGTTGTGGCGTGCTGACAAAGCTTTTCCACATTTCGGCCATGCTAACCCTGCCTTCTGAGGTGCTGGCGGTGCTCTGGTTGCGTTGGCGACCTCTTCCTCCTCCTCCTCTGCCTTGGCATTGTGCTTCCACTGTGGCCCCGCTGTCAGGTGGGAATGCCAGCAGCATCGCGTCTACCAGCGTGCGATTGTACTCGCGCATCTTGCGATCGCACTCCAGTGAGTGAATTAAGGATGGTACGTTGTCCTTGTAACGGGGATCCAGCAGCGTGGCCACACAGTAATCAGCACAAGTTAGAATGTGGGCAACTCGGCGGTCGTTGTGGAGACACTGCAGCATTTAATCGCTCATGTGTGCCAGGCTGCCCAGAGGCAACGAAAGGCTGTCCTCTGTGGGAGGTGTATCGTCTGTGTCCTCTGTATCCCCCCAGCCACGCACCAGTGATGGCCATGAGCTGGCCCGGGTGCCACCCTGCTGTGAACATGGTTCCATCTCCTCCTCCTCATCCTCCTCATCCTCCAGAACTGTGCCCCTTCTGGACAATTGTGTCCCTGGCATTTGTGGGTGCAGGAACCCACCCTCGGAGCCACTTGCGAATGACTGCCCTGAAAGCCTTGGAAATGTTACCTCTTCATCCTCCTCCTCCTCCTCCTTATCCTGTGCCACATCCTCTTCCATCATCGCCCGAATCGTTTTTTGAAGGAGGCATAGAAGTGGGATAGTTAAGCTGACAATGGCGTCATCGGCACTGGCCATGTTGGTGGAGGACTCAAAACAGCGCAACAAGGCACACAGGTCTCGCATGGAGGCCCAGTTATTGGTGGTGAAATTGTGCTGTTCCGCAGAGCGACTCACGCGTGCGTGCTGAAGCTGAAACTCCACTATGGCCTGCTGCTGCTCGCACAGTCTTTCCAGCATGTGCAGGGTGGAGTTCCACCTTGTGGGCACGTCACATATGAGGCGGTGAGCGGGAAGGCCGAAGTTACGCTGCAGCGTTGACAGGCGAGCAGCAGCAGGGTGAGAACGCCGAAAGTGCGCACAGACGGCCCGCACTTTCTGCAGCAGCTCTGACATATCGGGGTCATTTTTAAGGAACCTCTGCACCACCAAATTCAGCACATGCGCCAGGCAAGGGATGTGCGTCAAACCGGCTAGGCCCAGAGCTGCTATGAGATTTCGCCCCTTATCGCACGCCACCAGGCCGGGCTTAAAGCTCGCTGGCAGCAACCACTCATTTGTCTGCTGTTCCATGCTCCTCCACAACTCCTGCGCGGTGCGTGGTTTTTCCCCCAAACAGGCAAGTTTTAAAACTGCCTGCTGTCGTTTACCCCTGGCTGTGCTGAAGTTGGTGGTGAAGGTGTTACGCTGACCGGATGAGGAGGCGGTAGAGGATGAGGAAGCGGAGTAGGAGGAGTTAGGAACAGGACGCAAACTGAAGCGCCCTGCAATCCTCGGTGGTGGAAGGACATGCGCCAAATTGCTATCCGCCTCAGGCCCATCCACCACTGCATTTACCCAGTGTGCCGTTAGGGAGATATAACGCCCCTGACCGTGCTTACTGGTCCACGTATCGGTAGTTAGGTGGACCTTGGCACAGATGGCGTTGCGCAATGCACACCTGATTTTTTCCCCCACTTGGTTGTGCAGGGAAGGGATGGCTTGCCTGGAAAAGTAGTGGCGGCTGGGCACGACGTACTGTGGGACAGCCACTGACATAAGGCTTTTAAAACTGTGCGTCTCCACCAGACGGAATGACAGCATTTCAAAGGCCAAGAATTTTGAAATGCTGGCATTCAGGGCCAGGGATCGCGGGTGGGTAGGGGGGTACTTCCTCTTCCGCTGAAGTGTTTGGGAGATGGAAAGCTGAACGCTTCCACGGGACATTGTGGAGATGGTTGGTGACCCAGGTGGTGGTGTTGCTGACAGATCGTCTGTTTGCGGGGTGGCAGGTGCCGGTATCACTACAGAGGTGGATGGAGAGGCCGAGACTGCAGCAGAAGAGGAAACAGGAGGAGCCAGAGACCTTTCTTGGTTTTGAAGGTGTCTACTCCACTGCAGCTCGTGCTTTGCACTTAGATGCCTGATCATGCAGGTTGTGCTCAGGTTGAGAAGGTTTATGCCTCGCTTCAGGCTCTGATTGCACAGGGTGCAAACCACTCGTGTCCTGTCATCAGCACATTTTCTGAAGAACTTCCACGCTAGAGAACTCCTTTGAGCTGGCTTTGGTGCGCTCGGTCCCTTGCTGCGTTGGGCATTAGCAGGCGTAGTGTCTAGGGCACGGCCGCTCCGCTTCTGCACCCTGCTCCCTCTTCTGCTGTTCTGGTGGCTCTGTGCGACCACCGCCTCTTCCTCCAAACTACTCAGGTCACCTGCATGACCTTCATTCCATGTGGGGTCGAGGACCTCATCGTCCTCCACATCATCTTCCACCCAGTCTTCACCCCTGCCCTCCTTGTCGGTCTCCACAATTCTGAGTGCCGCAACAGTTGGCACCTGCGTTTCGTCATCATCGGAGACGTGCTGTGATGGTCCTTCCATGTACTCATCTTGAGAAATAAGTGGTTGGGCATCGCTGCACTCAATCTCTTCCACTTCTAGGGCAGGGCTAGGTGGATGGCCCTGGGAAACCCTGCTGACAGAGTCATCAAAAAGAAGAAGAGACTGCTGCATGACTTGGGGCTCAGACTGCTTGCCTGATTTGCAAGGGGGTGAGGTGAAAGACGGTTGGACATTGGCTGCAGGTGCCAACTCTGACCTTTCTGCAGTAGACTGGGTGGGAGACAATGTGAAGGAACTGGAGGCACTGTCAGCAACCCAATCTACTATCGCCTGTACTTCTTCTGGCCTCATCACTTCTAGAGGCGCATGATGCCCTACCAAATACTGCTGCAGGTTCTGTCGCCTACTCACACTTGAGGAAGGTGTTTCACTTGTGCGTGTAGCTGGCACAGATCGACCACGTCCTCTCCTTGCAACAGGAGCTCTACCAGCAGCACCACGACCCAGGCCACGGCCCCTATTTGACGGTCTCCTCATATTTCTGTAATTTATGATCTTGCCCTAGAAAGGTGTTTATTGAACAGCGAAACAAAACAACAACAGTATCGCACGGGTGTATCTCACAGTCAAATATGCAAAGTATGACGCAAATTTAATTTTTTTCACCCCAAAAGGGTGTATATTGAATAGCGGAATAGAAAAAAGGATATAAAACGGTGTATCTCACACGTACAAACACAGACTAGGCCCCGATTACAATTTTTGTACCCTAAAGGCAGGATGAGGATGAGGAGTAGGAGGAGTTCGGAACAGGAGGCAAACTGAAGCGCCCTGCAATCCTCGGCGGTGGAAGGAGATGCGCCAAACAAATTTAAAAAGGTGTATCTCACATGTACCGATACAGACTATGCCGTAATTTAATTTTTTACACTCAAAAAGGGTGTATATTGAATAGCGGAATAGAAAAAAATTTATAAAACGGTGTATCTCACACGTACAAACACAGACTAGGCCCCGATTACAATTTTTTGTACCCTAAAGGCAGGATGAGGATGAGGAGTAGGAGGAGTTCGGAACAGGAGGCAAACTGAAGCACCCTGCAATCCTCGGCGGTGGAAGATGCGCCCCAAAAGATTGGAAGGTGTATCTCACACATACCGATACAGACTATGCCGCAATTTTATTATTTTTACCCCAAGGGTGTAGATTGAATAGCGGAATAGAAAATATGATATCAAAAGGTGTATCTATCTCACACGTACAGACCCAGACTAGGCCCTGATTACTATTTTTTGTACCCTAAAGGCAGGATGAAGCGTAGGAGGAGTTCGGACCAGGCAGGAGGCAAACTGAAGCACCCTGCAGTCCTCGGCGGTATAAGATGCGCCCCAAAAATTGGAAAGGTGTATCTCACACATACCGATACAGACTATCCCGCAATTTAATTCTTTTTACCCCAAGGGTGTAGATTGAATAGCGGAATAGAAAATATGATATCAAAAGGTGTATCTATCTCACACGTACAGACCCAGACTAGGCCTTGATTACTATTTTTTGTACCCTAAAGGCAGGATGAGGAGTAGGAGGAGTTCGGAACAGGCAGGAGGCAAACTGAAGCACCCTGCAATCCTCGGCGGTGTAAGATGAGCCCCAAAAATTGGAAAGGTGTATCTCACACGTACCGATACAGACTATGCCGCAATCTAATTATTTTTACCCCAAGGGTGTAGATTGAATAGCGGAATAAAAAATATGATATCAAAAGGTGTATCTATCTCACACGTACAGACCCAGACTAGGCCCTGATTACTATTTTTTGTTCCCTAAAGGCAGGATGAGAAGTAAGAGGAGTTCGGAACAGGCAGGAGGCGGAATAGAAAATATGATATAAAATTGGTGATTTTTCAATAGCACATGTGAACACAGCAGTGTCTTATGTCAGTCAGCTCTGCTGCAGGCTATGAAGGGAAAAAAAAAAGAAAATTCCCCTTTAAGTATTGTAATTTTTAAATAGCTTAGTACAGACTATGCCACAATTAAATTTTTTTTAACCCAAAAGGGTGTATATTGAATAGTGGAATAGAAAAAAGTGTATAATATTGAAAATCACTAGCACATGTGAACACAGCAGTGTCTTATGTCAGTCAGCTCTGCTGCAGGCTATGAAGGGAAAAAAAAAAGAAAATTCCCCTTTAAGTTTGTAATTTTTAAATAGATTAGTACAGACTATGCCACAATTTAATTGTTTTAACCCAAAAGGGTGTATATTGAATAGTGGAATAGAAAAAAATGTATAATATTGAAAATCACTAGCACATGTGAACACAGCAGTGTCTTATGTCAGTCAGCTCTGCTGCAGGCTATGAAGGGGAAAAAAAAAGAAAATTCCCCTTTAAGTTTGTAATTTTTAAATAGATTAGTACAGACTATGCCACAATTTAATTTTTTTTAACCCAAAAGGGTGTATATTGAATAGTGGAATAGAAAAAAAGTGTATAAAATTTAAAATCAGTCAATAATAGCACACGTGAACACAGCAGTGTCTTATCACAGTCAGCACTGAAGCAAAAACGCTGCACACAACTGACTGATAAAAATAGATTTTTTTCTCCCTCCTCCTCAGCGGGCAAAAAGATTGTGTTCACTGCACCACCCCACACACAGCAAAATCGATGTAGAACACTGACCCTGCCTGTTCTCCAGCCTCGCCCTAATATTGTCGATAAGATCGTTCACTGGCACTGCACAACCAACCCCCCACACAGCAAAATCGATGTAGAACACTGACCCTGCCTATTCTCCAGCCTCGCCCTAAAATGCCCTAATAACTCGCCCTGCCTGCACTCCGAACTGACCCTGCATTCTTTTCGGACACAATACAATTTTTCACTGTCTGTCCCTAATCAGCAGCCAGCACGTATGATGTGTGCTCTCTCCCTAATCTACAGCAGAATGACGCGGCGCGCTGGGGCTCTCGAACTTATAAAAACATGGTCACATGCTTCAGATGGCCAATCACAGCTACTAATACATTAGTAGGCATGGCTGGGATGGCTTAAGGCACACCAGTTAAACGCTTGTTGATTGGCTGTTGAAAGCCCGCCATTAAAAGCGCGCCATTACATACAAACCCGGAAATAAAATGACCGAACACGGATTTTAAACCCGAACATACAGTAAAGTTTTCGGGTCCGTGTTCGCGTAACAAAAATCCAATTATTCGGTATGAACACGAATAATACAGTCTGTGTTCGCTCAACACTACTGCTAACTAGAAATCTGAACTTCTGCAGAGAAACCACTGATTTCACTTAGAAAGCACACATTCTTCTCTACAGCATGCTGGCAGAAGAGAGGCTTTTCTATCCAGGTTGTGGCTGTGTTTTGAAAAAAAATAACTGTAAGACTTTGCACACCTTTCAGTTCGATGCACTTGGAATGCATTAGCTGTTTTAAACTAAAAGTTCAGCTGGGCTTTAAAAAATATGGAATTGACAAGTTCCTGTGCCAAACAGAGTTAGCAAACTTCACATGTCACTACAAAGCTAATACAGGAAAACGTAAGGAAAAAAAGCTTTATAAATACCCTCATATGTTCCAGAAGTTACCATGACATAAGATTAAATTATGTTCTCATTATATCTAATGCCAAATGTTCTGGCCTTTTTTGGGTCTTTTTCTAGTGGGTATTTGTAAAAGACAAACTGTTCCATAGTATTTGGTAGAGATGTGCGGTTCATTTTCGTTTCAAATAAATATTCGGACGAATTTTTTGTTATTCCGAGATTTAGATATATCCGAATCCCCGAATTACAGTACAGACTAATTGTTCAGAATTCTCTGAATAACTAAACTAGACTCTTTTCCGAAATTGGAATTGAAATTCGGCTAAAATTTTACTAGAATTCTATTTGAATTGGAACTGTAAACATATTGTTAAAATCAAAGATTGTGTGTATTAGAGCCGGTTCACACTGGGGCGACCTGTCAGGTGACCTGGTCGCCTGACAGGTCGCCGTAGGTCGCCTTCCATAGAGAAGCTGTGGACCCGTTCTAATAGGAGCGACACAAGTCGTTCCGACTTAGAAAAAGGGTCCGGAGCTTCTTTGGGGCGACCTGGAGCGACCTGCATAGACTTCAATGTTATGAAGTCCGTGCCGGCTGCTCCGAGGTCGCGGCACGAGCAGCGCACCGCGACTTGTGAGGTCGCCCCGGCGAGTCGGATTGCTCTAATGTGAACCAGCTCTCAGTGTATCATTTCAAAATAATGCTGTTTTTGTTAAGTCAAAGGTGATTTAAAGTTTGTTCACTTTGCAAGTGTAAAATTTGTAAAAGAAATCCGTAAAATATAAATATTTAAAAGCATTTGTACTTGACATTAATTTTTCTCAGCTGGTTAAAACTTCTGCACAGTATTGTGCATAGTAAAATGTTGAAAGTAAGATACTATTTTTACCAATTAGAACACTTTGCATATTTGGAATAAATGTATTATTAATACAAACAAGATCAATGTGTAAAAATAGCAATTCGAATCTAAAAAAAATATAAAATTTTAAATTTGACCAATTCGAAATTTATCGATTTGAACATTTCGAATTGAGAAAACGTTTACATTTGAATAATAATGAAAAAATACATAGAATGAATTCCAAATACAAATTCCAAATACAAATTAAAATAAACCGAATTGAACTAAACTAAATAACTAGACTAACAAATCTAAACAAACTAAACAATTTTTTCATCATGCACATGTCTAGTTAATGTTAGAGCTTTATTGTCATTTAAGATAATTGGGACTTGTACATTTGTAAGCATTGGACAATAGCCTTGAGGAGGAATTAAGTAAATTGACCCGAAACTGCTTTTTGTCATTTTTGAAACATTGGGGGTTTGATTTACTAAAGGCAAATAGACTGTGCATTTTGCAAAGTGCAGTTGCACTCTGTAAGGGCATTTGTTCCAGAGCTTAGTAAATGAGGTAAAGCTTCACTTTGCAATGATTACCCAATCATGTGCAAGGAAAATTAAAAAAAACTGCATTTTTGCTAGCACGTGATTGGATGTAAGCAGAGCTTCTGCTCAGTTACTAAGTTCTTTAGTAACTACAAACCTTTAGCAAATAAACCCAATTGTTAACTTTTTTAATGAAGAAGAGTTCTTCATATATATATATATATATATATATATATATATATATATATACAGTAAACCCCCCTCCATTGCGGGGGTTACGTTCCGGACCCAGCCACTAAAAGTGAAAATCCGCGAAATAGAAAAACCCTATTAAAATGCATTGTAGGCATGTTTTTTTTACTGTGACTGTACGTGTAAAAGCATTTTAAGGTATTTAAACACACTTTTAAAACAATGGAAACTCATTTAAACACATAAAAGATACTGAGAGACATAGCAAGAGCTATGGAAAACACAAAAATATTTCATTTTTCATGATTTATATAGTAAAATAACATTACAAAAAAAAAAACGCAATATACCGGGACCGCAAAAACTGAACCGCGATGGAGCGGGGGTTTACTGTATATATATATATATATATATATATATATATCACAGTATCTCACAAAAGTGAGTACACCCAAAAGTGAGTACACCCCTCCCATTTTTGTAAATATTTTATTGTATCTTTTCATGTGACAACACTGAAGAAATGACACTTTGCTACAATGTAAAGTAGTGAGTGCACAGCTTGTGTAACAGTGTAAATTTGTCGTCCCTTTAAAATAACTCAACACACAACCATTTTGCCCAAAGCACTGGCAACAAAAGTGAGTACACCCCTGAGTTAAAGTGTCCAAATTGGGACCAAAGTGTCAATATTTTGTGTGGCAACCGTTATTTTACAGCACTATCTTAACCCTCTTGGGCATGGAGTTCACCAGAGCTTCACAGTTTGCCACTGGAGTCCTCTTCCACACCTCTATGATAACATCATGGAACTGGTGGATGTTAGAGACCTTACACTCCTCCAACCTCTGTTTGAGGATGACCCGCAGATGCTCAATAGGGTTTAGGTCTGGAGACATGCTTGGGCAGTCCATCACCTTTACCCTCTGAGCTCCTTTAGCAAGGCAGTGGTCATCTTTGAGGTGTGTTTGGGATCAATATTATGTTGGAATACTGCCCTGCGGCCCAGTCTTCGAAGGGAGGGGATCATGCTCTGCTTCAGTATGTAACAGTACATGTTGGAATTTAAGGTTCCCTCAATAAACGGTAGCTCTGTAATTTTGGCAGCACTCATGCAGCCCCAGACCATGATACTCCCACCACCATGCTTGACTGTAGGCAAGACATATTGTACTTGTCTTTGTACTCCTCACCTGGTTGCCGCAACACACGCTTGACACCATATGAACCAAATAAGTTTATTTCGGTCTCATCAGACTACTGGACATGGTTCCAGTAATCCATGTCCTTAGTCTGCTTTTCTTCAGCAAACTGTTTGCGGGCTTCTTGTGCATCATCTTTAGAAGAGGCTTCCTTCTGGGACGACAGTCATGCAGACCAATTGGTGCAGTGTGCGGTGTATGGTCTGAGCACTGACAGGCTGACCCCCCACCCCTTCCACCTCTGCAGCAATGCTGGCAGCACTCATACATCTATTTTCCAAAGACAACCTCTATATATGACACTGAGCACGTGCACTCAACTTCTTTGGTCGACCATGGTGAGGCCTGTTCTGAGTGGAGCTTGTCCGGTTAAATCGCTGTATGGTCTTGACCACCATGCTGCAGCTCAGTTTCAGGGTCTTGGAAATCTTCTTATAGGCTAGGCCAGTGATGGCGAACCTTGGCACCCCAGGTGTTGGGGAACTACATTTCCCATGATGCTCAACTACACTGCAGAGTGCATAAGCATCATGGGAAATGTAATTCCAAAACATCTGGGGTGCCAAGGTTCGCCATCACTGGCCTAGGCCATCTTTATGTAGAGCAACAATTCTTTTTTTCATATCCTCAGAGAGTTCTTTGCCATGAGGTGTCATTTTGAACTTCCAGTGACCAGTATGAGAGAGTGAGAGCGATAACACCAAATTTAACACACCTGCTCCCCATTCACACCTGAGACCTTGTAACACTAACGAGTCACATGACAACGGGGAGGGAAAATGGTTAACTGGGCCCAATTTGGACATTGTCACTTAGGGGTGTACTCACTTTTGTTGCCAGCAGTTTAGACATTAATGGCTGTATGTTGAGTCATTTTGAGAGGACAACAAATTTAGACTGTTATACAAGCTATACACTCACTACAAAGTGTAATGTCTTCAGTGTTGTCACATAAAAAGGTATAATAAAGTATTTACAAAAATGTGAGGGGTGTACTAACTTTTGGGAGATACTGTATATATATATATATATTGTAACATGCTCTGGACACCCCGACTGGTAATCTCCACCAAGAAGCTGCTTCCTAAGCTCTGGAACACGAGATCTGTGAATCTGGCTATACTTACCCCAAGAACTCGACAGTACAAGTTTTAAAGTGAACCAGAATCAAACTGTTTATTCACACACAGGCACAAAGAGATATACACTTTGGGACAACCCCCCCCCCTCCCCCTTAGCAGCCAATCCACATACACATATACATCCCATAATAGGTTGATCTTAAGGCAGATAGAAACAATAGAACAATGGAGTACAGGTATCTAACAATAACAAACCCCACCCTACCTCACTATCTAGCAAGAGTCTATGAGACACTCCTGCAATATTCTAGCAATCTGAAAAGTCAAATTGTCTATCTCTATATATCTCTTGAGGGACACTGTTAAAAAATATTATTGTCCTATGTGAAAGAGGCCTTCACTCTTTCAACACAAACCACACATATTGAACCCAGGATACTCAGGGTAATAGGAAATGCTGAGTCTGGTTTGGTTGTACAGCGAGTCTGATTAGTGCAGACCCATCTGGGGTTTTTAGTCACCCTATGCCCATAATAGACACAGGGTGACTTACACATAAGAGGGGCCGGGGAAGCTGGACAAGGAGTTTCCTGACCTCTCTAGAGTAATCTGGGTTCCACGAGCCCCCCAGCCAAAGTGACTCCTGTCATATTTATAAAGTACTCTTCTTCATTAATTAATTATTATATATATATATATATATATATATATATATATATATATATATATATATATATAGAAAGAGAGAGATAAAGTACTCTTCTTCATTAATTAATTATATGTATATATATATATATATATATATATATATGTATATATATATATAGAAAGAGAGAGAGAGAGAGAGAGAGAAAGATAGATAAGTGTTTTATATAACTATTCAGTGCATTATAGTTATCTAAAGATAGCCGATGAGAAGCAGCCTGTAAAAGCTGTATATATATATAAAGAACTATTCTTCATTAATTAATTATATATATATATATATATATATATATATATATATATATACAAAGAGAGAGAGAGAGAGAGAGAGAGAGAGAAAGTACTCTTCTTCATTAATTAATTATATGTATATATATATATATATATATACACAGGTATATATATATAGAAAGAGAGAGAGAGAAAGATAGATAAGTGTTTTATATAACTATCCAGTGCACTATAGTTATCTAAAGATAGCAGATGAGAATCAGCCTGTAAAAGCTGAGCCATTCAATAAGAGTAACTCCTCTGAATTATCCACGTATGTAAAACTGCAACAAAAAACAGGACTTTATAGCGTAGAATAATTCAAGCTGATGGTTAATAAAGGGTATAGCTTTATTTTGAACATAAACTTAAAAGCATATCCGTATATGCTATTCCTTAAGATCATTTCATTTTAAAATACAAGAATTACACATATCACAATGATTTTATATTTTAAAATCATCCGCCTGCCCCTCATTCATAGATCCTGTGTCATTCATAGAAGCTGTAGTACGGTTTCTATGAATGGCGGATTTGGCAGGAAAAGCCAGGCATTGTCAAGCTCTCTTAATGAGAGCTTCTGGCAGCAATTAGCTGTATTAACCCATGACGCACTGGAAGATTACAGTGGTGGGGGTAGAGCAGGTACGACAGAGGAAGTACTATTTTAAAATGTATTAACAGCATAACTAAACCCAGGAACAAAAAATGTAATATACACTGCTCATAAAAATAAAGGGAACACTTTGAAAACACATCAGATCTCAATGGGGCAAAAATATTATGCTGGATATCAATACTGATATAGACTGGGTAATGTGTTAGGAACGAAAGGATGGCAATCTTTTGATGGAAATGAAAATTATCAACCCACAGAGGGCTGAATTTAAAGACACCCCAAAAATCAAAGTGAAAAATGATGCAGCGGGCTAATCAATTTTGCTGAAAATTCATTGCAGCAACTCAAAATGGTACTCAGTAGTTTGCATGGCCCCCACGTGCTTGTATGCATGCCTGACAATGTGGGTGCATGCTCCTAATGAGACAATGATGGTGTCCTGGAGTATTTCCTCCCAGATCTGGACCGGGGCATCACTGAGCTCCTGAACAGACTGAGGTGTAACCTGGCGGCGTCAGATGGACCGAAACATAATGTCCCAGAGGTGTTCTTTTGGATTTAGTTCAGGCTAGCGTGGGGGCCATTTTAATGGTATCAATTTCCTTCATCCTCCAGGAACTGGCTGCATACTATCGCCACATGAGGCCGGCCATTGTTGTGCACCAGGAGGAACCCAGGACTCACTGCACCAGCGAAGGATCTGACAA
The DNA here is from genome assembly GCF_965119305.1 of Pelophylax lessonae. Classification (NCBI taxonomy): domain Eukaryota; kingdom Metazoa; phylum Chordata; class Amphibia; order Anura; family Ranidae; genus Pelophylax; species Pelophylax lessonae. Next base: position 186,609,763 of record NC_138769.1, read on the forward strand.
TGGGTCCAAGGATTTCATCCCGATACCTAAAAGAGGTCTGCGCATCCCTCCATGGATATGCCTCCACAGACCATCATTGACCCACCACCAAACCGGTCATGCTGAACAATGTTGCAGGCAGGATAAAGTTTTCCACAGCTTCTCCAGACCCTTTCACGTCTGTCACATGTGCTCAGGGTGAACCTGCTCTCATCTGTGAAAAACACAGGGCGCCAGTGGCCGACCTGCCAATTCTGGTGTTCAATGGTAAATGCCAATCAAGCTCCACAGTGCCGGGCAGTGAGCACAGGGCCCACTAGAGGATGCCGGGCCCTCAGACCAACCTTAATGAAGTCTGTTTCTGGTTCTTTGGTCAGAGACATTCACATCAGGGACCTGCTGGAGGTAATTTTGAAGGACTCTGGCAGCAGCTCATCTTGTTCCTCCTTGCACAAAGGAGCAGATACCGGTCCTGCTGATGGTTTAAAGACCTTCTACGGCCCTGTTTAGCTCTCCCAGAGTAAATGCCTATCTCCTAAAATATTCTCCATGCTCTTGAGACTGTGGTGGGAGACAAAGCAAACCTTCTGGCAATGGCACATATTGATGTGCCATCCTGGAGGAGTTGGACTGCCTGTGAAACCTCTATAGGGTCCAGGTATTGCCTCATGCTACTAGTAGTGACACTTATCCTAGCCAAATGCAAAACTAGTGAAAAACAGTCAGAAAAGACGAGTAGGGAATAAAATGTCAGTGGCCTCCACCTGTAGAACCATTCCTGTTTTGGAAGTTGTCTCATTGTTGCCCATCTAGCGCACCTGTTGTTAATTTCATTAACACCAAAGCAGCTGAAACTGATTACCAACCCCCTCTGCTACCTAACTGAACATATCAATATCCCAGGAGTTTATTTGACTTGGTGCTATACTCTAATTAAAATGTGTTTCTTAAATGTTTGGCTTTTATGGAGTTGAGTTTAGGAGCTTTGGCAAAAAAAACAGCAAAAGCTCCTAAACTCAAGTTTCGGAGCTGCCAGCGTAGGCTAGTGTACATGAAGCCTTAGTTTTTACCACCTCCACTGGGATAAGAAGGCTCAATAAAAATATGTCACTGATCCACTTCATTTTGTTTTTAAAAACTACTTGTCCCTCATGACAATCTACTTGTCCTGCTAAAAAAATATATATTAATTGTATTTAAATAAGGTCTTATTACTCTTACATGCACATCAGTCACATACAGTCACTTACCCATACAGGCACAAAGTCACATAGTCACTTACCCATACATGCACACATTTAACCATACAAGCACACCGTCACTCTTCAGGAAATTGGGCATTAGGGACACGATTAAAGGGACATTCATAACTTGAAAATAACTAACAATAAAACTGTCTCATTCAGCAGCATTATAATTGAGACTGTTGTCTCATTTTTAAATAAAAAGCCATAATTTACTTAAACATAATTTATGTCTTTCATGTTATCATTTTAATAAAAAATTAGACAACTGTCTCATTCAATTATAATACTGCTGAATGAGACAGTTTTATCACTAGGGATTTTCAGTGAATGTATGTCCCTTTAAACCTTGAAATAGTTTTGCCAGGATGGAAAATATGAAGTGTTGATGTTTTTTATTAGACAGATGTGCTTTTAGGAATGTCTGGGGCTTCTAAAAACAAAAGGGGCTTAATGGCGACTTAAACTTTTAATGTTTTTAGCATTGCACTGTTTATCTCCTACCTCAGACCTTGCAGTGTGATGAACCCTGATTGCAGCGCCGTCCCCACCATGGGTCCCGCTGGGTCCATAGGACCAAGGCAGAACTTTGAGAGGGGCAGCAAACTGACACCAAAGATTTTTCTATCCAGCAGTTTTGTGTGTGACAACTGCCCCCCGGGCATGTGTCCACTGCCCTGTAAAAAGGCCACCCTGCTGCCCTCAACAGGCATACTCAGTTGCCGGGCAAGGGTGCTCACACACAGTCTAACACCAGCTTTTAAACACCTGGGCACGCATGAAGAGCTAAGGTGTGTGTGCTGCCAGGGGCAGGGTACCCATAGGAGAAAGAGAGCAATGAAAAATCCCTTCCCCATCGGCTGCATTAGCAGCCGATGTTTGGGCGCAGTTTGCGAGGCTTGCATTTCTATTGGGTGGAACTGGAGGAGGAAGTGCGGCTGGCCTCACGCCCGGCCCACCTTCTTCTGCTCTGGTGCATGCGTGAGGCTAGGAACTGAAGACTGTGGGAGCACTGGGAGAGAGCAACAGAGAGGTGATATAAGTTAGTTCTGTGTGACAGGACACAAAGGGTGTCCATCATGTTTTTTAATAGTGGCTGCTGATCTGCTGGATGGCCAAAATGTTGCATAACCGTATATGCTCAAAAATCACTATACAGCCCCAGCTTGCCATCATACTATTCTAGCCTGGCCCTATACTGCCCTGACCCATCCCTATATTAACCTAACCCGCCCCAGCCTGTCTCTATATTACCCTAGCTTGTCTATATACTACCCTAGCCTGCCCCTATACTGCCCTAACCCACCCCTATACAGCTCTATCCCAGTGGCATATCATCCATGGGTGCAACGTGTTCACTGCATACAGGCCCTGAGGAATGGGGGGGGCCCACTGTGCTGGCACACATTGCACCCATGGATGCCCTAGGGCACCAAGATGGGGGAGCAGTAACATGGTGTCATGTCATGTCATATAATTTTGCATATAGGCAAGGTGCTGTTGCATGTAAATCTCACTTCCTGATAAATTAAATTTTAGTTTTTATTATCATGATATAACATAATGAATGTGGGTGCCTTTTGATGTGTGTGATTTTTCTTTGAGGTGGAGGGGCAGCATTTTATTCTTGGACCCAGGCAGCACAATGTCTTGGGCCAGTCCTGCCTGATTGGGTGCTCGTCAGGAAAGGGGAGCGTCAGGCTCTCTTAAAGTTCAGCAGAAGTGCATCTGCTGAGCGAGTAAATGAGGCGCCAGCCCAATGAGATAAAAACAAAAACATTATTACTTCAGGTTCCCTTCGCACACAAAAGCACTTGGGTGCTCAGTACAAGTGCATGCTGAGCAGCCAAATCAAGCTCCAGTTAACGCTTCCTTAAGGGGCGAAATTTTTTTTTATTCAAAACGGTATATAAATAAGGTCTTATTACCCATACAGTTATATTTAGCAGCAGGGCTAAATGTAAAAAAAAACCTGCCCAGCGCCTGGAAATGTATGCCCTGAACGTGGGGTAAAATAATGTTCGCACCCCTGCATTTATGAGCTATCTACCTAGCCTCCTACCTCTTTACAAGCTTAATTAAATTCTGTCTAAACCTTTCACATTCTGCTCTAATGTGAAAAGCCAAACCTAAATTTTAACCACAATTTAACAGACCACAGCTAATTTTAAAAACTCTGCCCCTTTGGCCCACAAAGTCAAGAGAATGTCACTAAAACTAGGGATGCTGGTAGGTTTTCTTACATCCTCGCATGGATTTATTGTAATAAAAAAAATGCATTTTGTATCTTTTGTTCAGTGATTTACTGTTGCAAAGCATATGTTGTTTTCTGTAGAAAAAAAGGAAATTTAATTTAAAACCTGTATGTGATCTGTGTGGCAGTTACAAATAAAATCAAATCAGTACATTCTGTAAGAAAATAAATGGAGCAAAGAAAACACTGGAAATATAAAGCAGTTCAAATCCAATTCTGCACATTAAAATACCTATTTTGTTTCCGTTTTACAGAGTGCAGCTAAAATAGCAACTATTTTTATGAATAAAAATGATATAAAGGTAACGTTGAAGGGGAAATCTATGAGCAGTATAAGATCTGATAAATATTCACCACACAAGAACATCGGTGGCTTTATTAAATGAGACTTTATGAATATTTTAAATGAGACATGAGTAGCCAGAGGTTTTCCAGTTATGGAGGGGGATAAAAATCTTAAAGGAAATCTAGCCTGAGACATATATTGTTTTTTTTTTTTTCTGTTTTTTTTTTTTACCATTACGGATGTATGCATCTACCTCTACTCCCACCAACACAAATGCAAAGGCTTAACGACCCCCAAAATTTCAAGTGCTGGCCGTTCCAACTGCCACTGACACCATGCTCTGGCATTTCGACTCCCACTGATACCAATGCTGTGGCATTCTTACTCCCACTTACATATTTGCTGAACACTTCTTTCTCCTGTTGATACCAATACTGTGCCATTCCTACTATTGCTGTTTCCATTGCAGGTCTATTCCTATTCCCACTGACACCAATGCTGGTGCATTCCTACTCCTAGTGACAACCAATGCTGAGGTATTCCTAATCCCACCAATGTAAGAGCACTTTTTATCCTTCTGACACTAATGTAAACACACTATTGCTCCTACTGACCCCATTATGGGTTAACCTAATTCTTCTGCTACCTTAGGAAAGCACCAAAACAGCATGCTCCGTGGTAAATGGAAGGAAGAAGACCCCAGTGTTGGTGGCCAGTGGGAGGAAGAACATTTTGAAAGTTGGTGGTCAGTAGGAGGAAGAATTTTCTGGCATCAGTGGTCAGCAGGGTGAAAAAAATGAATAAAAAATTCCCCCAGCATCTGTTTTCATTGAGAAGGCAAAAAATCCAAATGTCAAATGGAAAGCGAAATGCTAGGCAACAGTAAAAGGAAAACATTTCTCAGTGTTAATGGTAATTGAAATGAATTATTGACCCTGCACTGGAGAAGAAATTGCCATGGCATTGGTGGTAAATAGGAGAAAGAAAGGCCATGGCATTTGTGGTGAGTTGAAGGAAGAATCCCCCAGTATGGAAGAAAAATAAAAGATGTCTTGGCGGCTCTTGGTCGATAGAAGAAAATAATGCTTTGGCATTAGTTATCAGTAGGAAGAAAAATGGACCAACATTGGTGACCCTGTCATCAAACTGAGACTCCCAATAAAAGCTCTAGCTGTAAAGAAGATAGCTAATAAATACCCCTCTTGTTGCCTACACCCTATGCCTCTCTGTTGAAGAGGAACCACTGGCTGAAGGCCTCTTCTAAATTAAAAATTTGTTAATCTTCTCTGGTCCACCACAGTGCTCAAAAGTTGTTTCTTTGATCTCCACATAACTGCTTGATACAGTAGTGATATAGATACATTCAAGGGGAACCACTGGGTCCTGCAGAGGATAAGGATATTAACACTCCCAGGAATGTCAGTTCCTGATGAAGGCTTTAACAAATGATTCCTCATCAGAGCGACCTTCGGTCATGTGGGTGGCAGGAGGCATAAGTATGAACTACCTTCTTTAAAAGTACAACTTTTATTGGGGATTTGTTCATAGGGTCACTTCCAAGTTACAATTAACAGTTTTGATCCCCTCAAAATTAAATTCTGATCCTGCCCTATTAATCAAAAGACTTTTTGTTACACATAACCACAGTTATTTTGGGTTGGTGGAGTACTGTAGAAGCAAGAAATGTACACATACTACCTTATATTAGAGTATACCACAATTGTGAGCTTTGAGGAGCTTTTAGTTTTTACTACCTTTTATTAGAGTATACCACAATTGTGAGCTTTGAAGAGCTTTAGTTGTCTTCTTCAGAACTGTGCCAGAGCCCTTAGCGGTCTCTAAAACTGACAATTATAATCTATTCAAAAAAGAAAAAGTAATAATTAACCATGCCGATATTCCATCTAGAAGGAGATTTTTTACACCCTTTTCTCAACCCCCAAAGTAGACTTTATGACGTATCACAAACGAGATCTAAGAAACATGAATGATAATTAAGTGATTGGCAAGATTCTGCAGTAACCATAAAATACCTGCTTGATCTGGCTGCCTGGGTTGAAATGGAATGTATAAATACCTAAAATTAAGATAAACTAAGGGGAATTTCAGTCTTTGTATTGCATTAGAATCCACTGAATGATTTTACTTTTTCTTACAGTTGACTTTTTTTTTTAAAGTAGGAACAGTCATTTATTATAAAGAGATGTGCAACTATAAAGGATAGAATTAAATAGAAAACAAATTATTCTGTTGTGCAAAGCAACCTTGATACCAAAAAAATATATTCAAAGTTGTGTTTACTAACCAAGTACTTTGCTAATTTGAAAATCTTTACATTTTCTTTGGACATCTATTACTAGGTAAGGAAAGAGGAATTAAGCATAAAGTCACTAAAGACTGTGCAAATTCCTAATCTCATAATTCATTAGTTAAATGTAGCCTTATGTCAAAAACAATTATCTAGTTTAACAGTTTGAATTAAAGTGTGACTTTGTCGTGGTCAATGTGGTATATGATATTAAAGTTACTGTCAGAAATGCTATGATCATTAATGCTTCAACTTAGAATACACAAAGAGTTCCATAACCTCATTTTAAGCTTCACAAATGCAGGAGTTCAGCGTAAGTTCAAGTTCAGTAGCTCATCTTTCTAACATGTAAAATAATGTTATCTTTCAAAAGAAAAATGCAAACCTTACGGATTAATATCACTCACACCAGAGATGGATTAAAGAAACACCCGAATACTACTTCATGAAATACATTTTTAGTTTAGAAAATAGAGAGACAATTTATCCAGCTGGCAGCTAGGGCCAAACACGCTCAGGACAACACGATCAAGAATCAGGAAGCTGACCTGGAAGGTCTCATGAATGACCAGAGAGTGGCAGATAGATATTAGACAAAAAATCAACATGGCTAGGCTAGCATTGAACCTAAGTCTCACTACCCAGGCTGAAAAATGGATCCGCTGGTTGAGACATAAATATTACACAATGGGCGATAGACCTACCAACATGCTAGGAAGAAAATTGGTACCCCAGGTGTATACCCCTACTTTACCTAAAGTGCCATTACCTAATGGACACCCAACCCAAAATCCTGATCTGATTTCATAGGAAGTTTATAATTTTTATTCCAAGCTGTACAATGCACCTGAGCAGTTTTCACAGGACAGGGGAGATTATTTTTTCGGTATATTCTATTGCCACACCTTAAGCAAACCAATGTGGTGCTTATGGATAAGGAATTCTGAGTCAGAAATTAGAATGGCCATTATGACCTTACATCCCTCTAAAGCTTTGGGCCTGGATGGCTTCTCTGGCCATTATTATAGGAAGCATCAGGAGATTCTGACTTCCCATCTATGCACTTATTTTAATGACCTAAGGCAGGGAAATTGCAACCCAGAACATGAAAATGCAACGTATAATCATGTTATACTGAAACCAGGAAAAGATCACCAAGATTGGGCTATTTACCATCCAATTTCCTTGATAAACGTGGACTTAAAGTGGAACTGCACTGCATCTGAGCATCACAAACCAAAAAATACTATTAAATTCATTTGTATTATTCAAAAAAATGTCCCCCCTTCATCCATGTCTCCATGCTTTATTTTGCCGATAAATCATTTTGAAAAATTCCCCCTAGCATTTCTGGTCGTGGCCATCCTGAGTAAGGCAGATGATTTATGTATCATTTACTTCCTGGAATCCATCTGCTCTTAACTCAGGCTGAGCTGAGATCCCCCCCCCCCCCATTGTTTACCCCAAAACATAAGGGAGGCCTGGAAGTCCCCGATCTGCTGAAATATTTTTATGCGACCCAATTAACTCAACTCACTAAATTTAATTCCTAGCAGCCCCAAATATTGTGGATGGTGGAATCATACCCCAGTCAATAAAGGCCAATTTCTCATGTTATGTGGCTGTCAACGAGGGATCTGCTTCCAATCTTATGCCCCTCCCTTTTGTTGTCACTTAGTATTTGGGACAGATTGTCCAAGTCTCATAACTTCAAATCATCCCATAGTTCATTAGCTCCCATCTTACTCAATAAGGCCTTAACCCCAGGCCTCACTCCCCTTGCTTTTGAATGGTTGTCCAAAAAGGGTTTCCTATGGATTGCAGACCTCTGTGATCACAAGGAAATGCTATCCAAACAAATGTTGATCGAAAAACATCAACTGTTGGACTCATTTTCAGTATACTAATATACACCATTACCTGCATACTTTATCTCACAAATGTGATCTTGCAACCATGTAACCTATGGAATATTTGGGTCATCAATACGATAAAATCTGTGATCATATATCTGAAATATATACTATTCTAACATATACCTTGGCTAAACTGAGCTATATGGTCAGATAGGAACAGGACATCCAGGAAAACCTTGAACTTGAGAAACGGCACTCGATAGCACTAGCTGCTTCGAGGTCACTCATCAACACTTCTATTGTAGAAGCAAACTATAAAGTATTACTGAGGTGGTATTTGGTACTTATGTCCCGAGGGCTTCATCTAAGTGTTTCCGGGGCTGTGGTCGGGAAGGGACAGCCTACCACATACAGTGGCAAAGCCCCAAAGTACGGCGGTTTTGGATCAGTTTATAATATTTTTTTTTACTCCTAAATTAACCACTTGCCTACTGTGCACTTAAACACCCTTCCCATCCAGGCCAATTTTCAGCTTTCAGCGCTCGCACACTTTGAATGACAATTGCGCGGTCATGCTACACTGTACCCATATGAAATTTTTATCATTTTTTTCACACAAACAGAGCTTTCTTTTGGTGGTATTTAATCACCTCTGGGTTTTTTATTTTTTACAAAAAAAAAGAAAAAAGACAGAAAATTTTGAAAAAAAAAAGTTTTTCTTATTTTCTGCGAGTAAATTTTGAAAATAAATTTTTCTCCCTCACTGATGTGCGCTGATGAGGCTGCACTGATGGACACTAATAGGCTGCACTGATGAGGTGGCACTTATGGGCACTGATGAGGTGGCACTTATGGGCACTGATGAGGAGGTACTAATATGCCGCACTGATGAGCACTGATAGGCGGCATTGATAGGCGGCACTGATAGGCGGCACTGCTGGGCACTGAGAGGTGGCACTGCTGGACACTGAGAGGTGGCACTGCTGGGCACTGAGAGGCGGCACTGACGGGCGGCACTGATGGGCACTGATAGGCACTGGCGGATGGCACTGATGGACACTGACGGGTGGCACTGATGACCACTGATGGGCGGCACTGATGAGCACTGATGGGCAGCACCATCAGTGCCCATAGTGCTGCCAGTCAGTGCTCATCAGTGCCTAGATGAGCAGGCACTGATGGGCACTGACTGGCAGCACTATGGGCACTGATTGTGGGCATTGATGGGGGCACTGATGGCGGGCACTGTGGACACTGATGGGGGAGAATGTGTGTGTTTTTTTTACCTTTAGTAATCAGGGCACTGGTGATCAGTGCCCTGATTACATTTCTCTGTGTCCCCAGCGGTTGTCGGCTCCCCCTCCTTCCTCACACTGCAGTGTCTGTGTGAGGAAGGAGCGCCGGCGATGAGAGATGATCTCATATGTTTACATATGAGATCATCTCTCATTGGATGGCTTGATCACGTGGTGAATGGCCGCTGTGATTGGCCATTCACCACGATCTGTGATCGGCCGTGTCCAAGGGACACGGCCGACACAGATTCTCCCCGATGCGTGCTCGCGGGAGCGCGCGGGGGGCGTGTCACTGGAGGCCATTTAAAAACGGCCTCCCGAAAATTCGAGTCCGCGCTGCAGCCGTATATAGGCTGTAGCGCGGATGGGAGAAAGTTAAACTGAGCAAGTCCCTGAAATATGCGTTACAGGGACGAGAAGTTGAGGAAGCCTCCAAAACCCAGAGAGGACTCCTCACTCTTATATTCGTTTCCACAAAGAGTACTATAGAAAGAAACAGGAGGTCTGCTGCTATACCATTTGACCAGCTTAAACATAAACTTTCCTGGCTTATTTTAAATAAACGGTTGACGGCAACCTTACAGGATAAATTTAAAGTGTTTGAAAAGGTATGGGGACCAAGGATCAGATATTTGACTAATGATCCCTGGACTATCCCTGACTAGGTTCTCTCCCGGTTGACGTGGATCAGAGCGTAGAGTCCTTTCCCCTTCCCCCTTCCCCTCCTCCTTTCTTTTCATCTTGTCATCCTTTTTTGGTTCTTTTTCTTGATTTTGTTATTGAGGGATTCGGACTGTGTAATTCCGTGGTTATGGGGGGTGGAGCGTCCTCCTCTATTTGGTTGAGGAGATATACATTCCATAATGTGAAGGGCGTACTCTGAACCCCATTAATTTGGCATTCTTACGATAACATAGAAGGACATATTGGAACTTCTAAGTTTTACAGTCTGTTTTACAGTCTATTTGTAAACTAAAAAGAAAGACTGTGGTTAACCAAGCATCATTCTAACAGATGGTGGTTATATACCTCTGAAGTATATGAGGATAGTTGTCTCAGGGGGTATGGCCTTTTGATATGCAGATTGTTGTAATATGTCTTTCCCTTTTGTACATATGCAGTTATCAAGTATGACTTTCTATCTTTATACAATATACAATTCATATTCTGGATGTTATGTATTGTTCGAAATCAATGCTGGAATCTCTATTTTTGTTCTGTGAAACTAAAGAGATTCCAACTTCACACGTTTATATTACATTATCAAAACAGAGATGGCATTATCCTGAGTTACACATTTTGATTAATCCTTTTCCTACCCATAATCTGTATGTTAAAGTTCCCCTGCAGGATTCTCAGTGATGAGGATGGGTTAGTTAACGCCCCCTTTCCTACACACACACACGCACGCACACACACTTAAAGTGTTACTAAACCCGCAATAGTAAAATCAGTCTGTATATGCAGTAAAGCATACTTGTTATATTCACTGTGGAACCTATGAGTTAATCCTCTGCATTGTGTAAAAAGGCTGTGATCAGCACAGGGCTAACAAGCACTGTCCAGGCATAGGGTCAAGGATCCTGCAGCCAGAGTAGAATGAAAACTCCTCCTACAAGCTTTAACCAGACACTGATAGAAGTCACAAGACTGCTCTAACTGCTGATGAAAAGAAAGGTATTTAGCAATTTAGATTTACTAAAACGATTGCATTTCCATGTTCTGCGTACTGTGGGAGGCCAGATATAGTGAATGCAGGGTCCTTGGTTTAGTAACGCTTTAAGAGTCTCCAGCCAACACTTTGCAGGACTGCAGGCTCTCAATCCTAGTTGCCACATACCCCCCAATCTCTGTTGATCAGAACCAATGAGAGCGGTTCACAATCATACAATAAATCAGCAATGGCATAGAGATCACATGCAGGCTAGAGGCTTTAAAGACAAAGTAAACCTTCAACCTGCAGATGAATAATGCCTGTTTAGGCTGCATTGAGATCTGCAGTGCCATATATTTAGGAGTGTAGCTGTCAGATAGAATTACATTATTAAAAAAATATACATTGTTCAAAAATAGAAACAAAATAAAAAAAAATTAATTAATTGCATTTGTCAGCCTATAATAAAACACACCAGAGCTTGATTTTTAATCAAACAGTGCACATGCAGTATAACCTTTAAAATATATAAAGAAAAGAAAGGGGAAAACTTAGAGCCTCTGTCAGATTTTTATTTCCATCAGTGTTCCTTTGGGGTAGATTTTACTTTTTTCTCATTAAATCTAATGGGACGCAACTAATAATTTTTCAGACTAACTAGTGATATTCTCATTACCATCAAACACAATGGGGATATTTGAATAGCCATTGTCGCACTCCCCACATGCAGATGTAATTGAAGTAATTTTAATCCATCTGTAGAATATATAACTTATGGTTGCTATTATATACCCTTATATATTGAATATACTAAGGTTACACTTGCTGCCTATTATGGTTGGTCTATAGTCTATAGTCCATAGTCATATGGGGGTCGATTTACTAAATCTGGTGCAGCTGTGCATGGCAGCCAATCAGCTTCTAACTTTAGGTTGTTCAATAAAGCTTTGACAAAAAACCTGGAAGCTGATTGGTTTCTTTGCAGAGCTGCACCAGATTTAGCACTAAGCTGACATTATGTGGTTACTAGGTATTATTTTACGTTATTCCTTGTTGGTATGGCTTTTTTTTTCCCTCTCCTCCCCTATTTCCATAGGAGGTTCTGAGTGCATTTATAATATATGTATGGATTTATGTATGCAATATATTTTTACTTAATATGTCTATTGGATTATCAATATTAGGTCTAAAGTCAGATGAAGAAACATTGAAGTCCTGAAGAAGCGGCTATAGCCGTGAAACGCGTAGGAATTTCTTCAACCAAACTGACGGTTGCCATTTGTGGTTTTTATGTATGGTGGAGTATCTACCCTCCTTTTGTACAATATATTTTAATGCTTTTGTAATAAAAATATGATGATTTATAAATACACTTGGTATTTGGTGTTATTAGACAGGGGCCATCGTTAAAGACCCATTATTTCTTACTTGTTTACATTAGATTTTGCTCACTTCCTTTCAGGAAAGAAACTGACCGGAAAATTGCTGACCTTACTGTTCCAAAAAACTTCATATACTCCATACTGGGTTTTAAGTGACATACACAGGGTTATGATTCATTCACACTGGCACTCTTGCGTTTAGAAAAACTAGAAGTGATCTGGAAAGTATAAACTGTTTTTATGCTTCCCAAATCATTTTTACTTGCATTTAGATGTTCTGGTTTTAAAGCTCATTTAGCCGAATTTACATTTCAGATGCATTTACATGTGTTTAGCCACGTTTAAAATTTCTAATCGTATCCTGGAAGTAAAGATTTTTTTTTTCTCTAACACAGCAAACACAATTCCACTATCCAAAACTTGAAAGTAATGTACATTAAAACTGTAGTAACCTTCCAAGTGTACACACTTCTCAGATGTGAAAAGATAGTATTATATCCCCTTACAGCACATGTGTAATCAACTCTGAGCCCAAAGTCACTAGTCTTAATTTGTCGCTACCTTCACTGCACAGAATTAGTGAATTTAGAGGCTTCCCAAATAATTCCTGTTCCAGCAAAGTTTCCTGGCTGAATCAGACATACGTTTGCCAAAATACAAAGTATTAGTATTGCCTCATAATGGATATACAATGAGGGACATTTATCAAGCAAATTAGTGACACAGTTAGATGCAAATCAGGCTGCATCTTGATTAGCAACGTCTATGAAAGGTTTTTTTCCTGCATATTACTGATCCTCTGTCTGTTATCCTTAGTAGACAACTACAATGGGTTTATTACTGTAGATGAAATAGATTTTAACGTAAACAGTCCCTAAACAAACAAAAGAAAAATGTAAAAGTGGTCAGGGTCAGGTGTCATTATGTCACAGTGCTACTTTAGATCAGCTAAGGGAGGACATTAAAACTTAGGCTCTAACCTTGTAGCACATCGGTCACACAGCCTGTCTCACTAATCTTATTTGGCAATGCCTCACTGTCAGACAGAATTAATGCATTTCCCCCATTCTAAGCACTATTTTACAGAAAGGACGCCTTGGAACTATAAAACATGTCCAAGAACTGGAAAAAGTGCACAGAGAGACAACAAAGTGAAGGAAGGGCTTAAAGCACCCGCGTAACATAGATGGACTGCTTGAAGTTCATTTAATCTGGAAAAAGGCTTTTGGATACAATCCCCTTATATAAATATTTAAATTGACAAAAGAAATATTCTTTATCCACTTCAGGTCCGGCCTGTTACATCCCTGTAACGGAACAGGGCACCCCGACCAGGTACCTCCATTGAAAGATGCTCCTAGTGCTTCCCGAGGGGCTCCAAGCACTCCACCAGACACCGTAACCACTTCAGACCCCACGAACCGCCGCAGCTTGGTTAGAATCTCGCAATCTCCTACCCACCCTGGACCTACGACAAGGCTCCAGGTTCCTGTGGGTGAACCTCTCTTTCCCCAGAGAGTGCAGCAGAACAAGCTCTTACACAAGCTCTTACAAGAGCTCAGTGATTCTCTAAGGGAGTATGGAGGACATAGCAATCCCTTGTAGCATATCCCCCAATAAGAGACATAACTCTAGATTGAGGTTGAAGGAACTCAGCACAACTTTATTGAACAAGACTTATATACAGTTTTCACCCACAAAGTTACCACCCAGATGGACCTTGTTGAAGACTGAACATAATATTCGCCATCCAATAGGAACAGAGTTTTACACTCTCATACAGTGTACAAAATATACAATGTGGGACAATCCCCCCTCCCCCTTAGCATCTAATCCACATTCCTATAAGTTTCTCCTAAAGAGGTTGTAAACTCGTTTGAGTTTTTTTTTTTTTTACAAAAGAAAGACATAATGAGCTAGTATGCATTGCATATTAGCTCATTATGCAATACTTACCTCAGAACGAGCCCCCGCCGTGCCGCTCACTCACCTCTATGACGGGCGACATGTCTAGTCGCCCGTCTTCCGGGATCGCGGCATCCGGCCATCTGATTGGCCAGAGCCGCGGTGACGTCACTCCCACGCACGTGCGCTAGAGCCGACAGTCACGGCACGGGGCTCTGAAGGAACGGCACGATCGGCCGTTCCTTCAGAGCGCATGCGCCAGTGACGTCACTGGCGACATGTAAGGTAAATATCTCCTAAACGGTACATGTTTAGGAGATATTTACAGTACCTATAGGTAAGCCTTATCATAGGCTTACCTATAGGTACAAGTTGTCGAGGAGGGTTTACTTCCTCTTTAAGGCAGACAGACAGAACAAAGGTAAGCTCATTAGCACCCTTAACAATAGGTGAATGGAAAAGCTGTCTCAGACCCTATTTTAGACAAAAGCACTTCAATGATTAGCAGCCATGCTGTCTCTACTAGTTCCTGGATGCCCAAATTAGGAGCTGCATTTCCTGTGCCTGACAGTCTAAAGAAATATGATAGATCTCCATATTTCCTGAGAGATACGGTTAATGCATATTATTGTCCCATTAGAAGAAGTCCAACCATATTCTCAGTGTTCACCACCCTCTTGGTCACCCTGCATCCATAACAGATGCAGGGTGACTTAAACATAAGAGAGCCCCATAAGGCTGGGCATGGTGCTCCCCAACCTCTCTAAAGGAATTTGGAGTCCACAACCCCATGCCCAAAGTGACTCCTGTCACAATCCCCTTCCTCGACAGGCCATTTTCAGTTTTCAGTGTTGTAGTAATGTGACTGAAAAGTACTCCTACATACAGCACTGTACCCAAATTAATTTTATAGTATTTTTAGACAGATTTAGCTTTTTTTAGTGGTATTTAAAAAAAGTAGTGTGGGTTTAAAAAACAAAAACAAATCTTTATACTCACATATATCAGACATGGGAGTAAGTCACACATGTGCAAGTCACAAGCAAGTCTCAAGTCTTAACCTTCAAGTCTCAAGCAAGTCCCAAGTTACTGTGGCGCAAAGCAAGCAAGTCAAGTTGAGTCCCTGCTAGAAGTCAAACAAGTCAAGTCAAGTCATTTATTTTGGTAAAGTCACAAATCAAGTCAAAATACTGATCTACCCCAATTTTCACCTTTAAATCAGTTAAAAGTCAGTGGTCAGGAAAGGTTTTGTTTTATTTTCAACATTAACAAAACTACTTAGTGCTTTTTTTCTTGGCATATTAAAGAAACACTTTGAATGCCCAAACAGCTCAAACTCCTTCGTCTGGTCATGTTTCAACACCACAGTCACTAAAAACATGTTAAGTATTTCCATTGTTAAACAGCCAATGTCCTAAAAATCAGTGTTTTAAGTGACTGTGGTGTCAGAAACATAACAGGCACATTCATTTTGCTTTAACACATCTTGAGAAAATGCAAATATTTAATAACTTAAAAAAGTAAAGTCATTTCGAGTCATGTCTCAAGTCAAAGTCAAGTCTCAAGTCATGAATACCAAGTCAAAGTCAAGTCGAGTCTTTTATTAATTTTAGTCAAGCAAGTCTCAAGTCCTCAAACTGGTGACTTAAGTCTGACTTAAGTCAAGTCATGTGACTCGAGTCCCCCCCCCCCCCTCTGACATATAGATGCAGCATCAATCCTATGCTGCAGCTGTTCCACACTGGATCCACTGCTGCGTTAGCTCACTGGAGTGCGTGGGTGTGGATGGGTTGGGAACGGCTGGCTCAGGTTCTTAAGAGGCTGAGCCAGCTGCCAGTCAGGCATCTGGGCAGATCCAGACATTATTTTTAGGATCCCTACTAGATCACAGGAGTGCAAAGCTAAGTGCATGCCTGTGACCCACTGGAGAACTATGGCCACAAGAGCTTTGGCCCTACATTTCCTTTACTAACCACTTATTTTATTTTTTACTATAAGGAAAAAGGCTGATAGGTTTGCAACTTGCGTAATTGCAAATGCATACTTGTTAAAGTCTTCCATTATTAGTGGAAGAAGGTTGAGGCTAAATTAGTGTGCAAAGGCTAGATGTCATGGATGATCCCAAAACACTTACAGTTGAACTACACTGCATCTGAGCACCACAAACCAAAAATACTTTTCAATTATTTTTTAATATATAAAGCAAACTCCCCCATTCATCCATATCTCAAAGCTTTATTTTGTTGGAAAATCACTTTGACCCTCCTAGCATTTCTAGCCGTGCCATCTTAAGTAAGGGCAGATGATTCATGTGGCATTTACTTTCTGCAATCCATCTGCCTTTAGCTCAGGCATGCAGTCAGTAAGGGTTTGCTTAGCTGAGAAAACCCGTCCTCCCCTCATGAGGACTCCTGGGGTATATGACATAATTTGTCTAAGCCAGAAACCAGGAAGTACCTGAAGAAATGTAAAAAAAAAAAATAAATAAACAAGAAAATAAAATATATCTTCCTATCCATTTACTAATGCTAGCAGCATAAGGATTAAAAACAGTCAATGCTGATTGAGAGAGTGAAGTTCTGCTTCAGACCCCCCCACCACCACCACCACCAAAACAATCCTGCAATCATTGGTGGTCAGTGACATTTTAAAACCTTTCTCCCCACCATTGGGTGTCACCGGCACTGTAACCATTTCAATACAGGGCACTTTCACCTCCTTCCTGCCCAGGCCAATTTTCAGCTTTTAGTGCTGTTGTACTTTAAATGACAATTGTGCAGTCATGCAACACTGTACCCATAGGACATTTTTATCAGTTTGTTTAAAGAGATAGAGCTTTCTTTTGGTGGTATACTTTTTCTTTGTTTCTGTTAAACAATTTTGCAAAAAGTAATTTTTCTTCTTCGCTGATGTGCGCTCATGAAGCTGCGTTGATTAGCACTGATAGGCTGCACTGATTGACACTAATAGACTGCATTGATGGGCACTGGTGAGGCTGCACTGATGGACACTAATAGACTGCATTGATGGGCACTAATGAGGCTGCACTGATCAGGCTGCACTTATGCACACTATACACACTATAAGATTTCCTGAAGACTTTTTCCTTTAGATTTACCAAAACCAGATAATATGAGGTCAAACCTAAACACTTTCAGTTTGTTTGCAATCTGGCAGGCACTTGCACTACATAGAAAAGGTAAATCTGAAAGAAAAAGTCTTCAGAAAATCTTATAGTGTGTATGGCCCTTGATGGGCACTGATGAGGCAGCACGGATGGGCACTGCTGAGGCAGCATGGATGGGCACTGAGGCGGCACTGATGGACAATGATATGCTGCACTGATGGGGCTACACTGATAATCAGGGCCCTGATGATCAGAGTCCTAAATATCAGTGTAAACTAACTGGAAAGACAGTTATCAGCTTTCCTTTTCTCAGATGCTGACAGCTCAAAGGAGAGGAAAAGCCGATAATTGGCATTTGTTTACATTTGATCAGCATGGACACAGCTGATCGCATGGTTAAGAGCCTACATCATTGGCTCTTTACCCTGATCAGTGATGTGCTGTGGCTGAGGGACTCAGCTCACCACCGATAGGCATGCACAAGCAGTGCGATGTGAAGGATGTCTTGTGACGTCCAGTCAGGATGGTAAAGCCTATAGCAGAATGACAGACAGGTGGGAAGATGTTGAGGGGGGTTGTTTGATCTCTTACAAAGCAAAATAGTTTTGTTTGCCTCCGTCCCTGTATATCTAGAATGGGGGAAAATAATGGTGCCTCAAACCAAAAACTCGTAAAAGTCCCACCCCCTTTTGGTTTGAGGCACCATTATTTCCCCCCATTCTAGGTGGGAAGGTGTTAAACCCCTCCCCATAACATTCCTTAACATTGGTGGCATTTTAAAGTCCAAAGAACAAACCCCATAATCATAGGTGGTCAGTAGCCTTTAAACCCCCCCCCCCCAACCATACCCCCACCACCACCACAATCCAGCACAGATTTTCTCCTCTACAGCTTTACTCAATTAAGTACACCATCAACTGTCTCTTGCCCACGTCTCTCCAATGGGAGTGAAGCCTGATGATCCAGCGCTGCAGCTGTTTCCACACCAACGGGTCCCTTTATTGTGACTTCATCACACTGGTGCCTTCTTCAGGGCCTGAGAGGAGGACCCCACTGATGGGTACACCACCAGGCAGCAATAAGGGTGCTCAAAGAAGCATTCTACAATGAGGAAAGGAGGAGAGAAGACTAACTACCTGACGTGATATGACCACAAATCTACGTAAATAAAATGGAGCTTTAAATTTAGGATTTAAATAATATAGCAATTAGTTGGAGGGGGATTAAGGTAAAAAGGAATGGGTGTATGTTGGGGTTCTTGATGCCTGAGCAAGTTTCTTGCTTCTTCAATCCGTAGCTCAATTTTTACATATATGTAAATGGCCCAGTAAAAATAATCTATTACATTGGTTCATATATGCCACCAGAGACTTTTCATGCACATGCATTTATGGTCTGCAATTAAACAAATTGTTTTCATTTTTTTTTTATTTAGATTCCCGACAACACTCCCTGCATCCATAATATCCTAATTATATTACTCACTTTAGTAAACTAAGGTGCTGATACTTAATTGTTTACTATTTTTATCCCCAAACCCCTGTATAGTAGGTAATTTATCATCTGATACGCCAAAATATATCACTGTCAGAATAGGAAGGAAAGACAGTTTGAAAAAAAAAAAAATAATAATAATAAATTTTAAGGTGAAACAGACAGTGTGTCACATTAGACACTCCAACTGCATATATACATTTTATTACTGTCACAGAGGGAGACGGTTCATTAATGTCCAAAGTGAATATTCACACAGTTACTGACTGGAATCTCCCACTGGTTTTACACAATCCTTCTGGCTGAAAAAGGCCCATACCGTTTTTCAGTTCATCGTGACTCATTTTGTTTTTCTTTTTTTTTATCTCTGTATCTTTCCTGCTCACTGGAGAGAGAGAATATATTTTAAGATAGCATCAAAAAGACAAAATGAAAAATGGCTTCAAATTTAAAAATATAGTGAAGAGCGCAGACAGGCAATTTTTCTGTTTGGTAGACAAATTAATCTTCAAGATACAAAGGAAACTGAGGAAAAGTACACAAATCTTATAATGATGGCGATGGCTCTGAGGTAATCTCTAGAAAGCAAGAGGAGGCCAGAGAGCAGGGTGAGGGGGCTACTATCTTCTTTTTTACAGATAATGGAAAACACAAACACAGGGAATAGGTCATTTGGGATATGTAAACAGTGCACGTTGTAGATATTTGTTTATGTGAGGGTTATAAAATATATTGCTACCATATTTCGTCTGCTGATCTACTAATGCCTACAATAGGCTGCATGGGAATTTTCCCTTAATAGCTTCAATACTTGACACTTTCATCCCCTTTCTGTCCAGGCCAATTTTCAATTTCAGCGCTGTCCCACTTTGAATGACAAATACAACGCTGTACCCAAATTAAATTTCTATAATTTTTTTTCACACAAATAGATCTTTCTTTTGGTGGTATTTAATCACTGCTGGGTTTATTGTTTGTTGATGGGGCAAGGGCCTCTTCCCCACAAATCTGGCCGGTGGTTGTGGGAGTCTCTGGGCAGGGGGCTTAAAAGAATCTGGAAGCCCCCTTTAACAAGGGGGCCCCCAGATCCCAGCCCCCCCCCCATGTGAATAAGCATGGGATGTTCTGTCTCTAGGACAGAGAGCTAAACCTTCCTGTTCCATAAACTTCAGATACCATATTTCTTTGATCTCAAATTTATTAGAACAAGCCAGGTGAAACTACAAATTGATAAAATAAATATCAATCAGTACAAAATTGCATAAAACAAGAAACAATGCTCTAAAATACAGGATGGGGTAACAAGAACTCACTTTTTAAGTGCTCTCATGGCTGATGGCGAGAGATTGAGGAAACATGCCTTGCTGTAGCTTCCTAAAATGGTGGCTGATTCACTTCCTCTAGAATCCTCCCAGAATGCACTGGTTCCTAACAACTTTATTAACACATTCTATGAGTTTACAATATGTAACTACTGCAGAACAGCTAAAGCTATACCAGAAAAAGAACAGTGTAGGTGGCGCCTGCATTCTGCATATAACTAGCTTGTGTAAATCAAGAAAACCCAACTTGTTATTTTAGGTAACATAAACACAAGTAAACTGAATAGAAGTCCAGTGGGCAGAACATTGGGTACTCAATCACTCAAGGGCCTGGTATGGATTGGTGGGGGGGACCATACATTTTTTTTTTTCAGAATTTTTCATTGTCGGCATTCTTTTGTTTACATTTCAGCTGATGAGTCATCGATTTTTAAGGAAGTGGCGGCCGGCTTCCCAGCCCGCTCCTTAACAACCAGCTTTTATTCTTTATTCCGAAAATATGGAATTCGTTAGTAAATTAATAAATTAATCAAAACTAAACATATTACAATATAAATGAATGAAACTAAATTAGTAACATAATGAATCTATCCAAAACAAAATAAATGTTTCTGTTCTGCACGTGTCTAATTTACATATCTGTATATTGTACATTCACATCAGTTCCCGTTCTAAACAAGCCCACAATCCAAGGTACCTAACTCACACATACACATAACTAGAGACAATTTAGACAGAAGCCAATTAGCCTACCAGCATGTCTTTGGAGCGTGGGAGGAATCCGGAGTACCCAGAGGAAACCCACACAGGCACATACAAATTCCAGACAGGTAGCGCTGTGGTTGGGATTCAAACCGATGACCAAAGAACTGCTAGGCAGAAGTGCTAACCACTTAGCCACTGTGCTGCCCATAGTAATTGCTCATAGTAATTAGTTGAAAGTGCTACTGCAACCTTTTACAGTGTGTCCTAAACCAGCCACAGATGGATCAAAATGTAGCCAATCCAGCAGGAATCATCAAATGTCGATCCGTCTATGAGCAGACTGGTTGTACTTAAGTCAATTCATCTATCAAATTCTGTACAACCATCCTGTCAGGTTTTTTTTATCCGATCACTGCCAGCAGCTATAGCTGTCAGATGTGATTATTATATTCTGCTGGTGGGGAAGGCTCCCTGCGCTATTTGAAGGCAGAACACAATAGCGTTGCGGGAGGGATTACCCTATCAACACAATATCTGCCTAGAGTTCGGCTTTAACAGAATACAGACATAACTATAGTGCAAACAGTAAACATATGTGCTCACAAAGGCTAATCAAATGATTTAAAACACAACTGTTAAAAGTGGTATGGCTAGAAAACCCTCATTGGTTTACCAGATTTAAAGCCTAAGTTTAGTCTTTTTTTTTCTTAAAAATCAGGGACAGTACTTTTATTAAAAAACATCCCTTGTCCTGGGCCCACTGTCCTAGTTGAAATCCGAAATCCTCTACCCTAGTTGAAATCCTCTACCCCCCCCCCCCCCATAACCCCACAGCCTTAATCTTCTAGCGCTGCAGTGGTTAATACAAGCACTGGACTCTCATAGGCACTCGCAACAAATGCTGACTATGACTGCTTTTCCTGCTTCCCTCCTCCAAGTTGTACAATAGTTTTCATGAATGAAAAGCACTCTATGAATGGAGGAGGCAGACCTTTCTTTCATCCACCCATTGTCCATTCATAGACAACTTTTCATTTATGGAAGCTTGGGAAGCGCTGAACATACTCATCCCCCTACAACAGAAAAAATACCCCATTAATAAACACTCATATAAATATTGTTACCAAAAATGGGGATGCGCGTGTAGCACCCTACAGGTAGGTGCTAGGTAAAATATAGTGTGCTTTGTCTGCCTAACAGCAGAGCCATGATTTCTTTTGGTCAGGTAGGTTGTCATGGCTCCCACTTGTGTCTGCTGAGAGGGGAGTCTCCCCACTAGCCCTGTGAGAGGCTTTTAATTGGGCAGTGGAGGAAACCCAATCAGAGACACATTCAGGCTTGTAACTACCCCAGAAGGCAGATTCTGCCACAGAGAATTCTGGGAGTGGGTATAAGTTTGAGGGGAGTGCATGACTCATGGTCTTTGGCGGGAAGCAGAGTCCCAGGAGGGAGAGTACGGCTGTATCCCCTCCTGTCAGAGGAAGTGGATGTCTCTGGGTGCTGCCTGAGACTCCAGAGGGTGCCGAGTTGAGCTGAAGGGGATCCGGTGTGTGCCGAGAACCAGCGGAGAGAGTTGGGGGTTCAGTCCCAGGAAAACCTACAAAGGTTGTGAGTACTGTGGATTGCCCCTGGGGGGGTCTGCCTAGTGTCAGAGGGGCCCACTCCAGAGGAGGTTCTGGAGATCCAAGTGTCAGCTAGCTGTAAAGTGGGTGCCTGGTCACAGGACCCTGAAGTTAGAGGGGGTACCTAGTCATAGGTGTGTTAAAGGGCGCGCCTGCAGTTTAGGCCCTGAAGAGTCAGTATACAGTGTGGAGTGTACCAGTTGAGAGTTGCAGCAGCACAGGAATTCACAAAGAGTTACCTCAAGCCAACACAGAGTCGGAGGGAGCCAGTAAGTGACTTTTGAGGAAAGCAGTGTCAGAAGTTCAATATTCTACAGTCCTGGATCTTCTGGACTAAGGTCGAGGTTCCAGCACAGTTTTCAGTGTTACATTACTTTCAAGCTTCAGGAAGCGTTGGCTAGCGTCAGCTGGCATCAAGACAGCGCTAACAAGCACATTTTTGCTAAAGAGTCCCAAAAGTGTACCTAGTTGAGCCAGAGAAGTATCCCACTCATTCCCTTCTCCCATCCCCTAAAATACAATAAAACAACCAAACAAAGATGCCGGAATTGTCATTGTCTCAGTGCTCACACTTGGGGTCGCAGCTCACATTGGCTGGAGAGGTAACCGGTAACAATGGCAGACCCACCTCAGGCTCAATGCCTGGAAAACCTGTTACACACGACAAATACCAAGCAACCATGTGTGGTTGCGGTGCATCGGTGTCCACCTGTTAAATGCCTCTGAAAAGTGACCTGAGGCATGGAAGTGGGATGGCAGTTTAGATGCAAGTTTAAATACAGCTCAACTGTCACAGCTATCACATACTGTCACTGTAAATATGGTCATCAATACAAATCATAGGCATCAGTACCCAAAAAGCATATCCATCACTATTAATATTACATTGACTACAAATCATTGTTACCAAAGTATCTACAGGTGGATCTCATAAAATTAGAACATCATCAAAAAGTTCATTTATTTCAGTAATTTAATTACAAAAGGAAAACTAATTTATTTTATATAGATGCGTTATACACAGGGTGATCTATTTCAAGCATCTCTTTCTTTCAATTTTGATGATTATGGCTTACAGCTAGTGAAAACCCAAATCATAATATTACATAAGACCGATAAAAAAAGGACTTTTAATACAGAAATGTTGGCTTACTGAAAAGTATGTCCTTGTACAGTACAGTATGCACTTAATACTTAGTTGGGGCTCCTTTTGCATAAATTACTGCATCAATGTGGTGTGGCATAGAGGTGATCAGCCTGTGGCACTGCTGAGGTGTTATGGAAACCCAGGTTTCTATGATAGCCTCTTTCAGTTTATCTGCATTGTTGGGTCTGGTGTTTCTCATCTTCCTCTTGACAATACTCCACAAATTCTCTATGGGGTTTAGGTCAGGCGAGTTTGCTGGCCAATCAAGCACAGTGATACCATGATCATGTGACCAGGCATTGATACTTTTGGCAGTGTGGGCAGGTGCCAAGTCCTGCTGGAAAATAAAATCAGCATAGGGAAGCATGAAGTGCTCTAGAATCAGCAGATGACATGGCTCCCCAAATCATTACAGACTGTGGAAAACTTCTGCATTTCATTTGGAAATCAAGGTCCAAGAGTCTGGAGGAATAGTGGAGAGGCACAGAATCCAAGTTTCATGAGGTCCAGTGTGAAGTTTCCACAGTCAATGATGATTTGGGGAGCCATGTCATCTGCTGTGTTTGTCCACTGTGTTTTATCAAGGCCAAAGTCAGCGCAGCCCTCTACCAGGAAATTTTAGAGTGTTTCATGCTTCCCTCTGCTGACCAGCTTTATGGAGATGCTGATTTAATTTTGCAGCAGGACTTGGCACCTGCACACACTGCCAAAAGTACCAATACCCGGTTTAATGATCATGGTTTTACTGTGCTTGATTGGCCAGCAAACTTGCCTGACCTAAACACTATAGAGAATTTGTGGGGTATTGTCAAGAGGAAGATGAGAAACACAAGACCCAACAATGCAGATGAGCTGAAAGCCACTATCAAAGAAACATGGGCTTCCATAACACCTTCAGATGTGCCACAGGCTGATCGCCTCCATGCCACGCCACATTGATGCAGTAATTCAAGCAAAAGGAGCCCCGGCCAAGTATTGAGTGCATACTATACTGTACATTGACATACTTTTCAGTAAGAAAACTTTTCTGTATTAAAAATTCTGTTTTTTTATTGGTCTTATGTAATATTAAAATTTTCTGAGATACTGAATTTTGTGTTTTCAATAGCTGTAAGCCATAATCATCAAAATTTAAAGAAAGAAATGTTTGCAATAAATCACTCTGTGTGTAATGCATCTATATAAAATATGAAACCAAAGAATGTGTATATTGCGCTCAACAATCAAATCTTCAAAAGGTGCCTGTGTGCTTATATGGCTGATGTTATCCCATAAGTAGCAGCAGTGCAAAATACAGGTATACTTAATCAGCTAATTAGTAAACATAAATAAGAAAATTGTGAATTGAAACAGTCCTTCTTAAATAAAGTCCTTAAAGTGCTCAGTGCAAAGTGTAATAGTGGTGTTTCAGAAATCTGAAAAGACTTCACTTGATGTAGGAAAGCCTTCACCAATAAACTCCACCCAGTGCTCTGATTAGGTACTCCATACCAGAGACATATGACCCCTTAATTACAGGGGGTCACATTCAGCATTGATGTCCAATATAGGCTCCAAGCTGTCCTTATCATAGTTTCCTCATCAATAGCAGGCTCAATCACTATAGGAAGCTCCGGAATCATGGACATCCAAATGCAGAATATAGAATAGAAAGGAGACTCCAATAGTGCAATATGTCTAGATCATTTGGGTAGTTTAATTAAAAATACACTCCCTGTGGCGTCCTATCCACCAGACTTGCCGTTTGTTTTTGGAATGAAGGCAATTGAACTACCGCATTGTAGTAAGTGTATTTTTAATTAAACTACCCAAATGATCTAGACATATTGCACTATTGGAGTCTCCTTTCTATTCTATATTCTGCATTTGGATGTCCATGATTCCGGAGCTTCCTATAGTGATTGAGCCTGCTATTGATGAGGAAACTATGATATGGACAGCTTGGAGCCTATAATGGAGATCAATGCTGAATGTGACCCCCTGTAATTAAGGGGTCATATGTCTCTGGTAAGGAGTACCTAATCAGAGCACTGGGTGGAGTTTATTGGTGAAGGCTTTCCTACATCAAGTCAAGTCTTTTCAGATTTCTGAGACACCACTATTACACTTTGCACTGAGCACTTTAAGGACTTTATTTAAGAAGGACTGTTTCAATTCACAATTTTCTTATTTATGTTTACTAATTAGCTGATTAAGTATACCTGTATTTTGCACTGCTGCTACTTATGGGATAACATCAGCCATATAAGCACACAGGCACCTTTTGAAGATTTGATTGTTGAGCGCAATATACACATTCTTTGGTTTCAGTTATCACGTTTTTACGTTTTTGTTGCAGCTCGCAGTGTGGAAGAGATTCCCACGTTTGATCATTTATATATATTTATTTATCTAGTTTTTTGGTTTGACAAGGAATAGTGTTTAATCTGTTAGATATCACCCATTTGTTTGCGCAGTTCTTTGTTTGGTTCACACCGAATTTTTCTCCTATATAAAATATGAGTTTCACTTTTTAATTTGAATTTCTGAAATAAATTAATTTTTTGATATTATAATTTTATGAGATGCACCCGTATATGTTTTCAGTACCACACTCATAATACCTTATGGTTCACAACCCTCAGTATTGCAGTGACTATACAACATGCTCTAATCATTTCCATAAAAATGACTGACATTTTATTCTGGTGGGATGTTACAGAACAACCTAGAGGTAGCCATATGCTGTGTACAAAATAATTCCTATTCATTAGAACAAGACATCCGTACAATATTTATTCAGGTTTGCGCAAAGAAGAGGACTTTGTTATTAGACATATATTTCTCTACTGACAGGGATCAGTAGAGAAATTGACTGAATTTATGTTGTACAACCCAGCCAAACAACCTTTTTATAGCTACAGTGCCTAAAGGTATTTCATTATTACCCCATATATTGTCCAATTATTACATGTAGATGGACATATTAATATTGATTGCATTGGTTAAATTAGCCTATAGATCAGATGTCTGTAGGTTCATTGGGAGCTGGGGGGAGGTGCTGTAATCCGGTGTCACTTTCATCAGTAAAGATAATAACAATCACCAGAGCTCTACTTAGTCTGATAAATATAGAAAAGTTTTCTGAAAACGACAACAGATGCAGTCCATTAAGGGTTCTGATTCAGAGCCAGTTCTGACTTGGGCATGTTTTCAGCCCATTGATTTGAATGGAAATCGGGATCATCATCTTAACTGATCCAACTTGTGGCATGCGACTTGTGCTCTGAGGATCTTGAGGGGGAACCCCACACCAAAATAAAAAACAAAAAAAAAAAACAGAATGGGGTCCCTCCCAGATACATACCAGATTCTATGAGTCTGGTATGTAGCTTGAGGGGGAACCCCACACCAAAATGAAGAAAAAATTATAAACGGCGTGAGGCCCCCCCCCCCAAGTTCCATACCAGACCCTTATTCGAGCATGGACCTCCAGCTTCTCCTGGACCCTACCAGGCCACATGCCCTCAAAATAAGCCCCCCACCCCATAGCACCCTGTCCCCATGCTGATGGGGACAAGGGCCTCTTCCCGACAACCCTGAGAGGTGGTTGTGGGGGTCTGTGGGCAGGGGGCTTATCGCAATCTGGAAGCCCCCTTTAACAAGAGGGTCTCTGGATCCTGCCCCTCCTGTCGTGAATGAGTATGGGGTACATTGTACCCCTACCCAATCACCAAAAAAAAAAGAAGTGTAGTGTTACAAAAAACAAGAGACGTTTTAGAAAAGTCCATTATTAAAAATGAAGAACGTTCCAGTCATAGTTCTATGTTTCCTTCCTCCGGTCTTCTCCCTTAGCTTCTTCTCCGGGTTCATTTCCCTCCGCTATTTCTCCCGGTTCTTCTTCCTCCACTGATGACTTCTTCCTCGGTTGACCTGGTCCTCCTCCGATGCTGATACCCGCTGTTGTGTCAGGTCCTGTGTCTGCCAGTTCTTATATAACCACGGGCGTGGAAAGCCAGGAACGTCACCTGCATCCCCCCCCTGCCCTCGTGACAAGGGCGGGGACTCCGCATGACGTCCCCGGATGGCCATGCCCCGGGGCTATATAAGAGCTGGCAGATACCGGACCTGACACAACCACAAAAGCCAATGTCGGAGAAGGATCAAATGGGCGAAAGAAGATATCATCGGCAGAGGGAGAATAACCGGGAGAAGAAGCAGACGGGGAAGAACCAGAGGGAAAAGAACTAGAAGAATAAACAGAAGGAGAAGACTGGAGCAGAGCTCCCCTGCCCAAAAGCACCCACCCCCCATGTTGAGGGAATGTGGCCTGGTATGGTCCGGGGGGGCGCTCACTCACCCCCCCCCCATTTCCTTACCTGCCGGGCTGCATGCTCAGATAAAGGTCTGGTATAGATTTTGAAGGGGGCCCTACGTCTTTTTCTTACATTTTGGCGTGGGGTTCCCTCTCAAGATCCATACCAGAATCATAGGGCCTGGTATATTTGGATCAAAATAAGATCCCGTTCACTGAAGTCGCATTGAAGTCGGACATTAATTAGTAGGGCAAGGTTGGATCAGAAGTGGTACTACTTTCGTGTCAAATTAGTTTTAATCAGTGAGGATCAGTCTTTCAAAGGTAATGTGCCATAATACTATGGGAATCCATCACTAGCCAACAAAAGATCACTCATCTGTATACAATTTTTCCAAATGAATACAATGCAATTTGTGCAGTAAGGGGTACAGAACATAGAAAAATAGGTTTTACCACAAGAAGTGCAGTTCATAGGAAAACTAAATCATTAAAATTATTTAATTTCAGGGTCCCATTCACACTCCTTTTCATAACAGTGGCAGCCTTCTTCAGTGTTTTCCCTCCTCCAGCCTAAAATCTGCACATTCAGCGGCTAAATTTAAAAAAAATTTGACTCGATTTTTTTTGTGAGTTCTAACATTTTTAATAAACGGCCCACTAGATGGCGCTTTTTCCTGTCTATACACACACACAGGAGCAGTGGGGGAAATTGCATGCGTTTCAAACAGGAATCGCACCACATTACTTTTCAAATTACATGAGAACTTCAGTGCGATCTACGCCAATTTTTTTTTGTACATTATTCTTTGTCCCAGTTTTCTTGTGTAGCTACATATATCTTGTCATTCCAGCTGCAGAATCATAACAAAGGGGTTCTGTGTTAGTAGGCTAGGGAGAGTAAGCAATTGGTTTTTAATGAAAACTGAACTTTTCATTTAAAGTACAGCTAAAGGCTGCTGCATAACATTCTTCATGAGCACCACATCCAGTTATTATGTGATGCACAAGCCTCATAAAGTAAATAAAAAAAGTTATTTTACTTTCTCTAACTGTGGCAAGTCTGCCTTCATTTGTGTTTCACATGCTTCCCCTCCCAGACACTGCAGCTCACAGTGGGAGGATTCTGAAATAGAGGCAGTGCTGTCAATCTAGAAATGGCAGGCAGGACTAGGTGTGGCCAGATACAATGCTGATAGCCATGTCCCGGCAGGACTAGGTGTGGCCAAATACAATGCTGACAGCCACGGCCTGGCAGGACTAGGTGTGGCCAGATACAATGCTGATAGCCACATCCCCATTTTTTCATCCCACTGAAATGCAAGCAGGCAAAACCTACATGAGAGTGGCAACAAGTCTGCTCTGAAATAATGAGCAATGAAGCATTGTTGCCACACCATCACACTTCATTAACACAATCAACAAGTGTTTGTGGGACTTTACAGGGGACCTGAAAGAAAAATGTAACTGCAAATGCACTCAAAAATAAAGTGATAATAAATTCAAAACCAAAAATTTTACATATTGCAGCATTCCAATCCCTAGATGTGGTAGCTGCATTAGTTTTCTATTCTAGGCTTTTCCCCCTCTGTTTTCACCTGGTGATCTGACCAGTAACATTCTCTCATCCTTGGCATGCCTACACTCTGAATGAAGGAGCAACAGAAACATTTGGACAGCAGCATTGTTGATCTGAGAGGAGGGGAACATTAGATGGACCAGCAGATTTAGATACTGTACCGGAACTAGGGCCCCACAATGTGCTTGTGTGCTTCCGTCAGAATACAGCTTCCTTCAGTCGTGAACATAGATATCAGATATTCTAGCCAACCCATACAAAATTAGCCAAGAATAGCTTGTATAAGATCTGGAACATTTATTGAACAAACTGACACTGAATATATACTCCACCAGGTCGGGTGCCTGTTTACATTATCATATGCAGATGAAATTGTGTACACACATATAATTAACATATCTAAGGAACAACCAACACAAACAGTATTCTACTTTCCCACTAGCAACTATTAGATGACAGTGATTTAATTAACTTGAGCTAAATAACTAGCAGACTTGATCTCATTAAGCTCATGAAATACAATACACGTTATTATAAGTGTAAACACATCCCCACAGTAGACAATAGGTGGGTTAATTAGCACAATCGACAATGTGTGGAAGACAGGTGATCTGAGCTGATGACATTAGCATCTGCCATGAGACTGTGCGGGGAAATCCCCTATTGGCAATAGGTAGCTAGGCCTTTAACATGGATCTTAAGCCTAGAGTCCCATACTCTGTGTGTCTTGGGGAGATGTGGACTTGAATCCAAAGTACCACTACTCCAAGGGTCCATCCAGCATACAAGCCATGACCCATAGTCAGTAGGCAAGAGGCTAGCCTGCAGTCCCCTCCAAAGCTCCTGTCCTGAGTGAGTTTGTCAAAGATACATTACCAAATTGAAGCTGAAATCTAGCTAACACTTTAAAGGCAATTACATCAAATTATTTTCCCCTTTTGGCATAAAGGTTTTACAGAAATAAATAAAAGCTGATAATTGTAACCAACCCTGCAAGTGGTAAATGGTTTGTCTCAGCCCTCTAACTGCTACATCTGCAGGACAGCTTGTTCTATTGAAAAACAACAAACTTACTGGCCAGATAACCAGGTGAAAATAAAGGAAAGAAAACCTTAAAAGAAAGAGAATGCAGTCATCACATCTAAGAAGTAGTAATCTGCAATATAATAAATGTTTGCTTTTGGGTTTAAGTCTGGGTTCACAGTGCTGCACGGAGTGGCTCACAGCAAGGGTCCGTTGCGTCCCTGTTCGTCTTTTCAGGTCCGATTTCAGTCTGAATTTTTGGCTGAATTCAGACCTGAAACGGACCAGAAGATGCACAGGACTCCAGTGCAATTTGCTCTATAGAGAGCTGGTCACAATCTCCTGACATGCGAATTTGGTTTCCCAGCATCCAGTTCGCAATAATGTGAACCCAGCCTAACACCGCTTTAAGTGCTGCAGCACATTTTTTTAAATATACAGAACAAAATCTCTAAAAAAAACTCCTTCCCAATGCCATTTGGCCTCTAATATACTGTATATGTGGCAAATAACTGCTCCTAACAGCCTAGCAAACTCATCTGATATCTGGGAGACCAAAGGGGGCATTACAATTTTTGTGTAAATTTTCAGTTTCTCTTTAATTTATCTAATGTGAAAAATGAACACATGCACAAAAACACTAACTTCTAACATCAAAATCAAATTAACAATAATGATCAGTCGCAGAATACATGCTGCTAAGCTAATTAAGAGTACTTTATAAAAGAAAGCAGAATTTGCAGATGGTAATCCATTCTCATAGCAGTATCCTTCTGTGGCAAGCAATTTTGGCCTTACTGCAGATCAGTAATTAGAAAGATATTGGCATGTAACTAATTAAAATATATTGGCAGAGCATTAATTAGTATGGTGTTAGAATTTGATATATCAGGATAATATTCCTATACTCAAACAAATCAATTATAATTCTTTTATTGCTGCCAGTTGAAACTGGGAAACTGAAATAACATATCACTTTAAATTCCAAGAGCTGAATTATTAATTTTATTGAAATGTGCTATGAATAGCTAAAATACCGGGTGCCTGACTAGAAAGATATTTTTTATTTTCTTTCTAACTGTAAAATCATTTTATAGCAATTGTTGCTCATTTCTTAATTTGAATATGCATCAAATATCAGCAGCAGATTCATGTATTTTTAATGAAATAATTTAGAAATAAGGCCTCGTTTACACTGGCACTCCTGTGTTTAGCTTTTCTAAATGCAGAATACTTAATTTGGGAAGTATAAACAACTTTAATGCCTTGCAGATCACTTTTTTCTGCACTTAGGTGTAAAAGGAGGTTCAGCTGTGTTTAATTGTGTTTACATGTGTTTAGTTTCTAATAGGATCCTGGACAAACCTCATTCTAATTTCTCTAAAGCCAGATCAAATGTAGACAAGGTGGTTCACCCCTCATTCTATTTTCTCTAAAACCAGATCAAATGTAGACAAGGTGGTCCATATATATATATATATATATATATATATATATATATATATATATATATACACACACACACTATATTACCAAAAGTATCGGGACACCTGCCTTTACATGCACATGAACACTTTAATGGCATCCTAGTCTTAGTCCTTAGGGTTCAACATTGAGTTTGCCCACCAGTTTGCATAACCAGTCCACAGAATCCAACACTATATTGACACTGACCAAAGATAAATCTTGAGAAGGCAGTATCGCGTGGAGGGGTAGTTAATCCAACCTAGGAAGAGGGTGATGACTTGAGAGCAGCGTGTGGAAGAGTGGAAGAGTACCACCCATGGATCATGTGGTATTGGGGAGCCTTGAATTTTGTGAATCCATTTAAGAACTTCTGACCAAAAAATTTGAATTTTGGGGCAGAACCACCACAAATGGGCATGTGAAGCGTCAGCCCCACATCACCTCCAGCATTTGGTAGAGGCGGATGGGTATATGCGGTGTAACTTGGACAGAGTAAGGTGCCATCGAGTTAGCAATTTATATTGCATTTCAGCTGTCGATGTAGATGTAGAGGTGGAGTAAGTGAGATTGAGTATCAATGATCTTTGCGATTCAGTCAGGGGGGACGATAAGTCTTTTTCCCAAGCGAGCAGAAAAGGTGGAGTGATGTCCGAGGTGAGAGTTTGAAGGGCTTTGTAAAAAGCAAAAGAGTTCCTTTTGTAGGTTTAGGAGTTGCAAAGATACATTCCACTGGGTTAAGATCCGATAGGGGACGTAAGGGTTTCGGGAGTTGGTTTACAAAGTGATGTAGTTTCTGGTATCGCCATTGGTCCATGCTAGTCAGTGAAGTGGAGGCACATATTGCTTGCAAAGGCGATATAGTATCTTTTTGGGTGATGTGATGCAACAAGGAGATCCCTGGGCGAAAGGATGTAGTGAAAGATGGGTCCATCTTCCCAGGTAGAAAAAAAGAATGATTAAACAGAGGCATGAGCAGGGAATTATGTTGCCAAGCGTGGGTTTTGCAAAGGTAATCCCATATCCTTAGTGTAGACGCTGTAAGGGGAGATGAAGTAATAGTGTTTGGTCTGTGTGACTTGGGAATCCATAATAATGAGTAAGGGTCAGAGTCACATATATCTCTTTCCAGTTGAACCCAAAGTTTGGAGGAACTGTGTTGCTTCCAGTCTGAGGCTCTCTGCAATGCTACGGCCCGATAATATAGGGTGTAGTTAGGAAGGGCAAGGCCACCCCCAGCTTTAGGCATGTGTATTAAGGTACGTGCTATACGCGGGTGTCTTTGGTTCAAGACATAGCGCTGGGAGAGATGATTTAGCGTCTTAAAAAAGCTTGGGGGCAATTGGTAAGGTATCATCTGTAGCAGAAAGAGGACCCTGGGCAAAACGTTCATCTTTAGAAAATTTATCCTACCTAACCAGGAGGTGGCCAAGGATCTCCAGGTGTGAAGGTCTTTCCTCAAGGAATTAAGCAGGGGGAGGAAGTTGTGTTGGAATAGGGAAGATACTTGTCGTGTCAGGAAGATGCCTAAATACTTGAGGGAGTGACGTTGCCAAGTAAATGGAAAGTCTGTCTTTAGTGCTTCTGCGGTGCGAGTGGGTATCATCAAATTGAGAGTTTCTGATTTAGACATGTTGATTTTAAAATTGTAGATGATTTGGAACAATCGGAATTCAGAGAGCAAGTTAGGGAGGGAGATGGTCGGCTGTTGTACATAGAACAAGATATCATCCGCGTAGGTGGCATATTTGTGTTCTTGGGAAGGGGTTTGAATGCCATGTATATTAGGGTTCTGCCTGATTAGTGCCAGAAAGGGTTCTAAGGTGAGGGCAAAAAGAATAGGGGAGAGGGGACATCCCTGTCTAGTGCCATTGTGGGGATTACATTTTTCACTAAGGGTACCATTAACGCGAATCTGAGCTGAAGGGGAATCGTATAGGGCCATAATCATGTTCAACATAAAGGGACCAATGCCTAAGGCTGAAAGTGTTTTGTGGAGGGATTCCCAGTCCACCCTGTCAAATGCTTTTTCGGCTTCTGTGGACAATAACAGGGTGGGCTGGGAATGGTGACGCACGAAGGATATCAGGGAGAGAGTGTGTAAGGATTTGTCTCTTGCTTTGCGACCCGGGATGAAGCCTGTTTGGTCATTCGTGACCCATTGAGGAACAAAGGGAAGTTGTCTATTTACTAATGCTTTGGCGTAAATTTTGGCATTAATATTCAGCAGTGATATCGGGCGATAACTCCCGCAAATCGTGGGGTCTTTTCCTGGTTTGGGGAGTATGGTGATGTGGGCATGTAGGGTTTCCTGTCTGATGGGAGCACCGTCTCGTAGGGAGTTAGCATAAGACGCTAAATGAGGGATAAGAATGTCTTGGAAAGCTTGATAGTACGATGTCGTGAAGCCATCAGGTCCAGGGGCTTTACCTGAAGCCATGGAACACAAGGCTGTGGATAACTCCAGAGCCGAGAGGGGTTGTTCTAATGCCAGTAAGGATTCTTGAGGGATCTGTGGGAGATTAGCTCTCTGTAGGTAGCCGCGGATTGTCATTTTTCCATTGGGATCAGTCATTGTCTGAGAGTTTACGTGATATAAGTCTTGATAAAAAGAGCGAAAGATACTAGCTATGTACTTCGTGTCGTGAATCAGTTCGTATTGAAAGTTTTTATTCTTAGAGATGTATGAGGTGGATTTTTTTTGCTGAAGTGATCTCGCCAAGAGCCGGCTCGGTTTGTCACCCCATTCGTACCAACGTTGGGGCAACATGCGGAGCTTGTTTTTGTGTTCTGTGTAATACAGTTGTTTGAGAGCCTCGCGCTTTTGAGATAATTGCAGTAAGAGGGAATCTGAAAAGGAGAGTTTATGTGAACATTCCAAGGTACGGATGTCACGTAGTAAATCAGTCTGTACGAGTAGCCGTTCTTTTTTCCGCCATGAGCCCAGTGCAATGAGTTTGCCTCTGATATAAGCCTTATGGGCTTCCCAGAGTACCCCTGGGGTAATGTCGTCAGAAATGTTTTCGGTAAAGAAGAGACGCAACTCGTCTTCTAAGGAGGATTTGTCAGGCAGCATCATCAGAAGGGAGTCATTAAATTTCCAGTTTGTCTGTCTGAGGGGGAGAGAAGGTGAGAGAATGGTAGCACAAATCGAGGCATGATCGGAGATGGTGTTCTGGGCAATGGATGTATATTTTAACAGGTGTAAATGGTTATGATCAATGAAGAGATAGTCAATCCTAGCGTAAGTGTGGTGTAGGGAGGAGAAGTGGGTGTAGTCCTTGTCAGACGGGTGTATAATGCGCCAAGTGTCCATAAGCTGGGAGTCATGGAGCTTCCTCCTGATATGTGCCAAATGTCTGTATGGAATAGAGGACGTCCCCTTGGAAGGGTCTATGGAGGGTTCCAAAGGGGTATTGAGATCCCCAGCCCACAGAACAACCCCGCTGGTGAAAAGGGACAACTTTTCTAGTGTGGAGGATATGAAATTTTTTTGAGAGCTGTTGGGGGCGTATAAAGTGGATATTGTACAGGTATCGTTGCCCATGGTCCCCTTCCGGAACAGATACCTACCATACGGATCTGTTTCCATAGACTGAAGTTAGAATGGAGTATGCTTATGGAAACCAATGGCTACCCCTTTGGCTTTGCGGACATCTGACAAGCTGTAGTACCAGGTGGGATAATCAGGGGAGGAGAGCCTGGTATTAGTGAAATCAGTGAGATGTGTTTCTTGGAGAAAGATCACATCCCCCTTCAATTGTTTGAGCTCTCTGTAAAGGGAGTGGCGTTTACCAGGTGTGAATAAGCCCCTGACATTCAGGGACAGTAGGTTAAGGGTCGCCATGGATTACCACACAATAGCTCCTATCACACTGCAATAAAACAAGAAACAGCCCGGTTCCAAAGGACATAGAGAGGGGAAGGGAGGGAAGAAGAGATTTGTGAAAAAGAGCAGAGAGGAGAGAAAAAAGAGAAAAGGAAAGAAGAGGTAGAGAGCATAAAACCAAAATACATCACCTCGTATCCCCCAGGGAGGGACACAAGAGGAAGGTGACAGTCTATACACCAATACACGGGACCGAGCGTTCCCTCGGGGGGGGGGGCACATATCCCATCCAGCACAAATGGAGGGATTGGGAAGCGAGGAGAGGCAGTGAGCCATGAGCCCCGCCGGAGGTAAGGCGGCAAAAACAAAAACAAACAGACACCCTTCGTGGGGTAACATTAAAACAAAAAACCTGTGGGTCTCAGAACCTGACAAGCATATGCATTAAAACATGAACAGAGAAGCATTACTATACCAGTAAGGACACAAAATCAGGCATAGTGGTGTCTAGCCTAGGTTTTAGTAGTGGAATGGCTGTAAGCAGCGTCCTGTGCACAAAGATGCAGGTTTTGGACCTGAGAGAAACCGGAAAAAAGCAAAAACTAAAATGTCAAAAAATAACAAGAAAGCGTTTTGGGAACAAGGCGTAGAACAAAAGCCCTTGAGTGGGAGCAGACAGGCGGTGGGAGACTGCTCAGCCTAGTTTGGGGGAAGATCCCGTGGCGGCAGACCTATGTTTGCGAGAGGCCTTTTTCCACTGAGGAGACATAGTGGGTTCCAGGATCGGGACATCTTCTTGCCAGCCAGGTAACTCGGGAGGAATGATGTTGATATCCATGCAAAATTTCTCCAGCTCTTCCGGAAATCGAAGCGTGGCAGTGCGGCCCTCCCTATTAGCAAGGAGGCAGGCGGGGAATCCTCAACGGTATGGGATCCCACTCTGGCGGAGCTTGTCTGTGAGAGGTTTCAGCACCCTGCGGTGGTCAAGGGTTTCCCTGGCCAGATCAGGGAAAAAGGCCAGTGTGACTCCATCAAAGTCCAGGGTGGTGGCCTCTCGCGCCCTGCGCATAATCAGCTCCTTTTCATCAAAGTAGTGAACTCTGCATATAACATCTCTTGGCTTGTCCATAGTTAGATTGCACGGACGGAGAGCACGGTGAACCCTATCCAAGCGGAGGGGGTGATCTACAGGGTTACCTAGTAACTTGTTAAATATGGCCCTAATAGTGGTGGGGAGATGGTCATCCTTAGTGGCCTCAGGTAGACCGCGCACGCGGATATTATTGCGGTGGCTACGATTCTCCTGATCCTCGATCTTGTATAAAGCCATTCTGTGTGCTATGGCAGAGCGTTTTTGGTTGATTTGCAGGTCTCTTATGGCGGCAGCATGCACTTCCAGCCAGTGTTCAGTGTCCTCAACCCTGATGAGGACTTGTGAAAGGTCTGTGCGCACAGCAGACACCTCTTTCTTGATGGCGCGCTCCAAGCTGTGGAGCATGGAAGCCAGGTCGTGTTTCGTGGGTAGTCCACTCACCAGGGCCGCGACCTCCAGCCTGCAGGGAGAAGGGCTGCTTCTGTCCGATCCACATGTAGAGGCTGGCGAGCTATGGTAGGATGAAAGCCGCAGGGGGCGGGGCCACCGCCATGCGGCGAGCGGCCCACACCCGAGGCATCCATGGAATCCTCCGGGTCGGCGGCTAAAAATCGCTTAACGGAGCCTGCCGAAGAGCTCTTCATGGGTCCGGAGCGTCCCGTTCTCTTTCCCATCACCGGGGGGTAAAAAACAAAGGGTGTGTATGGAGTAGATATCACTTTACCGAAGTCCTCAAGCGGAGCTCACTTTGGATGCGTCCTCACAGATCCATGCGGAAGTCACACCCTCCATGGTAAGGGTAGATATAAAGAGGATAGGAGACCTACTTATGTTGGGCTGGAAAAAGTTAAAAAGTACATGGACATGTTTGGTCTCTAACTCAAGTGGCAAATGCTAACAAGCAGAATATGCATGATGCAGTTTGCTAAGGGCACCAAATAGCTTAACACTGTTCCTGGATCCTTAGGAAACTAAGAAAACAAGTGGACTTTCTAACCTTAGAAGATGTTCAGTGTTTACTGAACAGTATAAGCTCAGCACTTACCGTGAACAAGGTTATGTCACATAACATCCATGTGGCATGCAAACAAATTCAAATACTGGGTGAATTCTCACACATTAACATGGAAATTGTAGCTAAGCCTGATTGGCAGCACCAGAGCAGCGCATGCATCAGTGGGAAGATTGCATACTGCAATTCCATTGAATGCATTCATATTCCATGCCAACAGAAGGTTGCTAAGACTTGTAAGTTGAACTCCAGCTATGTAGAGTAAAGGTATACAACCCTCCACTCCCATCGCATCCAATTCGTTTTGTTTTGTTTTTTTACCTTTTTCTACAGTCTTCATACTGGTCCAGTGGAGTCATGGATTCTCTATCTTCTTTCTCAGCAAGGGTGAGCATTCCTCCTGAACTTATTGGCACCCACATAATGACACGTGAGAGTCGCTCAGTCCAGGAGTACTGTGAGCCCAGGCTGCGTGATGCCCCCCAGAGGTTGTGTCAGTGACAGACTGGGTTTACAAGAAATGGGGTGAAAGGCACAAAGTTCCACTTTAATTTATTACAAGCTTTTTTTTTTTTTTCTTTTTTTTTTACAGTTCACACAAGTACACAAGACCAAGGTTTGTCCTTCCACGTCTGATTTTTTTTCCCCTTCTTTTAATCAGAGAAATCAGATGACATGCATTGATACCCTCAATTGCAAGTGAAAGATTCTAAATTAAAGCATTTTCTTTCATGGGACACAGCCTTTCTGCTCCTTTTATAGTCTTAATTGAATTTTGCAAGATAGCAGGACCATGCAATATGCTGCTGAGTAAAAAGGGTCCCAGATGTGAAGCTGATCAGATGGAGAGAACAAAATAAAAACAAAACAATAAGATGATGCTGAATTCCTAGGAAGATAAGGTACCTCTGACTCAATTCCCTTGTGTTCTGCATTGTGTCATTTTGATGTGATGTTGACGCAATTCCCAACTGCTACAGGTTCTGTGCGGTGCACATCATCTAGCTAGGTTGCTCTTTGCTACTTTGGGAAGTATTCGATTAAAAAAATCTATCTTGTACACATTGCCTGCTTACAAACATCTGTCTATTTGTTTAGTACATCTGTACTGATGCTATTATATAGTAGCTTTAAAGCAACTAATTGAATATAAACAATAAGGACTTACTATTCTGTTATTGGTCGCAAGTAATTGTAATTTGTGCAGTTTTTGAGTCATGACATAAATGTACATTTAGGAACTTGCTCTACAGAAAGAACAAAGCCACCTATTTCATAACTGTAGACTTGCTTTTATGAAAGTCAATATTTTTACAAAGCAATGCAGTACAAGCATGTCCTTAACATTGAGGATTAGGTTGGACCAATGTAAGTATGCATGTGCCATACCTGGTGGATCCCTGTAGAAGATGGAAATCACAATAGTAGACACTGTGCCAAGTAGCTACCCTGCTGATTAATGAACACAGGAGGTCATTTGCTTGGCACAGGCGCCATTCTGAGAACACTTTGCATTTTTACTATTTTCTGATTAGACAAAGTGGAAATATGATGATCTCCATCTCGTCCAATCAGAGAATGTTTTGCATTCAGTAAGAAAATGTAAAGTGTTCTCTGAATGGCGCCCGTGCGTAGGGAGCAACCTCCTGTGTTCACCAAGGCCTCCCCAACTGTGCTTTTCTTTAAAAACTATCATATATACATACAACAAAATAAAAAACACTGCTGTCACTGCTGTGGTTATCCTTTAAAGAGGTAACTTCACTGGGCTTCTCTCAATACTTTAGGAAGAAAACTGCAAAAAGAGACACTGTATACTGGAAGCCTTTTAAGTAATATTGCTTAGATTTAATGGAGCTGGACACAAGATTCGCTTCCTTGACTCACGAGATATAAATTTAAAGTGAGTCCAAACAGGCAAAAATGTATTATGTTATTTTTGTTTTTGGTGGGGGTTGTTTGAAACCGGACTTGCTGTATGAATAAAAAGGAAATATAAAAATACAGAGCTAACTAAAAATAAGCTGCTATCACAAACAACTGACAAAAAGGTTGTGAGAAAATATAAAGAAAAAAGGAGTGCAGTGCTAAAAGTGAACAGTGAAATGAGAATATTCACAATTTATATATATATATGGAATATATATGACAAAAGTCCATACAAAAAATTCCATTAGTAGTGACGTGTCAATGAATCAAATGTGTATCGCCAATGAAAATACAAAAAAAAAAATGAAAAACAAGTCCCATACAGCAAATAAATGCCAATAAAAATAAATATAAATATAAAAATTAAGTCCACAATAGAAGTGATGATATGATGATACGAGCGGTATTCTGATGCTGTCACCAATTAGAGTGAATTGAATATGCTCTTACCAAAACGCATGGACCTAAAATGCCCCTATAGCAATCAATGTAAATTATACAATCCACATAAATGGAATATGGAGCCCAAAAAGGATGATCCCAGTAAAGTTGTAGATACGTCACTCAAATGGAAGTACAATATACGCTT
This sequence comes from Pelophylax lessonae, assembly GCF_965119305.1. Taxonomy (NCBI): domain Eukaryota; kingdom Metazoa; phylum Chordata; class Amphibia; order Anura; family Ranidae; genus Pelophylax; species Pelophylax lessonae. Next base: position 186,650,155 of record NC_138769.1, read on the forward strand.
ACCAAATCGCATAGACCTGTGTTGCCATATAGCAAACAGGTCAAGTGGGCTTGGCAGAAAAAATCTCCGGATATCCGTGAACTTGATGTTACTAGCAGATGTTCCCGTATATTCCCAATCCAAAGGGGAGGAGGAAAAGTGGATCCCTCATTCATCGAGGTCATGTGAATAAACCAAAAAAAGGAATATAGTGTAATACTGCTATGGAATATTATAAAAACAGCGCTACCAGGAATGTGAATAAATAAATAATACAATCATCCAATAATGATAAAAGAATAATACAAAATCACCCAATTACTATATGTGATAATATATAATAAAGTGCACTAGTGGTAAAAAAATGTATCAATTTATACATATGAAGGTGCAATAATATCAGAAATTATTTGCAGTGCTAATAGTGCAAAAGTGCTAAATAAAGTGCAGTCCAAAAATAGTCCACTCAAATTTCAATAAAATGCTGGACAAAAAGGGCTTGAAGTGCTCCACACGGTGACAAAGGTGCTTCAAAAGACCCTTTTGGGGATCCACTCACCAGACTTTAAAGATAATCAAGCCTCAAATAAGCAGTGGTTTTCCAAAATACAGCCCACAGGGATGGATGGGTCAGCAAACCTCCAGTAAGCCTCCAACCTTTAGTTACAGTCCCCTCTCGGTCAGGCACTCAAAAAGGAAGTAGCAGATGTAAATAACCGCGCTGGAGCAATAATAGTGGAAGCTGCAGCTGTAGTGGGAAACACTAGAGGCAAATATATAATGGAAAGCTGCGCTAACAAATGATAAAGCAAATGTATGAACAATGGGAAATTGAGTAGAGTCCAAGTTCATAAGAGAGTATCAAGGTCAAGTGTAATAGTCCAAGGAAGCCTCCAACAGACTCCGAGTTAAAGAAAGTCCACCACCAGAGAGCACTCGGTCAACCGCTGTGAAGCATGCATAAGGGGTATGCGCTTACCAGAAGGATACAGGTTATAAGCATGGGTATACACCAATTAGCCTCAGAGCCGGCTCCAGCGTAAGTCACCCCTCCCACCGAATGCAATCAGGAATAAGAACAGCACCAACTACCTCGTCCTCATCAAAGCCCAGCAAACATATGTAAGAGAAGAGTGGGGCCACAATAGTGTAGATGGTATGCACAGTTTATTGAGAAAATAAATGAAATAACACTCACAATATGTCGAAGGATAAAAAGCATTAAGCAGGATCACAGCCGCCGCCGCCCGACTTCCGGCCACACAGTGGTGACGTCAGCACGCCTTCCCTACGATCGTTTCATCAGAACTGACGTCTTCCAGGGGATGCGGGCAGCGCGCTGAGTCACCACTATTAGTACCGTCAGAGGCATACGCCCCTTCCGGAAGTCGGGGGAAGCCGGCAGCGCCATATTAGAACATGGAAAGGACCAGGCATTTGCGGAGAGAGCATTCACACAGCAGCTGCAGCTCCTAATCTCATAGGAAGCCGCCATAGCTGCCTCAAATATTAATGAAGCTCAATCAGCATTCCTGGAAAACTGATAAAAGTACAACAAATAACAATTATAAAACACAAGGAATAGCATTACAATCCAGCCGGAATTGCCACCGCAGGGATCTGCTCTTGGATTGGATCTAAACTGGTAAAATCAAACCGATAGGGTAATGAATAAAACCGGTACAGTGGCCAATAGCACTAGCCAAATAACGGAATAGGCTATATATAGGATAAATGAGCACTAAACCGCCCAATCCAGGCTAAGAATGGCCAAATCGGAAAGTAATAAGAATAAATGCTAAAAATAAATAAATAAGCCCACCATATGTTATACAATCACAGCGGGTTACTATATTATAAAAATATTGTGATTTAAAAATATGAAAATGAATATAAAAAATACAAAATATAAAAACATATAAACGAAAGGGATTGGAATTTAGCCACAGAACCTGAACGGGTGCAACTCCCACCGGGAACAGGATAGATCAGGCCGATATAAAGGCCTGAGAACATTTAAATAAGAAATAAGCATAACGGAACCAAATCAAGAATTATCGATAAAAGCATTAATGTCTGTATCTACATTTAAACCGAAAGGGGTAAAGCATTTTTTCCTGTAGATCCAGGACATTTCCAACTTGGAGAGACCCCTAACAAAGGGCTCTCCTCTCCAGTGAGGGACAAATTTGTCGATTCCCATGAAAATGGTACCCTGGGGATCCTTGTTGTGCTTTAATCGGTAATGCTTGGATACAGAATGCTTGGTAAACCTTTTACGAATATTAGCTAAATGTTCATTGCATCTGATGTATAGGGGCCTTTTGGTCCTCCCTATATATTGCAAGCCACAAGGGCATTGCAACAAATAAACCACCCCTGTCGTGGAGCAAGAGATAAACGGCTTAATCTCAAAGGTGTTACTTGTGCTCGTAGACAGAAATTCCTTGATGTTCCTCTTTTTATTTTTATTAACTGAACAGGTCTGGCAATGGTTGCACCTGTAATAGCCAGTAAGCTGGCTAAAAAAGGTCGGCTTAGGTCCAGGGGGATTCAAAACATTGGGAGCCAGCTTGTCCCTTAGAGTAGGGGCCCCTCTGAAAATGACCCTGGGTTGCTCTGGTAGCACATCGGACAAAAGGCGGTCACTTTTAAGAATATGCCAATGTCTCCGAATGATGTTTTTAATATTCTTGTGCTGTGTTGAAAAGGTAGTGACAAAGGGGGCACTGAAGGTAGCGCTCGTGGTCTTAGGACGGGCTACTGTGGAGAGCATATCAGATCGATCCATCCTCCCAACTTCCTCAAAGGTGTTCCTAAGGAAGGTGCTGTCATAGCCCTTATCCATGAATCTACTGGTGAGGATTTTGGCCTGATTCTCAAAATCAACCGTGTTCGTACAGTTCCTCTTGATTCTCATATATTGTCCCTTCGGAACAGCACGCAACCAAGGGGCATGGTGGCAGCTGTCCGTGGGAATATATGAGTTGCGATCAGTCATTTTAAAGTAAGTGTTGGTGACAAACTTGTCACCCGCACTCAAAATCGTTAAATCAAGGAAGTTGATGGATTCTTGACTAGCCTCAAAACTCAACTTTATGCCTCTATCATTCTGGTTAAGCTCCACCATGAAGAGATCAAGATCTGATTTAGACCCATTCCAAAGGAGGAGGACGTCATCAATGTACCTGGCCCAGAGCATAATCTGGGGCCTATCGCATCCATAGATGACGTCCTCCTCCCACTGGGCCATAAATAAATTCGCCAGGGAGGGGGCATACTTGGCCCCCATTGCCACTCCTCTGTCCTGGCGAAAATATTGGCCCTCAAACCAGAAATAGTTAGATCTGGTCGCGAACTGTAAGAGTTCCATGATGAATTGGACTTGACGTCCAGGAATCCTAGAGTCACGAACCAATGAATCATTCACAGCTCTAAGACCCAAGTCATGGGGGATGACAGAATATAGAGATGCTACATCTGCCGTCACCAGCCATAGACCTTCAACTGGAACAAGAGAGGCTAGTAAATTGATGACATGCCGCGTGTCCTTGATATATGCGGGAGTCAGCTGTACCAAGGGCTGAAGGTACGAGTCAATATACTTACCCACCCGGGACGTCACAGAGTCAATGCCACTCACAATAGGACGCCCCGGGGGGGGAAGTGAGACTCTTATGCACCTTCGGCAAATAATAGATTATCGGTGTCCTAGGACGCTTGGGTATCAAAAAAGCTTTCTCTTTCTTATTGATGATGTTAAGAGCAAAGCCTCTAGCGACTATCCCCTCCAGTTCTTTCTTGTATCGGGACATTGGGTCCCGAGGGAGAGGGGTATAGGTATGTGCATCACCAAGAATCCGATACATCTCTGCGAGGTAATCGGACCTATCAAGCACTACTATACCCCCCCTTATCGGCAGGCCTTATGACTAGGTCCTTGTTTTGACACAAGGAGTCTAGGCCCTTAACAGAGTCCTGACTCATCCGATTTTTCCGTACATGGATATCATTCAGATCTCGAACAACAACATCTCTGGAAACCCTCAACGGCGCAGCCAAGGTGCCCGGTGGGTTAAACAGAGATGCGTTCGAGAGACCGGAATGTTGAAAGCGAGCAGAAGCACCGCCACTAGCGGTAATAGGATTGCTCAACAGATATTTCTGTATATTGATTTTTCTCACGAACTTGTGTATATCCATGTATGTTTGAAATTTGTTTAGACATTTTGGTGGAGCAAATTTAAGACCTTTGTCCAATATATTTTTTTCTGATTCAGAAAGAACCTGGTGGCTAAGATTAAAAATTCCTGCCCCTCCTAGGTTCTTTTTCTGTCTCTTAGATTGTAGCCGCCTCCCCCCTCTGACTCCTCTGGGTTTTCTAACGGCCGTTTTAGCCCCTGTTTGGCCGGTGGAAAAACCCAACCAGGGTAGTCGGATTGCGAGGTCCCAGTTTGAGGTGACACCTCTGTGATTGCTGAGCTTCTCGAATCAGAGGGACCCTGAGAAGGGAGGGGTCCAGAATTAGATTGATTCCCCAGAAGGTTGTCCCTTGGGTGCTGGTTATCCCTCAAAGGAAAAAATTGATTGCTGGTGGGAATATTGTATTGATAATCAGACCTAGGTCCACTTGACGCGCCCGGTCCATTACGCCCAAAACCATTGTCGGGGCCATTACGCCCAAAGCCGTTGTCAGGGCCATGGTTCCGATCCTCACCATATTGGGGACCAGATCTCCATTGCGGAGCTCTACCTCCCCTCTGTCCGTTCCATTGGCTCGGGCCATCCCTCCACTGATTGGGACCGTCCCTCCAATGTGAATTACTGCTGGATTGAGGGGGACGGAAGGGGGAACCAACCTCCCTGGGATCAGGGGACAAGTTCCGGTATTGCTGATCGTACTGGTTGTATCCCTGCTTATTCCCACGGGAATTCCCCCTACCTCTTCCCCTCCCTCGACCTCTATGGGGGGATTTATAAGGCTGTTGTTGATTTCTATATGGTTGCGCATACGCGTCACCTTTATAATAGGTCTGTTGTTGGTCTGCTTTAGCAATTGTTGCTTGGGGCATAATCTGTTCTGAGGATTCCATAACCACTTCATTTGTGGCCAAAGAAATCAATTTTTTTTTTGCCACTCAAAAACAGCACCTGCTTTATAATCCCCAAGGTCCCTATTGTACTTTTTACGCTTCTTAATTTTTTGTTCCCTTTCTTCCTTTTCCAGGATTTTTAATAAATTACTAGAGCAAACTAAATAATCATTGTTTTCCTTAAAGGGAGTCAATTTCTCCTTTACACCCTTTATTTCAGTGTCTAATCTCGATAGTTTAGCAGTCTTACGTTTTATTAAGAATCTGAGGAAATCTAGCCCAGCCTCATTAAAATACTTATGCCATTGCTCAAGTTCATCTTCCCCTGTTTGGGGGCAAACCTCCCACCGGAGGCTGCGTGGTACCATGGAGTTTTTGATGTAAACTTCCAAAAAGGCTAGGTCCCATTGGGTATGCACCTCTGTGATCAACAGATTCTTAAGTTTGACAAATAAGCCATTAAGATCATTATCTTTTTCAGAAAAGGTTTCAAAGACACCCTCAGTGTTAACAGTTCTAGATTCTCTATAGTCAAAAATATCCATAGCTCTATGCAGCAGTTAGCGTTCCAAGAAGAGAAGTAGCAGATGTAAATAACCGCGCTGGAGCAATAATAGTGGAAGCTGCAGCTGTAGTGGGAAACACTAGAGGCAAATATATAATGGAAAGCTGCGCTAACAAATGATAAAGCAAATGTATGAACAATGGGAAATTGAGTAGAGTCCAAGTTCATAAGAGAGTATCAAGGTCAAGTGTAATAGTCCAAGGAAGCCTCCAACAGACTCCGAGTTAAAGAAAGTCCACCACCAGAGAGCACTCGGTCAACCGCTGTGAAGCATGCATAAGGGGTATGCGCTTACCAGAAGGATACAGGTTATAAGCATGGGTATACACCAATTAGCCTCAGAGCCGGCTCCAGCGTAAGTCACCTCTCCCACCGAATGCAATCAGGAATAAGAACAGCACCAACTACCTCGTCCTCATCAAAGCCCAGCAAACATATGTAAGAGAAGAGTGGGGCCACAATAGTGTAGATGGTATGCACAGTTTATTGAGAAAATAAATGAAATAACACTCACAATATGTCGAAGGATAAAAAGCATTAAGCAGGATCACAGCTGCCGCCGCCCGACTTCCGGCCACACTCAAAAAGGAAGGGAAGGAGCCAGAAATAGTGAAGCCCATAAAATATTTATTATATTATCAGAAATTAAAACTACTCACAAAAGCATAAGGTAAAACAGCGTTGGATAACCACAGTAGTAACATAGAATGTGTCCACTTCCGGGAACGCTGCCGGCGTGCGTTCCACGGGGTATATGAAGTGACGTTGTGTGGTTGCCATCTGCCAGGAAGTACGTTGACGCATTTCACCCGCCTACAAAGGGCGTTATCAAAGACATCCGAGGGTAGAGGGTAAAGGTGATGGACTGGCCAAGCATGTCTCCAGACCTAAACTCTATTGAGCATCTGTGGGGCATCCTCAAACGGAAGGTGATCTCTAACATCCACCAACTCCATGATGTCATCATGCAGAAGTGGAAGAGGGCTCCAGTGGCAACCTGTGAAGCTCTGATTAACTCCATGCCCAAGAGGGTTAAAGCAGTGCTTGAAAATAAAGGTGGCCACACAAAATTGACACTGTGAGCCCAATTTGGACATTTTGACTTAGGGGTGTATTCACTTTTGTTGCCAGCGGTTTAGACATTAATGGCTGTGTGTTGAGTTATTTTGAGGGGACAGCAAATTTGCACTGTTATACAAGCTGTACACTCATTATTTTACATTGTAGCAAAGTGTTATTTCTATAGTGTTGTCACATGAAAATATATAATAAAATATTTACAAAAATGTGAAGAGTGTACTCACTTTTGTGAGATACTGTAAGTAAATGAAAAAGTGCATGGAAAGCATATACTGTAAATATAAAGTCCAAATACCGCTGTATAATAATCCAAAAATCAGCGGCTGCATAAACTGTTTATCACGTTTTTCATAAAGTCCCAAAAAGGAAAACCAAAAAAGTGCATGATGTGAAAAATCTTCCACAACCAAATCTGTGCAATCACCCAGTGCGATCCTCCACTGATCACCCCGAACTGACTCACGAGAGGGAGTGGCTGGTAAAATGATAAACCAGCATCAAAGCCTTAGTGTACAATATCCTGCAGGTCGGCACATAACACTGCTGCTGATGATCCAATCTTTACCCAGGCTCTCTCATAGAGGTATGTAGGAGGTATATGGTTTTAAGGAAGAAAGGAGAGTCCCCATAGCGTGAATCCGTAAAATGATGCTAGTTTATTAAAAACAATTATTGCATACACTCACATTTTTAAGTGTCCACCCAACACTAGGGAACAAACGCCTTCTGTTTGGCTGTCAATGCAAAGCCGCGAGTGCGATTCTGACATGCGTGATGGTGTCTATTGTGCTAGCCCCGCCTGACTAGTTTCGTCATTTGACGCCCTCACGGAGCAGAAGGACGTTGGACTCCGCTGCATCATCTTTATAGTGGGAAATCCACCTTCTCACATGCAATCAGGACATTATTGATAATACAATAACATTTGCCATTTCATCAAGAGTATTCGTGACATTTACTTATTATATCTCTAATCGATTATATCTCACATGTGGGACCCAATTACTAGGATCTCCTTACCTATTCTTTTACTCCTTTGTCCTGATAGTTACTCCTATTTATCAATATCTTCCTATTCCTTAAAAAGTCTTCTACACCCCAAATGTGAACATTACATTTTTAAAACCATCTACTCTATAATCATAGAGAAAGAAACTATGCATTATTATCAATCCCATTAATATCATTAACATACCGACTGAGTATCATATCTCTTAAAGAGGAAGTGTACTGTATGCATTATTATCAAACCCACTAATATTGTTATCTTACCCACTAACTATCATATTTCTTAAAGGGGAAGTGTACTATATTCCATATTAGGGAGTTATTCCGATTGAGTAAAAAGTTTTGACACAATAGGGGATCATTTGTAATTATCCTTGCTCCATTAGACTAGGGAGGGTAGATCCACGCTGACTGATTCCTTTATCATAACTCTCCCCTACTCTATCCAAAATGAAAAGAAAAGTTTTGGCTACAGTGTAAATTTAAATATATAACATTTCATCAGAAGATTATGTAAAAGTTTTCCTATCACCACTGCATAAAGTCTTCTATTCTCAGCTAAATTTTTGTTTTACATTCTAAAGAAAGTGCCAAAAGGAAAAGGTCATTCTGCTTGATACAATTAACAGCAATGCTTTAGTTTTCAGCTTCTTTCTTAGCAAAAAGATATAATTTATCTGGCTTGTAAGGGCAGCCAAGTGGAAAATAATAAATATCACCTATGAGACAGAACTACGGCAGCAGTGGGTATGTGCTAGAATTACATTTATAACCACGCATTTAATTTACACTGAAGATGTTGAGTGAAAACTGAAGACTCTTTAAGCTGGATAAATATAAGAAACCCCTAATATAAACTACTGTATATGACTACATGTTCAAACGTGGAGGACTCTGTAAAACCCTGCTTTATTAATTTGTAATTTCAGATAAACAGCCACTCTTCCATAAAATAAGAGGGTTGATGTGGCTAGTGTACAAAAGCTTTTGAGGTCAGTGATGAGCCATTTGAGTTCAGTTTGTGTTTTGCTGTTGTTCCTTCATACCGGTCAACATGGATGTATGACAAACACATGATAAACACATGGGTAAAGACATCTCAAACACCTCCCTGTACTGGGCAAAGGTGTGACATGTGATAAAGTGATGTGAACCTGGACCTAATAGTGAGAAATGTGGTAAACATGGAATTTGTTTAAAAGAAAAAGCTCTGTATTTTTTAAATTCCACATGAAATTAAACCTGGGGGCATTCGCTTTCCATCAGGTTGTTATTAAGCAGGTGGGCAAGAGCACATTTTTCATCATTATGGACCGTTTAGATTATACCTTGAGTCAAAATAGTTTGTATAACTTCTCCACGCATATTCTAGCAAGCTCAGCTTACTCCTAGAGGTAAGTATTGCCAATCAACCATCATGTATTTGATTTTTGATAGCCGACCAGAGTGAAGATATGGCATTTATGATGTATCTCAAAATTTACAGCTGATAGGGAAAAACTGGTGGCAATTTTGGAATCAGGGGGTCAAATATACCCAGGAACAGGTCTAGCATTCGAGCCACCAACATTTTTGTTGGCCTGTTATGATATATTCATGTAGATATTCATTGGCTGCTTTGCAGTTTTAGAATGCAGTTGAAGTGCAGAAGCTGTGCATTTTTGGGGTATAATGAACCTGTATCTGCATAAAATCTAAGCACAATAGTCCACACACTTGCTTGACGAAGGGGCCCTGCATGGCTCTGAAACTTTGCTGTATGTTTATCATGTGACCACGAAAATAAAGCTTTGGACCCTCAAGGAATCCTTGGTGTGCTGATTTCTTCACTTTGTATCTCCAAGGTACAAAAAATATCACTTTTTTAAAAGTGATCTATATAATGCCATTCAGGATCAAGAAGAAAACATTTCCTTGTTAAAACCAATGGGGAACAATGTAAAAGGGCTTTTTTGATCAGCCAGGGTTTCTGAAGGTTTTTAGGAACTTTTACGTGGTATGTCATATTCACATCTGATGGGTCTGGTGTGTTAACACACATTGATGCCCCACAATTGGCCAAAAAATGCAACTGCACTATTTTTCACTAACAATTTAAATTGGTGTCACAGAATATTGTCAGAGAACCCCCTTGTGCATTGTTTCTCATCTAATGTTACCTATATATTTACCCTTGATGTTACTAGCATTTTAAAAAGTATACAGAATGGAAGGCTTACTTTATCCACAAAAACACCAGAAGCATAATCCAGGCCTATTATACCCAACATGATGCCCAGGCTGAGCCCATACACCTAATATCTAGCTCTGGATCCTGTCTCTAAAATCTTGTTTCATAGCAACATCGTTAGGTTTAAAAAAATGTCCAAAGAATAATACATAAGTAAATATTTATTGTATCCTCAGAACTCTAAACCCATAGCTGATCCAGGAGAAGACTTTGACAAAAGAAAGAGTGCTTACTAAGGCAGAGCAAGAACTTTGTTAATACAGCAGAGCCTCTCCAGAGCCTCTAGCACCCTATGATAGCAACACAGAGGTAACATATGCACCAGCGTCACACACCAGAGAGTACCCACACACTTGGGTTTCTCAGTACAATATAATCTGTTCTTTTTAACAAGTCTCTTCTCAAAAGTCAAACAAGGCATTGTGTTAGGTTCATAGTACAAGCGTTACACTTTTATCACAACTTTAGAAAATACCATGTATGCTTCTCCTATCAGCATGGTGTGACAATAGGTGCACTCACTCTGTATTTGCATAACACAGTCACTCATTATCTACCTCTCTCATTTCTCAGATAACCCCAGAGGAAAGCTTTCCCTAGTTTGGACTCCTCCAGGGAAGAGAAATCCCTTGGTGGTCACATGACAAGGCCTACCTGTCCTACAGCCCTAGAAAACAAGTGTCTCTCTGACTGCCTCGGCAGAACTTCTCCACCCAGAAACCAGCGTCCTTTTTCAAGACTTGTGACCCTCCAGTCATAAAACATGATTCAGTTACACACTACTATGGGGAGAGAGGATCCACAATGGTTGAAGAATATGCACAAAATAGTCAGCTGTGGAGTGGTAGGCAGCACAAGACAGTTGGGACCAGAAAGTATAAGGACAGCCCTGCTTCTCCATCCACCATTCAGTAATTTAGTCCTTAAAGCCCAATTCCAGGCAAAAAAAACACTGCTTTCCCATGCAGTGGGGATGCCCACACTACACAGGTAAACTGCTTATTTTTGTCTAGATGATTGGAGAAAGTTTATATTAACTCGATCCCCTGCTCCATCAACCAACAGTGCTCCTCCTTGATTTAGGGGAATGCATGACGCAGTGTCTTTGGCGGGAAGCAGAGTCCCAGGAGGGAGAGTACGGCTGTCTCTCCTCCTGTCAGAAGGATCGGGTGTTCCCAGGCGGCTTGCCTGAGGGGACAGAGAGCTGGGCTGAGCTGCAGAGAGGATCCGGCGTGCTGAGGACCAGCGGAGTAGAGGGGGTCCAGTTTCAGGAAAGAATTCCCAGTTCGTGAGTACTGCAAACTACCCCTGGGGGTCTGCCTAGCTGAGAGGGGACTGCTCCGGTGAGGGTCCAAGGGATCCAGGAGCTAGCTAGCGGTAAAGGGGGTGCCGGTGTTTACCCTGAAGTTCAGAGGGGGTGCCTAGTGAGAGGACCCTGAAGTGTAGAGGGGGTGCCTAGTGAGAGGACCCTGAAGTGTAGAGGGGGTGCCTAGTGAGAGGACCCTGAAGTAAAGAGGGGGTTCCTAGTGAGAGGACCCTGAAGTAAAGAGGGGGTGACTAGTGAGAGGACCCTGAAATGTAAAGGGGATGCCAGCGGTTGGGCCCTAAAGAGCTAAAGTGTACAGCGTGCAGTGTGCAGTGTACAGTGTTGAGAGTTGCAGCAGCACAAGCAGTTACAGAGAGCTACCTCAGTCAGGAAGGACTGGAGGGAGTTGTATACAGGACTTTTGAGCTAACCAGAGTGTCAAGAGTTAGTTCGCAGTATAGTCCAGGACTTGTTGAGCTAACCAGAGTGTCAAAATTCAAGTTCAAGTACAGTTCAGCAAGTCAGCATTTTTAAAGCGCCAACAAGCGTTGGTCGGCATCCAGCCGGCGTCAAGACAGCGCTGAAAGGCATTTTTTTTCTGCAAAGTGTCCCATTTGTACCTAGTTGAGCCAGAGGAGTATCCCACTCATTCCCTTCTCCCATCCCCATTATCAAATAAACAAAACAGAACAAGCCAAAGATGCCGGAATGGTCATTGTCTCCAATCTCACACTTGGGTATTCAGTTTAAATGGGCTGAAGGTATCACCGGTAACAATGGCAGACTCACATCAGGCCCAATGCCTGGAAATCCTGCTACATGAGCATCATGGGAAATGTAGTTTAACCACTTTACCTCCGGCCACTGTGCTGCTACTGCGGCACAGTGGCTCGTTATCGTCCAGCGACGTAGACCTATGTCGCTGGACTCCTCCCCCTGTAGGCGGCGCTCGCGCGCCGCTGGAGGCGCGCTCCCACTGTTTTCATTCACAGCGGGAGTCGGGCCAGGGGAGGAGTGGCGGCGATCCCCGCTGCTCTTCCCCGATCGTCGGGAATCTAGTTTGGAGATCCGCCCGCCTGTGTAAACAGAGCGGGCAGATCTCCTAAGTGACAGGGAGTGACAGATCGGAGTGTTCAGCATAGCTGAACATCTGATCTGTCCCTGGCTCACTCAGTCACCTCCCCCCCCACACATTAGTAAGCACCAGGCATACATTAACCCCTCCCTCTCCAATAAAATTAACCCCTTCCCTGCCAGTGTCATTTTTACAGTAACAGTGCATATATATAGCACTGATTACTGCAGTAATGTCACTGGTACCCCCAAAAGTGTCAAAAATGTCAGTCAAGGGTCCGATCTGTCCGCCGCAATGTCGCAGTCCCGCAAAAAAAATCGCAGATCGCCGCCATTACTCGTTAAAAAAAAAAAACACCAAAAATGACAGAAATCTTTCCCTTAGTTAGTAAACGCAATAACTTGTGCGCAAACCAATCAAAATATGCTTATTGTGATTTTTTTTTACCAAACATAGGTAGCAGAAAACAAATTGGCCAAAAATTTTAAAAAAATTTGATTTTTACATATTTTGTGGGAGGAATTTCATATAAAAAAATGTTAAAAATATTGTTATTTTTTCAAAATAAATGCTCTTTTTTTTTTTTGTTTATAGCGCAAAAAGTAAAAATTGCACAGGTAATCAAATACCACCAAAAGAAAGCTCTATTTGTGGTAAAAAAAGGACGTAAATTTCGTTTGGGTACAGCGTCGCACGACCGTGCAATTGTCAGTTAAATTCGCACAGCGCCAAATCGCAAAAAGTGGCCTGGACGTAAGACAGCAAAATCCTCCGGTGGTAAAGTGGTTAAAAACATCTGGGGTGCCAAGGTTCGCCACCACGGCCCTAGGAGATCTAAACAGAGCTCTGAAGACATATATTTAAAGTAGTGAAACAGGATATAAAACTAGATCCAAATTGATAAAAAATGTAATATTTAATTTTTTTTTTTTGCCACAGGTTTTGACTTTCAGCACAAGCAACACCAATTAGAGAAGGTAAACTTCCGGGCACAAAAACAATATTTTTTTTTTTTTGTGCCCCTCCGCTAGTTCGACATTACTTGAAAAGGAATTGGATAGTTATTTTTTTTTTTTTGTTTACTCACCTTGTAATTGAAGATCGTAAATACTCACCTCAGAGTACTTCCTCCCTCAGCGCAGCGGCTCACCCCCTCACTTCCTGTCTCGCGATGATTCCTGGGAGCTGAACGTCATCGCTCCCAGGAATCAATGCGACGGCACCGGCCCCGCTCGTCACTTCCGGGCGACGCATTCCCCTGCTAAACAGCTTCTGGGCATGCCCAGAAGCTGTGGAGGAATGCGGCGCCGCACCGGAAGTGACGATAGGGGGCGGTGCAGGCGCATTCTGGGACAAGAAGACGCGGAAGAAGACACAGAAGAGGACCGCGCCGGCTTCAGCTGCCCACAAGAGAGATGGAAACGCTGTGGAAGAAATTTTATAAGTAAGTATTTCTTCTAAAAGGTAAGTGGGAACCGGGACAGATCAGAGGCTAGCCATTGCGGAATGTGCTAGCCCTGACTGTCCCGGGGGTATGTTTATTAAAAAATTACTTCTGTGCCCGGAACTCTGCTTTAAAGACACATTTGTAAAGGTAAAGCCTCTGAATATTATTGGACAAGTTCTGTGTGTAGTCTAAATAAAAGCTTTTTATGTACAGCATGTATAATTGCCTCTCCGGGGATTGTGAAGGGAAAGGTCAATGCATGTCTTGTGTTCTGCTGCATCTTGCTTAGTGATCTGATAAAGGATGTCTGTCACCTTACGTCAAACAAGTGAGAGCAAATATACAGCATCTGACCATTTGATACAAGAGATTGGGGACAGCTTTGTTCTGTTTCACAGGCTATTTCAGGGTTGCTTCAATTCTTTGAAGGTTCTTTTATGTTTTATCACCAGGTGTTTTCTTTACAATAATTCAGTAGGCTTCAGAATTTGATACAGGTGAACACAAGAAAGAGATGCATTTTCTTCTACATCAAACAGAACAACTGACGTGAAGACCTATGCATGGACACGAAATGGTCAGTAAGGCCCATTCACACCAATAGGCAGGCATAATGTGCATGTTGTGATGGCCTTGTGTGTTTCTTTTTTTTTTTTTTAACATTAACAAAAGCAACATAAAAAGCTTTAAACTTCATACTTAATGTCCCTTTAAATTGTTCATTTGGGCCAAGCTGGTTCAAACTGACTATTTATTGCACTAACAGGTGCACTTGCTGGGTGCACTATATTATTTGTATGTCGTCTTCCCATCCCACTCCCAGAACAAAATAGAGTTGGGCTAAGTGCTGCTCACCCATTCACAGGGAGCTTTGAATTTGATGAATGAATACAAAGATTCCTCTTATTGACTGAGACGGAGATCATGACATAATCTGCCCACCTCTCCACCTCAGCCAATAGGGCTGCACATCTTCACTGGTCTCACGATTTGATTTGATTATGATGATCATGGCAATGATTTGATTTAAATCCGTGATGCATCATGATTACTGCCAAATGCCCATGCCCAGCCCACTGCCCAATGGTTTTCAAAAATTTATCAAAAAAAAAAAAAAAAACAACCAAGCAGTCAAAAATTAAAGAATATATATTTTTTTCATCTGCTCTTAACTGCTTGCCGAACGCCTGCCGCAGTTTTACGGTGGCAGTCTGGCGCTCCCAGGCAAAGTGTCGTACATGTATGGCGCTCGCCTGGGAGGAGCTAGGGGGCGATCGCGCACCACCGGAGGCGCACTTCCGCTCGTGAGCTGGGGAGCCAGCGCGTTTGACCGGCGGCTCCGATGGCTGCCGGCCACTCGCGACCTCCTGCAGCAGTGAGAGAAGGACAGACGGCTGATGTAAACACAGCCGTCTGTCATTCTCACTGAAATAATGACAGAGGCTATGTGATCCTGCTACATAGGATCGCATGTCTCTGTGATTATTTCACAAGCCACACCCTCTGACAGTTAGAATCACGCCCCTAGGGACACACTTAACCCCTTGATCACCAGTAAAGTTAACCTCTTCCCTGCCAGTGTCATTTTTATAGTAACAGTGCATATATATAGCACTGATTAATGTAGTAATGTCACTGGTACCCCCAAAAGTGTCAGTTAGTGGACCGATCTGTCCGCCGCAATGTTTCAGTCCCACATAAAAAAAAAAAAATCGCAGATCGCCGCCATTACTAGTTTAAAAAAAAACAATAAAAATGACATAAATCATTCCCGTAGTTAGTAAACGCAATATCTTTTGTGCAAACCAATCAAAATACGCTTATTGTGATTTTTGTTACCAAAAATATTTAGCAGAAAACAAATTGGCCTAAAATGTTAAAAAATTTTAATTTTTACATTTTTTTGGGGAATTTCTTATAAAAAATGTAAAAAATATTGTTATTTTTTCAAAATTGTCCCTCTTTTTTTGTTTATAGCGCAAAAAATTAACATTGCATAGGTGATCAAATACCACCAGAAGAAAACTCTGTTTGTGGGAAAAAAGGACGTCAATTTCGTTTGGGTACAGTGTCGCACGAACGCACAATTGTCCGTTAAAGTCACGCAGTGCAAATCGCAAAATAGGGCCTGGTCTTTGAGCAGCCAAATCCTGTGGGGCTTAAGTGGTTAAAGGACACTTCCCTGGACCCTGGTTGTGGCCTGCATATATATATATATAGGAAAGTCTGAACAATGTACAGACATTATACATTATTTACATTATACAGCCCCCATTTACATAACACAGCCCCCATTGACATAACACAACCCCTCATTGACATTAGACAGCCCCCTCACTGACATAACACAGCCCCCACCATTGACATAACACAGCCCCCATTGACATAACACAGCCAATTTACATTTTATAACAGCCTACATCCCCCCCCCCCTTGCACTCCCAGGACAGCCCTGCCGGCTGCCAGTGAACAAAAACAAATTAGTGTCAGTAATTAAAAAAGTGAAAGTATCAGCCCAACTATGTGTGGAATGGCACAATAGTATACAATATAATACTCGCAGCAGCTATATCAAAATGTGTGAATCACTGCACATAGAAGGGTCATAAATGAATAGAAAGATACAGCGCTACTAACATAAATGATGTGCACAATAAACAAAAAGTGTGCAAATGTTGCAAATATGTGCTGAATGTGCTAGTACAGTCCTGATGTGAAAAGTATTAGATCAAAGGGTATAAAGATGCTAGCAAGGATGTCTAGTATAAAACATATATGAACTCACCCAATATAATATATAAGTGCGAAAAGTAGTGCAAATTGGCAAAAATAAATCACAATAAGGGTCCCTGAAACTGAGTCACTGACAATAATTTGTTTCAACTTTAGAGTGCACTGGCATCCGGCAGGGCTGTCCTTGGAGAGGCGAGGGAACCGGGATGACGTCATCCATGCATCGATGCGGCCGTTCCTCAGCATCGGATTCGAATCGTTCAAGGCTGCATTGTGATGCATCGATGCAACGATTAATTTCAACACCCCTATCAGCCAACCAGAGGAAGCTGTGTATTCATTCATAGAAGACAAAGCTTCCCATGGTCCCACTCTTTTTTGTTTTTCGGGAGTGCGACAAGTCCCATTACACTGCTGGAACACAGTGCTGTATACTGTATGTAGCTTGACACAGGTAAAACAGTGCACCCAGATACAGAGTTGAGCCCGGAAAATGCCAGGAGAGTGCAAATACCCCCCAAATGACCCCTTTTTAGAAAGTAGACAGTACAAGGTATTTAGCAAGAGGAATATCAAGTTCTTTGAAGTTGTAATTATTTTAACAATTTCTTGGACAATGATAAACAGGTAACAGATTGTGCTGCAGCATGGCCCATGTGGCGAGCATGAGGCATGATCCTGGGGGGATGTCATATGACGTCCTCCCAGGATAACAGAGCTCTCAACCGTTATTTGTCTAAAGGCCAGGCGGGAAGCAGTTAATATCACTTTAATATACTCTTCTTCTTTTCTGTACATCTGTTTAAGTTCCAGAATTTATAAAGCTTGTCTGAGCTGCCAGAAAAAAACTTACACATAGTTACACATAGTTACATAGTTAGTCAGGTTAAAAAAAGACACAAGTCCACTCGGTTCAACCAAAAAAAAAACAGTATTGAAAACCCAACCATACAATCCCATATACACAATCCTATACTATACCCGCTGTTGATCCAGATGAAGGCGAAAATAAACCCCAGCAAAGCATGACCCAATTTGCTACAGCAGGGGAAAAAATTCCTTCCTGATCCCCCAAGAGGCAATCGGATATTCCCTGGATCAACTTTACCTAAAAAAAATGTTAGTACCCATTTATATTATGTACACCTAGGAAAGAATCCATGCCATTTTTAAAGCAATCTAGTGAGCTAGCCAGAACCACCCCTGGAGGGAGTCTATTCCACATTTTCACAGCTCTTACAGTGAAGAAACCTTTCCCTATTTGGAGACTAAATATGTTTTCCTCTAGAAGTAAAGAGTGCCCCCTTGTCCTCTGTGTTGACCTTAAAGTGAACAACTCAACACCAAATTCACTTTATGGACCCCTTATGTATTTATACATGTTGATCATATCCCCCCTTAATCTCCTCTTCTCAAGAGAGAATAAATTCAGTTCCTCTAATCTTTTCTCATAGCTGAGGTGCTCCATGCCTCTTATCAGTTTGTTTGCCCTTCTCTGCACTTTCTCCAGTTCCCTGATATCATTTTTAAGAACTGGTGCCCAAAACTGAACTGCATATTCCAGATGAGGTCTTACTAATGATTTGTACAGGGGCAAAATGATATCTCTCTCTCTGGAGTCCATGCCTCTGTTATTACAAGAAAGGACTTTGCTTGCTTTGGAAACAGCAGCTTGGCATTGCATGCTTTTATTAAGCTTATGATCTACCAGAACACCCAGATCCTTCTCCGCTATGGATTCCCCCAATTCTACCCCACCTAGTATGTATGCTGCATGCATATTCTTAGCTCCCAAATGCATAACTTCACATTTATCAACATTAAACCTTATTTGCCACATAGTTGCCCAATGAAACAGTGCATTGAGGTCAGCTTGTAAGTTGGAGACATCCTGTAAAGAAGTTATTCCACTGCAAAGCTTGGTGTCATCTGCAAAGACTGAAATGCTACTTTTAATCCCAGACCCTAGATCATTTATAAAGATATTAAAAAGTAAGGGTCCCAACACTGAACCTTGGGGTACACCACTGATAACTTTAGACCATTCAGAGTAAGAATCATTAACCATTACACTCTCTGAATTCTATCTTTTAGCCAATTTTGTATCCAATTACAAACCGATCTTTCCAAGCCAGTAGACTTTACCTTACACATTAGCCGTGTGTGGGGAACTGTGTCAAAAAAAAGAAATCAGGTTTGTTTGACGACTTCTGTCTTTCATGAATCCATGCTGTCTGTTGCTTAAAATATGTTTTTCCAGCAAGAACTCATCTATGTGGTCTTTTATTACACACCACAGAGCTGAGTGAGGAGACCCCCTGACAGCAGATTGGAGGGAAGGGACATCCCCCCCCCACACACACACACACACACACACAGCACATTGGAACAGAGCTGAGAAGCCGCTCTGCTGCCATTGCAAGGAGCGGGAGGGGACGTCCGCCCCCTCTCCCGCTGCCTTCGGCGGCTTGTCCGTGTCTCCCGTCCCACCAGGAGACCCGGGCAACAATCCTGCATGGCCGACAAAGAGAAGACCCGATCAAAGCCGCATTCGGCTCTGATCGGGTCTCCATGTAAAAACCCGGAAGTGATGCAATGACATTACTTCCGTGTACTGGCGCCAGATTCAATAAAATGACAGCATTCAAAACAGCAAAACTTGCCGTTTTGAATTCTTTTAAGTGCAGAGGAGGGGTTTGGGGTTCTTTAGACCCCCTGATCCCTCCACCTGTAAAAAATAAATAAATAAATCATTTTTTTAATGTACGAAAAAATAATCAGCCATTATTGGCCGATACCGATATGCGATGACCAAAATATCGGTATCGGCAATAAAAAACAATATCGGTCGATCACTACTTTTTGTTATAGGTTGACACTGCTTTGTACTAGTTTTCCAATTGTGTTGTCACTTTCCCACATGGGAATTTATTTTAAAAATTTAAAATTATTTTTATTATTAATTTATTGAGCTTAAAAATCTTATAATACAAACAGTATAAAAGAGAAAAAGTATGACAGTAACATAATGTACAATCCAGTGCAATAGAGGTCAAGATATATAAATTTGCATACAATCATGACATATTCAGCGGGAAGTGCAACTGTATGGCAGCAGAAACAGTTCAAATATCAGAGCTCAATCACAGTGCAATGTTTCAGGAAAACTATCCTAGCAGAGGGGAAATGATCAGAACAATCAACAAAGCAAAAGGGAAGGGGAAAGGGGAAACATTTCCACTGGAGTAAACAGATTATAACTCAGTTAGCATAAGAAGACTAAATAACGCCCAACCCATCAAGAGTCTATCCATCACCAGCTGGGGAGGTGCCCGGGATGGATCATCCAACCATGGCTGCCACAGGGCATAGAACTTTTTGTGTGCCTTACGATGTTGATAAGTAACTTTTTCTCTAATCGATAAGTTATTAACTTGTTCGACCCATTGTGCAGCCGTTGGAACACTGGAGGTAATCCAATATCTAGCTATCAATTTACGAGCCACATACAGCAGTCGAAGGACCGCCGTATGAGCATGTGGTGTCAAGGCCTCTTCCTCCAACGCACCAAGCAGCACACAACCGGATCTCTAGGCAATTGAAAATTATAGACCCTGGATATAGAGTTAACAACCTCGCTCCAATATCGGAACAATTTGGTGCATCTCCAAATCATGTGAATAAGAGTGCCCTGATCTCTATTACATTTGGGACACACATCATTTTCGCTACGCCCCCATTTGAACAGCTGAACCGGGGTGCGATAAGCCCTATGAAATAGGAATAAATGAGAGATTTTCTGTGATGCGAACACCGAGACCAAGGGTATAGAGGAAAGACACAATTCCCAAGTCTCTCCATCAATAGGGCCTGAGTCCCTCTCCCAGCCAGCCCGGGCTGGAAGAGAGGCCGGGTCCTGTAAAGCAGCCAACAGAGTAAGATATATGCGAGAGATCATGCCTCGTTTATCATTAGTCTTAAAAACATCTAAGGTCAGATTATGTTCAGTCAGCCTAAGTGGAACCGTCCGTGATTGGATTGCTATGGCGTGGTGCAACTGCAGGTATCGAAAAAAGTAATGCCTGGGGAGGTAAAATTCCTGCTGGAGTTCCTGAAATGACTTCAGTATCCCCCCTCCCTATAGACCTGTACAAAGAAAGCAATGCCCCGGGTCTCCCAACCCTCAACCCCCTCCAACCGGAGCAACTCTCGGTAGTTGGAATTCCGCCACAGTGAAGTACCATGGAAGAACCCCTTTATGCGGAGCATTCTTTGCACACATTGCCACAATGTAAGGAGAAGCCTGATTGTCGGGAGTGAGGTGTTTAAATGTGTGAACCCGGCCTCTAAGTGCGTGAACGCTGTATACGGGGAGCCTGAGGAAACCAGGAGAGCACGGATGGGGTCAGAAAGGTCATGCAATTCCCAGCCGCCCAGGTGCTGAACCTGGGAGGCAAGGAAGTACACCCTAGGATTGGGGACCGCAAGTCCCCCACTGTCCTTACTCATCTGAAGCGTGGTGAGTCTAATACGAGCCACCTTCTTTTTCCAAATTAGATCGCAAAACAAGGATTCCACACGGAGGAACCACCGCCTTGGGATCCAAAGGGGAGCATTGTGTAGTACATAGAGGAGCTGGGGAGCCCAGATCATCTTAACCAGATTAATCCAGCCCGCCACCGACAGAGGAAGTTTACACCAAGCAGTACACTTGAGCCGAAATTTACAAAGTAGGGGCACTAGATTAAGTTCCAGGTATTGTCCTACATCGGGGGTCACTTGAATACCCAAGTATTTAAACTGGTCTACCACTCGTACATCTATAGCTCGCGCTGGCAGGGGGGCAACAATGGGATCCAGTGGCATAAGGACCAACTTGTCCCTTTTAATAGAGAACCCGGAGAAGGAGCCGAAAAAGTCAATAAGAGACATGACCTCATTCAGCGACTCCCCCGTGTCCCCCAGATAAAGTAAGGTGTCATCTGCATATAGAGAAATAACATCTACGTGGGGACACCGTCGGAACCCAACAATGCCCGGTGATGCCTGGATACGTGCCGCAAGCGGCTCCAAGGCCACGGCAAACAGCAGGGGTGAAAGTGGGCACCCCTGCCTAGTGCCCCGGAACAGGTTGAAGGGCTCCGACAGCTCCCCATTAATCCTTAATCTTGCTCGCGGATTGGCATATAGCAATTTAACCCAACTAATAAAGGTCTCTCCCACTCCAAAGCGCCGTAACACCGCCCAAAGATAAGGCCACTCTACACTGTCGAAGGCCTTAGCTGCATCCAGAAAGAATATCGCTCTGTTACCAGGGTTGTCGACAGTGAGCTGGAGGTTAAGGAATAAACTTCGCAATTTCAAGGCCGTAGCCCGCGTGGGGATGAATCCCGACTGGTCCCTGTGGATGAGGGTCTGTATAACCATGGACAGTCTGGAGGCCAGTATCTTGGCCAGTAATTTAATGTCCGTCATCAGTAGGAAGATGGGCCTATACAAGTCAGCCAACAATGGGTCCTTACCAGGCTTAGGAATCAGGACGATAATAGCCTTACTCGTAGAGTCGGGCAGTGACCCCTTTTGTAGTGCGTCATTAAATACTAGGATAGGTACCATACACCTCAGACGGCAAGCCATCCGCCCCCGGTGATTTACCTTTTGGGGCAGCTTTTAGGGCCATAAGGAGTTCATCCTCAGTCAAGGGAGCGTCCAGACCCTCAGCATCCAAAGCAGACAACATGGGCAACTCACATGCATCCAAAAAGTCCTCCACCACCAGTGGGGCAGCCGACACCTTGGATGAAGACAGATCCGAGTAAAACTCCTGGAGAGCCCTAGAGATCTCAGGAGTGGTACTCCACTGAACGCCCGAGGGGTCCCGTAGTTCCGCAATAAATGTGGCCGGTTGTTGTGAACGTACCAACATGGCCAGCATGTGACCCGTACTCTCCCCCTCCTCAAAATGTTTTTGTTGAAGAAAAAACCTTTTGTTTTCAGCTAGTTGTAACGCCACTGTCTTAGAGAGGGATTGAGCTGCCAACCAAGAACGCTGGGTGTCATCAGAGGGGTTATTCACGTATGCTTCCTCCATCCTCGTCACCTCAGCCATCACTGTATTCTCCCACAATTTAGTAGAGGACTTAATATTGGTAATTAAATAACTAAATTTTCCCCCGCAAGAAGGCCTTTGACGCATCCCACACCACCCCCAGTTCAGTCGTATTCAAATTAGTCTTAAAGTAGGAAGACAGTAAAGCAGGTACTGGATCTGGCTGAGGGAAGAGTGTTAACCAAAAGGGGTTCAGTCTCCAGAGGGGCCTCCCCGATCTAGTCGGGAGGGACAATCTGATCCGAAGCGGGGCATGGTCCGAGACCAGTCTCGGGCCATACTCAGCTCCCACCACAAGAGGCAATAGGGCCTCATTACCGAACCCCATATCAATAGGTGAAAGGCCCGCCTGCGCAGCTGAAAAACAGGAGTACACCCGATCACCCGGGTGGCCCAACCTCCATACATCCGTCAGTCCAAGCTCCCCCATCAACCGAGCAAAGGGACTCCCGATGCCGGTCGGCGGTGGGGTCCCGGAGCGAGGGGAAAACCTGTCCCAGTGGGGATTGCATTATAATCACTGATCACTAATAGAGGGACCGCTGGCAGGCCAGCAATCCGTTCCGCCAGTAGTCTAATCACCCCAGGAGAAAAAGGAGGCGGGACATAAACCGTAAGCAGTGCACAAGTCAACCCCCCAACATTACAAAGCAAAAGCACAAATCTACCCTCTGGATCTAAGAAACTAGAGGAGCAAGCAAATCGAACCCCCCTCCGCACCAAAACAGAGACCCCCCTGGAAAAAGTAGAAAAAGTAGAGTGATACTGATAACTATATACAGTAGGGGCCAGGCTGGGCGGAGGATCAGGGGACAGATGAGTCTCCTGCAGACATACCACATCAGCTTGCAATCGTTTTAGATTCCCAAGTACAGCAGTTCTCTTCAACAGATTATTCAGTCCACGAACATTCCACGAAACAATGCTTAAGGTGTCAGCCATAGTAGTTCTTGTGACAATGCACCAGGGCAAGGAAAGTTAACACGTAGTTGGGCAAGGAACTTCGCCACCCCGCGGGGGGACAAGGCAACACATGCGGGGCAAGGGATAGCTCAGAAAAATCCAGAGAGGCAGAGTAGTTCAAGACCCCGACACTCAGATAAGCAACACCATCCGTCATGGGGGAGGACGTCCCGGGTGAAGGCAAGGGCATAGACAATAGCTCCAGTGGAAAAAAGGGGGGTAAAAAAACAAGGAAAAAATTATGGTAAAAACTTCAATGGATATCCAAACACAGGAAGCTGGGGATCCCCGGCATGCCCACTGCCAACATGGTCAGGTGGGATTCGGCTGTCGTCGGAGTTCGTCCAACCAGGACCCATCGGGGGGAAACGGTGGGAGACGCAGCTGACTCAGCAATCTGCACAGGAACCGCATGCAACAAAACAGGTAACTTGTTGTGAGGGTAAGCCGTACATGCAGAACATCCCCCGCCTAGAATAGGGTGCCATAGGGAGCACCCGATCCCAAAACTTGTGTGAACTTCAGCAGGACAAAGTCTCAGAGCAAACGAGACATTCAAGAATCCCCTCATCTCTGAGACATTTCAGGGTGATGGGCCTGCCCCTCCACTTCCAGACATTGGGCCGCAGCTGAAGGGTTATCAAAGAACTTTACTCCATCCCTCGCCACCACCTGGAGTTTAGACGGATAAAGCATGGCATACTGTAGATTCAGCTCTCTCAGCCTCCTCTTCACCTCCCCAAACTTTGCCCTCTGCTTTTGCACCTCCGCCGAGTAGTCCGCGAAAAGGGAGACCTTAGAATTATCCACCACTAACTTTCCTTGCAGGCCCCGGGCCTTGGTCAGGATGGCGTCTCTATCCTCATAGTTAAGCAGTTTAAAAATGAAAGTGCGTGGCAGTGCTCCTGGAGGGACAGGACGCATGGGAACTCAATGCGCCCTCTCGACAGAGAACATGGGGGTGAACGAGTCTTGACCAAACATGTCTATCAACCAGTTTTCAATAAAGCAAATATGATTTTTACCTTCAGCCCTCTCTGGTATGCCAATGGCTCTAACGTTGTTGCGCCTCATTCTATTTTCAAGATCTTCTTAGCGGCCTGCTGCGCAGCCAGGAGCGCTGTATGTTTAACCTCCCGCTGTAATGGAGGCATATCACCCTCTATGGAGCTAACCCTGCCCTCCACAGCTGAAGTACGTTCTCTGAGCTTTTGCATGTCATGCCTGAGAAATGTGATTTCAGCCTTTACCCCCTTCAATTCCACAGTAAGCGCAGTAATGGAGGTGTTACATGCAGTAACTGCAGTCATTATATTTCTTAGTGTGGGTTCAGTATTAAGCACTGGAGAGGGGGGTTGGAAAGTGCAGGCAGTGTCCCAGTCTGAAAGCTGCGCAGACAGATCCCCCAGCGGGGCAGTATCATCAGTGTCCGAGTGTGAGGCAGGAGAGCTAGCAGGGGTGGCAGCCGCTACAGGTGCAGATCCTGCAGCAGGCTTGGAGAAGTATTTCGGCACCGCTTCTCTATAGGTTTCCTTCTGTGAAACACGCTTCGGCTGGGCGCCATCTTGGGCCTGCAGCTCGGGAGCCTGGCGGCCGTTCGTCTGCTGTTTAGACATGGGACAGCAGGGATGGAGGACTCACCAATGGAACCGGGTATGCAGGGGACCTCGGAGCTGCTGTGGCAGGTAAGATTTCAGCCAGATCGGGTGTCCTTCAGGATGAACTAGCAGGATGGTCGGCGGAGCGAGAGCTTCACACGTCCGGCTACATCCGCTGCTCGGCCACGCCCCCAAATCACCATGTTAACACACATTATGCAGGTATAGTCTACTGCTGTCACCATCATAAATCAGCCCTATAAAATGCCATGTAGACACTATTGGAGTGCATGCATGTAGACAGAAAGTGGCTACAGGAGATCCAAAACACTGAGATGCAACACAGGAATACATAAAATGTATTTAAGGTCAAACAGCCAAACAGCCATGTATGCCACTTTTGTAAGCACGTTATTTTTTAACTTTTTTTAATCCTCTTCATGAAATCCCATTTGACTGTTTCTTCACTATGACAACATTTTAGTTCCCCCCCCCCCCCCCGCTCCATTTTTTGTTTTTATCAGAATAACGTTTATTAGCAATTTTACCAGTACAATAAACAATGCATATTCTGAAGTATTACATTATACAATACTTTCGCAGAATACAAAGTAGAATAATGTTTTTTGTGCAAATTCAAAGCAGGTTTATAAAACCAAATGAACCTGAGATGTCATTAGTCATTATATCTCACAGTGTATGCATCTCTAGGTATGGTTTAAGAAGACATTTTCATCATATCTCTTCCACAGTACTTTGAATTAAACTCACTCCAAGGGGACACACAGAGTGGTTGAGTTCCCACTTTAATTTAATAGTCTATCAAGAATTAGGTCCAATGGAGCCAAGCCAGGGGTAGCTAGCCAGCATCCTCAGATCTTAGTAAACCGGGTTGGGCTGCCTCTATGCTGATATATCAAGTACTCATACCTCAAAGTTAAATCCCATGTTGGCTAACCGCATTTCTAAAGTTGGAGAGGTTTGAGAGATCCAATGTTGTAAGATCAGCTTTCCAGCTTGGAACAGTGCTCTGGACACCGCCTCTCTGACATATATGTCCATTATAACCTCATTCAGTATATCCAGTAAGCAAGGTTTAGGGTCAAGAGAGATGGTGACTTGAAAAGTAGTGTTAACCACTTAAGCCCCGGAGGATTTGGCTGCTAAAAGACCAGGGTTTTTTTTGCGATTTTTTACTGCGTGACTTTAACGGACAATTGCGCGGTCGTGCGACGCTGTACCTAAACGAATTTGACGTCCTTTTTTTCCCACAAACAGAGCTTTCTTTTGGTGGTATTTGATCACCTGTGCGATTTTTTGATCATGCGCTATAAACAAAAAAAGAGCGTCAATTTTGCAAAAATAACAATATTTTTCACATTTTTTTATATGAAATTCCCCCAAAAAAATGTAAAAATCAAAATTTTTTAACATTTTCAGCCAATTTGTTTTATGCTACATATGTTTGGTAAAAAAAAATCGCAAAAAGCGTATTTTGATTGGTTTGCGCAAAAGTTATCGTGTTTACTAACAAAGGGAAAGATTTTTGTCATTTTTGGTGTTTTTTTTTTAACGCGTAATGGCGGCGATCTGCGATTTTTTTCGGTACTGCGACATTGCGGACAGATCGGACCCTTGACTGACATTTTTGACACTTTTGGGGTTACCAGTGACATTACTGCAGTAATCAGTGCTATACATATGCACTGTTACTGCAAAAATGACACTGGCAGGGAAGGGGTTAACTTTATTGGACAGGGAGGGGTTAAGTGTGTCCTAGGGGCGTGATTCTAACTGTATAGTGACATTGCTATTGGTGTAAAAACAAAGCTCAATGGTCCTACATAGTAGAACCGTCTGATCTTCATTTTTACACCAGGGAGAATGACGGGCGGCTTGTTTACATAAGCCGCTCAACCTTTCTCCCTTCACCGGAGCGATCGTAGTGTGGCCGGCGGACATCGGGTCCGCCGGTCACACGCACTGACTTCTCAGTGAACGAGCCGCGGCGGGCGCACGCCTCGGTGGGCGCGCGCCCGCCCGCAATTGGCTCGCAAGTCAGTGACAGGCGAGTGACGTATCCATACGTCACTCTGCCTGGCCGGGGCTGACCGCCGCAGTATATAGTCGTGCGGCGGTCGGCAACCGGTTAATGGTGATTACTATGCCAGTCCAAAAGCAGTGCAACTTTGGGCACCGCCAAAGGAGATATATCAAGCACTCATACCTCAAAGTTAAATCCCATGTTGGCTAACCACATTTCTAAAGTTGGAGAGGTTTGAGAGATCCAATGTTGTAAGATCAGCTTTCCAGCTTGGAACAGTGCTCTGGACACCGCCTCTCTGACATATATGTCCATTATAACCTCATTCAGTATATCCAGTAAGCAAGGTATAGGGTCAAGAGAGATGGTGACTTGAAAAGTAGTGTTAATGGTGATTACTATTCCAGTCAAAAAGCAGTGCAACTTTGGGCACCGCCAAAGGAGATGTATCAGGTCCCCCTTAGCTCTCTTGCATCTCATACACAATGGGTCTGGGCAGAGTCCAAGAGTAAACAGTGCCTCCGACCACTGATCCCCATCTATATCATCCACATCCACATCCACGCCTGCTCTAAGGATGCTTGTGCTTGAATGGCATGCTGCAATTGAAGGTAGGGGAAGTACATTTTGTTTGACAATCCATCTCTGGCTTGCATCTGGGCAAATGGGAGCAACCTGCCATTGCCTAAAATGTGATGGAGGATTAGTAACACCATATGTTAGCCCCACTGCAGATGTTTTGCCCCTTTTTATTTCACCATTTCATATACATGGATTTTTATGACAAGTTTACATGGTATGTATGTTGCTATGATTATGATACATTTAAAGAATAAGTTCATCTTTGTGAGAAAAAAAAAAATAAAGGCACATCTTTTTGCAGGTAAAAAATATTAAATATTTATTTTACTAGGAGCCTGCAAAGCGTTGCACCTGCGATCAGCAGATCACGGGTGCAATCTGTAGCTCCTGCAGAATGTCAGCATATCTGTCTGCTTGTACCTCGTATGGGCAGGCATTTACACAATGACAGGAAGCAACAATGAACTACATAGTGCATAACGACGCACTGGTAGTTTATTAACCACTTAAGCCCCGGAAGATTTTACCCCCATTCCGACCAGGGGGTATTTTGCGATTCGGCACTGCGTGACTTTAACGGACAATTGCGCGGTTGTGCGACGCTGTACCTAAACGAATTTGGCGTCCTTTTTTTCCCACAAACAGAGCTTTCTTTTGGTGGTATTTGATCACCTGGGCGATTTTTTGATCACGCGCTATAAACAAAAAAAGAGCGTCAATTTTGCAAAAATAGCAATATTTTTCACATTTTTTTTATATGAAATTCCCCAAAAAAAAATTTAAAAATCAAAATTTTTTTACTTTTTATGCTACCTATGTTTGGTAAAAAAAAATCGCAAAAAGCGTATTTTGATTGGTTTGCGCAAAAGTTATCGCGTATACTAACAAAGGGAAAGATTTCTGTCATTTTTGTTGTTTTTTTTTTTAACGTGTAATGGCGGCGATCTGCGATTTTTTTTGCGGTACTGCAACATTGGGGTGGACAGATCGGACCCTTGACTGACATTTTTGACACTTTTGGGGTTACCAGTGACATTTCTACAGTAATCAGTGCTATATATATGCACTGTTACTGTAAAAATACACTGGTAGTGAAGGGGTTAACTTTATTTGGGAGGGAGGGGCTGTGTGTATCCCTAGGGGCGTGCTTTCTACTGTGATTGGCTGGGGCTTGAGCTGTATGGACACTGATCAACGGATCTACATACTAGATCCGAGTGATCAGTATCCTAACAGCAAGGAGAATGACAGGTGGCTTGTTTACACAAGCTGCCTGACATTCTCCCTCTCCCCCGCCGATCGCCGAGTGACCGGCGGACATCGGGTCCGCCGGTCACACGCGCGGGGGGGTCCGTGACCACGCGGGAGCGGGAGCGCGCCTCCGGGGGCGCGCGCTCGCTCCCTAGACCCTCACAGGCTAGTGACGTAGCCCTACGTCACTTTGCCTGTGAGGGGCTGACTGCCGACGTAGATCGGCGTTAGGCAGTCGGCAAGTGGTTAAGAACTACAATCTGTTAACCTCAAAATGTGCCAGTACTTGTAGTTCTCTCATTCACAAAACTGTGACAATTACTGACTGTTTTTTTAAATTGTGACATCGGGTGTAGGAAGAAGATTCCTAGTCTGCTGTCACAATGGGGGATCAAGGGTGTGCTGGGGCTGCTGCAACAGCAACACGTTATATGTTACACCCTTAATACGGATGTAGTATGTAGCATGTTACAAAAGATGAACTTATCCTTTAACTACTTGTATTGCAGCCTATCCCTCTTCTTCTGTGTTGGCAAGCTTTGTTTCCGGTTTAATAGGTTCAACATCTAAATTAATGTAGATAAACTGCAATAACAGCTGAGATTTAAAAAATGTTCCCATTGTGTAGACCCATGAGCACCTTCACTGCTGAAACTGTAGGTGTAGGGTCAATGATGGCAGCTGTGAAGAGATGTTATTTCCAGGAAGAGTCATAGATTTTAAAATTTGAACTGTGAAAGTGTTTCTGGAAATATCCCTGGTTTTCACTTTGGCTAGCTGCCTAATTATCCTTTATTGCATGTTGCTTAAAATTACAATCATCTTTTCTTCTATAGAACATTCAGGCCATTATGTATTGAATGCCAGCATTATAAATGCAATAATATTACACAGACACAGTTTTGCAGGAAATATCATGTGTAGTCTTCTGAGATAGAATTATTAAAATGGCTAAAATGTCCTGAAAATATCTGAAAATTATGCTAGGAAATTCATATAAATTGTTGATGATTATGTGAATAGGATGTGTGCTATTGGAACTTGAGGACATAAAGAACATTATAATCCCCAGCTAATTTACACTTTAAAACATTTTAATTAATTAAGAGTGCTTAGTCTTTAACTGAACAATACCTTTTTTCTCCAAAAATAATAAAATCTACTTAATGGTCCTTTAATCTATTTTCATGGAATTGTTTCTTATGGTGCTTTTCTGCCTCCTTGTAACCACTTCCGTAAGTTCCTGAGTTGCAGTCATGTGCACTGATCTATGCACAATACAAATCCCATAGTCCATGATCCATATTATCTACTCCATCTTGGGAGTGAGCAAGAGAGGGTGACTACATTCCTACATGGAGTGGGGCCATAGGAAATAAATCTAGCCACCCTCTAACAGGAAGTGGAATCACAACACCAAAAAAAAAAAGAGATACAGTTTGCTGTAACTGCTTATAAAGTATTAGCTGGAGTTTGGCTTCAATTTTTTAGTGTATTTAAATATGCTCATACATCTAACACTCCTCTCCCCCCATACTAACAATGCTGCTGTCCAAAGGTTCTCCCCTGTGATCCTTCATCCAGAGTGGGGGGCACTCTAATACAGGAGGTTTGTTACTGGCCAAAACACTAGGTGAAAACAGAAGGGGGGGGGCTAAAAAATGAAAACTAAAGCAGCCATCACATTTAACCACTTCCATACCGGGCCAATTCTGGCACTCTGATCCTACATGTAAAAATCACCATTTATTTGCTAGAAGATTACTCAGAACCCCTTTTTAGCAGAGACCCTAGGGAATAAAATGGCAGCCGTTGCAACTTTTTATATCATACGGTATTTGTGCAGACATTTTTCAAATGCTTTTTTTTTTCATGAATTAAAAAAAAAAATAAACACAGTCCAATTTTTTTGTATAATGTGAAAGATGATGTTACACTAAGTAAATAGATATGTAACACATCATGCTTTAAAACTGCGAACACTCGTGGAATGGCGCCAAACTTTGGTATTAACTCCATAGGCAACGCTTTAAAAAAGTTAACAGGCTACCTGTTTAGAGATACACAGGAGGTCTTGGGCTAGGAATAATGCTCTTGCTCTAACATTCACGGGGATACCTCACATATGTGGATTGAACACCATTTGCATATGTGGTTGCGACATGCAAATGTGTTCACTTCTGCGTGCGAGCACGCGGGGACGGGGGCACTTCATTTATTTATTTTTTTACACTTTCCCTTTAAATTTTTTTTTTAAATCACTTTTATTCCTATTACAACTAATGTAAACATCCCTTGTCTTTGAAAACGCCCAGTAGGTGGGTGAAACGCGTTGACGCACTTCCGGTACGGCTCTGACGCATTGTCACTTCCGGCTTTACTTCCTGGATCGGCAGTGGAACGCACGCTACCAGTGGCATCCCCCACCATCTGTTTTCCACACACTGCGATTTATTCAACCTTTGATTGTGAGTATGGAACAAAAAATAACCCCTGAGGATTGGGACTTTCAACGGCAAGAATCAGGACTTGAGTATGAAAATATATAAATTTATATATAATGGGAGGGTGCAATATATGTCAATACATCTGCACAGACCCCAATATACTTCTCCCCAATGGGTCCCCATATAGACCCCTACATTTCTCTAATTGTCAAACGATAGGAGTTGTCTATCTCCTCCTCTGCTGCTGTGGGTGCTTCTATGTCGGGAAAACGAAAAATGAATTCCATAAACGAGCTCAACGACATATTACATGTATGCGCCAACGCAATCCTGATCTCCCTCTTGGGAGACACGTTCTGACCACACACAGTGGCATTTTCCCACGTTGCCTTTTTGTCATCCTTGACCGGGTGCACCCCAGTAGCAGAGGAGGGGATTGGGACAAGACCCTTTTACAGAGGGAATCTAGATGGATTCATAATCTTAGGGCTACCATCCCCCCAGGACTCAATGAAAGCATTAGCTTCAAGCCCTTCCTTGAGGGTTTCTCATCAGGAGGATGGGATCCATAATATAGTTATGGTTTAACAATGACACTATGGGGTAATGTCCTTCAATGCAATACTTGTTTCATTTCAAAATCACCAAATATATCTATATACCCATTATATATTGGACATGATCTTTTCCTTCCCTCTCTTGAGGACATGATTCAATGATAACACCACGGGGTAATGTCCTCAAATGCAATTGCTGTTTTATTTCAAAATCACTAAATATATCTATATACCCACAATATATGGGACATGATCTCTTCCTTCCCTCTCTTCCATATATATAGAACTAAAAATTTCTCCACATTATATAGATCCATTTCTATATAGATCGTGCCTGACAATAAAACATAGATCGATTCCGTTAATGGATGCATTCAGTCTGCACGTCCTTATTATATTCCAGTCCCAATATTTGTGAACTCCATTGTTGACATACATGCTTTCCTTTAGCCCTTCGGGATTAGCTGCCCCCTTTTTCTTACCATTATTATTCTTTATCCTATATCACATATCACAGCATATAAGTACCACTGTGTAGCTACCTAATACACCCTGTTTGCGGTGGTCTTTGCTCTTGTTTTAATTGAATGCTACTTTAAAATATCTAATATCAATTTATATCCTATGTTCTGTATTTGCCTCCTTGTGTAAACACAGAGTTTGCCTTGTTTTTATGTCTTCATTTTTGGTCCTGTCCCCTCAGCCGCAGCTCTATGTTAGTGACAGTGATGCTCACCGGACAGATCCTCCCCCCGGCGCACACAGGGGCGTTCTTTCGCCCCATCACCGGTCACCTGATCCCGCCGTGGGCGGAGATTCAGACCCGGATATTGTGCGTCGGCGTGCCCGGAACGCACGCCGCGGCCAACCATGTGTGGGCGGCGTCTGTGCGTTCCGGACACGGGGGACCTCCATTGGTCCACACACGCCTTGGGAGGAGTATCAGACGCAGACTCCGGCGCATGCGCCGGCGTACTTAATGGCGGACCGCGCTCTATTCAGAGCGCGCCGCCATTACTCACACATACAGACCCACACAGGTAAGT
The DNA here is from genome assembly GCF_965119305.1 of Pelophylax lessonae. NCBI lineage: Eukaryota > Metazoa > Chordata > Amphibia > Anura > Ranidae > Pelophylax > Pelophylax lessonae. Next base: position 186,683,268 of record NC_138769.1, read on the forward strand.
TTTTCTCTTTTTGAACATCTTGAACTACTCTTATGATACCTGCACTCGCCATAGAACTCTTGCTAATATTTATCTTGGCACCTGGGCACCTTCTGAGACGTTCATTAGTACCAGCTTCCCCTCGCTTGGTGATTCTTATCCCTGGATATATACTGCTTCTACATCCCTCCCCACCACCCAGTTTTCCTTCTCTTTTTCTTCCTGTTTCCTTATGAACTGTAGGACTCACGTTGGGAAAGGAGGCCTTTTCTACTCTTACCTTTACTTTTTACCTACTTATCCTCCGATACTCCATAAAATTTCATGTTTGACATACTTTATGTCAACAGGGATGCAGTGCTGGATACGTCCCAGCACTATAAATCCATCGGGGGACATGTTTATTCTACTACTAATTTACAGGTATTCATTACCAACAATATCTCTCCTTATTTCCCCTTTTAATTTTCACTATGGACATACTCCATTTAATTTTCCCTCTACTTTTTCTCTTCACAACCATCCAGATGACCCGTGTGTTTTTGACCTCACTCTGGAGATCCTCGTGGGATTTTCTGTTCGTGGAGCTCTCTTCTCACTGTCATTTGCCAAACTACTGCGTATTTGGCTTATAATCATTTAAATCTCCTTTGGAAGCCCATACAATATTAACAAATTGCTCTGAGCCTATCTTGCATAGACCCAGTCCAACTAGCGCATACTCCTTGCGGCTATAGACAATCGAAGGCCTTTTTCTCATCCACCAAGGCCCATCCCTTTGGTCTCACGTCCTGGATTCCACAGAGGTCTTACATATCTGGTATGTAATCATAGAGGCATTTTTGCCCCCCTTTTTACATCTAAATACGACAAACACTGTGTATAATGAACTATGTGACATATTGTTTCTAACATTGTTCAATACATGTTAAATCTAATTCTATATTTACCATCTGTATCATACTCATTGTTACCTTTTATGCTCCTAGTCTGAGCTCTGGTGTTTTCTGGACTATCGAGAAAGGCAATTGGACCGAAACGCGTCTAGTCCAATCCAGACACCTCAGACCCTCTTGGTTCCAAGACGTATCTATGACCTTGTTTTTATCATATACTTTATGTGTGATTATGTATGTTCTATCTTTGCAATACGTGTAATAAAATTTATATATTTTCATACTCAAGTCCTGATTCTTGCCGTTGAAAGTCCCAATCCTCAGGGGTTATTTTTTGTTCCATATTCAATAGGGATGTTGGCAAGATTCCAGGTTTAAAACACAGAATCCGAATTTATCTTTTTTGATTGTGAGTATGTTTTTATCCTTTTGGGGCAATACATTTCTATAAGAATACTACACTATATGCGGTCCTTTTGTCTTTTTGCTTGGGGTCCACGGAGGAGACTTGGACCAGTTCCACCTAAGGAGACACTAGCAGTCTTGTGATATCCTCAGAAGAAGACTGGGTGCAACATCTTTATTGATATTTCAAGTGATTTATATCTTCTGTTGCGGTGAGTAGGGAACCAAGAGGGGTCACCTGGCACCTTGAGCACCTTGAATAGATTACCTGCACTGGAGCACTTCTTTGGATTTTAATCACTTTTTAAAAGGACTTATCATTCATTTATTTATTTATTATGCTATTTATGCCAACTTGTTCACTATATTTATATTCATTTTTATTGTTTGTCATTTTCTATATGCTAGTTTTAAATTTGACCATCCTACTTTTATTTAAGCTTTTACTTAGAGATACAGCAGCTGCATCAATTTAATTTATTCATATGTATTCAAATTTATTTTATTGGCACCATTTTTTATTCACTTTTATTTACTTTACACCATAAGCGCGGGTTTTAATTTATAATTTACACATCCCTTGTAATAGGAATAGTGCATGACAGGTCCTCTTTATGGAGAGATCTGTGGTCAATAATATATGTATACGTATATACATATATACACACACACACATATATATATATATATATATGTGTATGTGTATATATATATATATATATATATATATACTTTTTAATAGGTATTTATTATATTATAATTTATGATTTTGTGTTTCAAACTTTATTATACCAGAGATGTTATAAAGAAGAATGCACAGTAAAAAAAAAATCATATGTAAACAGATTGCCCTTCTTTCCCCCCTAGTCTCAGCACTTGGCAGCAGAGAGGAGAACGGAACTCCTCCTACAGATCCTGTGCCTCTCTGTACAACTGCAGCGTCCTCTCATATCTGCCTCCCTTGGTCTTAGCATTCAGAACATACAGTATCTCACAAAAGTGAGTACACCCCTAACATTTTTGTAAATATTTCATTATACCTTTTCATGTGACAACACTGAAGAAATGACACTATGCTACAATGTAAAGTAGTGATTGTACAGCTTGTATAACAGTGTAAATGTTATGTCCCCTCAAAATAACTCAGCACACAGCCATTAATGTCTAAACCACTGGCAACAAAAGTGAGTACACCCCTAAGTGAAAATGTCCAAATTGAGCCCAATTAGCCACTTTCCCTTCCCAGTGTCATATGACTCGTTAGTGTTACAAGGTCTCAGGTGTGAATGGGGAGCAGGTGTGTTAAATTTGGTGTTATTGCGCTCTCACTCTCTCATACTGGTCACAGGAAGTTCAACATGGCACCTCATGGCAAAAAACTCTCTGAGGATGTGAAAAAAAGAATTGCTGCTCTACATAAAGATGGCCTAGGCTATAAGAAGATTGCCAAGACCCTGAAACGGAGCTGCAGCACGGTTGCCAAGACCATACAGCGGTTTACCAGGACAGGTACCACTTAGAACAGGCCTCACCATGGTCGACCAAAGAAGCTGAGTGCATGTGCTCAGCGTCATATCCAAAGGTTGTCTTTGGGAAATAGATGTATGAATGCTGCCAGCATTGCTGCAGAGGTTGAAGGGGTGGGGGGTCAGACTGTCAGTGCTCAGGCCATACGCCGCACACTGCATCAAATTGGTCTGCATGGCTGTCGTCCCAGAAGGAAGCCTCTTCTAAAGATGATGCACAAGAAAGCCTGCAAACAGTTTGCTGAAGACAAGCAGACTAAGGACATGGATTACTGGAACCATGTCCTGTGGTCTGATGAGACCATTAAGTAGTGTTATTCATATGGTTATTCCATCTGGGTCAGCTTACCCTGGATCCAGCCGGGAGCCCTACATATGGGAGAGCCACTACAGTTTCACATAGACGCGCTTGTTCTCTGAACACAACATGAGCCTTTAGTGTTACTTTATCTTTTATTTCTAAACAATAAACGGTGTTTCACTAGGAGCCGGTGCGCTCTGTCTTTTTTATTTTTTTGTTATAGCAGATTATTAAACAGCAGAGTATTTGTTATAAGAAAAAAAAAACTGAATGAAACACAATTTCTAGAAATATGCCTTCACAACCATTTGATAAAGATGTTCAATACCTGAAATGAAAAATCCTATATTTGCATATATAAAGTAAATGACATATATGTTATGAAATCCACATAAACCACTGTACTGATGATTTCATATAAAGGTATCACAGCCTGGAAACAGTCCAGTTTTTTCATTACTGGCACTATGCTATCTTTGGTGCATAAGGCATGCTGTCAACACTATAAATCATAAGGACATTTTAATACAGAGAAAATGGCTTTGTCCTATGCCGTCAGAACAAGGATACACTGCTGAGAGCAAGTGTGAAAAGGATTAGCATGAACGCCATGACAAAACCATAAGGAATAATGAAAGCTGACAAGAATTGACTGTTAGCACAGGCCAGCTCACGGATCCTCGTATATACCACCAAGCTCTGCTTATTTGCTAATGCATACTGCTTTACATAATGAGCACTATCAGTGTGATCTTCTGTTTGAAATCCACAAGCTGCTTACTCATCTGTCAGCTGAGGTAAATTATTACACTGTGATACCACAGTTTACTGCTATAAAGGGCACCTAAAATACAGCATATAGATGCATACCACGTATAGTTTTGTATGCATCGAAATGCAACACAATAGGAAACATTGGGGCTATACCCACAACTGCGTCTACAAACAAAAATGTGTGGATTGTATAGAGGCATACAAAAAAGTAGGAAACAGCTGTGTTCAAAGCCGTACATACCTGAATATTTTATATTTGTAAATGCGTACGCAAGTTAAGTCATTAGAAAGAATGTATGCATTTAAAATCTGTATGTGTCCAAAGACATCTAAATGTGCCTAAATGCAAGTACTTTAGGTGTGTATTTTACACCGGATCTTCTACCAGATCTGGCAGCAAAAAACTGCAAAAATATGCATATGCTTATGTGAATGAAGCCATACTGTACAACGAGTAGTTACATGCATGTCAATATAACAAAGGCAAAGTGACAGTGCCTCCTCATAATGCTCCAGTTTTTAAGCTCTGTTAGATGGAATGGGGGAGCAATTTGCCTACACCAGGGATCCTCACACTACAGTCCTCCAGCTGTTGCAGAACTACACATCCCATGAGGCATTGTAAAACTCTGACATTCACAGACATGACTAGGCATGATGGGAATTGGAGTTCCCGAACAACTGGAGGGCCATAGTTTGAAGACCCCTGGCCTACACCATATGACACTGCTCAGGCCTGAGTGGCCAATCACTAGGCCTAAACACCATCATGTGGATGGGCAATTATTTCATTCACCTGGGTAAGCTCCAAACACCGTCTGACACTGGAGCTTTCCCAGGGTGGACTCCCACAGCAAGATGGTCACTTTTCTGTGAATAGGAAAAATTATATCATCCCTTTCACACCTTCCTGCCTGGCCTGTGGTTTTACCATTATGACTGGATGTCATATGACGTCCTTCGCATCACGTTGCTCGTGCGTACACAGCGTGGCGATCAGTGTTGAGATGTGTCCCTCAGCATATTACTGATTAGGGTAAAGAGCCAATGACTTAGGCTCTTTACCATGTGATCAGCTGTGTCCAATCACAGCTAATCACATGTAAACAAATGCCGGTTATCAGCATTTCCTTTCCTCAGTGCTGTCAGTGTCTGAGGAACAGAGATGTATAGTAACTAAGTAGAACTACTTCACTACTGTACTTAAGTACCGAAAGGTGGTATCTGTACTTTCCTAGAGTAGAATTCTTTCTCCTACTTCCACTTTTACTTCACTACATTTTTTCAATGATTTCAATACTTCTACTTCAATATTTTTTTTTTGTGCTGCATAGTTACTCGTTACTATTATAAAAATTACCACTGCCAGAACAGTAGATGGCAGGTTTCATGAAGCTCAAAACATGTGTATTATCAGCGCATACGAAAATAAAAGCTACTGTATGTATAAATAAAAGCTACATAAAAAACAATATGATGTTCAAACTTTTGACTTCTTTCTTTAATAACTACATAACACAGTACTTGTACTTTTACTTTCAGTACTTGAGTAGCAATTTTTTTTTTTCAAAACTACTGGTACTTTTACTTTCAGTACTTGAGTAGCAACATTTTTTTTAAAAAAACTACTTGCAATACTTAAGTACAAAAAATGTTGAATACTTTAGTACTTCTACTCAAGTCACTTTTTGATCAAGCACTTGTACTTTTACTCAAGTATGGGTTTCGAGTACTTTATACAACTCTGCTGAGAAAAGGAAAGCCAATACCAGTGCTCTGATTATCAGTGCAGCCCCATCAGTGCAGCATACTTAGTGTCCATCTATACAACATATCAGTGCAACATATCAGTGTCCATCTGTACAACATATCAGTGTCCATCAGTACAGCATATCAGTGCCCCCTTATCAGTACCCATCAGTACAGCTTATCAGTGGCCATCAGTGCCGCCTTATCAGTACCCATCAGTGCAGCTTATCAGTGCTGCCTCATCAATGCCCATCCATGCTCCCTTTAAGTACCCATTAGTGCAGCTTCATCAGCACTCATCAGTGAAGAAGAAAAACTACTTATCTGCAAAATTGTTTAACAGAAACAAAGAAAAAGTTGTTTTATTTTTATTTATTTTTTTTAATGTTTGGTCTTTTTCCGTTTGTTTAGCAAAAATACAAAACCCAGGGATGATTAAAAACCACCAAAAGAAAGCTCTATCTGTCTCAAAAAAATCATAAAAATCTCATATGGGGACACTGTGGCATGACCGCATAATTGACATTTAAAGTGCGACAGAATTGAAAGCTGAAAATTGGCTTTAGCAGGAAGAGGGTAAAAGTGCCTGAGATTGAAGTGATTAAAGAAATGTCTGTGAGAATGGCTATATTTGTGAAGATGTCTCATTTACAGCAGTGTCTAATAAGACTTCTGCAAATTGTTATTTTTTTTCCTCAATTTGGCCATCGGGTGAATGGAATACATGTACAAATGTTGCTGACATTGCTTGCTAATATATGCCCATATATGTCCACTTTAACACAAGGGTAACACAAATTTTATGCCTGTGATCCTGTCTGACACGAATGCTATGGATAGTTAATTAATGTAATAGATAAAAATCTTTAGATTGGTGAGAAATGTTATTGTAATTTTAAGGCCTCATGTACACTGTAGCCTTTCGGCCTTTTTTTTTCCTGCCTCTAAACGCCCCTGCATGTTAGCCTATGTCTCCATGCACATATAGGTGTTGAGAGTTTAGAAGCAGGGGTGTTTAAAGCAGAAAAAAAACACTGCCAACACGTCTAGAAATAGCAGTTTTGGCAGAAAAAAAAAAACTCTTGACGCATGTAATTGCTTCAAAACTCGCCCTTGAGCGTTAATTCATTTCAATGGCCAGAATAAGCCATTATTTTGGCCAATTAAACTTATTAACAGCCAAGCGATTGGTTGGCCTTAATGCATTACACGCATTTACAAGTGTTTTTTCTGCCAAAATGCTGCTACCTAGAGGAAAAGAGAGAATGCGTTTTTTTTTTTTTTTTTTCCCCTTGCATGTGATTGGGTATTCTTTGTAAAGTTAAGCTTTACCTCCTTTACTAAGCTCTGGAGCAACTGCACTTGCAGAGTACACAGGGGATGATTTACTAAAGACAAATAAACTGAAAACTTTGCAAAGTGCAGATGCACTTAAGAACAAGTTGCTCCAGAGCTTAGTAAATGAGATAAAGCTTCACTTTGCAAAAAGTAGCCAATCACGTGCAAGGAAAATAAAAGAATAAATAAATACATTTTTGATTGCACATGATTGGATGATGGAAGTCAGCAGAGCTTTTGTTCATTTGCTAAGCTCTGGAGCATGTATTGTGTGTTTGTCTTTAGTAAATCAACCCCACAGTCTTTTTGCCTTTAGTAAATCAACCCATTGTTGTCCTCTGGCCTTCAAAGTATATTTAAAGCAAATACCATTTTTTTTTTTTTTTTGCAGTAGTGAAAAATTTTGGGAATTTTTTTTTTCTGCTGTGTCCTACTGGATAGGATTTTCTATCAATCAACTCCTGTGGTGATTTCCCTGATGCCTTATTGAAATGTTACCAAGGGCTATCTATTCAGGACCATCAAACTTAGCATTGCTGCAGTACTAAAATTATTTGTAAAGAGGCACTGGACTGTCTACAGTGGTTAATGGCAATTGAATGTCACAGCATTTTAATTTTGTCTTCATAGCAATATATCAGCAGTGTTAATTTTGTCGACTAAAACGTTTTCGTCGACTAAATTAACACAATTTTAGTCGACTAAAATATGACTAAAATTAAAACAATTCAGATGACTAAAATATGACTAAAACTAAAATGGCATTTTAGTCTTAAGACTAAAATACGACTAAAACTAAAATGGCATTTTAGTCAAAAAACTATAACTAAAACTAAATAAAAAATTGACATCATCAAAATTAACACTCCTCTGCTGGCCATTTCAATATCGGCAACACAATTCCATCAAGAGCATGTAATAATAGCACATTAAAGTTTAAACATGTATTGCACCACTGCATACGTATAAGTAAGGAGCATCTACTAAGCTGCTGAAAACTAAACAATTAAGAAAAAGGCTTTTCTTATATTTTTCCCTAATATGTAATGTTGGTAATATATTCAGGTAATATGTGCAATGACATTACAGCCAATGGAGTTTACAGCAGTGTTAATATCTTCAACGAAAACGTTTTCGTCACCGCTTTCGTCACCGGCATTTTTCAACTGGCGAAAACGAGACGCAAAGTATAGCACATTTTCGTCAAATGACGACAACTATGACGAAAATCAAATCCGTTTTCATTAACGAACGAAAACTAAACGAGAATGTGAGGCAGGGACGTTTACCCAACTTCAGGTTTTCACTGAGCTCCGCCTGTGTGGCATCTGGCGTGGCGTGCCCCGTGACGTCCGACGTGAGGAGTGGACTACTACAAGAGAGTCAACTCGAGACCAGTCACCTGACCTCACCAGAGCACTGCAGCTGCAGCACTACAGCCAGACGCGCCAGGCCCGACTCATCACACGGCACTGGCACCCGGCCACCACCACATCCAGAGCAGAGCACCCACTGTGAGTTAACAGCCAAGCCAGCTATTACTGCCTCCCTGAGTCCCCTCAGACCACTCACCAGTCACCACTGGCATCCGATTCCGCCATCCATCCAGGACTGTGTGCGTGCATATAGGCCGCTGAGGCCCGCCCGGCCCATCCTGTTCAACAACTTCAGTTCAGAGTCAGACCAGAGACCACCCTTAAACCTGAGACCCCCATCCAGCACTCTGAGCAGCACTGTGTGCACTCACTGCACTAACTGCAGGCAGCAGCATTACAGGCCTCCTCTCTGACCTGACCATGACCATTTAGATGATTAAAATGAGTTTTAGTCAACTAAAATGTAGGACGTTTTAGTTGACTAAAATGTAAGATGTTTTAGTCGACTAAAATGTACTGGAGTTTTAGTCGACTAAATACGACTAATACTAAAACAACAATTCTGAGATTAAAGTGGAACTTTAGTAAGAAAATTAAGTCCTGCTAGATCCCTTTAGGCTGGCCTCTTTTGTAGGTATAGCTACGTAAAACATTAAAAATAAGTGTCTATACTGTTTAAAGTTCAGTAACACACTGTCTCACCCTGCTCTGCACATGCTTAGTTGCTCTTCATTGTTGCTCTTTGGCATTGTGCTGAAAATCAGAGTCACTAGAGGCCGATCTGTTGACAGCTAGGGATGATCGAACGGTTCGGGTCAACCATCGGTTCGACCCGAACATTGGCTTTTCGAGGTTTGGCCGAATTTAGAACTTTTTGCCCAAAAAGTTCGGAATTCGGCAACCAGAACCGACCAAAATGCAATGGTTCAGGAAATGGGCTTTAAAAGCCTGTGATTGGACCAGAACCATCAGTAAAAGCCAATTGAGGGGGCAGGAGAATGCTAGGAATGTGATTGGAGTGACTAGGGGGTCCATAGTCCAATCATTAGTGAATATGCCCCCCAGTATATAAGATAGCCCCCGCAAAATTCCTAGCATTCTTATACAGGGACATGGAAGAGAGTGGAATGCTGTTCTGTTACTTCTGTTACAATGTCTTACAAAGTGTCATTTAGCAATTTTTAGTGTGAGGAAAGGGATATCTAGTGTAGTTAGGGTGCTATTTTCCACTTTAGTTAGCTTTAATTTATTCAGTTTCTGTAGGGAAAGTGTTAAGTGTAAGGGGACCGTAGTGTAGTGTAGGGTTAACTGACTCTGACTGCTATGGAAGGGTGACAAAACCCTTCCATATCAGGGTGACCGCTATAGAGAAAAGATCGTTTCTCTTGTGTCACTTCAGAGCAGGGATATGGCTCCGCTCCCGTCAGCATTCTTTATGCTGCAGGGGTTGCTAGTGCTTTTTTGAGGACATGTTTGGAGTCAGGCATGACATCTGAACATGTCTATAGGGGTATATATACACACCCATGTCTGTATATATACCCATACACATATATAGGTGTTAAAGGAGCAGAACACTTTTGCTAATTAAATAATTTGCACTAATATGGCTACGCTCCCAGCACACCTATATATGTGTAAGTGTAATATACCTGCCTCCAAAGAACCCAAAAAAATGCCCAAAAAAATGCCTGCAAGAACAAACCTGGGCATTTTTTTTGGCGCTGGCATTTTTTTGGGTCCTTTGGAGGCAGGCAAAACATCTGAACTTCTGTATAGGGGTATATATATATATATATATATATACACACACACACTGATATGTATTTTACACTTACACATATATAGGTGTGTTAGGAGCCTAGCCACATTAGTGCAAATTATTTCATTAGCAAAAGTATAGTGTTGTGCTACTTTCACACCTATATATGTGTAGGTGTGTATATATACCCCTATACAGAAGTTCAGATGTCATGCCTGCCTCCAAAGAACCAAAAAAAATGCCTGCAAAAACAAACCTGGGCATTTTTTTTTTTTTTTGGCGCTGGCATTTTTTTGGGGTTCTTTAGAGGCAGGCAAAACATCTGAACTTCTGTATAGGGGTATATAAAAACACACACTTATATGTATATATACCCATACACATATATAGGTGTGAAAGGAGCAGAACAGTATACTTTTGCTAATGAAATAATTTGCACTAATATGGCTACGCTCCCAACACACCTATATATGTGTAAGTGTAATATACATATAAGTGTGTGTGTATATATACCCCTATACAGAAGTTCAGATGTCATGCCTGCCTCCAAAGAACCCCAAAAAATGCCCAAAAAATGCCTGCAAGAACAAACCTGGGCATTTTTTTTTTGGCGCTGGCATTTTTTTGGGTTCTTTGGAAGCAGGCAAAACATCTGAACTTCTGTATAGGGTTATATATATATATATACACACACACTTATATGTATTTTACATTTACACAAATATAGGTGTGTTGGGAGCAGAGCCATATTAGTGCAAATTATTTAATTAGCAAAAGTATACTGTTCTGCTCCTTTCACACCTATATATGTGTATGGGTATATATACATAGAAGTGTGTGTTTTTATATACCCCTATACAGAAGTTCAGATGTGTTGCCTGCCTCCAAAGAACCCAAAAAAATGCCAGCGCCAAAAAAAAATGCACAGGTTTGTTCTTGCAGGCGTTTTTTTGGGCATTTTTTTGGGTTCTTTGGAGGCAGGCATGAGATCTGAACTTCTGTATAGGGGTATATATACACACCTACACATATATAGGTGTGAAAGTAGCACAACACTATACTTTTGCTAATGAAATAATTTGCACTAATATGGCTAGGCTCCTAACACACCTATATATGTGTAAGTGTAAAATACATATCAGTGTGTGTGCATATATATACCCCTATACAGAAGTTCAGATGTTTTGCCTGCCTCCAAAGAACCCCAAAAAATGCCCAAAAAAATGCCAGCGCCAAAAAAAATGCCCAGGTTTGTTCTTGCAGGCATTTTTTTGGGCATTTTTTGGGGTTCTTTGGAGGCAGGCAAAACATCTGAACTTCTGTATAGGGGTATATATATACACACACACTGATATGTATTTTACATTTACACATATATAGGTGTGTTGGGAGCGTAGCCATATTAGTGCAAATTATTTCATTAGAAAAAGTATAGTGTTCTGCTCCTTTAACACCTATATATGTGCAGGTGTATATATACAGACATGGGGGTATGTATATATACCCCTATAGACATGTTCAGATGTCATGCCTGACTCCAAACATGTCCTCAAAAAAGCACTAGCAACGCCTGCAGCAAAAAAAAAAAATGCTGACGGGAGCGGAGCCATATCCCTGCTCTGAAAGTGACAAAATACAAACGATCTATTTTTTAATGGTTCTGGACATGCCACAGAGCTGAAACTTCACAGGTACACTTTTTAGACCCCCCAAATACTAAATCTCTTTTTTTTTTTTTTTTCAATAATTGGTTCTCTATCAAAAATGACAATTTTTAAGAACTTTTTTTTGTGTGATTAATAGTCCCTGGGGGCATGACCCAGAACCCTAGGCACTTTTTAGGGGCATTTATTGTGTTTTAGGGCTTTAAAATTGTGTTTTTTGATTACCGAAGTTCGGGTCCCATTGATTTCAATAGGGTTCTGAAATCCGGGCCGAACTTTCGGGAAGTTCGGATGTTCTGGCCGAACCGAACTTTTCAAAAGTTAGATCATCCCTATTGACAGCATGATTTACTAAGCTCAGAAGCTCTGGGCTTCAGCAAAATGTCAGCCTCCGCCAAAAATATACAGGAGCAATGCTGGAGGCAATTTACAGCACACACTAATTTTGGTAGCATAATTATTAATGTGGAATGTATGTTCCTTGCTAAAGAACATGATCAAGTTGTTATGGGTAAAGTTCCGCTTTAGGTTCCAAAGTCTACACACCTGATACAGCAATCCTGACAATCTCTCCATTGTATATTCCTTCACCTGAAGCCACCATTATATATCCAATGTTGGCTGGTATCAGAGCTCAGAGGGAGCAGTGGTGTCACCCTCTGTGTCACATGACAGTGCTCAGGCTAATGATTGGTCAACATACCTTACAAAAAGGGAAATACATTAAATATTCCTAGAGCTCAAATAAAAAATATCATAAGAAATACAATTAGTAGATCTCATAAGATTTATTGCTAAGGTAAAAAAGCTTTACTATGTTGTGTAGGTCCACAAACATTTCCCCGGTTTTCCATAACGTAAAATAATGTATATGACCTGTCAGAATATTCCTCAAGGATTTTGCTTAAATGCTGTAATATGCCCCTTAGAGGAGAGAAAACCAAGCTTGGCATTATGTGTGATAAACAGTATCTGCTTGTTACACAGAAGTAAGTGATACGACCAGCATCTGGGAAGAGAGCCAAACAGTAAGGTGGATTGATCTTTGAGCGTGTGAAAGCAAATCGGAGAACTACGGAACATTTAATCAAAGCAGGAAAATGTCTAGTCAAGGTTACTCACCATAGAGATGACCATTTTAGGTAAGAATTATCTAAAGGCTCATGTAATGACAGTTAAGGCAGGTCCCACATCTATTTACAATGTGATGCAAATGTCTCATAAAGTAAAAAAAAAAAAAAAAACCTTCACCATTCTTGAGTGAGCCAAGTCCTCCTTCATATGTGTCTCACAGGCTGCCCCTCCAAGACACTGCAGCTCACAGTGGAAGGGTTTGTGTGGCCAGCTGCTGATAGCCATGTCCCCTGCAACAGCTTCTCATCCTGCTGTAACACAATCAGGCACAGCCTACATAGGGTGACAACACAACTCTGAATTCAGAAGCAGTACACCAGAGCTGTCACTTCCATCACAGGGATGCATGAAGTGGACTTCACAAGCAGGATCATCATGTACTGTATGTGTGATACTCTAAAACTAATGAAAGTCCAAAGCATGAAAAAAAATCATGTGAAGGCACAGTAGTGGGATTCAGATGGGAAATATTGAGGGGCATATTCTTACGTATTGACTGTCAAAATATCTTTTTTCATTTTACCATATATGATTCTAAATGTTATGCAGATCAGGCATCCGGCACTGTCACATTGTCTATGAGAGAGTCCTAATAAACACAAAATGCCTGTAATATATTACTGTAATAGTTAACCTCATTTATATATCACAGATTGTTTTTCTATGGCATTCTTTATCTTAAAGCACAGAGATGAAAACAAGATATTACAATAACAAAATTCTGATTACAAGAGTCATGAAAAGATAGGCTTACAGCAGTACATGATGGAAAATATAATAGTTATTTACTACACACACAACTGTGCACTTAAAGTGAACCTATGTAGTTTAAAGCTGTCCTGTACTGTTGGAGCTGTGGCCAAAAAGGCAAGCAAAGACAAATGACTAGTCACCAATGTTGTCTATAGCAGGGGTCTCAAAACTTTCCAAACAAAGGGCCAGTTTATTGTCCTTCAGCCTTTAGGGAGGCTTGGCTGTGGCCAACGTGAGTAGAAAATGTCCAGGCATCAGTGGGAATAAACAATGCACCAGACATGGTGGTCAGTGGAAGCATGTATAGAGCCCCATCTTTGGTGTTACTGGGAGGAATAGCACACCTACATCTGCTACTGCCCCCCAGGTTGGTCACCTCCTGGTATAGAGATCCTGAGGACCGTGACCTGGACGGTTAGTGCTTAGGCCCTGTGCCTCGAGTGAGCCCGCTTTACCCACTAGGGCAATCAGCTTCAGTATTTATCCTGCTGGTTTCTGTGTGAGCCTTTACAGTGCTATAGCTACTGGCCTCTGAGGCTGACCCCTGATTGTGACATGATCTCTTTCCATATTACTGACTTGCCATGCCTTTTTCTGTAATGTGCCTTTTTTGTGTAGACAGCCATCTTGGTAGGGAAGGAAAACTTTGCCTTATTTAATTAGGTAAAATCATTTGGCATTCAGCAGAAATGCATGTTTTATCTTTTTAATGTAGATGCAGTGAAGATGATTAACTAAAGGCAAATAGGCTGTTCACTTTGCAAGGGAATTTTCCTTTAGGTTAGTGAATAAAATTACGCTCTGCTGACTTCCATTATCCAATCATGTGCAATCAAAAAGTATATATTGTTTTTATTTTCCTTGTAAGCGATTGGGTAGGCTCTTCAAACTGAATATGTACCAAATTTACTAAGCTAAAAGAATATTCCTTTGCAAAGTAAACAGCCTATTTGTCTTTAGTAAATCAACCCCATTGTATATTGTTCAGAGCAAGAGTTTCAGTTGCAATGTCATAGTTATTGGAACTAGAAAGTATTTATCTTATGATGACAGTCTGCTCTTTCAAAAAGTTGGCCCTCTTAGTTTGGTACTGCATAGTACTCCCATCAGGGGAGTCCCATCAATATTACTATAGATGTCCAAAGGGGAGTGTAGTAAGGATCCAGTAGAAGTAAATTGCATGATTGTGGCCAGCAGTGATGGTAGTAACTGCGTTTAAGTAAACGGCGTTACTTAACGCAGTTACTTTTGAGGGTAATGAGTAATCGAACTGATTACCCGTCACCTCCCACTAGATGGCAGTAGATGTAATTGTAATTCCCCCTCTCCTCTATGACCGCTGTCCGTGGTACTTGAGAGAGAGGAGGAGGAGACTCAGACAGAGAGGCGAGCGGCAGAGAGAGCACAGCGCGCCAGGCCCAGGAGGAACGCCATGCCAGAGCATTTGGCCGTGACCCATTGCCACTTTGCCAGCCTGGCCAGCCATATAGATAGATTAAATATTGTAAAAAAATATAGTTCAGGACCAGGAATCCACTAGGGCAGCAGGAAGTCCACCACCAGCCCACCACCGCACACAGCCAGCCCAGAAGAGAAGAGAGAGGTGCAGACAGACAGGACTGGAGGAGGATGGAGCCAGACGGACCCGGGCCACAGTGTGCCTGGGCAGGCCACACCACCACCAGCAGCCAGCACAGCAGGTACCAAAAAACAAAAACCTCACAGTCACAGACTCAGTCACAGTCAGGAGTCAGGACTCAGACCCTCACCACCACCACCACCAGTGTGCCACACCACCACCACCAGTGTGCCACACCGCCACCACCACCACCAGTGTGCCACACCACCACCAGTGTGCCACATCACCACCACCAGTGTGCACCACTGCCACCACCCCCATTGTGCCACACCGCCACCAGCACCGCCAGTGTGCCACACTGCCACCACCCCCATTGTGCCACACCGCCACCAGCACCGCCAGTGTGCCACACCGCCACCACCACCAGTGTGCCACACCACCTCCACCACCAGTGTGCCACACTGCCACCACCAGTGTACCACACCGCCACCACCAGTGTGCCACACTGCCACCACCAGTGTGCCACACTGCCACTGCCACCACCACCACGAGTGCCACACCGCCACCACCAGTGTGCCACACTGCCACCACCAGTGTGCCACACCACCACCACCTGTGTGCCACACCGCCACAACCAGCAGCCAGCCACTCCAGGCAGCAGGTACCAAAAAACAAAAACGAAAAAAAAATCAGTTACTCGCACAGTCAGGAGGACTCAGGACTCAGACCCCCAGGGTGTGCCACACACCGCCACCACTATTAAAGATCTTATAATAATATAAAAATTCCAATATCTCCCCTTTCCTGTGTGACCATCAAAGAAGAATCGTAAGAAGTGCCAAATAGTGTTGAGCGAACACGGACTGTATTATTTGGGTCCGTACCGGATAATTGGATTTTTGTTACCCGGACAGGGACCCAAAAAACTTTACTGTATGTTCGGGTTAAAAATCTGTGTTCTGTAATTTTATTTCCTGTATATAATGGCGCGGTTTTAATGGCGGACTTTCAACAGCCATTAAACAAGCGTTTAACTGGTGTGCCATAGAAGCCATCACAGCCATGCCTACTAATGGCATGGCTGTGATTGGCCAGCTGAAGCATGTGACCCAGGTCTTTATAAGCTAGAGACACAGCGCGCTGTGCATCAGTCTGCTCTAGTGTAGGGAGAGAGCACAAACAACGGTGCTGGCTGCTGCTGAAAAGAATGCAGGGACAGGTCGGAGTGTAGGCAGGGAAAGATATTTGAGCATTTTAGGGACAGGCTGGAGAGAGTAGGCAGGGAGAGATTAGGAGACACAGGACAGAACAATCATCCGTTAGCGATCTACATCGATTTTGCTGTGCGGGGGGGGGTGCAGTGAACGATCTTTTTGCCCTCACTTGAGCCCACTGAGGAGGAGGAGGAGGGGGAAAAAAATATTTTTATCAGTCTGTTGTGTGCAGCGTTCAGCTATATTTTACTACAGAGTGCTGTTCTAATCTGCTATTTGAAAATTACAAATTTAAAGGGGAGTTTTTTTTAAGAGCACTTGCCATGCTCTTAACTACATTTTGCTGCCATTTGCAGCACTCTAGCCCTTTCCATTGGTTTTTTAGAGCCATTTTAGTGCCTGAAAGTTCGGGTCCCCATTGACTTCAATGGGGTTCGGTGTCCGGGTAAAGTTCGGAAAAAGTCCGGGTCACGGACCCGGACTTTTTTTTCAAGTTTGGCCGAACCCACCGAACACGGACATCCAGGTGTCCGCTCAACTCTAGTGCCAAACACTTACCAGTTTTAAGTTTTACTGACCCACATATAGTACTGCTAAGGGGTCCACAGCATCTGGTAAGTGCATTCACAGGTGGGGTGTGGATCACAACAGATTGCATGAGGAAGCACGGATTGACACCGTTTATTTAGAAGAGATCACTGGGCATGGAATAAATTCCTTCACTGGACACATGCTTATTTTGGACATTTATTTATTTGTGTTGTTTTATAATTTTTTTTGCAAAAAAAAAAATTTCACTGGACACATGGCTAGAATAACTAGGAGGGTGTTTTTCAAAGTGAGTTCTCAAAAAAATAAAAAATGAAGACATGGGGTTTTCATTTGAACATTAAAAATGAATTAAATAGCGTTTTCTGTTAGTGATGCTCAGATACAATTTAGTTTTGCTTTAAACATTAGTGGAGATAGGGAAAAAGTATTAAAGAGGAGAGAGTTGAAGTGGATACATGATTTAAACACTTTATAGCCACATGGAAGAAATGTGCATGCTAATATACATTTATTTTTGTTAATATTTTGTACATTTTTAAAGTGATATATATTAGTGTATTGCATGTGTATGTTAAGATATTGATGTGAAGATATTTCATCATGGTCTGCTCTGGGACTTGGTAAGAAATATGAAGAGTTAAAGTCAGTGAACAAATGTCAGTTCCAGTTAGCTCAGATTAAAGATAATTGACAGAAGGCGATAAATATCAGACAATAGGCTTGAGGAAGGGTCAAGTGACCCGGAACTGTTGCCAGATTATTGTCAGTTTTGCAACTATGTAACTTTTGAACATTTGCTACTTTTCATGAAAAATAAAGAAGAGGAGTGCTGCAGTTTTCCTGCATTATTCTACATATAAAAGGTGCTGTGGACAAGTTCCAACTAACAGCACGTAGTTATGAGAGATTGGAGTGCGGGACGCCTTGTATTGACCTATTTTTTGAACAAAGATAGATCATATCCCCTTATTCTTTTTTTATGTCGACAGAATTCAAAATTACACCTATCAAGTATCTTTTTTGTGTGAGCCATGTTGACAGGGCCAAAAATATAGGAAATGTAAAGAGATAAAAAAAAATGCATCTACACTGAATTATATCATATATTCTATTAATCATTTGAAAGTCAATAGAAAACATACATGCAAAAGATTCAAAGAGTGTTTTGTTTATTATTCCAACAGAATCAAAATGGAAAAAAAATGTGAAGTTTAAGAAAAAATAATCCAGATATGAATAGTTAAAAAACTGACAAACATTGACCTGCATAACACTCCCCCACCAATAAATGACATCACTTCAACCCACTCTACTGGCAGGATTCACTTTCCAGACTGACTTCCTGCTGTTCATTGCTGAGTTTCTTTTACCATTTTTTTCATACTTTCATTCAAGTAAACATATAATGAGAAAAATATTGGGGCAGCTTTTTCTGACCTTATACTGAAAATGGTAGCTACCTGGCTACTATGCTGACCCTCAGATCCAGTCACTGATCCATAACAAATATACATGTTTGTTTTGCACTAGAGGCTGAAAGTATAGAAGCCAAAACATCAGCATCGCAGCCAGGCAACTGAAATTTTGAGAAGCAGAACCCAGTGTCCGCCTCCATAGTTTTCATTAAAGGTGGCTCTTAAAGTAATTGTAAACTTTATTTTTTAATGAAATAACAAACACGTCACGTCATACTTACCTACTCTGTATCTTGGATTTGCAGCAGCCCCGATCCTCCTCTTCTGGGGTCCCTCGCTGGCGTTCCTGGCTCCTTCTCTTCACTGAGTGCCCCGATATAAAGCCAATGGCTCCAGCTGCTATCAGTCTGCCCAGTGAGGAGGGAGAGCGTAGAGAGCCACTCCTATCATGCACAGCGCTGGATTGAAATTGTAAGGTAAGTATAAGAGGTTAGGGGGGATCCTTTGAAACAAAAGGATTTTTTACCTTAATGCATAAAAAACATTAGGTTTAAAAAAAAAAAAAAAAAAAACCTTTAGGGTTTAGCACCACTTTAAAGCAAAATTAACCCCATTGATTTAAAGCCGAAATCCAGTAATTTTTTCCCCCTAAAAAACACCACCGCGATGATCGCAGCTTACATAATCTATTCTGGCATATGTAGTAAATGTAGTCTTTTTTGGTATATAATTATGCAATTTACTCACAGTATTCTTTCTAACAAGCACGCTCCCATCTTCAATGTAGGCATCTGAAGCCTGCTCGTAGCTTCTTTCGGGAAACAGTGCTGCTGGCTACCCAGCATGCACCTCCCAATCTTGTGCATACACAGTGCATACAAAGCGCCGTGCACTCATTAAAATACCGCAATGCTAGAAGTGGAGGCTGCCTATTGATTCTTGGGATTGATGATACTTATATCCCAGGAGCCAATGCACAGCTGGATTTGATGTACCACGCCATGGCGAGGTACAGCAGAAGTGAACCTGTTTAATTAATGGCCAAAAAAGATAACATGCTTTGGAGAAGAAAAAAAAAACAATTCTGATCATTAAGCGGGGGGGGGGACCCAAACTTCAAGATTGGGGGGAAACTCCACTTTAACTGTTTCCCAACCTTGCATTCAAGGCGTGCCATAAATTATAACTGTGACATATACTTGTGTTTTCAACGAATCTGTTAAACCATCAAATATGTCATAACTGATAACACGTGCAGCAACATAGCAACTGCACATCAAGAAGCGAAGATGGCAACTTCCTTGCCGTTAAAAATTAGGAGGGTTTTATGTCACTTTAAATGCTGTGTGCATGTTGTTATGTACTTGTCTTTATGGTAGGCAGCAAGAAGTCCCCAGCGCTTTCCCTGTAGCACACCACATTATATACTATCCCAAACCAATCCAGTGCAGCCATCAGAATCGGTACAAAATGACCATCCAACAAGCAACCAGGAAAGACAGTGCTATCTGGATAAAATTGATGTCATGACAGTTTCCAGATAGTAAAAGTTTCCAGCTATTGAATAGACCAGTGGAAATAGCAAAGTGTTTATTTCACAACCAGTAGAAGTAGAATAAAAACCAATATGATACCAGGTTGGCCTGCTCAGTTGGAGCTCAGGCAATTGCTGCTGGATCCGCTGAATGTGGCAGAGAGGGTCACTTATGGGTTGTGATGCCGCTGGGTAGAGCCGCAAATGAATGGGAGCTGAGCCCGGCTCGCTGGTGCTCCCATGTGACGTCACCACGACAAAGCAGAAGTGCCATGCTCGGAAGCAGGAAGCCAATGTGACCAGCCTGGAATGCATGTTGGGAGCGTTGCCGTGACAATGTGTTTCGCGTGCATGTGCTTTATCAAGTCACAGAAAGGAAGGCAATGGTATAATTTAAAGGCCATAAATGAGGTGAGCATGGAGTGGGCAGAGCTAATTGGTGTACCCAGCAGATATTAACCCATCTCCACCTTCTTGGCTGAAAACAACATTTCCATTATTTTCTGAATGTTTTTATTGTATTGATTTTTAGTCTTTGTCTATACCTCCTGGTTGTCAAATAAACACTTTACTATTTCCACTGGTCTATTCAATATCTGGAAACTTTTACTATCTGGAAACTGTCATGACATCCGGATAGCGCTGTCTTTCCTGGTTGCTTTTACTTATCTTTCTGTAGAGCTGTTTCTCAAATTATGTGGCCATATGGTATCTAGACATCCTGATCCCTTTAATTCCACAAAGGTCATGTCAGTGGTTATTTGATATACTTCGTTAACATAATGCTGCTGATAAGTCCTTGATAGAGTTGATTGAAACAGTGGACAGAGCAATATAACTACTAAAAAACAAAAAACAAAAAAAAAACAGCTTCTGCTGTACCTCCTGCAAATCTTAACTCTTCATGAGGGATAACTCCTCTTGTCTTGTTGTCACTACCATAGATAATACGTTGGACGCAGACACAGTATAATTGGCTCATAGAGCAGACACAGACCATAAACTCTGTTAGGAGTGCACCTACTATAGAAAAACTATTTATTTTTTACCTTCCTGAAGGTTACTGATATCAAGTCCAGGTGGAATTAAATATAAATAACACACTGAAATATGTCAATGCTGCTAATCAGCAATTATTACAGCTGCTTTGGAAGACTGGTACCTTATTTCACACATAATTAATCACAGAGGCTCGTGTCTACATCCCCTACAATATGTTATCTGTGTGGATTATTCAGTAAACACTTAATGGGCTTCTAAAAATATATATTTCAGAAAATATGATATGAAAGAAGAGACTATTGCTATTAAAATATAATTTCTGTTAGGGCTGATCTAAACCATATCTATGGCTGTCAGGGTTGGTTTTCTGCAACTAATAACAATTAGTCACAACATGAATTCCAGCTTATTTTTACTTATATATTTACTTTTACACAGAAATATATTCCCCATTGTCTCCCCAAAATTCATCTCTTGAAAAAAGAGGGAGCATACAAAGCAAGACAAGCAAAAAGAATATTTGTTCCCTATGGCAAAAACGGAGTTCAGGGTTTTTGTTCAGAAGAATTTTCAGTAGGTACAGCAGCAACATGTTTAAAACCAAGGGTGTCTATCTTCACATTTTCTCTAATGGTAGAGAATGCAGGATAACACACAAGTCTTTAGAGTCTATTCACACAAAAGTTACCATGCAGCAAAACTCATGCATTCTGCTGCATAAAAATGCATGACTGAGGGACCTGCAGAATGCTGAGGCTCCAGTTATCTATAACAGATTAAAGCCTTGACCCATCCCCCCTTCCAAAATGGCCAGATGACACATTTTATTTGGAGTCGAATGGCTATAGCAGCCTTTTTATTACAAACCATTAAATACAACATTCATAAGAAAACAAGTTTAATGCATATCATACAGTCAATGCATAACAACTAAACCAACCTCAGCTTATGCAGAGTCCAAGGTCTTTGAAAACCTATAAACTCACAATTAACCGGTTGTATCTGCCACCCAACCAAAGGCCCCCAGCTGCAACTACACCGGCTCAGGGACAATTAGCCAATTACGTAATACCAGAACCAAATTAATACCCCGATGTTACCTCCACATTGTTACGAAGGGACACCCAAAGCTCAGATGGGCCCAACCTAATTTTTTCCGCAATTATTCAACCTGCACTGCCTTTAAAGACCCAATAGACCCCCTGCCTGCTGCTTTGACAAGAAAATAAAAGGACCAAGAAATTGAATGGCAAGTTAACAACATAAGAACCAAAAACTCACTAACAAATACCTTAGCACCTTGAGAAAGAAGGAGGCTCCCCCAAACCAAAACAAACAAGGGAGGGAGGGTGGGAGAAAACTGTCTGATGCTGTGATGATTTCCGACTGAGCTCTGACATGATCCCCCCTCCTCTCGACCCACTAAAGGACACACCCTCTGCCTTGAACTCTCCAATCTGGTAATCAGAATGCATCATTCTAAATCACCCCACTAATACTCCGTCTCTTCTGCAGGCCCCAGTCATGCTGGCCCTCCTCTTAGTTTCACTCAGCTCCAGGCCATATACTTTACAATTGGAAATCACAATTTTCCTTTGTGGCTGGTTCACATCTATTCACTGCAGTTTAGTGAAAAGGAAATGGGACAACTCACACGTCACATCACCATGCACACTGCATGCATACGGAATAATTAATCCACACATCTGAATTATTTTCATTTGATACTTCTTTGAACTTTGTATAGTGGTTTACAAAAGTATTCACTGCTTTGAACTTTTTTACATTTTGTGATGTTACAGCTTGGAAGTAAAATGTATTAGGCCTTGTTCACACGGGGTGATTATATCCGTTTCCCAGACAGGGCCATGTTTACCTCCACAGGGATGCGCAATTGTTGAGTGCATCCCCATGGCAGCAGTCCCATTGTTGTCTATTGGGACATAGTGACTACATGGACAAAACCAATCCTCCCAATGTGTCATCCGTGTGGGTGCACGGTTCTGAACGTACCCGCATGCACACATACTGATGTCATATTGGGTCACAGCGGCTATGATTGGGACTATCTGCATGAGGATGCACAGAAAACCTGTGCATTACTGTGCGGGTAAACATGGCTCTGCATATGGCACGGATGTAATCGCCTTGTGTGAACAAGACCTGAGATTGATATCTTAAATTACTAATCTATACCAAAATGGGAATAGGGAAACATCTAAATACTTCTTTTACAAATAAAACACTAAAACAAAATACACACCTTTTGCTATAAAAGCACACTAACTGCGCCACAAAGGCAGTTTAATGTACACTCTTGGCATCTGCAAGATGCACGAGGTCCATCATCATTGGATGCCCAATGGCTAAAGAAAGAAATCGCTGGTCCGAAAGAAGTAAGGAAGTACATGTAAGTAGAGCTGCAGTTTGCCATAATGGGAAAGTGCATACATACACATAATAGCAAGTTTTCCTGGGAACACTAAACCCTTAATAAAGCTGTGTTGCATGCAAACAATTGCATTCAAAAGTTATCTAAGTGGTTAGAGTTTGTCTGTCAGGAATAGGTAAAAGATGAGGAGGTCATAGGTTAGAACAGGGAGATTTAGGTTTCCTCTGGAACCAAAACCAATCGAAATATTGCGTGGTAGGTTTTGGTTGCTTAAGTACAAATAATGTACTGTGGGACACATAATATTGTAGATATGTATTTATTCTGGGTCAGTGACTCAAGGATAATTAAGACTTTGCATGCACTTTCAATATCATGTCAGCTATGAGAGATATCACATTCCTATAAAGGCTGTCACTACACTTTCATATACCTATTTTAAGTTGCCCCTCCTTCCTTACTAAAGTCTTATACTAACATGTCCATGCTCCTGCCAGATTCTTGCTGTATGGCCCAAGGCTGGCTGGTCCTTGCTTTTTTGGCACATCATGAAAAAAATCCCATTTGTTAGGTTGGCCACCTATTACAGTGCATCTGGAAAGTATTCACAGCGCTTCACTTTTCCCACATTTTGTTATGTTATAGCCTTATTCCAAAATGGATAAAAAATCATTATCTTCCTCAAAATTCCACAAACAATACCCCATAATGACAAGGTGCAAGAAGTTTGTTTGGAATCTCTGCAAATTTAAAAAAAAAAAAATCCCATGTACATAAGTATTCACAGCTTTTGCCAAGACACTCAAATTTGAGCTCAGTGGACTGGACATGTCCAGTCCACTGAGCTCAAAATTGAGTGTCTTGGCAAAAGCTGTGAATACTTATGTACATGGGATTTTTTTTTTGTTTTTTTTATTTTTAATAAATTTGCAAAGATTCCAAACAAACTTCTTGCACCTTGTCATTATGGGGTATTGTTTGTGGAATTTTGAGGAAGATAATGAAAGGCACACACCTGACTACATAAGGTCCCACAGTTAACAGGGCATATCAGAGCACAAACCAAGCCATGAAGTCCAAGGAATTGTCTAAAGACCTTCGAGACAGGATTGTATTGAGGCACAGATCTGGGGAAGGGTACAGAAAAATGTCTGCAACATTGAAGGTCCCAATGAGCACAGTGGCCTTCATCATCCGTAAATGAAAGAAGTTTGGAACCACAAGGACTCTTCCTAGAGTGAGCTGCCGGGCCAAACAGAGCAATTGGGGGAGAAGAGCCTTAGTCATGGAGGTGACCAAGAACCCGATGGTCACTCTGACAGATCTCCAGCGTTTCTCTGTGGAGAGAGGAGAACCTTCCAGAAAAACAACTATCTCTGCAGCACTCCACCAATCAGGTCTGTATAGTAGAGTGTCCACACGGAAGCCACTCCTCAGTAAAAGCCATATGACAGCCCGCCTAAAGTTTGCCAAAAGTCACCTGAAGGACTCTCAGACAATGAGAAACAAAATTCTTTGTTCTGATGAAACAAAGATTGAACTCTTTGGCCTGAATGGCAAGCGTCATGTCTGGAAGAAACCAGGCACCGCTCATCACCTGGCCAATACCATCCCTACAGTTATGCATTGTGGTGGCAGCATTATGCTGTGTGGATGTTTTTCAGCAGCAGGAACAGAGAGACTAGTCTGGTTCGAGGGAAATATGAATGCAGCAATGTACAGACATCCTTGATGAAAACCTGCTCCAGAACGCTCTGGACCTCTGACTGGGGCAAAGGTTTATCTTCCAACTGGGCAATGACCCTAAGCACGAAAGCCAAGATAACAAAGGAGTGCCTATAGGACAACTCTGTGAATGTTCTTGAGTGGCCCAGTCAGATCCCAGACTTGAACCCGATTGAACATCTCTGGAGAGATCTGAAAATGACTGTGCACCGATGCTCCCCATTCAACCTGATGGAGCTTGAGAGGTCCTGCAAGGAAGAATGAGAGAAACTGCCCAAACGTAGGTGTGCCAAGCTTGTAGCATCACACCCAAAAAGACTTAAGGCTGTAATTGGTGCCAAAGATGCTTCAACAAAGTATTGAGCAAAGGCTGTGAATACTTATGTACATGTGATTTTTTTCGTTTTTTAGTTTTAATACATTTGCAAAGATTTCAAACAAACTTTTTCACGTTGTCATTATGGGGTATTGTTTGTAGAATTTTAAGGAAAATATTGAATTTAATTTATATCCTGTATGGAACTATTGCAACCAGCATACAGTAGGGAAAATAATTACTTGATCCCCTGCAGCTTTTGTAAGTTTGCCCACTTACAAAGAAATGACAGGTCCATATTTTTATCATAGGTGTATTTTAAATGATAGAGACGGAATATCAACCAAAATCCAGAAAAAAACACATGATACAAATGTTATAAATTGAGTTGCAGTGAGTTAGTGAGTAAGATAAGTATTTGATACCCTACCAATCAACAATAATTCTGGCTCCCACAGACCGGCTACAGTATATGCTCATGCGGTACACTGATTAGTCCTGTCAATTTGTGAAAGTGTTCCTAAAGGCAGCTTGTGTGTATAAAAGACACCTGTCCACAGATTCTCTTTCTTCCATTCAAACCTACCATCATGGGCAAGACCAAAGAGTTGTCAAAGGACATCAGAGACAAGACTGTAGACCTGCACAAGACTGGAATGGGCTACAAGACCATCAGCAATAAGCTTGGTGAGAAGGAGATAACTGTTGGAGCGATTATTCGCAAATTGAAGAAATACAAAATAACTATCAATCGCCCTCAGTGTGGAGCTCCATGCAAGATTTTACCTCATGGGGTAAGAATGATCATGAGAAAAGTGAGGGATCAGCCCAGAACTACACAGGAGAGCTTGTGAATAATCTCGAGGCAGTTGGGACCACAGTCACCAAACAAACCATTGGTAACACAATACGCCGCCATGGATTGAAATCCTGCAGCACCCGCAAAGTCCCCCTCCTCAAGAAGACACATGTACAGGCGGTCTGAAGTTTGTAAATTAACATCTTAATGCTTCAGAGAAGGATCGGGGAAAAGGGCTGTGGTCAGATGAGACCAAAATTGAGCTCTTTGGCATTAACTCGACTCGCCGTGTTTGGAGGAAGAAAAATGCTGACTAGGTGGAAACATCATGATTTTGGCCTGTTTCTCTGCTACGGGTACAGGCTGACTTTGCCGCATTGAAGGGCCAATCGACGGGGTCATGAATTGTAAAATCTTAGATGTGAATCTTCTTCCCTCAGCCAGGACATTGAAAATGTCTTCCAGCATGACAATGGCCCAAAACATACCGCCAAGGCAACAAAGGAGTGGTTCAAGAAGAAGCACATTAAGGTCATGAAGTGGCCTAGCCAGTCTCCAGAGCCTAATCCTATAGAAAATTTATGGAGGGAGCTGAAACTTCAAGTTGCCAAGCGACAGCCAAGAAACGTTATGGATTTAGAGAAGATCTGTAAAGAAGTGGACTAAAATCCCACCTGAGATGTGTGCAATCCTGGTAATCAACTACAAGAAACATCTTACCTCTGTGCTTGCCAACAAGGAAGGGTTTCTCCACCAAGTACTAAGCCATGTTTTGCTTGGGGATTAAATACTTATTTTACTCACTGAATTGCAATTCAATATATAACATTTGTATCATGCGTTTTTTTTTTTTTGGTTGATATTCTTTCTCTATCATTTAAAATACACTTATGATAAAAGTTAGAGACCTTTCTTTTCTTTGTAAGTGGGCAAACTTACAAAATCTGCAGGGGATCAAATAATTATTTTTCCCACTGTAGAACATTAACCAAATTAACATTAACCAAAAGTATATAGATGCGCATCAGAACAGAAAAAATGCAAGCTTTAAAACTAGCTAAAGAATCTCAGACCAGAAGGGACAAGATTAACCAAACTAACAGGAGCAGTATATAACTAAAATAATAGGAGCTGCATACAAGTTATATTGAGATAAACAGATTCACTTACTAATATACTGGAAGGTAACCACTACATACATACAGTAGCACAGACCTAGCTATCTGGCACATTGCATGTGGGATAATAACAGGACAGGCACTTGTATGTCACTATGATTCAGATCAAGAAGTTATGGGCAGCTACAGTTGCCCATAACTTCTTGATCTAAAACAGCCAGAACACTGGAGCAATTTCCTAATAGTCTCTTTTTCTGGTCTGGATAAAATACAGTATTGCAATAATGTGCACATGTGGTGGCAGCTCCTCTCTCTATACTTGCTCCTTCAGGGGTATCTCTTCCAGCCTCTTAGAGGCAGGAAGTGATAATAAATAATTATACATACAGTAACACTGTAATATTATCAGCTAAACAGCAGAAGGCAGTAGATCCCTACACTAGTAGTGCAGAAGATAATAGAAATACCTTATAAAAGAGTCTGCAGTAACAGCTGTGCGACCCCCTATGGGATACATAGAGTGAATCTGGCAAGAGTCTAGATAGATGAAATATTAAAGCAAATGTACTAAAATATAATGTAATAAATACTAAAACAAAAATGTCCAGCACAAATCACATTCAGCAGCGCTCAATATGTCTTCAACATATCATGATCATATAGTCCTCATATGAGAGAGTTATACCGCCAAAACAGTCTCTATTCAAGGTAAAGACCTGGTCCTCTGTTGAAGCCACATACGGCGAAACGCGTCAGGACACAGGCACGCTGTCTCCAGGATTGTCACCGAGGTTTTGGCCGAATTCCGGATCTCACCCATAGGCCAAACGGACAGAACCTATGCAGGAACGGTGAGCAGGCCATCACATCGGGATTATCTATTACATGCTTGAATATTTCTATCTTGATGTAAGCATATTGGATGTTGGGGGTTTTATGTTGGAGTGTGGGTACTAAATAATAGGGATGATCGAACGGTTCGGGTCCACCATCGGTTCAACCCGAACAATGGGTGTTTGAGGTTCGGCCGAATTTAGAACCACTATACACAAGTTCAGATGTTTTTCCTGACTGCAAAGATCCCAAAAAAATGCCTTCTATTAAACCGGCAAGGTGTTACAGGAGCGAAGCAAACCCCCTGTCAGAAAGTTTTCTAATACAAACAATCTTTTTTTTCTGGTTCTGGACATGCTACAGAGCTGAAACTTCACATGTACACTTTTTAGACCCCCCCCCCCCCAGATCTGAAATCCAAAGTAAAAATCAAAAAATCTCTTTTTTTTTTTTTTTTAATTTTTCAATAATTGGCTTTTATATCAAAAATGACAATTTTTAAGAACTTTTTTTGTGTGATTTTGTGTCTGGGGGGTCTAAAAGGTGTACCTGTGAAGTTTCAGCTCTGTACCATGTCCAGAACCAGAAAAAAAGATCATATAGGTGTTAAAGTTAAAGGAGGGTCCCGACCCACATCCCTGTTCTACTGAAAAATTATCTTTTTTTTTTCATGGTTCTGGACATGCTACAGAGCTGAAATTTCACATGCACACCTTTTAGACCCCCCAGATACGAAATCCAAAGTAAAAATCAAAAAATCTCTTTTTTTTTTTTTTTTTTTAATTTTTCAATAATTGGCTTTTTTTATCAAAAATGACAATTTTTAAGAACTTTTTTTGTGTGATTTTGTGTCTGGGGGGTCTAAAAGGTGTACCTGTGAAGTTTCAGCTCTGTAGCATGTCCAGAACCAGAAAAAAAGATCATATAGGTGTTAAAGTTAAAGGAGGGTCCCGACCCACATCCCTGTTCTACTGAAAAATTATCTTTTTTTTTTTTCATGGTTCTGGACATGCTAAAAATCAAAAAATCTCTCTTTTTTTTTTCAATAATTGGCTTTTTTATCAAAAATTACAATTTTTAAGAACTTTTTTTGTGTGATTATTAGTTAATGGGGCACGACCCAGAACCCTAGGCACTTTTAGGGGCATTTATTGGGTTTTAGGGCTTCAAAATGGTGTTTTTTGATTACCGAAGTTCGGGTCCCATTGATTTCAATGGGGTTCTGAAATACGAACCGAACTTTTGGAAAATTCGGGTGTTCTGGTCGAACCGAACTTTTCAAAAGTTCGATCATCCTTACTAAATAAAGCTTTTTGAAACGGTATCACACTATTGTGCCTCCTATCTTTCCAATGTTTTTATGGGTATGAGCTGATCCCTGACTGAGACTGGAAAGCGGAGTTCTTCTGGTGAGAGTGGAGGTGGTCCGGAGTGTCAAGGGTTAAAGCAACCAATGCTTACAGGCGTATTACCATGTTATTTCTGGTGAGTGCCCACTCTTAAGGGGTCACTGATGGTGTGGTGAAGGTTAATGCCGGATTAATTATCTCTGAGCACCCGGAACACCAAATATATGAGGAATAGCTGGTTTTTACCTTGAATAGAGACTGTTTTGGCGGTATAACTCTCTCATATGAGGACTATATGATCATGATATGTTGAAGACATATTGAGCGCTGCTGAATGTGATTTGTGCTGGACATTTTTGTTTTAGTATTTATTACATTATATTTTAGTCTGTTTCTCCTTTACAGTAGCTGCGATCAGCAATATTTTATGATATTTCATACCTGGTTTTATCTATGGTTATGTGGTTTTTACCCTCAGAATTTTAAGCGCTGGGCGAGTGTTTGATAATCCCCCTGTGTTTTTCAACCACTTTTCTATTATAATTAAAGCAAATGTGTCTTTTAAATTAAAGGTGCATCAGAACATGCATCAAAAATGATTCTGAAAAAAAAAAAAGAAATTATGAAAAAGTAAACTTTAACTCTGCACTATTGATAAAGAAATTACTGAGGAATAACTTTGCTGTTCGCATCTCTTCACTCTAGTGTAGTGCTGTGGTCAAGAAATATAACAGCTGTTTTACTGAAAAAGTGTGAACAAGGTGGTAATCAGTGGCTACATGTCAGAGGGGATATGCAGCCATAAATAAATAAAACTTTGTTTTATGCTATAATAACTGTACGCTTTTCTGATTGCTTCCATTGCTGCTCTTGCTTTCTTTCAGGACACTGAAAAAAACTATTACATTTGGGACTAACAGCATGACTTTGTTAGGAGAATAGGGAAATAGGGAGAAAGAAATTCAGAGACAGTCACAGAGAAAGCAGTTATGTAATCTAAGTGCATGTTTTCTTCTTCCTATGTAGTTTTCTGATTCAGGAACCTTACAAAGATGTTAAAATAACTGAAGATACTTAAAAAATAATGTACAAAGATGCACTGGTCATGCACTGTGATTTGATAAAGTATGTACTCCGTTCAGATTTCTCTGCTTTTGCTACTATATGAAATTAAAACAGATAACCCATTGTCAGTTCTAGCAGTATAATAATACAGCATGAGAATTGAATAAAAAGTACTGTATTAAAGCTGAATTCCAGGATTTCAACCACTTTGTAAAAAGTGAAGGCACACTATAACGTAAGTCCAACTATGTGCATGACATCTCCTAGACTTCTCTCTATTATTTCCATTTGACAGATTTATTGCTCTGCCAGAGAGACACTTCGGGATCTGAGAGGAGAGAAGCACACAGAGCAGCTATGGCTGTTTCTCCACTCTACTGCCCATTCACAGAAGCCTTGGTATTTTGTTAATGTGTTCACATAATACCAAGACTTCTGTGATTGGGCAGGAGGAGGGGAGGGGCAGGCATAGCAGTTGCAGAGACTCTACCGTTAAAGATGCAGAGATCAAAGGCATTAGGCTCCCAGAAATACAGCAATAGCTGCCTTCCGGGAGAACTATTACCCTGTCCCATATAAATAATATACATACGTCCATGACATGTCATGCTCCTCCTTGGTCTTAACTCATGGTGTGCCTTCACTTTTTACAAAGGGGCTGAATTCCTGGATGTTGCACTGGTATCATGCGAGGTGGGGGGAGCCATAAGGAGAGTTCCTGTCACTACAAGCTGACAGGAGTAGTGACAGCAGCATCACTACTCCTGTCAGCTTAGCGCTGGAAGATACTTACAAATCAGGAGAGCAGAAGAGAGCCAGGAGGAGGGGGCAGGCTATGCTCTTTCATCCCTCCTGCCACTGCTGTGCTCCTGGAATAGAACTGTCAAACTGGGACTGTGCAGGGTTTGGTTACCCACTCCTCTCTCCTCTCAGCAAAGAATGTCAGAAGGGGGTGGGTAAGCAAACCCTATAAAGGAGGGGGTGTTATGAGGGGTTATTTGGGGGGATTTGTGTTGGAAGAGGGGATTTGTGCTGGGGGATGGGGGGGTGGGAATACTGCTAGGAGGGTAATGGGGGGTTGCCAAGGTAAGATTTTTTCTAGGAGGGGAAATTGGGGGGGGGGGGTTGTGTGCTAGGAGGGGTGTTTTGGGAGGGAATTATGTTAAGGAGAATGAGGGGAAGAGATTTTATGCTAAAAGGGAGGATTTGGGGGGGGGGGGGTTGTGCTAGAAGGGGTGATTTGGGAGAGGGTGGATTTTTGCTAAAAATACACTAAATCCATTATTAGCAGATAAAAACACAGCTGATTTTACAAAATTCCTGCTAAATTCTGACTAAATATAAAAGCTAAACCTGTATGGAGTTATTAAATAACAAAGATTTGTAATTCTAACATTGCGCCTTTTTGCAAAATGGTGAAGATCGAACATACACAAAAATGTAAATATCCAAATTTCCCTAAAAATCTGAAGGTTTTAATTTTTCCCTTACAAGCCCCCAAACCCTATATTTTATGAAAGCATATGACCTCTAGATTAAAAATAAGGTGCTACTGATTTTGTAGGCCCCGTGGTATTTGCGCAAACGTTTATAAAAAAACAATATTTTTGCTAAAAATACACTAAATCCATTATTAGCAGATAAAAACACAGCTAATTTTACAAAATATAAAAGCTTATCCTGTGTTGAGCTAATAAATAAAAAATATTTGTATATTTTAAATTGCGCCTTTATGTAAAATTGGATGTATCCAAAAATGTCTCAAAAAATCTGGAGGTTTTCATTTTTCACTTACATCTTTCAGAGTTTGTAAAAGATCCCCCAAACCATATATTTTCTGAAAGCATATGACCTCTAGAATAAAAAGAAGGCGCTACTGATTTTTAAGGGCCAGCGATTTTTGCGCAAATGTTTATTAAATCACTATTTTCACCCAAAAAAAAAAACAACACTAAAATCTTTGTTAATGCACACATTAACACAATATAACTTATGTATTTCCTGCTAAATTCCTACTAAGGCATTGTGGGGTGTGGTAAAGCATATGCCCATGGAGGACCATGTTTACCTGTATGGGATACACAGGTATTCTGTGCATTCCTGTGCAGGCAGTCCTATTCATGTAAATTGGGAAGCACCAGTTGCAAGGACAGATCTGACATCAATGCAGGTATAGGTGCATGGACCCAAACACAGACAGTGTGAGTTTAGGGACATGTACCCACATGGATGTTAAGCTGAGAGCAGTTGCAGTGTCCTTGCAGCTGCTGAATCTCAATTGACATGAATGTGACTGCCTGAACAGGAATACACGGAACACCTGTATATTTCCGTGCAGCTGCTGTGTCCCAATTGACATCAATTGGATTTCCTTCATGGGAATGCACGGAACACCTGTAAATTCCTCTGCAGCTAACCACGGCCCTAAAGTGGTATGCCCCGCGTGAACAAAAAGTACACGATTGAGCTGCGTTTCTGCCACCTACCAACCACACTACTCAAGATTCAATTGGCAGCCTACTGGGGTGTTTACATGCTGGGGCTGCAATGGTTTGAGCCCATGGCAAAGCTGGCCTGACTTGTAGCGATGCCACCTGCCAATCGCTACATATTCAAATTAATGGAGAAGCACCTCAAATGCCCCGCAGCTGTGTGCAATGCATGTAGTTGCAGCGCACTTGCCAGCAAAAACTGGGTTAAAACAGGGGGCGAGGAGACATTGCATCGTTTTCTCACTGCCTGTCAGTAGCCTCTGGAGCATAGCCTCAGGGCTTCAGGGGCAAGGGCAATTTAGATGCATGTCTAAATCTACCCTTAGGGCCCTTTTACATGGGCTGTCCAATCAGGTTCGCCTGCCAGTTTTTCAGACGGACTTGATCGGACCCTCCATTCTCCCCTATAGAGCGGCGGATGTCCGCCTATGCTGGCGCATAGCGGCTCCCATTCATTCACACACTTGGGCATTGTAAACACTGTTTACTATGCCACAGTGACAGCTGAACGTAGGAGCAATCGGTAGCGATCGCTCACTATGTTCACCTAGGAAAGGAAGGGGGCTGGTAAACACATGTTTACCAGCCACCACGCTCTCCATCCTGACAGCCAGCGATTTGGGATCCCTCCCGAGCAGCAGCTGCAGCCGGTGGGAGGTGGGTAGGGAAAGCCAGCTGGCTGCAAGTGCAGGGAGGGGTCCCAGTAGATCGAGAATGTGGGGCACTATGGGGGGGGGTCACAATGGTGGCCTGGGGGGGGGTTATACATTTAATTTTTTCCTTATAAGTGCCTCCATGGCAGTTACAAAGCTGGAGGGGCAGAGGAGGGAAGCCGCAAGCTGCAGGGAAGAATCGTGTTGCGGGGGGGGGGGTTAGTGTACAGAGCAACTGAGAGGTGCTGTAGGGATGAGTTAGGTGGGGAAGGGTTGTAATTTAGGGTAAAGCAGGGATGAATATCAGTATAGCAGCAATGGCAGCCGGGGGGGGCACCTTTTTGGAGTTATAGCGTTCATCCGCTGATCAGAGCTAAGATTTTGTTTAGCAGAGTCTATGAGTCTAAGGACGAATAAGGTCCATACGGCGTACGGACCTGGCCAGCTGCAAGCAGTTCTGTAGGTCTGTACGCCGTATGGACCTGGCAGTAAAAGGGTTAATGCTTTTTTTTTTTCAACTTGTAATTTTTATTTTGTTTATCAATTCAGTAGCATATAACAACTGAGTATAACAAGAAGTCAACATGACTACATAAAACAATTACATAGTATGTCCAATAAAGATCATGTACAACAACAATTGAATAATAACATACATTGGCAAACGTGTTGGTTTAAACTAGAAACCAGAAAAAGAAAAAAGAAAAATATGGTCTCAACGGTGGGTGTAATGGAAGAGTCACATATGAGCTCCAAAAAGATAAGTTAGAGCACTTCCAGACGAGGGTATCCTTTGTATGGTATGAGTAAATCATAGGCAGGAGCTTTGCTATAAAGATTGATATATTCTCAATAGATTTGGAAACAAGGTAGGCAGCATTGGTTAAGGAATTTCATGTGCTTGCCGTTCAAGGGGCCAGGAGGGAGAGCTGTAAAGTTTATGTGATGTCCAAACTACTATCGGGATTTCTAAGCCAATGGCTCAACCATGTGAAGAATTTTGTTAGGCTGTAGTGAGCCTTCGCAAACATGTATTCCATATGCATGTTATGGTTTAGAATAAGTATACACTGTCACAATGTAGGCGTGTGGTGGGATTTCCAATTTCTGGCTATAGCCAATCGTGCCGCTATCAAGATGTGTGTGATGACAGGGTGGAAGTCTCTGTGCCAGTTATGAAGCCCCACTCCCAGTAGGGCAGTCTGCGGCTCCAATGAAATCTGTTGTCCCGTAATTTGTTTGATGAGCGAGTCAATTGCTCTCCAGAATGCAGTGATCTCGTGGCAGTACCACCAAATATGCGATGCCGAGCAGAATTGTCCACATTCCCTACAGCAACGATTCGATTGTGTTGGGAAGATGCGTGACAATTTTTCTGGTGTGTAATACCAAAAATGGAGAATTTTAAGAGCCGATTCCCAATGTGACAAACATTTGGAGAATTTTAGAGGGTATCTCATAGCTTGGTGCCACCCTTTGGTGTCTTCCGTGAAATGTAGATGGTGTTCCCATTTGTCCATGGAAGGAAGTTTTTGCTGATCCGATCCATTTGCCAACAGCTTATAAAAAAAGGAGATCCCTCTGCGGGATTTAGACGGTTGTAGATGGTTTTGAATAATCTGTAGTGGAAGTGGCGAGGAAGACCACAGGTTTTTTTCCAAAGAGTGCCGAATACGCAGATATTTAAAGAAGTCTTTATTTGGTATATGAGACTTGGTTTGTAGTACAGAGAAGGTGGATAGCTGGCCTTGGTTGTATAAGTCTCCAATCGAGGTTAAACCGGTAGTCACCCAAGCGTCGATCCCTAGGTCCTGACATAGTAAGGTTAAAGCTTGCAGTGGTAGTAGCTTAAGAGTTGTTGCTGAGATGCCCTGAGACATTTGTAAAATGGATTGCCAGACTCGGATAGTCGCATTAACTGAGGATAGGGGAAATTTTGACGGCTGTAATTGTAGCCATAGAGCTGCAAGCATGTGCTTAGGTGGGCAATCCAGTACTTCTTGCTCGATCTGAAGCCACCTATGTTGCTTTGAATAAGTCCACCAATATTTGGATTGGTCTAGAATAGTGGCCTTGTAATACCTTTTTATGTCAGGAGCACCCAAACCAGCTGAGCACGTTGGAGCATACAAAATGGATCGGTGGACTCTCGGGTGTTTACCATTCCATATAAATGAGTTAAGTGTTTTTTGGAGTCTGTTCAATTGATCTTGAGTAAAAGCCAGTGGGATAGCTCTAAATAAATAAAGTATATGTGGCATGAGAAACATTTTAGCAAGTGCAATTCTCCCTGCCCAGGACGCTTTGACAGTACGAAGGCTCAGAGATAATTCCAATAGCTTCTTAAGTACTCTTTCCAGATTGAACCTCACCTGGGTGGTTGAAGGTAAGGTCAATTCCTAAGTATTTCAGAGACGAAGCTGGGGCCCAAGGGAAAGGGGAGATCTCAAAAATGTGTTTTTTTAAACAGTTTTCAAGGCGAATGCCTAACATAACGGACTTGGAGCAATTGAGTTTGTACATGGAAACCATGCCAAATTGGGTCAGTAAGTCAGTGAGTGCTGGGAGTGATTGGGTCGGGTTTGTGAGTGCTATAATAATGTCGTCGGCGTAAAGACCAATTTTATGAACGGATTTCCCAACTGTTAACCCTTCAATATTAGGGTGCGATCTGATTGCTGTCGCTAACGGTTCCATTAGTAAGGCGTCTCGTGTTGGGAGCATAGACAGTAGCGATCACCAACGGAGAATTGTTAACCGAGGCAGAGAGAATAATATATCTGCCTAAGGGATCAGTTTCTACATGTTGAGATTGGAAAGCAACAGTATTACGTATAGCTATCATCACACCTTTCGTCTTATTGGGTGCACAGGCAAAGAATTGGTGTGGGAAGAGTCTGTGAGTGCATGAGGGGGCTTTATCCTGTGCAAAATGCGTTTCCTGGACGCATAATATGTCCGTGTTGAGAGATAATGCCTCCCTCCATAGTCTGGAACGCTTGAAGGGGCTATTAAGCCC
Organism: Pelophylax lessonae; assembly: GCF_965119305.1. Classification (NCBI taxonomy): domain Eukaryota; kingdom Metazoa; phylum Chordata; class Amphibia; order Anura; family Ranidae; genus Pelophylax; species Pelophylax lessonae. Next base: position 186,719,983 of record NC_138769.1, read on the forward strand.
CTTCGCGTTGATGGTGGTAATATTAAGGGACATATCTGAAGTAGCTAGCGTTGCCTGTGTGGCCCCTGATAGGAGTTCTCTGAGTTGAGTAGGAGGGTTAATGCTTTTTTATGCAGTATTTAATGAACGTTTTTGGTGTTTGCACTAAATACCACATAGGAGAAAAAGTGAATTTACATTTTCATTATCGCATGCGTTAAGTGGTCACGTGACCGTCATAACGCATGAGATAACCTTTAGTGAAGTGTGCCCATAGAGCTAATAAATAAATGCCATAACTGAAATAAATATGTGCAGTGTCATTTTTTTCAGCAACAACATCAGTGCTGTGATTCTGTTAAGTCACATGCAGTAATCACAGAAATTATACATAGCAAAAGCCCATAAAAATATGATCCAATACTGTGAAAATCCAAATCTAGAAGAAACCGCTTCTTGGTGCAATATCTTCCAACACCAATGCTTTTCCTGTGTATGGCCACACACCACAGCTATAAGTGAACTGAACACTCACCAAAACTATAAGCAAATAGTGCACATCAGAGCATGTAAATATCCCACAGCTGCTCTTCCTTCCTCAGCCAGCCTACAGGGATAAGACATATGGCCAACCATGATCCATTCCTCTCTTGCTACTTCCAGTACGGTAGTGATTATGGTACATGGCTCACACATAAAGCAAAACAAGGCCAGACCATGGTGTGGTATGATTTATTAAAATGCAGAAATTTTTAAAATACCTGAATTAAATATGTAAAACAAACATGAATGGCCACTGACCGAGATCCGATACAGCAGCATGACATCAGCGCTAGAGCTAGATATTAAGGTGTGCATGCTGATTACGGTTGCTATCGGTGTCTGGAATAGGGAACTTGGTCAATTTCTGAGAATGCACAATGGACGACTATGCCTTGCGCCTCCTTTGGCCTTCCTTGTCCCTGTACCCTCGATACCCTTTGTCCATGACAGTAATGATAAGCTGAAATTCCCCTCTTGGTTAAAGATTTGTAAATTACATCATCCTTAAAGTAGATTTCCTGAAACTTGATAATATATTACGTGGCTTCTTTGCAAATTGCTCTGAGTCACACATACAGCAAGATTTTAGCTTCCACATTATTCCCCCTGGCAATGAGGCTGTACAAATAAATCTTGTGCATAATACATAATTGCTTAAGTGGTAATATGTAAACATCACAGCATTTATTCTCCCTAGCTCATAATGCAGGTATTAGACACTGTCAGTTTACAGCCTTTTCAACCTTTTTATCCTTGAGGAACCCATAGAAAAATGTCCAGGACTTGGAAAACACAAGAATTAATTCTAGATATAATAACAGATAAAATAATGTAAGGGAAAAAATAGAATTTTTCATGTGAAACCTGTGCTTGTTTTTTTAGTGCACAAATACCTAAGTCTGTAGTAACAAAACTTTTGCATTGGCATTCAGTGGAAGAAAATACTTCTATGTTATCTTTACTGCACTTCAGCATTTGCCAACAAGACAGAAATACGGCATGTTAATATTGCAAAGTGATGTGTATTTTTCCAATAGCGATGATGAGGATAAGAATATTAAAAATGTTACAACATTGGGAGTAATTCTGGTCACTTGCCCCTTCTGATAACATGACCCTTCCCCAAAGAGAAATACTTGCAATACTGTTATTTTGGTCTCCAGGCTGCCCAGTGCTGTGAAGGACGGGGGATTAAAAAGGGGGAAAAAATGGGCCCAGAGCTTTCCCATCTCACATATAATTGCCCCACACAGAAGGAAACACTGACTTGCACAACACCTGTTCCAAAACTCCCAGCTCCACAATTCCACAGCAAGTATATGGGTCATACCACAGCTTGTGTTTCAGGTAGCCATGTCTTGGCTGTGCATTCTACACTGGTTTACCTTCCTCCTTGCTGCTCTGTTCTGGTGTGTCCACCACCCAGGCAAGTTAACTGTCCCCACTGTCATGTGTCCCAACACATTCACCCTACCTGTGACTGGAACTTCTTTGTCTTCCCCAGCCTAGACATATCCTTTCTTTTAGGCAGACTTTCCTCTACCTGCTGTGCCACCTCCAGTGGTGGAACCCTGAAGTCCCTGGGTTCTGCAGAACCCTGGTTGGAAAACCCTGATATGGTATAAAAAGCTATTTTTAAGAACCTGGAAATAACTCTGTAATGCTGATTGAGTTAGAATAACAGACTGGAAGCTTTAAAAGGAGGGTGGTGCTTGAAATCCCTGTACTTCCTCTGTTAACCATGGTGACAGTACATGCAGTCATCATTGCTTTGCTCAAAAAAGAGATTCACAGGCTAGGATATTGCTGCTACTAAGATTGCACCTAATTCAGCTATTTATCGGATAATAAAGAACTTCAAGGAGAGATATTTTAAATGGTTGTGAAGAAGGCTTCAGGGCGCCCCAAAAAAGTCCAGCAAGTGACAGGATGTCTCCTACATGTGATTCAGCTGCGGGATCGGGGCACCACCAGCGCAAAGCTTGCTTAGGAATGGCAGCAGGCAGGTGTGAGTGCATCTGCACACAAAGTGAGGCGAAGACTTTTGGAGGATGGACTGGTGTCAAGAAGGGCAGCAGAGAAGCCACTTCTCTTCAGGAAAAACATCAAGAACAGACTGATATTCTGCAAAAGATACAGGGATTGGACTGCTGAGGACTGGGGTAAAGCAAATTTTCTCTGATGAATCCCCTTTCTGATTGGGTCACCCAGAGAAAAACCTTGTCCGGAGAAGAAAAGGTGAGTGCTACCATCAGTCCTGTGTCATGCCAACAGTCAAACATCCTAAAACCATTCATGTGTGAAGTTGCTTCTCAGCTAAGTGAGTGGGCTCACTCACAATTTTGCATAAGAACAAAGCCATGAATAAAGAATGGTACAAAAACATTCTCCGAGAGCAACTTCTTCAACCATCCAAGAACAGTTTGGTGATAAACAATGCCAGCATTAAGGAGCATCTTGACATATGGCAAAAGTGATAACTAAGTGGCTTGGGGAACAAAACATCGAAATGTTGGGTCTATGGCCAGGAAACTTGCCAGAACTTAATCCTATTGAGAGCTTGTGGTCAATCCTCAAGAGGCGGGTGAACAAAAAAAATACCCACAAATTCTGGCAAACTTCAAGCATTAATTATGCAAGAATGGGCTGCCATCAGTCAGGATGTGGCCCAGAAGATGATTGACAACTTGCCAGGGTGAATTGCAGAGGTCTTGAGAAAAAAGGGTCAACACTAAAAATATTCACTCTTTGCATAAACGTAATGCAATTGTCAATAAAAGCCTTTAACACTTATGAAATACTTGTAATTATACTTCAGTGTTCCATAGTAATAGTTGACAAATTGTGAAAATTAATATTTGTGTCATTCTCAAAACATTTGACCAGGGCTGAACTTCAAATTGAAAAGCGATGAGCGAATTCCATAGTTTAACATGGAGTAACACTCTCTGGATGGCAATAACAGGTTATTGAATGATTATATTTTGTGCCTGTGCTTGCTATTTAGGACGATATATATTCACAAATGTTGTTTGTAGGTGCTGTAACAGTGGTTTAAAAGCCTTATAGCATTGAATTGCAAATTAAATAGGACAACTTGCAGGCAGGCTATTGATAAGTGGCTCATTTTCAGGCGTTCACTGAAATGCCTCTTGCTATTTTCTGTAGTCATCAGCTGCTCATAACCATTATTCGAATAATAGGAGCTATTAGCAAGCAGTTAAAAGGCAATTTTTGAGTATTTAGAGAGTGGTTTTCTAGTGTTTCATTATTTCCTGTATTCAGAGTGTTTTGCCAGCATTTTAGGAGCAGACACATTCTGACTGTTTTGTAAATGCCTACTTATTATTTACTAGATATGATGAGAATATGGTAAGTGGTTGTAATCACCCAATGTATACTTAGCCTGAATAAGATACTGAATACTGAAAGTGTAACAGTGGCCTTACAAGCTTTTAAACATGTCCTCACTGACCTCTGTAGCCGAAGGCACTGTGGAGAAATGTCCTCACATTTCAAAGCAGAAGTACTGAAGTCCTTTAAGCTACTCTTCTCTTAACAGCAGAGTATAGACAAAGCTATCAGCTGATGTCACTCAGCAGCTCTAGGCTGGGAAAAGATCCTGATTTTACAGTTGGGATCTATCCAGATGCCTGGCCTGGCAGCTGGCTCAGCCTCTCAGCAAGTCACTGGGAGACTTAGCTAGCTGCTCCTGCCCCCTCCACAGCCCAGCACTCCAGTGAATGCTGGAGGGGCAGAGCAGAGAGCCAATGACTGACAGTCACCAGCTCTCTGCAGGCTGAAGACCGAGAACTGAGTGATCAGTGGTGTTTCATTGTTCAATTCTCGGTTTTAGAGGCAGGGGGGTACAGATGCAGTATTGGAGTATGATTTTTTATATTTTTAAAGCAATACTTCTCTTTTAAGGATGAATTACTCCAATGCATCTGAAACTAGAGAGGTCAGTGAGGGCTTGTTTTAAAGCTGGTTTTTGTGTTTGTTTAGAATATGGAGCCACGGTTACACATTTAAGTATTACACATATAAGACATTGCAATCTCCTAGCAATAAATGTAAAAGGTCTCAGCTTGCATACCAAAACTTCTGTGTGGTCACTGGGCTCCTGGATATAACTGATTTTCTCCCAGTTTGTCAGTATAAATGTCACTATTTTGCTTAGATTTTCTGGCTAAAATTAAACATGAGACATAAAAAAAGAAAGGAGGCAGTAAATTCACAATGAGAGACAGAACATGAAGACTGTTGCTCATGCAATCAACATTAATGTGGTATCGATTTTTGTCTCACGACAGAAATGTAGGTGAACAATAAAGAACAGCTTGTACTCAGCTGGAGTGCTTTTTACAAGAGAAAATGATGGGCTTTACACAAAAGACTGACAAAAGACTACAAAACCTATGAATGCAAATACGCTTGCTGACAACAGGGAAATACAAATAGGAAGGAGAAGAAAGAAGATGCTTCTGAAAAATGTCTAAGTGACATGCATTTAAGAAGGTAATGTTAATGAGCCTTCATGCCTAAAAAAATTCTATTAAACATAAAAAAGCATCCTTTAAGTTCAGTTATCCATTCATAAAACATTCATTTTATTTGAAAACGATGCTGGTGAAACAGTCTGACATATACTGTACCTTTATATTCTCTTCCCACATTACCATCTACAGCAGGACAGAACAGAATGGGAGTAGGAGGATTTTCACTCTAAAGTTGGCCATAACTATTAGATTTTCAAACATTCCTATAAACATATATACTAAAATTCTCAGTACATTAGAAAACTTGACCAAATACTTCAAAATTTGGTTTGTTTTTAACATTTGGATTAAATGGACTTTATCAAATGAGAACTACATACATTTTTTAGAATTCAATTGTTTGAGAAAACAATTTCATCCTGCTCCTTTAAAAAATTATTGTCACTGCGATCAGAAAATGAACGTCAATCTGACCCTATGAATGATTATAAAATCAAACCATTCTGAGTGAAATTCTACTAGTTTATTGCCAAGTTAAAGTGTTTCTAAAGCCTTAAAGTGATTGTAAAGTCTCGTTTTAAAAAAAAAACAAACATGATATACTTACCTTCCCTGTGCAGTGGTTTTGCACAGAGCAGTTCAGATCCTCCTCTTTGCTGATCTTAGCCCCTCCCTCCTGTCGAGTGCCCCCACAGCAAGCAGCTTGCCATGGGGGCACCCAAGCCAAGCTGTAACTCTGTGTATCCATTCAGACACAGAGCTGCGGTTTGGCCCCAACCCCTCTCTCTCCTGACTAACTGCCTTTTACAGCTGCGGAAGGTGTTCTGTACAAAGAATGTGTACTGAGCACCACCCAGAAACATAATTTCCTCCTTGCGTGATTGGCTCACTGATTATCCCAGAAGTCTACACTAAGATACAAGTCAGATTTCAGGCATCCCGTGCAACAAAAATGTCATTTTTGTTGAGATACTCCCAATAGGAAATCATGTCTAAAGGGAAGCAGACCTTGCAATTTTCCTCATTAGAGCCCTACCGGTGCAGTAGCTAATTTAGATTCATGAATCCACTCCCACTAGACACACTTTCCACATGGGTAAAGACAAACACACAGTGATTTCTTCAGAAAAACAAAAGGTAGAAATCTGCAAAAAAATTGTTAAAATCCTTGTAATGTACATAGATCAAACAGAGGGGAATTTTGTTACTCTTTAAGAAACTGGTTCTGAGAAATTTCATGCAGCCATTGCTGGAACACATACATTATGTGGAGACAGCTAGTGGAGGTGACGCGTGTCATTCAATTAGGTTTTACATCTACTTTAAGAAACATTTTGTAAAGGATTATGCAACAGAATAAGGGAACAATGCCTTACTTTTTAGGAAAACTGGAAATAAACAAAGTTTAAACAGTAACTCCACTTTCATGAGAGAAAAAAAAAAATAGCAAATAAAGATTAAATAATATAGCGTATACAATTGCGACACAAGTCATATTGTGATTAAATATTATTAAAAATTACCTTTCCTTTTCACTCTGCAGCTGCTATCATTTTCTGAAAATGCAATGCGATATGGCTTCCTGGAGCTGTTCTGTACACAGAATGTGTACGGAAATCGGAGTTCCACCCAAAAGTGGAACTTCCACTTATATGCTTCCTCCCCACTTTGGTGCCACATTTGGCACATTTCAGGGGGGAGGGGGGGAACAGGTACTTGTTTTTGAAAGGTACCCTTCCCCACTCCTGGGAGACAGCGCCGCGATGCTGTCCTTTGGAAGTTCGGCCCCCCTTCTTCTTCCTTCACCCCTGGGCCAATTAGAAAGCACAGCACGCTTCGCGCATGCGCAGTAGGGAACCAGCTGTGAACCTGAAAGGCTTCACTGCCGGGTTCCCTTACCCTGAATGGCGGCGGCAGCACCTGAGAGCCAATATGAAAATCTGCTTCAGATGCTGACATTGCGGGAACTCTGGACAGGTAAGTTCTAATATTTAAAAGTCAGCAGGTACAGTATTTGTAGCTGCTGACTTTTTTCTTTATCCTGGGGGGGCGGAACTCCTCTTGAACACCCCCCAGAAACATAATTTCCTGCTTGTGTGATTGGCTCACCAATTTTCTCAGAAGTCTACACTAAGATGCAAGTCAGATTTCAGGCATCCCCTGCAATAAAAATTTCATTTTTGGTGAGATACTCCCAGAAGGAACATGACTAAAGGGATGCAGGCCCAGCAGCTTTTCTCATAAGTGCTCTGCAGATGCACAGCTGATTGATAATTATGAAACCCCTCCCATTAGACCCAGTCAGCACAGAGGAACAAACAATGATTTCTTCAGCATAACAAAAGGTAGGAATCTGCAACAAAGTTTGTTAAAATCCTTGTAATGTACAGAGATCACCCAGAGGGGAATGTTTTTTTCTCAACAAAAGTGGAGTTACGCTTTAATAATGCAATCCTGTATGCCATTAAACAAACTGTTATCCATTATATATTATACAGGCAAAGCATGATAAGAAAATGTAATAGGTGTGCGATGTAGTGCCTGAAGCCTTGTCCTATCACTGCTCTGCTAAGCCATATATAGATTTTTATATCTGAGAGATAACCTCCTGACAAGATCCATTTGTCAACCAGGTCAAAGCAATGTTTGGAAAATTAATTGATTTATTTTGTCCCCAGAAATCCTGTTGCTTTAGATGAAAGAACCTTTTTAAGCAAGCTGTTTGAAATCAATACTCCCTTCAGGTTAATAGTAAATAATTGATATAAATACAGTGAAATCAGCTAGAACTCACAAAGTAAACATTTATACCACAAAAAGAAATGTAAAGAAGAAAGCTGTAAACTTAGTCTTGGCCAAACATTATATGCAATATGAAGTGGTAAAAACACCTATTTCAAGCTTTCTTAGTAATTTGTTTCGCATTGCCAGCCATTTTTACACTCATTTATAAATCGCTGATAGTATATTGAGAAAATCATTAAATAAAAGCAAAAACTCAAGGCTAAATTCATTTTTTTTATCTGGTATAAGACCATTTATAATGTATGAAATATATATGTATACCTTTATATGTGTTTGCTGAAGTATATTGTACACTGGGTTAGCCACTACTGGCCTATAATGATGTCAGTTATATATTATCTAGGAGCTCTGTAAGATTAGAAATCATTTGCCTTTTTAAAGATGAAATCCCTTCATGTATTTTACTGCTTAGTTACATTGGTTGAGCTTCAACCAATGTAAGTATACATATGCCATACCTGTGGGACCACTGTGGATGTAAAGAATCCCTGTAGTAGTTGCCACTACTATAGTGACCATCGCTGTCTTTTGTAGCACATTTCGAGATGCTGCCCTGTTGAATAGTAAACACAGGGGTGTAATTTACTTGGCACAAGTAGCTTTAACAGAGTGCCTTGCATTTTTCTCAATTAATGGAAGACATGTTCTGAATGGATGATGCCACCACCCTGCCTCTCCACCGCGTCCAATCAGAAAATGCCTTACACTCATTGCAAAAACTACAAGGCATTCTTTAATTGGCATCTGAGCAAGTTACCACCCAATATTTACTATGCATCAAGGCAGAAGACAGCAGTGATAGCCTCAACTACTACAGTGATTTTATTCTTTCAGTGTTATCTCAGATATTTCATATGCTTACTATGCAACAAAATACGTATCTGGAGTTCAGTTTAAAAAAAAAAACACAAATCCACAAAGTATACATTTGTAAAGAACACATCTAACTTCAACCCTCTTGCTACTCATTGGTAAGTCTGACAAACAAAAGATATAGGTCGCTCTCTTCGTTCTTCTCAAAACCTCCTGCTCTCTAGCTCACTCATCACCTCCTCCCATGCTCGCCTCCAGGACTTTTCCAGAGCCTCTCCAATCCTATGGAACTCCTTACCCTTATCTGTCCGATTATCCCCCACTCTATTAGCTTTTAGGCGATCTCTGAAAACCCTCCTCTTCAGAGAAGCCTATCCTACCAACCCTTAACAAATGTACCTCCTTTTCTCCATCAACCCATCCCCCACAGTTATTGCCTTTTGTTTCACTTGACCCTCCCTTCTAGATTGTAAGCTCTAACGAGCAGGGCCCTCTAGCTCCTCCTGTTTTGAACTGTATTGTAACTGTATTGTCTTCCTTCACATTGTAAAGCGCTGCGCAAACTGTTGGCGCTATATAAATCCTGTATAATAATAATATAATATAATAATATAGGTGGAACAAATATTAATCAGAAGATCCAGTTATGTTTATCCATTCAGAAATTACCTATATGCAGTCTGCTTTGATATTTATCCAAACTCAAAAACCATAACACCAAGCAAAGCTAAAACAGTATACATGTCAATATCACTACTGGTATAAGATTGTGTATATGGGATTGTATAGTTGGGTTTTCTTTACTGTTTTTTGCTTTTTATCGGTTGAGAAAGATGGACTTGTGGTTTTTTTTCAACCTTACTAACTATGTAACTAGTCCCATCGCCCCACAACATAGTCAAAACTATAAAAAATACATTGTGAAGATAAACATGAAATGCCTCTTGGCAGCTAGACTAGCTCAACAGGGAAGAAAGCATTATGACTTCAATCTTCCTAGATGCATTTTTAATCTTTACTTGGGAAGCTCAGTTGTTTGTAAAAGGTTGATTTTAAATTACAAAAAGAAGAAAATGCTAAAAACTATGATTAATTAATTTTCAAAATACCCCAATATCCTATGTTACCAAGCGAGATGAATAGAATATAGGTAGGTAAAAGGAATATGGATTTTTGGTTTTTATAAAGTTGCATTCATGACTGACTCGATCCTACACATTTCTAGAGGCATTTTAGATCAAAGTTGGTAAATAGTGACAATAATCTACCTAAACAATTACCCCTTTTTTCAGATGTTCATAGTATTCTTAGTATTAATTTTATGTAATACACTGAAAGCATATTAGAAAGAATGTATTAAAGGTTTAATATATTTTATCAAACGAGGAACCTTTAGTTTGGAAAACTTGGCTAAATCTCACCAATCTTGAATTTCAATATATTAATAATTTTTTTGTCATAACAAAAACAGCTGGCTTAAGTTTTACTCTGCTGAATAAATGTAAATTTAAAAAAAAAGGAGAATCTCTTTTTACTTAGACAATTATTTCTGGAACTCAAGTAAACTATTAGCTCACAAAGTTAAACTCCAACTCTTTATTAAGTCTTTAAAATTAAAAGAGAATCAACAGTATTACAGTAACAATTACTTGTTTTAAATCTATTCATTTTAAACAGAGAAGGGAAAGATTCAAAATTATGCAGTAGCTACAGGGTAATTTCAATATTGAATTCAGATTCTTAACTACTTACAAAGCTATTGGCTATAAGAATTAGTACTATAATCCTGCCAGTAATAAAAAAAAGACAAAGCAAGCTTTATAAATAGGAGCTCACATTAGAAGATACAGAGATCGTATTGACTTGACAAATCTAAAGCTAAATATGGTAATAACAAAACATTTCTATGTATGTTAAGTACTTTTAAAGATAATTAAATGTCATATTGGGATAAAATTACAAATTGAAATGAAAGATTACTTCATATAATTGTGGGGATGCCCAGTTTCCAACAAAATTAAAATTTTACCAATATTGTTTCATCCTTGAAAAAATTATTTTGGAAATCTCAAAAATTGCCTTTGGAAATTTCAAATCTTCCATTTCTCAGTCATTTTTATATAAATAAGAAAAAAGGAATATATAGCCCCAAATGGTTCTTTTCAAAATAAATCAGTGATGACAGCCGCCAAAATTTCTTTAGCATAGATTTCCTTCAAATGACCTAACAAAGGTAACAGGGATTTGATTTAGACCCATTTTACGTTTGATTTTGAAAAAGATCATTGTATACCCAAATATGCAACTTAGTAGCATCCCAATAGGGCAAAAAAATTCCTTTTTTTCCTCATATACATAAAAAGGCCTGAAAAACTGGAGATTTGAGATTTACAAAAGCACCATAAAATATCTCTTTGACATTTTTTAAGGGTACGGATAAAACAATATTGGTAAAGTGTTTATTTTAATGGACATTGGGCATACCAGCAATTACATGAAGTAATCTTTCATTTCCGTTTTGTAACATTAGCTCATTATCACATATAACACCATGTTAGGTATCTTCCTAAGTATTTATTATACATAGAAATCTATCCACACAGTAGGCAACCAAATGATTTGTTAGTGTCAGATTTGTCAGATCAGTAAGGCCTATGTTAATTTTTAAATTGAGCCCCTGTTAATAAAGTCTACTATTGCCTTCAATTACTGGCAGGATTACAGTACTCATTCTGAACACCATTGGCTTTGTAAGTAATTTATAATCTAAAATGTAATATTGAAATTAACCTGTAGCTACTACATAATGTTAGGTCTTAGCCCTTCCGATTAAAATGATAATGTAAAGATTTAAAAAAGGATTTCTTGCTGCATTAATGATCATTATCTTTTATTGTTAAGACATAAGAAGGGGTTGGATGTTAGAAATCTGAGCTGGAAGTTGAATCGAGGTCCAGGAATAACTTGTATTATTTCTTCTGGTATGGGTTTAATTTATTACAAAGTTATGGCATGTCATATATACCACTATGAACCAAGAAGCTTACTTTATGGGAGGGGAGCCATTACAGGTGCCCGTATTATTTGGTTGCCCCCCCCCCCCCACCACTACCACCACCCAAAAAAAAAAAAAGGCATACAGAGGCAGAGCATGATCCCCTCCCTTCGGAGACTGGGCCACAGGGTAGTATTCCAACATGAACAGACCACAAACACACCTCCAAGCCGACCACTGGCTTGCTAAAGAAGCTAAGGGTAAAGGTGATGGACTGGCCAATCATGTCTCCAGACTTAAACCCTATTGAACATCTGTAGGGCATCCTCAAACCGAAGGTGGAAGAGCGCAAGGTCTCTAACATCCACCAGCTCTGTGGTGTCGTCATTGGAGGAGTGGAGGAGGACTCCAGTGGCATCCTGTGAAGCTCTGGTGAACTCCATGCCCAAGATGGTTAAGGCAGTAGTGAAAATAATGGTGGCCACACAAAATATTGACACTTTGGGCCCAAAAAGACTGGCTCCGGGTGCCCCCCCCTGCCTCCCTGGAGTTTGACAGGGTGCATAGGGCGCTTGGTCCCTGCTCCACTGTTGCAGACCGGCCCGAGATGTTATATACCGGCTGCACCGCTACACTCACAAGGACCTTATTATCCGGCAAGCGTGGGAGGCGGGAGAAGTGGACTTTGACGGCGCTAGGGTCCGGATCCTGCCTGATCTATCGAGGGCCACACTCCAACGTAGAGCCCTGATGCGCCCCTTACTGGATGGGATCCGCCAACTGGGGTGCACCTACAGATGGGGTTTCCCCATTTCTCTGACGGTCCGAAAAGGGGCCTCCTCATTCTCGGTACACCATCCGGATGATCTTCCAGCCCTGTTCAACTTCCTTGGGGTGGAACCGATCCAGGTTCACAACTGGCTGCAGCACCTGCCAGGACCGAACCGCAGAACCCCTCCTATCCCGGGCCGTGAGAGGAACTTCACCCCTCGAGCATCTAGGTGCCGCCGACGCCTTCAGCCGGAGCCGCCTCCTGTGACGAGGGAAGTCTGAGCGGTCCCCCCTGCGTGTCCTCCTGGGCTTATGGATCCGCTGGGGCCAGCGCCTCAGCTGATCTCCGGCCTGCTTCCCTAAGGTAGTGTCCCACTCCTTGTCTCCCTATGTTTGCCTGTCTTGGGCCCCCCCCTGGTTCCCCGGACCCGCTCCCGTGCATGTGCCTTGGAGGGGGGAGTCCCTTGCCCCCCCGCTGGACTCCCGTTGCACTGTTTGTACCAGCCCCCCCCCTGCGGGGTGTCCGTTGCTGAGACTGTGGTGCAACCTCCCGCCATTTCCCTGCATCTTGACCCTCTCGAGGCGACTGAAGTATTCTGCCGGCTGGACTGCCCCCCCCCCCCGGTGCAGACACTGGAATTCAGTGCGCTTGACCTAGGCTGCTCGTCCCTTGCCGGTCCCTTTTCCTGGTGATGGACGCCTCCTGCTCCCCTACTCCGTCTCTGCAGTTGCACTTTTTATTGACATTATGGATTATTGGAGGTGGTAGTGCCTCGGGGCCTGGATTATAGCTCTCTGGGGGATGGGGAGATGGCGGTCTGTCATCTTTTTGTGGATGGGGTGGCTGTGGGGGGGGGCGGTGGGGTGATTATGCAGTAGTGGTGGCACTCTTCTTGGTCCAGTCCCTGTGGCATGGTGACTATCGTCGGCTGTTTGGGAGGAAGGCTTTGGGCAGCGTTAGCCCTCCTTCCCCCCAATGCTCCTGATGGGGGGGGGGTCCCTCCCCCTGGGTGAGGGTATGGGATGTGGCTGCCTGCTGGAGGGGGGGACGGCCCATGAGTGGGTGCCCCGGAACCCCCCTGGAGGGTGGATGGTGATCCACGGGGATCAGTTTTTCCTGGGGGAGGGGGATGTTATGTTATTTTTTGCGGGGGAGGGGACACTCAGTTGCTGAGGACTGGGAGTGTGTTGATTTGCCTGGGGAGAAGAACGGGTTCGGGTGTGATTGTGGAGGTGCCCCTGGCGTGGTGATGGATCCCGGGTGCCGTTTGGGTCTCGCTGCGGTAGCCCCGCCTGAGCCCGGCCTGCCTGTGATCCCTCCCCCCTGGGATGGTCCTCTCTGATGGGAGGGGGGGCCGGGCGGTGGGCTTGGGGTTCGGGAGGACTTGTGGGGAGTCCGTGGTTAACAATGTTCTCATGGTTAATGTTATTTGTCCTGTATGCATGTGTCCTTATGCAGTCTGTACCTCTGTTTCACTCAGGACGCACGCGGTTTCTGGCTCTGGCTCTGGGCCCCGGGGTCCGGGGGACACCCCCTGTCTTGGTTTGTGTCGACGGGGGGATCCCACGGCGGAGGGGTCCTGCCACCGGTGCCGTATGTTCTTATATTTCCTGTGGTGTGGTTATATGGCAGTTGTCTATGTCATTCTTTGTGTATTACTTCATATTCTCTTGGGTATGTTGTTTAGGTGGGGTGAGTGCTGGCCGGATTGCTCACCCACTCCGTGCAGCTTCTGTTTCTAGGTCTTACCCTCCATTAGGCCTACACCCCGTGGCTGGTCTGGCTCTGAGTTCGGGGTGACCCCGGGGTGCTTTCTGTTTGTCTTGTTTAGTTTCCCTTTCCCCCCCCTGTTGTCCTACTGGTCTTTGATACCTCACTGTTTCTCCTTCCCACTTCGCCCCCCTTCCATTTGTCGTCCTCTTTTCACCCCTCTTGATCCTACACCTGGCCTTGCTTTGACTCTCCTTTCTTGACCCCCGTCCCCTCCTTGGCGGGGCGTCCTCCCCGTCCTCCCCTGCCTTGCCCTTCCCTTCCCCGACTGACCTCCCCTCCTTTTTCTTCATGGATCCTGTGCGGGTGACCACGCTCAATGCCAGAGGGCTCAATGTACCGGAGAAGAGACGCATGTTGTTAGGTGAGTTGAGACGCCTCCGCACTGACATTGCCTTAGTTCAGGAGACCCACTTTAAGACAGGGGGCCTTCCCCTTCTGCAGAATAGATTTTTCCCATGCACGTACCATGCGGCCAACTCTGAATCCAAATCGAAAGGCGTATCCATTTTGATCTCCAACCGACTCCCCTGGTCCCTTTTGGACCATCGGGAGGACCCCAAAGGCAGATACCTATTCTTGAAGGGCCGCCTGGGAGATGTCCTAGTTACCCTCGCCACGATCTACATCCCTAATGCTCACCAGGAGGTATTCCTCCGCAAAACCCTCACATTTCTCCGGGACTTTCAGGAGGGATCTCGTCTCCTGGGGGGTGATCTGAACCTCCCACTGGACCCATCTTTGGACACCTCTGCAGGTACCTCGGCTGTCTCACGAGGCACGCGCCGCCAGATTCAGTTCCTGCTTCACGATCTCCAACTGGTGGACGCCTTGGGTGTTTTACACGCCAGGGAACGGGACTACACGTTCTTTTCCAACCCACACCAGGTGTACTCCCACATCGACTTATTCCTGGTCCCTCATCGTCTCCTTCCTACTGTGGCGGCAGTCGACATAGGTTCTATTACTTGGTCGGACCACGCCCCTGTCACACTTGCGGTTAACCTCAGCGGCACGAATAGACCCTCGGATTGGCACTGGAAGTTGAATGAGGGCCTTCTTCAAGACCCCGCTGTTTTGGCGGATGTCTCTCAACACCTGCAGTCCTATTTCCAGATCAATGCCACCCCGGATAGCGATCCGGGGGTTGGTCTGGGAGGCCCACAAGGCTGTCATCAGGGGAATTCTGATGGGCCATGGGGCTAGGGTAAAGAGAGAGAGAGAGGCCCGCCTGAAGGCCCTGCTGGGGGAGGTCTCCGCATTGGAAGACCGTCACAAATCCAGACCGGACCAGGCGCTCGGGGATGAACTGGCCAAACTAAGGGAGCAGATTGCTGACCTACTGCGATACCGTGCTAAGGCGGCTCTCCAGCGGTGCAAGAAGATCGCTCATGAATCGGGTGATAAGTGCGGCCGGGTGTTGGCCAGATCCCTAAGGGCGCAGCAGGCTGCTTCCTATGTCCCCTTCCTGGTGGACAGCGGGGGGGCGAAACTTTATCTTCCTAGGGACATCTCCCGCTGCTTTGGCGATTTCTACTCGCGCCTGTATGGCCTGCCCCAGAACCTGGGCCGGAGGTCGACCTTGACAGAGTATCTGGATTCGGTTGTCCTTCCCCGTTTGCCCTCCCCGGCTCGAGAGGAACTAGAGTCCCCCTTTATGCATGAAGAGCTGGCGACTGTTGTCGCATCGGCGAAAAAGGGTAAAGCACCGGGACCGGACGGTTTCACGGTGCTCTACTACCAGACTCTTCAGTCCCACTTGATCCCCCCGATGCTCGCACTCTTCAACGCGGTGGGTCGCTCCTCGGCCTTCCGTGAGGAGTCCCTGAACGCCCACATCTCTGTGATCCCCAAGGAGGGGAAGGACCCCTCGGTTTGTGGCAGCTATCGCCTGATTTCCTTGCTTAATGCGGACCTCAAATTCTTTACCAAACTACTCGCACTGCGTCTTCAGTCTCACCTTCCGGATCTGGTCCACCTGGACCACGTGGGGTTTGTCCCCACGCGAGATGCTAGGGACAACACTACGAAGGTCATTAATTTGGTCCACATTGCCAAAAGCGCCAACACCCCTGCGATCTTCCTGAGTACGGACGCGGAAAAGGCGTTCGATAGGGTGAGTTGGCCTTATCTGTTTGAGGTTCTCCGGCGCTTTGGTCTTGGACGACGGATGCAGTTATGGATAGCGAGTGTTTATACTAACCAGGGGGCCAGGGTGAAGGCGAACGGGGTCCTCTCAGACCCGATCCATATTCTTAATGGTACTCGGCAGGGGTGCCCACTTTCGCCCCTGCTTTTCGCGTTGTCCCTGGAGCCGTTTCTGACAAGGATTCGCTCGAACCCAGATATATCGGGGATCCCAGTGAGAGACTCTACCCATAAAATTTCGGCCTATGCCGATGATCTCCTGTTCTCTCTTACGCAACCCCTGATCTCTTTACCCTGCCTTTTGAGGGAATTCCGACTTAACTTCCCACCACTGCTGGCGGTGATCCGCTCCCTCCTTGAGAAATGGTCCACGGGTCTTCACTCATGGTTCGGCCGCTGCAACATCTTGAAGATGACGATTCTACCTAAACTTCTCTACGTCCTCCAAGCGGTCCCGGTCTCCATTCCAGCATCCTTCTTTCGGAAGGTTGATTCTATTTTTACGTCCTTTGTGTGGGCGAATAGGAGGCCTCGGATGGCGCGCCGCATATTGGTCCTACCTAAGCACTATGGGGGGTAGGATCTCCGGCGATATTATCAGGCTGCTATGCTGACGCGGTGGGTGGACTGGGCCCGTCACGCCGATCTGAAATTGTGGGTGCGATTAGAGATGGCCCAATTTCCCCTATGTCTACCCAGAGCGCCGTTGCTATCCCGGGAACTCTTGGCGGGGGCTAGGCTACACCCCACGGTCGGGCCGACGCTCCATACGTGCTCAACACAGGCAGTCGGTAAGGGGTTGTAGACTGGCCAGTCGCCATTGCTCCCAATCTTGGGGAATCCGCGGTTTCAACCCGGGTGCGAGGGGGGCAGATTTGGGGACCTCCTGCTGGGGGGCACATTTCAGGTCTCCCACTTCCTGGTGGGAGATGCATGGCCGTCCCTTTCCCACCTGACGTCCCAGTCAGGGAGGTTCCAGCTTTCCCGCTGGCAGGCTCTCCAGCTCCTTCATTTTTTCCGGGAATTGGGACCACCGGCTCCTTTTTTGAGGGACCGGACACCCTTCGAGTGCCTCCTGGATGCCTCGGGTCCCCTTCCGCATTCCCTTTCTCAAATCTATGCCCTACTCTCTCTACCCCCCGAGGACTTTGTCCTGCCGGGAATTCTGAAATGGGAACATGAACTTCACAGGGTGTTCTCACGCGAATCCAGGAATCTAATTATAAGGTCCTCTCCCATTGGTACTACACTCCGGCGCGGCTCGCCCATATTTTTCCTGGGTCTTTGGACAGATGCTGGAGATGCCGGGAGGAGAGAGGCACTCTATCTCACATTTTCTGGAGCTGCCCGGCGCTTTAGGACTTTTGGACCGAGGTGCGCAGGGTCTCCCAGACAATGACTGAACGCATCATACCGGATGACCCGGCCTTTTTTCTTCTCCACTGCTCGGGTATGGCCCCGAGACGTTACAAACGCTCTGTACTTAGACACCTCACCGATGCTGCGAAGTCGTGTATAGGTCTTTGCTGGAAGTCCACTGCTCCGCCTACCATCTCCCTGTGGCTCCGGAGAGTGAAATGGATCAATGAGTTGGAGGACATGGTTCTTACTGCACAGGGTAGAAGGGAACAGTATTCAAAAACCTGGGCCTGCTGGAATGCGTTCATTCTCTCCGATGAAGGCCAGAGTCTCCGCACTCCCCCGGCCTGACTGATGGTCGGAACGGGCAAGTGGTCATCCGCGCAGGCCGCCCCTGCATCCCCTCTGCTCTTTAACCCCTCCTTCTTTCCTCCCTTTGCCCCCCCTCCCACTGTCACCTCTCTCCTTTCTATGCTCGGGGGCCCCCTTCCCCCGATTTCTCTTCACCCCCCCTCCCTTGTTGGTATTCTCTGTCTTTCCCTTAGTGGCTCCTTACGCCCCTCCTTTTTTTTTTGTTACTACCTTGAAAATCCTGGAACCAATCTAGTTGTGGCGATGTGCGTATTTCATGTACTAATTTGGTTACCCCACACTCTCTTATCACTGTTGCCTGCAGTTTCTGTGGCTTGTGTTACCTACATGGGGATGGTCCCTCGGGGCTGCCCTAGCCTGTTCCGGCGGGCGGGGAGAGTCCCCGGGAGGCGCTGCTCTTTCCACAAGGACTCTCTGCCCTACGTGGTGAATTCATGTTCTGTAATGATGTGTCCGATCGACCAAATTCTGATGTACACTTCTCATTTTTTGCCTGTACGCACTTTGTATTTAATGTTCTGTTCAATAAAGAATTTGAAAAAAAAAATCTGTGGAATGACTTGAAGACTGCAGTCCACAAATGTTCACCATCAAATTTAAGAGTTAAGAGAGTGGGCAAATATTGCAAAGTCTAGATGTGCAAAGTTAGTAGAAACATATCCCAACTAAAGGCTGTAGATAAATCAAAAGGTGGTTCAAGAAAGTACTGCCACAAGGGGGTGATCCTTTACTCAGTGATTCTGTATTTGATTTTTTTTTTCTCACATGTTGGTGTTATGTCTTTCACTTAGATGTTATAAGTTGCACTGGGTAAATACAGCTAGATAAGACAAAAACGGTGGCTGTCTTCATTTTAGGCTGCAAAGCAACCAGATTGTTGGTTGGGATTCGATTAGAGGACCTCAGTGCTGTAAGGCAGAAGTGCTAACTACAGAGCATTGGGCTGTCCACTACCAATTAGACATAATTTTTCACTGATATGGTTACAACAAACTTAAATTTAATTGCTAGAGGTTGTTTTTTTACGGTTATCTTGCTATTGGTAAGACAATAACTGGAATTCTCTCAGATTTTACATATGATCCTTAGTGTCCTTGTCCGGTCTCACTGCTTCACCAGTGTAAATAGGTCCTAAAAGTTTTCCCTACCATTCCCTCTTCTGCATGCAAAAATGCTTATTATTAGTTGTCATTGTGCCTTCAGTTTTGAACTAAAAGACAACATTTTGCATTAGTGATTTCAACATTTTATCCAGACTTCTCAAAATCTGTCCCCACTCTCGCTTTTAGGATCTCATCTTCTAAACAGAAAAGTATAAATTCATCTTTGTAAAAGCTAAATGGATCTTTGAAAGGAGCTAGAATATTATAGTAAAGTGATAATGGAACTTGAGGGATAATGGCATATAAATCAAAAGACATAGATATTGAAGAAAATCACCTATGTAAGAAGGCATTAAAGGTACCTGTCAAACATGGACACACACAGACCATATACTATCCCTGGGAGAGTTGAATACTGAATAATCTGCTTCACTGCTCGGCAATGAAGATGTGTTACATGAGTCGGGGAATAGCTGCTTCTGTTCAATTTTTCTCATAAATTAGTTTTCCTTTGAAACATAATATATATAAATGTAGTTTCTTTTAAAAATTTGCAGACAAACCCATAAATCCAAACCAGAAATACAGCACTGCTGCACTTAGGCAAATGGCAGCTTCGGCACCAATAGGTTAAACCAGTCGTCAGCGTTGAAGTGCTCCATATTTTTAACAATATTGTGGTATTTTTTCCTCCTATTCCTTCATCTGTAGTCACTTCTAGTATGTTTCCCACTTTCTTCTCCTGTTCTAAAGGGACCCGAGTTCTCATTTATGACATAAATTGCTATTGATTTTTCTGACTCCAAGATGCTACACTAGTGATAGAGTCAATGGAGTATCTCAGTGGTCATGTCAAGGCAGCTCTGGAAAAGGTGAATCCCAGCTACAGCTTTCTGCGGTAACTCGTTGTGACACCTTCTGCAACATACAGTTGAGAATTACTACCTGCCTATAATATTAATAAAAATATGCCTTGACGTGAGATTGCTGTAAACATTTACAGAGTTTTTTGCAGAGAAATAATCCCAAATGATTTTGACCAAGACAGAAACAATTGAGTACTGTTTGTGATCCTTTTTTTATTTGCACAATTTTGTTTAGGACAAGCTTTTGGGGTATGTCCCCTTTTTCAAGGTTCAAGCCTCAAGCAAGACCATTATGTAAGAAATGTAAGCCTGTAAGGCAATATGAGAGAGGTAGCAACAAATTCTATCCATTTTTCTTTTTTATATATATTTTTTTTCTAATTTTTCTGGCAAAATAATCTTGTAGTTTTACCTGTTACTTGATACAATAAAATTCCTCTTTATTCCATATTATCGATATACATTAAGTGGCTAAATCAGTTCTGTAGGAAAAGTTCATTGATAGGTATTTTGATAGATAATGAGAGTAGATTTATACTTATTTTGTGTAAAACCGATCTAAACTGTTAAATTCACTACTACTGATTTACAATACATGAAAACGTTTACCTGCATCATTTTTTAGGCAAAGCAAAACACCACAAAGCACAGTTCATTGACAAAATCTGTGCACTATAGTAAATTGAAGGGGTTATGTGTTTTTAGAGTTGCATGTGTGCATTGGGGGGCCATTTAGAATAAATGGCAATAGACTGCAACGCACATGTGTTTTGGTGCTTATGCATTCACACATATTATAAAGCACATTATTAGAGGCACGTACATGCACATAGATATTAAAATGCCTTTAAAAAGACCAAATAAAACCAAAAACACAATTTTCTATTCTTAATTTTCATTGGTGGATGTACAAACTTGTATAGTAAAACAAGAAGCGATGTATGGGGGGAAAAAAAACAGTCCAGGAACATACTTCTTCAAAAACAATTCACTTTTTCAACATGGAAAATTACTTAAATTCCAACTACAGCCAAAACGTATTTTGTTTTGGATAGAGCAAGAAAGGGTTAAATCTTCTGTCAGAGTTTTATAGCCATCTGTGTCCCTATTATGCAGATTTGCCCTCAATTAATTTTTTACTGGAGCCGACTAAATGAATAAACTCCAACAAAGATATTCTCTATACTCTTTTGTATAACAAAATGTATGCATTACCACCCTAATTCACCCCCACCTCTTGCTAAATGTAACTTTGTAACTTCTGTCTTTTACATTCTCTAGTCTAAAAATGTACATTATTCTCTATTTTAAAGTGGTTCTAAAGTCTTAAGGTTTTTTACCTTCATGTATTCTCTGCATGAAGGTAAAAAACCTTGTCTGTGCAGCAGCCCCCAAATATTCACCTGAGCCCCATCGCGATGCAGAGATGTGCACAAGAGTCTCAGTTCTCCAGGGATTCTCCCTCCTCATTAGCTGAGACAGCAGCAGGAGTCGTTGGCTCCCACTGCTGTCAATTTCAGCCAGTAAGCCAGTGAGGAGAGGTAGGGGGTGGGGCAAAGCAACAGCTCTGTGTGTGAATGGGAACACAGTGGCTCGGGAGCAAGCCTGCTTGGGTGTTCCCATTGCAGGCTGCTTGCTTTGGGGGAACTCGGCAGAAGCAAGGGGCCAGGAGCACAAGCGGGGTACCCCAAAAGAGGAGGATCGTCGCTGCTCTGTGCAAAACCACTGCAGAGAGCAGGTAAGTATAACATGTTTGTTTTTTTTCTTTGTCTTTTTTTTATTTGCATTTAATATCACTTTAATTTACCTAAATCTGTAATAGTTATAATCCAACTGCAGTAAGAGTTTCACAAGCCATCTAACAGTGTCAGTAGAAGAAGACCTCAGGACCTCCTGTGGCTAGGGCTATTTTACTACTCTTCACTTTCTTCATCACCAACCAAATTCAAACTTCTAACATAAATTATATTTCTGCACACTGCCCCAAATAACAATAATAAAAAATAGAACAAAACCTGAAGAATGTGTTCAAATAAAAACCAACAGTCAGGTATACATACAGTTTTAGAAAAGTAACCTTTACAGCACACCACCATTTATTATTAAAACTTTAAAATTGCTTCTCACCCTATGAAGGTAATTTATCAAAGAGCAAGAAGAACATTAAAGGCGAAGTACAGCCAAAGCTCGTTTGGCTGTACTTATCCTGTGGATAACAGAAATGCTGTTCGTTCTGCACTCCTGCGACCAGTCTTGAGTAGACAGCGGGCTGAAGCCTGCTGTCGGCTGACGTTGCAGAGCCGGTCCAGGCTCAAGCAAGATCGCGACCAAGTCTGGATCGGCGCACATGCCTGGAGCGGCAGCAGAGTCAGCGAGCCAATAAGAGCCTGAGCAGGCTGCTCCCACCCCCTCTCTGCTCACTGAGCACTGAGAACAAAGGAACAGTGGCCTTTGATCGCTCGGTTCTCAGTCTTAAAGCCAGCGGGGGACGGATGCAGCATCAGACCGATGCTGCATCCACCTAAGTATGGTTTTAAAACTTCGCTTTTAAATAAATAAAGGCAATGACTTTTATTTATTAAACAAAGGCAATGCCTGCAAAATATGGAAAGGTGCAAGGTAAAATTAATCATGTATACCATACTGCTGTGCTGGGGGAGAGGTTTATGGGAAGGTTGGAGAGTATTTAAACTAGGATTGAGGTAGGAGAGTGAATTAAATTATAAGAGGGCAGACAGGTCAGACAGGGGTCAGCCCCTATTGTTGGGTGGGTGGGCAGAACTATGGCAGAGGATAAGAAGGTTCCCATGTTACAAACAATCATTGGAAATTGGGAGCAAAATGTTACAATAAATTAAAGTGTTTGTTCACCAATGCCAGAAGTCTGCCAAGCAAAATAGAAGAGTTGGAAGCCCTGGTGCAGGAGCAGAACTATGATTTATTGGTATTGCTGAATCCTAGCTTCACTCTTCACACGACTGGGCTAATATTATTTCTGGCTATGCTCGCTTTCGGAAAGACAGGGTAAAACGGGGGGGGGGGGGGGGGTTGGTGCCTGTCTCTATGTGAGAAGTAATCTCAAGGTGAATGTGAAAGAGGAACTAGTTGATGGAGAGTGTGATGAGTCTAAAGCAGTATGGGTGGAAATGTACATGGATGTGCGTAATACAAAGGATATCATTGGAGTTTGTTATAGACCTCCCAGTGTTAATGAGGAGGTGGCGACTCAGCTCCTTGCACAGATAGAAAGGGCTGCGAAGGCAAGGACAGTGATAATAATGGGGGATTTTAACTACCCAGAAATTGACTGGAGTAATGGCACTGCTGGAACAGTTAAAGGGCAAAAATGTATAAACCTATTACAAGACTATTTTATGGTGCAGTTTATTGAGGCGCCGACTAGGAATGATGCTCTGCTGGACCCGGTAATCTCAAACCATGCAGAACTTATAACCAATATTCATATAAAAGAACATCTGGGTAGCAATGACCATAACATAATTTCATTTAATATTAGCTGTAAGCAACAGATGCATACGGGCAATATAAAAACACTTAGGTTTAAGAGAGCAAATTTTACAAGCATGAGTGCTGCTCTCCAAGACGTTGACTGGGAGGGAATATTGGCATTGATGAACACAAAACAGAAATTGGAATTCTTCAAAAAGACTGTAAGAAAACTTGCTGCAAAGTATATTCCCACGGGCAATAAGTTTAAAAGGCTAAAAATAAAACCTATGTGGCTCACAGCCAAAGTTAAAAAAAAGCTATAAATTATAAGAAAAGAGCTTTTAAAAAATATAAAAATGAGGGAACACTATCATAGTTTAAATGTTACAAAAATATAATAAAATATGTAAAAAGGAAATAATGGACACAAAAATTCTAATTGAACGACAGATTGCAAAAGATAGTAGGACAAACCCCGAAAAATTCTTCAAATATATTAATAGTAAAAAGGTCAGGTCTAAGCATGTAGGCCCTTTACAAAATAATCTGGAGTGGGTGACTGGGGACAAAGAGAAGGCAAATTTATAAAATATTTTCTTCAGCTCTTTGTATACAAAGGAGCATGAGAGAGCTCATTACTATAATGGGGATGGTATAGACACAGCCTCAAATTATCCACAATGGCTTAAAAGGTATATGGTTAATAAATATTTACACAGAATAAAGGTGGATGACTAAATAATGACTGAAATAGTACCACTGGATTGGCGTAGGGCCAATGTGGTGCCTATGTTTTAAAAGGGATCAAAGTCTTTATCAAGTACTATAGACCCATTAGTTTAACTTCTATAATTGGGAAGATACTGGAGAGTTTAATAAAAGACCACATAGTTGAGTTCTTGCTGGAAAAAAATATTTTAAATAACAGACAGCATGGATTCATGAAAGACAGAAGTTGTCAAACAAACCTGATTTTTTTTTATATGAAGAGGTAAGTAAAACCTTGGACAGAGTGGTGGCTATGAACATAGTATACTTGGATTTTACAAAAAGGGTTTGACACAGTTCCCCACAAACGGCTAATGTGTAAAGTAAAGTCTACAGGCTTGGAAAGATCAGTTTGTAAATGGATAGAAAACTGGCTAAAAGAAAGAGACTAGTGGTTTCAGAAAGTGGTGGTTAATGATTCTTACTCTGACTGGTCCAAGGTTATCAATAGTGTACCCCAAGAGTTAGTGTTGGGACCCTTACTTTTAATTTTTTTTTAAATTATATAGATTCTGGAAATAACAGTACCATTTCAGTCTTTGCAGATAACACCAAGCTATGCAGTGGAATAACTTCTACAAGAGGTCTCCAACTTAAAAGCCGACCTCAATGCACTGTTTCATTGGGCAACTATGTGGCAAATTAGGTTTTAATGTTGATAAATAGCATCATACATACTAGGGGGGAGTACAACTGGGGGAATCCATAGTGGAGAAGGTCCTGAGGGTTTTGGTAGATCATAAGCTTAATAATAGCATGCGATGCCTGGCTGCAGTTTCCAAAGCGAGCAAAGTCCTTTCTCGTATTAAGAGAGGCATGGACTGCAGAGAGAGAGATATAATTTTGCCCCTGTACAAATCATTAGTAAGACCTCATCTGGAATATGCAGTTCAGTTTTGAGCACCAGTTCACAAAAAAGATATCAGGGAATTGGAGAATGTGCAGAGAAGGGCAACCAAACTGATAAGAGGCATGAAGGAACTCAGCTATGAGGAAAGATTAGAGGAACTGAAAAGCGCTATGAATGATATAAACAACTGCATGTTTATCACCATATACACAGCAACATTCTTTATCAACATCTGAGCTGGCTCAGTGAGCTGCTTCCAATCAAGTCATTGTTAGGCTTCTCAAACCATTTGCATTTTTCTCCATTTTAAAAGAGCAATTCATTTCAAGCAATCACTAGTCATTTTTACATTGGAAGACTATTTATATATGTGTATGTCCCATGCACTATAATGAGGCCGCAATACTATCTATGTAGGCTCCTTTCATACTGCATGGGAGTTGATGTATAAATGTATTGAATACCTCCTAATGACAGCTGGAACAAAAAATCATTTGTGCCATAACTACATAAGCCTGCTTTAATTCACCACAAAACAACTCTGTGAAAGGCTAAAATGACTTAAATAGCTTTGAAACAGCACAAGAACATGCATCCTTTGACTATCATTTAATACAAAAAAAAAAACAGCATAAAGGAAAACCATATATTATATACATAAAACATTTTGAATGGTTTAAAGATAACCAGTATGTCCTAATGGATAGCTTTCAGCTAAAAGAGCTCCCTTACCAGTGGTTCTTTTGTATGCTTTGCAGTATAATAACTGTTTTACCACGTAATATCACTACAGGCAGTGTTCTGAGCATTGTGCCACAGTACCATTCATTTAGAGTAGCACCCAGTCATTGCAGTAAGTGCCGACTGACCCACACTACAGTGCATCACACATGCTCTGGTGCGCTACATTAACAAACAAAAGATGCAGGTCCGGTTTTTGATCTGTTCCTATTGTGTAGGCAGCCCATCCTAAACAACGCAACGTACATTAATGTGTGAAATGCCATATGTGAAAATGCATATAGTAATGCATCACAAGGGACCAGGCAAGTTTGAATGGAATACTAAAGCTATAGACACACGTCTGTGTCTTCTAAGTATAGAAAACTGAATTACAAACAACAATCACATTATCATATACCAACTAGGCTGTATGCGCTTGTCTAGGTTGTGAAAGGTAATCCAGACCTAAATAAATATTACTTTTTGAACAAAACTGCACAAGTTTCCTGCTTGTTTAGGATTTAGGGGACTTACTAAATACTTATCCTTTTCATCCTACTTATCATTCATCCTACTATACACAACAACTCAAGGATTAAATATTATATATATTTTTAAGTTTCAAACATTCTATTGGTTTTATGTATTAATACATCGAGTCAACAATGCGTTCTAGGGGAATAAACATGCGGCAATCAGCCAACTGGTGCAATGAAGGTACATAACTTGGGGTAGTCAATATGCAGAATAAGAGCTTTTAACACAACTAATAATAAGAAGAGCAGGTATTAGTAAAAGAGAATAGAAGGAATCAAAGAGAGACTGTGCCTATATCCGGTATCAAGTGAACATGCGTAGAGAGGTTATATATATTTTTAATAAGAAAAAGTAATTGACTCTCTAATTATTGTCCCTGCAGCAAAAATACATTGCATTCCATTTGTCCTTCTGCTTACCGTATATACTCGAGTATAAGTCGAGTTTTTCAGCACATTTTTTTGTGCTGAAAACGTCCCCCTCGGCTTATACTCGAGTCAACAAAAAAAAAAAGTTCCCGGCCGCTCCGACGTGTTTAAGATTTAAAAATGGCGCCGCCCGGCATATACATGTCACCGCGCATGCGCTGCCACCGCTCGGGACAGGCCGGGAATAGTCGAACGTATACCAGCTTTCCCGAGCAGTGGCAGCGCGTGTGCAATGACGTGTCGGCCCCGGGCGGCGCCATTTTTAAAATGAAGGAGCCTCTGGAACAGGTAAGTGAAACACAGCCGCGCTAGTATGCCCGCAACCCCGCATCCTCTTGTACCATGTTAAGTTCATGTTAAGCTTGAGCCATGAAATAATCTACGCCAATCAGGTTTGCATCTGTTCAGGTAAGCTTTACTGAGATTACTTGCGCAAGGACCACATCTCATACAGAAATAGAGAATGTGATGCCTTATACATTTTTGATACATGCTTTTATAGAGATTTATCACAGTAAAACCTATGGCGGGCATAGGTCCAAAAACATAGTCATACAAGATTACACAATATTTCAATAACACCCATAATACAGCCTTTGTTGATTATTTAGCAAAGTTCTTGGTCATCTTGCTCTAGGAGCAGGAAGGGTGTATGACAATTAAAAATGATGGATAATATGCAATTAATGGCCGGTTACTGGAACTATCATTATCTAAGCCAATATATATTTGTTTATCTGTTATTCCGGAAAGTTAGGGAAGTTCTCTTGGCCAGACATCTCATGTTATAGTTGACACATATTCATAATAAAGACAACATAATTAGACTAAAGACTGAATTTCTAAAACTATGATGTTTAAATATATTCAGGGATTAAAAGGGGACTCTAGACTGCTATACTGATACATGAATACATAATATAAAAGTCTTTAAGAGTCCTCGATATATATTCATCTTGACACCATGCTTGTCGCCCTGAATTCTCCTGTACCATTCCAGTCACACTGCATTCTCCTGTACCATGCCAGCCACCCTGCATTCTCCTGTACCATGCCTGCCACCCTGCATTCTCCTGTACCATGCCAGCCACCCTGCATTCTCCTGTACCATGTCCGCCACCCTGCATTCTCCTGTACCATGCCTGCCACACTGCATTCTCCTGTACCATGCCTGCCACCCTGCATTGTCCTGTACCATGCCCGCCACCCTGCATTCTCACCCTAGGCTTATACTCGGGTCGGCTTATACTCGAGTATATACGGTATATTTTCATATTGCCTTTGAACTTTAGACATCAGTGGGCAATCCAAGTTCTGTGACCATGCTTTAACTGACAGCCACTGGTCTACACTAGTGATTGTTGTGAACCAATTATGGTGATTACTTGAGGGTAATTTACAAATAAACCTGCTAGCTTCAGCTATAACTTTACCTTGCACACAGAGAGGTGCAATGAGTATAAAACCCACATGATTAGATCATCTCTGTGATTTACAAATACCCACAGTAAAAAAATAAAAATAAATCAAATACACTATATTGTCAGAAGTATTGGTACACCTGCCTTTACACGCACATGAACTTTAATGGCATCCCAGTCTGTAGGGTTCAATATTGAGTTGGTCCACCCTTTGCAGCTATACCAGCTTCAACTCTTCTGGGAAGGCTGTCCACAAGGTTTAGGAGTGTGTCTATGGGAATGTTTGACCATTCTTCCAGAAGTGCATTTGTGAGGTCAGGCACTGATGTTGGACAAGAAGGCCTGGATCGCAGTCTGCACTCTAATTTACCCCAAAGGTGTTCTATCGGGTTGAGGTCAGGACTCTGTGCAGGCCAACCAAGTTCTGTCACCCCAAACTCGCTCATCCATATCTTTATGGACCATGCTTGAGAGCATGAAATTATCCAAAATGTCTTGGTATGCTGACGCCATAATAGTTCCCTTCACTGGAACTAAGGGGCCAAGTATGTAGTGTGTTGAGTTATTTTGAGGGGACAGCACATTTACACTGTTATTAAAGCTGTACACTCACTACTTTGTAGCAAAGTGTAATTTCTTCAGTGTTGTCACATGAAAAGATATAATAAAATATTTCTAAAAATGTGAGGGGTGTACTCACTTTTGTGAGATACTGTAGCGATCCCAGGTCTATCCACAGATTTCTTGTTTGGTTCAATCGGCTCCCTTCTCATGCACTCGTAATTAAACAAAAGCCATTATTGTGCAATATCCCATCTGCTTTATTTCAAACTAATGATCAAATATTACACTCATATTTTGAAGCGCCCTCAGACCGCCACTAAGTCTGTCCAGCTATCCACAAAAGCCTGTGTAACCGCCGCTCCGTTCAATGGAGCCGCCATGCGTGTCAAGCCTCGATTTCAATGTGGGTTGGGAACTGGAAGTAGAGGGACCTTACTCCACTAGCCTCAATGCGTTTCGCAATGACCATGTGTTGTCAGGAAGCCCTGTTTTATGAGATAGCGTATATAACTTCGGAGGGGACTCCTCAGGTTTGACAAAGAAGGAGGTTAGTGCTGCAAAAACAGTAACTCACCCTAGCTCCACCGCACTGTGGGAAGATAAAGAGCTAAGTGTCGGTGCTGAGGCTGAACGTCCAAACCAAATGTTATATGAATGAAGCTGGCACACGAAAAGTCTTCTTCCAAGTAAAATACTTTATTCCAACATGGATAGCGGTGACAACATGACAAATGCTGATGTGTTTCGGCTTTACACCTTCCTCATAGCCAATGAGGAAGGCGTAAAGCCGAAACGCGTCAACTTTGTCATGTTGTCACCGCTATCCATGCTGGAATAAAGTATTTTACTTGGAAGAAGAGGTTAGTGCTGCACCTGAAAGAGTGGTGGATCCTGTTTGTCGTATATCTACATGCTCCAGCATTGACTACTAGTACCACCCAGTTCCATCGCTGGATGGGAGATGTCAGCTTCTCTCTCCTGCCTAGGCTTCTGGCAGACTGCGCTTTACTATTGTAAAGTACTTTTATAATTTATGGTGCACCAATATATTGCATTTAGAAGCATTCTCTTCTTGTATTTTATTTTATACTGAGACTTAGGACTATCCCTATCATGCTGAAAGGTTGAAAAACCAGTGCATTACCCAGAGCCCAAGTTCTATGAAACCAATTTACTCTGTAGGGCAAGTTGTAGCTGTCTTTTTGCTATATATTTTTCTGAATAGTTGAAAGAATGAATAAGCAAAATTGAAAAACACCTTGCTGCTTCCACAGCTACTGTACGTCAATAAATTAATTTGGTAAACTGTAAATTTTGCAGACTGAAAACCAATACTGCTTTGCTTAGACAAGGTCACCTTGCTAGTCATTAAATTAATTATACCTAAATTATAGTTTAAATCATGGTATTACATCAATCAAATGAACTAAAATTAGACTTAACTAGTAACTTCCAGTACCCTTTTAATGTGTGTTCATACAGTAGGCTCTAATGCTCCATGTCCACAAAAGTATTATCTGCCAGATTAGTTATTTATCTTTTATCCCTTTAGTACTAACTTCTATTCTACAAAGTATTAATTTGCGTTGCTGATCATTACTTGCTCAGATACAAATGCAGGTGAGTGATGACTGAATCTGCCTTCAATGTGATGACAGCATGTTTTTTCTCCTTTTTTGTCCCCCATCCCTCCTCTTCCCATAACTAAGATCTTTTTAGGAGTGTTGAGCATCTAGAGATGTAAACTGTCACCAAGCATTGATTCCCCTAGTACTAGACAGATCAAATACCTTTATCAACATACACTATATTGTCAAAAGTATTGGGACGCCTGCCTTTACACACATGAACTTTAATGGCATCCCAGTCTTAGTCTGTAGCGTTCAATATTGAGTTAACCCACCCTTTGCAGCTATACCAGCTTCAACTCTTCTGGGAAGGCTGTCCATACGGTTTAGGAGTGTGTCTATGGGAATATTTGACCATTCTTCCAGAAGCGCATTTGTGAGGTCAGGCACTGATGTTAGATGAGAAAGTCTGGCTCACCGTTTCCCCTCTAATTCATCCCAAAAGTGTTCTATTGGGTTGAAGTCAGGACTCTGTGCAGGCCAGTCAAGTACCTTTACCCCAAACTCTCTCATCCATGTCTTTATGGACCTGTGAGCGTTACTACACTTCAGCAGAAAAAAAATTGGGTATCTTCCCCTGCAAAACAGGGCTGTGTTTTGTGGCAGAGCTGCATACAATTGCAGAACTGGATGGACAGGAATAAAAATGCTTTGGCAGGCAAAACAGATTGTAGATATAGTGATGTGAAAAAGTATGTATACCCCATACAAATCAATGACTTATAATATATTTGAAAAGGCAAATATTAGATCTTGATTCAAATAGTGTTTAAAAATAGAGCTGCGGGACTTGAGTAAATTGCACATAAAATAAATGTGGTGTATTAATTTTAATTATCTAAATGAATCAGAATAAAAATGCAGATTTGACATAAGTAAGCACACCGCTACATTTAACACTACTTAAATCCCCGAAATTAAAATCTAGTGTTCCAGATTAGATGCTATTAATTAGAACCACCTTAGGACACATACAGTTGAAATCTATCCTTAACTTTTTTAGGGCCCGGTGAACTCTTTCCTATTGACATGTGTGGTGTCATCATGCCAAGAGAAATTAAACTGTCTAAGGGTCCCAGAAAGAAAGTTGTGGCATAGATTTTAAACAACTGATACTTTGTCTTTTTTAGTACTAGTCAGCCCAGCAAATCCAACCCAAGAACTGGCCAATTGATGCCAAAAGAGCCTCCCAAGAACTCCAACATTTTATTGCCGAGAATTCAGGGTCAAAAAGCATACATCTACAATTAAAAAGAGATTGCACAATTGTAACCTTCCTAGGAGTTGTGTTAGGAAAAAGCTTTTGCTGTTCAAAAACAATTAGAACAAGATTGTTTACCACTGAATACCTTCAGTAGGCCTTCCGTAGGCATGTTCATTACAAATTAAAGACAGCATTTCAGGAGAAGAACCTTATAGCAACTGTAATAAATGCTACTGGAAATCATATTTTTTGGGGTTGCTTTACTGCTTTAAGTCCTGGAGAGCTTGCAGTCTACATCATATCAAAACTTCATGAGCATGTTAGGCCATCTATTCAAAAGTTTAAGTTGATCTGGGAACACAATAATGATGCAAAGCACACTAGCAAAAACACCAAGGAAAAGCTCAAAAAGAAGAAAAAGAGAGCTATCGATTGCCAAAGACTGTCAAAGCCCTGATTTGATTCCCATTGAAATGTTTTAGGGGGATTTTAAAACAGGAACTTTTTGCAACAAAAGATGTTTACGTCATACTAACATAAAGTGAATAAAAAATTACATGACATAAATCAAAGTCCCACAATTTGCCAATAAAACATCTGTGTTCTCCTTCGTAAGCACAATCCTGCCGGTGAATACACATCACCACAGTGTCATCAAAGAGCTTACAGGAGGCAAATAACCCTCCAGAAGATTAAAACTGTTGCAAACCT
Source organism: Pelophylax lessonae (assembly GCF_965119305.1). Classification (NCBI taxonomy): domain Eukaryota; kingdom Metazoa; phylum Chordata; class Amphibia; order Anura; family Ranidae; genus Pelophylax; species Pelophylax lessonae. The sequence continues at coordinate 186,752,291 of NC_138769.1, forward strand.
CTGCACTTTTTTTTTCCTACCCGCAAGACAAAGGAATATTGTGCTAGTATGCATCGCATTTTACCCACGGTGACGTCAGAGGGCGGCGCATGTTCATGGGAGCCGATGGCCACTGCGGCACAGGGCTCTGAAGGAACGGCACGGGTAGCCAAAACTTCAGAGAGCATGCGCCAGTGATGTCACTGGCTGCATGTGCAGTAAATATCTCCTAAACTGTGCAACTTTAGAAACTAATTACACTACCTATACTGAAGTCTTATTATAGGCTTACCTATAGGTTAAATTTAAAGATGAAAGTTTACTTCCTCTTTAAATGGAAATATGCAGCTTAGTCAGGGGCGTAACTACAGGGGTTGCAGGGGTTGCAATTGCAACCGGGCCCCATTCTCCAGGGGGTCTGTGTGGCTCCCCTGTACACTTGGATAAGGAGGGGCGGCGGGGGCAGCATGTAGAGAAATCACTGTCCTCCTTTTTCCTCTTGCAACCACAGGAGGAAAATGGAGGAGATTGGTTCCTCTGTATGCTGCCCCCCGCCACTCCTCCTATCCAGTTCACTTGTGTTCTGATGTCTCTGGGCCCCTGTGTGCTCTCCTGCCCCCCCCCCCCCCTTCTGTGCTCCCTTCCCTCTCCTGCTGGCTGCTACAGGGGATGTGTCACATTAGAGAACCAGGAAGTGGTCGGTAAATATGTAATTTACCAGCTCCTTCCTTTTCTGAATGGACAGAGTCATAGTCAGTGACATTGTAAAAAAATAAAATAATAAAACAATATTTTATTAAATTAAAATACCAAAAAATAAAAACTACTGACACCAGTGGGTGAACTCCCAGGATCACAAAGGTCACACTTGCAACCAGGCCCTGGCATTCCACCACCGTGATGGCCCCAAAATGGCAGGAAGGGGGCCCACTGCAGAACTTATGAAAGGGTCCTGCTGCAGGACCGTAATAAAGGGTATAAAGAATAAAGGGCCCCAGGATCGGCTGGAAGAGCCCCAGGCTAGAAGGGAAGGGCCCCGGCCAGGGGTCCAGGGGGCCCTTCATGGTTTCTTGCACCGGGGCCCTGAAGGTTCTAGTTACACCTCGGAGCTTAGTAACACAAGTATGCCCTCCTCCAGGTTTTGTCACAGACTCCTCCAACTTTACATGTACCCAACTCTTCCAAGGATTGATTTATATGAAAAGTAACCAAAATACTCCAATAGTGTATATCAGTTAAAACTATTTTAATATATAGGATTAAAACACTCACATGTGCCAACGTACTACAGCACTAATAATTACAGAGATTCCGAATCCCAATAAGTAGTAAATGCCGTACATGGTGACATCTCATCTGGCTCCACCCTAGTGTTAATAAGCTACAAAATATATTTATTTTTAATGATGCATAGAGTGGTGAAGGAGCAGAACCCCTGTCAAGTTTGTATTGCTGCCTGTGTCCCTGCTGGGGAGATTTACCCTCTCGACCACTGTCCCTGCAACTGAAAGTGAAGAGAATCCAAAATGTTGATGTGTAACCAGAATAGGAATAAAGAGAACATATGCCCATTGGGAACACTGATGACAACTGTCTAAGAGGGTATTTTCCCCACTTTGGAGAGAAATTCTCTCCCCTTCTGTTGTGTCTGCAGGGTGGAAAGTGAAGGTCTCCCAAATAGGCCACAGGTGGCTAAAAAAAAAAAAAAAAAAACTAACAGGGGTTCTGACCATTCTCTACTCCATCAAAAAAGTACCTTGGTTACGTTTAAATGATGTTAATATAACATTTTACTGATTTATAACAACTAGAGCAAGGACAATTGAGCAAAAATAAAAATCCCCCCCTTTAGTAATGACTATGTTTTCTAGCTTTACTTTCCCAGTTTAATCTGTTTTCTAACGTTGTTTTTACTCTGTTTTTCATGAATCATGTGTGTTTATCAAAAGTCGCGATCTAAAGAGGCTCAGATGTATCAGTAGTACCGCTAATGCATTTGCAAATCATTTTTAAAAGAAAAGCTATACAAAATAAATGCAAATAAATAAATTTCAAAATATAAAATGATTAAAATGTTTATTTATGACTTACCCAGCCAGCTAAACCTTATGGTCCACTAAACAGTATTACTAATACAGCTAGTGCTCCTTTGGCTGCTATGCTTTCATGCTAGCGAGTTCATACAAATGCATACCTTTCTCATTCAGGGTGTCTTGTTGTATTTGTCTCACCGCTTCATTGCCATCAGCTTCATTGTTTCCTGCTGTAATGGATGAACTGAATGTTTATTTACTGAATTGCAATGAAATAGTCACAACTGTTGCACAGTTCTATGTAATGCTTTAAATAAATGTAATTCCTGATGTGTGTTATGGACATAATATTGTCTGTTCAAGGATCTGTATGAAAAGTTCTTTTCTCTCCCAGTCATGTATTGCTTTGGTAGTTTGAATAATGGGTAAGAGTACAGGAACGGAGTTTTTTTGAATGTCTAGTTGTAAACATCAGTTCATGCTCCCTCTAGAGCAGTGGTTCTCATCACTGACCATCACTATGACCCACTGCTGGACTGCATCCTCCACCCTTCTGGGCTTCCAGCCAGATGCAGATACTCTAACCTCCCACGGTGTATTCCAACTCTCATAGTGCCCACTAACCTCCCATACTGTCTCACAGTGCCCCTCAGCCTAACACAGTGCCCCCAGATCTGTCCAGAGCCCTCAGCACCCACAGTGCCACCCAGTTTCCTGCAGTGCCCCCTAGCTTGCTGCATAGCCTCAAGTTTTCCTAAAGACCCCAAATTCAAACGGTATCCTAAAGCCCCAGCAGGGCCCTACAGTCTCCCACAGTGCCTCTGCAAAGTCCCCAACATCCTGGAGAGACCTCACCCCCTACAGTTTCCCCCAGCTCCCTCAAGAAACCTTGTCCACTACAGAGTGCCTCAACTCCCTCCAAAACCCCCATCCCCTCACTGTGACCCCTAGCTCCATCTAGAGTCCTCCTGCATTTCAATACATACTTTGTATTCCATATTTTGATTATATGAGTATCATTTATTTTATTTATTTTTTAATATTGGGGCATGATCCCAATAAAGTTGAGAACCACTGCTCTAAAGCCTTGGTGTGTAGCCTGTGGCACCTCAGTGCTAAAGGGGATGTAAGCAGTGCAAATGTGGGGGCACTAACCTGTTAGAAGGCTATACTGGCAGTGATCTTTAGGCTCCATGCACACAGGGCGTCATAAAAACGTGCTCCAAAGCTGTTTACATAACGCCGGGAAACAGCAGCTGTAAAAACGTGCTTTCAGTAGCTTTTTCTACTAGCGTTATTGCACGTTTGGCCACAGTAGCTGTTAGCAGCGTTTTTTTCTGCCTCCATTCAAAATCAATGGTTCCCTATGGGAGCCTATTGATTTGAATGGAAGTCACACCGCAGGTCGGATCAGGGTGATCCGACTTGCGGTGCGACCTGCACTGTGAGAATCTTGAGGGGGAACTCCACGCCAAAATGGGGAAAAAAACAGCGTGGGGTTCCCCCCCAGGTTCCAAACCAGGCCCTTCGGATCTGGTATGGAATTTGAGGGTAGCCCCGCGCCGAAAAAACGGCGTGGGGTCCCCCCCAAAATCCATACCAGACCCTTATTCGAGCATGCAGTCCGGCATGCCAGGAAAGGGGAGGGGACGAGCGAGCGGCCCCACCCCCCCTGGATCATACCAGGCCACACGCCCTCAACATGGGGGGGGTGTGGGTGCTTTGGGGCAGGGGGGGCTCTGCACCCCGCACCTCAAAGCACCTTGCCCCCATGTTGATGAGGACAAGGGCCTCATCCCCACAACCCTGGCCGGTGGTTGTGGGGGTCTGCGGGCAGGGGGCTCATCGGAATCTGGAAGCCCCCTTTAACAAGGGGGCCCCCGATCCCGGACCCCCTCCCTATGTGAATGGGTATGGGGTACACTGTACCCCTACTCATTCACCCCATAAAATGCAGTGTATGGAAATAACGACAGGAGACGTTTTGGAAAATTTATTAAAAATCTTCATCCGGCTCTTGTCCTCTCCGGGGGTCTTCTCCTCTCCGAGGGTCTTCTGCTCTTTTGCTGTCCGCCCTTCTTGTCTTCTCCTCTCCGGGGTCTTCTGCTGTCTTCTGCTCTTTTGCTGTCCGCCCTTCTTGTCGTCTCCTCTCCGGGGTCTTCTGCTGTCTTCTGCTCTTTTGCTGTCCACCCTTCTTGTCTTCTCCTCTCCGGGGGTCTTCTGCTGTCTTCTCCTCTCCGGGGGTCTTCTGCTGTCCGCCCTTCTGCTGTCCAATCTTCTTGTCTTCTCCTCTCCGGTCTTCTGCTCTTTTGCTGTCGGCTGTCGGCTGTCCTTCTTCCTCCGGTCCTCCTCCTCCGACGTCTTCAGCGATTATGCCGGCCTCTGGTCTCTGCAGCTTATTATATAGCCATTAGGGGCGTGGTCGCCAGATGACGTCATCGGGAGACCACGCCCCCTTGTGTCACAGATGACGTCATCTGTGACACAAGGGGGCGTGGTCTCCCGATGACGTCATCTGGCGACCACGCCCCTAATGGCTATATAATAAGCTGCAGAGACCAGAGGCCGGCATAATCGCTGAAGACGTCGGAGGAGGAGGACCGGAGGAAGAAGGACAGCCGACAGCAAAAGAGCAGAAGACCGGAGAGGAGAAGACAAGAAGATTGGACAGCAGAAGGGCGGACAGCAGAAGACCCCCGGAGAGGAGAAGACAGCAGAAGACCCCCGGAGAGGAGAAGACAAGAAGGGCGGACAGCAAAAGAACAGAAGACAGCAGAAGACCCCGGAGAGGAGAAGACAAGAAGGGCGGACAGCAAAAGAGCAGAAGACCCTCGGAGAGGAGAAGACCCCCGGAGAGGACAAGAGCCGGATGAAGATTTTTAATAAATTTTCCAAAACGTCTCCTGTCGTTATTTCCATACACTTCATTTTATGGGGTGAATGAGTAGGGGTACAGTGTACCCCATACCCATTCACATAGGGAGGGGGTCCGGGATCGGGGGCCCCCTTGTTAAAGGGGGCTTCCAGATTCCGATGAGCCCCCTGCCCGCAGACCCCCACAACCACCGGCCAGGGTTGTGGGGATGAGGCCCTTGTCCTCATCAACATGGGGGCAAGGTGCTTTGAGGTGCGGGGTGCAGAGCCCCCCCTGCCCCAAAGCACCCACACCCCCCCCATGTTGAGGGCGTGTGGCCTGGTATGATCCAGGGGGGGTGGGGCCGCTCGCTCGTCCCCTCCCCTTTCCTGGCATGCCAGACTGCATGCTCGGATAAGGGTCTGGTATGGATTTTGGGGGGGACCCCACGCCGTTATTTCGGCGCGGGGCTACCCTCAAATTCCATACCAGATCCGAAGGGCCTGGTTTGGAACCTGGGGGGGAACCCCACGCCGTTTTTTTCCCCATTTTGGCGTGAAGTTCCCCCTCAAGATTCTCACAGTGCAGGTCGCACCGCAAGTCGGATCACCCTGATCCAACCTGCGGTGTGACTTCCATTCAAATCAATAGGCTCCCATAGGGAACCATTGATTTTGAATGGAAGAAAAAAAACGTATAACGTGGCTTAACGCACGTTAAGCAACGTTATGGAGCCTTATGGAGCCTTTAGCAGCGTCAGACGTTTTTTGCAGCTTGACGCTGGAGCTCCTGAACCCACAGTTCCTGGGTTTTTTTTGGAGCTGTAAAACGCCTATGCCACTTGGAGCTCCTAAAAGCTCTATGTGTGCATGAGGCCATAGAATAACATGGATGGGCGTTCTGCAGCTGCAAAAAAAAACGTCTGACGCTGCTAACAGCAGCTGTAAAAACGTCCAGTGTGCATGAGGCCTTAGCAGTCACGTCAAAAAGTGTTTTTAAACCAAAAAACAAAAATGTAACATATAACAGCTTAGCAATCCTTAGATGTGCTGAAGCCATTTGTTTTCTTTCTTAGGCCTTTTTGTTCCTTTATTTTCACCTGGTGATCCAGCCAGTAACATACTTCCTGTCTTAGGCCCCTTTCATACACGCGGACCGTTCAGATCCGCCTGTCCGTTTTTTTGGAGACATGTCCGCTGACATCCGACCCGATCCGATCCGTCTAATATGGATGGATGGAAACTCTATTTTCCATCCGTCCAGCGGATCGGATAGCATCGGATGAGAACAGACCGACAGTCCGTTCCCATCCGATTTCCCCCATAGAGATGCATGGGGAACTGACAGCTGTGTCTCCGCACACAGCACAGAGACACAGCTGTCCTCCTGCTGCTCAGCGGGGGATCGGCGGCTCGATCCCCCGCTGAGAAAAACGGACTCCGTCCAACTAACGGAGTGTGTGAAAGGAGCCTTAGGATGACTGCATTCTGGAGGAAGTAGTAAAGCAGACACCTTTGAACAGCAGCATTGTCAGTCTGGTGAGAGGGTAGTTGTAGACTAGCAGATTTAGATGGACTTGACTAACAAATTGAAGCTAATCTCTAGCTAATACTTTTTAAGCAGTTCCAGCAAATTATTTTATTTTCTTTTGGGATAAAATGTATACATAAATCAATAAAAACTAAGAAAGCACTCCTGTCAGTGGTAAATGGTTTGTCTCTAACTGCTATTTTGTCCGAACAGCGTGGCCTGTCAAGGACGTTAAAGAATATCAAAGTTACTGGCAGGATCACCAGGTGCAGATAAAGTTAGAAAAAAGAAAACAAATGCACTCACAACATCTAAGAAATGGTGAGGTGCAATATAATATGTTCTTGTTTTTGGGTTTATTACTGCATTAACATGTTCTTCTTAGTCTTTTGCAGCCATCTCCAACCACATTTGTAACATGTTCCCATCTCCAATCACACCAGTATCCACAGTCTCTATCGTTCTCATCAATACACAAACAGAGAAAAATGATGGCTGAAAAAAAGACCAAGTCGTCCATCGAGTCTGCCCATTTTTTGTTTTTTATAAATGTTTTGTATTTATTTATTTTTTGTTAACTTTTTTTGTATTAGGCTCCTTTCACACGGCCGCTCCGTGTGAAAGGTCCGCTGCGGGACTTTTTTTTTTTTTTCCACGGAGCGGATGACATTTCTGTCATCTGCTCCGTGTGTCCGCATATCATCCCATCCGTTTGCGGATGATATGCGAACATAATGTAAGTATATGGCCCTGCGGATGTCAGCGGATGACACCGCTGACATCCGATTTTCCTTCCTTTCCGTTTTTTACACGGAAGGAAAAATGGGGTTCTGTTCCATTCGTAAAAACGGAACAGAACTGAAAGGAGGAAAATCAGGTGTCAGCGGATGGTATTCCGCTGACACCCGCAGTGCCATTCACTTACATTATGTCCGCAAATCATCCGCAAACGGATGGGATGATTTGCGGACACACGGAGCGGCCGTGTGAAAGGACCCTTACTGTTTGTCCCTTGCATGCTTGAAAAAACTTACTGTTAACTGACTCACCACCTCAGTCTATTTTAATTATCAACTACCCTTTCAGTAAAATAACACTTTAAATGTAGCACCCTCTAGTGTGTGCTAGAAGTAGTGTAAGAGCCGGTTCACACTACTCCGACTTGGGACACGACTTGTGTGCCCTCAAGTCGCCCCAAGTCTCTTGTCATCACAAATTCAATGTAAATGAATGAGAGCTGTCTTAATATGCACTACTGAAGTCGCTCCGACTTCAGAAAAGGTTCCTGTACTACTTCAAGGCGACCTCTATCCGACTTGTGCACATAGACTTCAATGGGAGTCGCTCCTAAGTCGGATCCTTATCTAATTTCAAGCGACTTGTTATCAGACTTTCCAGGAAGAAGAAAAAGATTAGCCAGGCATTCCCCACAGACAAAGTCGCCTATCATTTAAGTCTCTTCAAAGTAGTGCACAAGTCTCTTCCAAGTCTCTTCCAAGTCTCTAAACAAGTCTCTTCAAAGTCACGCTAAAAATTCGCTCCTTCATGGGGCGACTTTCTGGTCGCGGTAGTGTGAACCGGCTCTTATTGTAGTTGTTCGTGTAGGAAAACTTTTGCTTGGCTGGGGGCCAAGCTTGGGCTGTAAATCTGGGTCAGGTTTCAGAGACTCAGGGGCTGGATGACTCATCAGGCAACGTCCCCTGGCCTGGATTTAGTAGAAACTTCCAGAGCTGGAGGGTGGGAGAAAGGAGGGGCTGCAATGCATATTTATGAGGTCCTCGACCATTCCCCAGCGAAAAGGGGCTGGAAAGGGGCAGGCCATAAAATGAATCATGCCAGCAGGGGGAGTCGGGTGGAAGATGGAGTACTAAGGGGGCTGTCAGTGTCCCTTGTCGGTGTCCCCTAGACTGGGGGGGAGGGTGACCTTGGGTCAGAGCTCGGGTGTGGGAGGGTCCCTTCTTCAACACATAGGAGGAGGCTTTGCTGGAGGCATGGGAGCAAGAAGAGGACAGCAGGAGCCGGTCAGCATGTCTGGGTGATCTCCTGAGAGTCAGCCGGGTGGGCTGGTGACTGTCAATCTGGAGGACTGTGGGTAGAAGATAGCTTAGAGGGCTAGTGAAAGGGGCAGCTGGAGACAGGTGGGTTGGTTGTGCTTGAAGAGGTGGTGCTAGGATCAGTAGCCACAGGAGTGATGCAAGCTGGACAATGATGTTCTGCTACACAACTAAGGGGCCTCAGGTTCCTGCCTTTAAAGGGCCATTGCTTCACCTGACTGATTGACTGTTGGGTGAATCACAGTGTTTCAGCTGGGTTCTGTAAGGAAGGTAGTTTTAGAGAAAGAAGAGCTGTATATAGAGACTGTATAAAGGAAGAGTTGTCCCTGAAGTTTGTTCTGAAGTCAAGTAGGCATCCCGTAATCTCCCATCCCTAACCAAGTTATTAACCCTTAAAAAAAACAACAAGGTCACGGACTGTTCTATGACTCAAGTGTGCCTGTGAAGATTTGGTGTGCCTGACTGTGCAGGGTAGGGGATGCCAGTTTGCTTGCGACTCCTTAGAGGATGCGCTACATAAGGTTAGTTTTAAACTTTCCTCCAGTTAAAAGTATATTATATACTGTACACTGAATATATGTCCTTTGGTGATGCCAGATATGAACCCATCTGTCTAGTAATTCGGCCACTAACTACTGCTCTAGAGACCTGGTTCCAATTAAGGAAGATGTCTGTGACGTCTGTTGACAAGGGAGATAGGCCTTTAATATCTATCATGTGTAAATAATACAGTCCAACAATTAAATGTTTAGTTACATTACAAAAAAAGAAGAAAAAAAAAAGCGTCACTTCTATTTTGTGATTTGCCCTGTTTTTTTTTTTTAATGAAACAGTATGAAAGCAAATAAAACAAGCAAGAATGAAAAACATTAAAAAACAGCTTTGGGTGAAGGGGTAGTGTTTAAAAAAATAAAAAGTAAAAAATTGGGTTAACTAATTAGGTTAATAAGATTTGAAACAGAATGCAACGATCAATGGTTTACAAAAAAACACAGGTAACCTATATTTTCAGCAGTTTAAAACAATGAATAAGCAATGATAATCAGTCACAATGGGGAACTGCAATTTGAACATTGCCAGTTGCTTAAAAAAAATGCTAGGTATACCTTTTTAAGGGGTAATGTTCATCAATTTTTCAGTGGATTAAGTACTTCTTTACTCCTCATGACTACCCATGGCAAAGCAGGAACAAAATTAGGTCCAGTGTTATTCAGATGCAGTTTAACCTACCAGTATGTTTTTGGATTGTGATACAAAAGCACTTAGAAATAATTGAATGTATAACGTCACTCTGCAAGATTGCTCACCACTCAGCCACCATGCTGTCCAATACAAAGAACACAATTATAACTACAAGAAAAAGAACAAATAGAACAATGTAGCTTACCTATTATCACATGCATTCCATGTTTGGCTAAATGTTTTGCTGTATAATATCCTATTCCTCTTGAGCCTCCAGTTACAAAAGCAACTTTTCCATTGTGTCTTGGGAGATCTACAAGAAAAATAAATAAGGGAAAACATTTATAACCTATATACATAGAAAAGAAAGTCAATGAAAACATAGAAAAGAAAGTCAATGAAGAATTTTCCCATTGGACACTGTACCAGTTATGGCTTGCTAACAGACTTGCTGGGAACAAATACACAACAAGTATTTAAGAAAAGATTTAAATGCTGTTCAGCTCCAAAACCTAAACTGTTATTAATGTACTATATGTTTAAATTAGAAATCCACTCTTTCGAAATGTTTAACCATTACAGTTAAAAGGGCTTGACACCTAACTCTTTGGCAGGGTGAGTGGATTAGGAAAATATTAACCTCATGTACATGTACAGAGGCAAAGGGGGTGGGCTTGAACGCCAACATGTCCGGAAATCAGAGAATCAGAGAGAGTCCATACCCTTTTCAAAAAAAAGCTTTATTGAACAAAGTACACATTAGAAAAGGGTACAACAGTTGGATCATTCCGATCAACATTCTCGGTGATCCAATATTAACTACTTTAGTAACAAACCAGAAATACATAGTATCATAGAAACAATAACCGGAGAGGGGTTAAGATGTATGTAATGCACAAGTATTGAAGTGATCATTTTCAGCCAAGGAGGCTGCCATCTTCACCTCTGATGTTCAACTGCCATGATGCTGCACATATGATCAGTTTTGGTACCAGTTATTAACTCCATTAACCCTATTATTAGGAGATTTCCGAGAGTGGTGGTGACATTTAATATTTCATTATCGTACACACAGTCCATAGCATGCTCGCCGGCCTTACATTTGTAAGAGATTAATTGTATCTGATACAGTGGGGGCAATAATCCCTTCTTCCCTTGCAGATTTTGTAAGTTTGCCCACTTACAAAGAAATGAAGGATCTATATATTGTAGAGAGTCAGCCTGGGACAGGATGAAGAGAGGGTTAATTATAAAGGGCAAGTACTTCCCTTTCAGACCTGTTTATTAAGCACCTGGTCTGAAAGTATCAGTGGAGCTGTGTGTGGAGCTGTTTGCTAGGAGTGAATACCAGCACAATGAGAGGGAAGACCCACTGCTGTATGTGACCTGTACTGGGTAAGATAAGCCTTATAAGAGACTGTAGCTCTGGTTAGAGCTGTCTAAAAGTTGTTTTAAACCTGCTTGCTGTAAAGACTGTGCTTTACCTTTCTGTGGATTTATTTCAAGACAAACCTGTAGTTTTCCTGTTTGATTTGCCTTTTGCTGAATAAAAGCATATTTAATTTCACTGGACTGTCTCTGAGACGGCTGTTCACCCCTCTGATCCCGTACAGTATATACAGTACAGACCAAAAGTTTGGACACACCTTCTCATTCAAAGAGTTTTCTTTATTTTCATGACTATGAAAATTGTAGAGTCACACTTCAAGAGGTATTTACCTGAAATGTTTTTCACTTCACAGGTGTGCCCTGTGAGGTTTAATAAGTGTGATTTCTTGCCTTATAAATGGGGTTGGGACCATCAGTTGTGTTGCGCAGAAGTCAGGTGGATACACAGCTGATTGTCCTACTGAATAGACTGTTAGAATTTGTATTATGGCAAGAAAAAAGCAGCTAAGTACAGGAAAATGAGTGGCCATCATTACTTTAAGAAATGAAGGTCAGTCAGTCCGAAAAATTGGGAAAACTTTGAAAGTGTCCCCAAGTGCAGTCACAAAAACCATCAAGCGCTACAAAGAAACTGTCTCACAACTGCGGAGGATAAGTTCATCAGTCACCAGCCTCAGAAATCGCAGGTTAACAGCAGCTCAGATTAGAGACCAGGTCAATGGCACACGGAGTTCTAGCAGCAGACACATCTCTAGAATAAAAATATTGTAAGTTTGTGGCGCGCTTCAGAAGTGAAAATACAAATGCCTTATAAACTGATGTGAATCTGTATATAATCCTTAAATAAAACTGTGTTCTTTTTTAGCTGAAAAATAGTTGGTCACTTAAAATTATACTGTGATTACATATATTGCAAAATATAAATAAATAATTAAATAGTTCCAATATGCCTCTATATTGTGTTAATTATATATCAAAAAGTGCTGGGTGCTTGTGTTCCAATGAATAAAATAAATAAATATCCAATTGACTCAATATAAATATTTCTTCAAAATCAATCAAAAGTGCTATGTGCTTTCTTCAATTAAAAATTAATACAGTGCTGTGTTTCATAATGTCCATATACATGAATCCAAACGATAAGGTGCAATTCTATTCAATATCTTCAAAAGTGCTCTCATGCAAAGGAAAAGTGTTGTGACTTTCTGCCTCCACCAGGGGTCACATCTAGGTGCTCTGGACTCTCACCTTAATAAGGTGTATATTGCACCTATTATATACAACTTAGCCTCCGAATAGATAGTTGAGGGCTTTTTAATCGTTCCGATATCCTGTTCTGACCACGGGTGTTTCCTGTCTTGTCCGTATCTGGGGGGTTATACGCTTTCTGGCGTCCTTAACTCCTTATCGTACCTCGGGCTCAGTAAGCACAAAGGGGCATCATGGTGTAGTATATCAAACCAGTTTATTGTTAAAAAAATGAGCTGCACTTACATTTAGCAGGTATTTTGTACGCAAAGATTGTGCAAATACAGCGTTGGGAGCACTTCGCTCCGATCTCCAACGTCACTTCCGGTAGTCTGGCGGCTCCTCCTACGCGTTACGTCACGTCACGTGACTTCCTCAGGGAGTGGCCTATACTGGATGTGACGTTTATTTATATCAGTCGGGCCGGAAGTCTCATCGCGGCCATTTTGAGGGAACTTTTGATCGGAGTTCCGGCGGATATAATAACTCCGCCATATTGCTCGTATTGCCGAGTGTATTACTACTGATTTTTTCTCAATATTTACACCGGAAATGAGGTTGTGGATCGTATTTCCTGTTTAGACAATTACATGTACTGCGTACACCAACCAGTTTGTTATCTGCAAATGCATATTTACGAAACATACAGCGGAGATTATATACACAAGACGATATAAATAGTCATGATTAATATCTATTCCTGGATAAAATAGGTATATATTCCTAAACAGTGTGTGTATTCCGTCGATTCAATCTCTTCGCAAAAGGTTTTAATATATATACCCAGGGGGATGGGGAACATTATTAATTCTTTCCTAAAAAACAAAGACCTCTGACCTTTCATTGTTTTTAAGAATATTAAAGGTGTATTTTGAACTTGTACTTATTTTAAAAAATATGGGAGATATTCCTTCTTTAAAACTTTAAAACTTTAAAACTTTAAAAAACTAAAAATCACTAATAAAACAGTTTAAGTCTTTGTCTTCAAAAGATCTTTTCTCTGTGTGTTCTTTACTTCAATTATTTTATTTTCCATAAATTTCGGTTCATAGCCTTTATCCAAAAATCTTTGGGCTAGCGATTTAGCTTGCTCTTCGAAGTCTTTATCGCATGCGAAGCCGCGAAATGGGCCTTAAGGAAATATACAGGATTGATTTGTAAACAACGGAAATTCCTAATAAAATGTTTAGACTTTTGCCTAAAGAAAAATTATTTCTGGTACAACAGCACATATTATCACCAGAGTATCGGAGTCGCAATGGGCGCGAAGTTCGCGCCGAGTATAGCCAATATATTCATGGCTCAATGGGAAGAGGAGACGATTTACCAAAACAGACCACCAGAATTGATTTCATACAATAGATTCATAGATGATGGACTAATCTTCTGGAAGGGTACAAGAAACACACTTGAAGAATTCTTGGAGAAATTGAACAACAACGATAAAAACATAAAGTTAACATGGAACATCAGTGAAGAAGAAATAAATTACTTGGATCTTCATATCTCGCAAGACAATGGAAAAATCTCTACAAAAACCCACTTTAAGAGTACAGACCGCAATAGTTACCTCCCCATTACCAGTTGCCATCATAAAAACTGGCTATGGAATATCCCGAAGGGACAATTACTAAGGCTTAAACGCAATTGCACAGAGGATAAAGACTTCGAAGAGCAAGCTAAATCGCTAGCCCAAAGATTTTTGGATAAAGGCTATGAACCGAAATTTATGGAAAATAAAATAATTGAAGTAAAGAACACACAGAGAAAAGATCTTTTGAAGACAAAGAAAAAGGAAAATTCCTATACAGACAAAATTCCAATAATATTGAGCTATAATTCACAATATAAAGCAGTGGAAAAAATATTCAAAAGACACTGGCATGTATTAAAAATAGATAAACATCTGAGGAAACACATTCCAGAGAAACCACACTTCATATACAAAAGGGCACCAACACTGAAAAACAAGATAGTTAAAACCATCATAGAACCCCCAAAAAAAACATTTTCCTTTTTTACTGGAAAGGGATTTTACCCTTGCAAAAGATGTTTTGCATGTATAAAAACAAAACAACCAAAGCAGAAAATAATGGAGTTCTCATCTACCAGTAATGGAACAAAATTTAAAATCAGAGATTTCATCTGCTGCAATACAGAGGGGGCAGTTTATGCCTTACAGTGTAGTTGTGGACTACAATACATAGGTAGAACAAAACGTCTGCTAAGGATCCGCATTAAAGAACATGTGCAAAATATAATTAAAGGAAGTGATAAGCACACTGTATCAAGGCACTTTGCAAAATACCACCACAAAGACCCCTCTAAAATGATCTTTTGGGGGATAGCTCCCTACATAAGACATTGGAGAGGGAGTCATAAAGTTCGCACCTTAAGTCAACTTGAATCACAGTGGATTTTTAAAATGGATTCTTTTACACCTAATGGTCTTAACGTAGATTTTGACTTAAACTGTTTTATTAGTGATTTTTAGTTTTTTAAAGTTTTAAAGTTTTAAAGAAGGAATATCTCCCATATTTTTTAAAATAAGTACAAGTTCAAAATACACCTTTAATATTCTTAAAAACAATGAAAGGTCAGAGGTCTTTGTTTTTTAGGAAAGAATTAATAATGTTCCCCATCCCCCTGGGTATATATATTAAAACCTTTTGCGAAGAGATTGAATCGACGGAATACACACACTGTTTAGGAATATATACCTATTTTATCCAGGAATAGATATTAATCATGACTATTTATATCGTCTTGTGTATATAATCTCCGCTGTATGTTTCGTAAATATGCATTTGCAGATAACAAACTGGTTGGTGTACGCAGTACATGTAATTGTCTAAACAGGAAATACGATCCACAACCTCATTTCCGGTGTAAATATTGAGAAAAAATCAGTAGTAATACACTCGGCAATACGAGCAATATGGCGGAGTTATTATATCCGCCGGAACTCCGATCAAAAGTTCCCTCAAAATGGCCGCGATGAGACTTCCGGCCCGACTGATATAAATAAACGTCACATCCAGTATAGGCCACTCCCTGAGGAAGTCACGTGACGTGACGTAACGCGTAGGAGGAGCCGCCAGACTACCGGAAGTGACGTTGGAGATCGGAGCGAAGTGCTCCCAACGCTGTATTTGCACAATCTTTGCGTACAAAATACCTGCTAAATGTAAGTGCAGCTCATTTTTTTAACAATAAACTGGTTTGATATACTACACCATGATGCCCCTTTGTGCTTACTGAGCCCGAGGTACGATAAGGAGTTAAGGACGCCAGAAAGCGTATAACCCCCCAGATACGGACAAGACAGGAAACACCCGTGGTCAGAACAGGATATCGGAACGATTAAAAAGCCCTCAACTATCTATTCGGAGGCTAAGTTGTATATAATAGGCGCAATATACACCTTATTAAGGTGAGAGTCCAGAGCACCTAGATGTGACCCCTGGTGGAGGCAGAAAGTCACAACACTTTTCCTTTGCATGAGAGCACTTTTGAAGATATTGAATAGAATTGCACCTTATCGTTTGGATTCATGTATATGGACATTATGAAACACAGCACTGTATTAATTTTTAATTGAAGAAAGCACATAGCACTTTTGATTGATTTTGAAGAAATATTTATATTGAGTCAATTGGATATTTATTTATTTTATTCATTGGAACACAAGCACCCAGCACTTTTTGATATATAATTAACACAATATAGAGGCATATTGGAACTATTTAATTATTTATTTATATTTTGCAATATATGTAATCACGGTATAATTTTAAGTGACCAACTATTTTTCAGCTAAAAAAGAACACAGTTTTATTTAAGGATTATATACAGATTCACATCAGTTTATAAGGCATTTGTATTTTCACTTCTGAAGCGCGCCACAAACTTACAATATTTTTACCTGTATAAACTGGTTTCTGGTACCAGCGCCGTGGGGCTGCAGTAAGAAGGAAAATATACACCACCTCAGATAGCGCAGGAACCACTCATACATATTAGAACATCTCTAGAATAACTGTTAAGAGGAGACTGTGTGAATCAGGCCTTCATGGTAGAATTTCTGCTAGGAAACCACTGCTAAAGAAAGGCAACAAGCAGAAGAGACTTGTTTGGGCTAAAGAACACAAGGAATGGACATTAGACCAGTGGAAATCTGTGCTTTGGTCTGATGAGTCCAAATTTGAGATCTTTGGTTCCAACCACCGTGTCTTTGTGCGACGCAGAAAAGGTGAACGAATGGACTCTACATGCCTGGTTCCCACCGTGAAGCATGGAGGAGGAGGAGGTGTGGGGGTGCTTTGCTGGTGACACTGTTGGGGATTTAATCAAAATTGAAGGCATACTGAACCAGCATGGCCACCACAGCATCTTGCAGCGGCATGCTATTCCATCCGGTTTCCATTTAGTTGGACCATCATTTATTTTTCAACAGGACAATGACCCCAAACACACCTCCAGGCTGTGTAAGGGCTATTTGACCAAGAAGGAGAGTGATTGGGTGCTGCGCCAGATGACCTGGCCTCCACAGTCACCGGACCTGAACCCAATCGAGATGGTTTGGGGTGAGCTGGACCGCAGAGTGAAGGCAAAAGGGCCAACAAGTGCTAAGCATCTCTGGGAACTCCTTCAAGACTGTTGGAAGACCACTTCAGGTGACTACCTCTTGAAGTGTGACTCTACAATTTTCATAGTCATGAAAATAAAGAAAACTCTTTGAATGAGAAGGTGTGTCCAAACTTTTGGTCTGCACTGTATATATTTTTTTTTTCTCATAGGTGCATTTTAAATTATAGAGACAGAATATCTGTCAGGGAAGAACTTGATAAAGAATGGACAATATGCCAAAAACCAAAATGGGCACGTGGGACTGTCAGGGAATGGCAGATATGCCATTCTTCAAAATGGCCACGCAGGACTGTCAGGAAATGGCAGATATGCCAATTTCCAAAATGGCCACGTGGGACGTCCTAATTAGTGCCAATTATCAACATCCACTTCTTATATGAACTCAGCACTGACTGCCATTCAGCTAGTACCTGATTTCCTTGTGCCTTGAAACTCCTGCTTGATTACCCGTTACCGACCCGGCTATCCTTGACTTGCTCTGGCTTTCTCCTGCTCTGAACCCCGCTTGCCTTACGGACTTCTCCCTGCCTGCTCCTGTTTGACTACCTGTGTTTGACCCTCGGCCTGGCTTCTGACCTTGATTGCACTAACCTGCCTGCACTTCCAGTGATCCAAGTGACTGTCTTATCTACTGCGGATCCGATTCCTGACACAGCTACACCTGCAGGCAACCCGTGCACCTTCGGGCACAGCACCCTCTGTCACCATCTCCAGGGGTGCTCTGCACTCAGCCGAAAGGAGAGCCTTCTCGTCATCTCAGCCTCCAACCAGGTTCCTGACAATATCAAATAAAAATCCAGAAAAAACACATGATACAAATGTTATAAATTGAGTTGCAGTTCATTGAGTAAAATAAGTAGTTGATCTCCAAGCAAAACATGACTTACTATTTGGTGGAAAAACCCATGCAGGCAAGCACAGAGGTAAGATGTTTCTTGTAGTTGGTTACCAGGATTGTACACAGCTCAGGTCGGATTTTAGTCTACTCTTCTTAAAAGATCTTCTCTAAATCCTTAAGGTTTCTTCACTGTCGCTTGGCAACTCATAATTTCAGCTACCTCCATACATTTTCTATAGTATTAAGGTCTGGAGACTGGCTAGGCCACTCCATGACCCTAATGTGCTTCTTCTTAAATCACTCCTTTGTTTCCATGGTGGTATGTTTTGGGTCATTATCATGCTGGAACACACCATCCACGACCCATCTTCAGTGTTCTGGCTGAGGGAAGAAGGTTCTCATCCAAGATTTTATACATGGCCTCCATGCTTGACTGTAGGGATGGTGTTCTAGGGTCATAGTCAGCATTTTTCTTCCTCCAAACATGTGAGCCGAGTTAATGCCAAAGAGCTTAATTTTGGTCTCATCTGACTACAACACTTTCTTCCAATCCTTCTCTGAATCATTTATCATTTTCATTGGCAAACTTCAGGTGGGCCTGTATATGTGCCTTCTTGAGGAGGGGGACCTTGCGGGCGCTGCAGGATTTCACTCAATGGTGGCGTATTGTGTTACCGATGGTTTGTATGGTGACTGTGGTACTAACTGCCTTGAGATCATTCACAAGCTGCTCTCGTGTAGTTATGGGCTGATCCCTCACTTTCCAAATGATCACCCTTACCCCATGAGGCGAAATCTTGCATGGAGCTCCGGACCGAGGGAAATTAATGGTTATTTTGTATTTCCTTCATTTACAAATAATTGTCTCCTTCTCACCAAGCTTCTTGCTGATGGTCTCGTAGCCCATTCTAGCCTTGTGCAGGTCTACAATCTTGCCTCTGACATCCTTTGACAGCTCTTTGGTCTTGCCCATGATGGTGTGGTTTGAATGGAAGAAAGAGATTCTGTGGACAGGGGTTTTTTATACACATAAAGAGTTGTCGTTAGGAAGAAGGTTCTCATCCAAGATTTTATACATGGCCTCGATGCTTGACTGTAGGGATGGTGTTCTAGGGTCATAGTCAGCATTTTTCTTCCTCCAAACATGTGGCCTGAGTTAATGCCAAAGAGCTTAATTTTGGTCTCATCTGACTACAACACTTTCTTCCAATCCTTCTCTGAATCATTTATCATTTTCATTGGCAAACTTCAGGTGGGCCTGTATATGTGCCTTCTTGAGAGGGGGACCTTGCGGGCGCTGCAGGATTTCACTCAATGGTGGCGTATTGTGTTACCGATGGTTTGTATGGTGACTGTGGTACTAACTGCCTTGAGATCATTCACAAGCTGCTCTCATGTAGTTATGGGCTGATCCCTCACTTTCCAAATGATCACCCTTACCCCATGAGGCGAAATCTTGCATGGAGCTCCGGACCGAGGGAAATTAATGGTTATTTTGTATTTCCTTCATTTACAAATAATTGTCTCCTTCTCACCAAGCTTCTTGCTGATGGTCTCGTAGCCCATTCTAGCCTTGTGCAGGTCTACAATCTTGCCTCTGACATTCTTTGACAGCTCTTTGGTCTTGCCCATGATGGTGTGGTTTGAATGGAAGAAAGAGATTCTGTGGACAGGGGTTTTTTATACACATAAAGAGTTGTCGTTAGGAGCACATTTTTAAATTGACAAACTAATCTGTGTACGACATGAGCACATACAGTAGCCAGTTTGTGGGTGCCAGAATTCTTGTTGGTTGGTAAGGGATCAAATACCAATTTTACTCACTGAACTGCAAATCAATTTATAACATTTGTATCATGTGTCTTTTCTGTTTTTTTTTTTTTTTTTGATATGCTGTCTCTATCATTTTAAATACACATATGGTATCAATTATAGACCCATTAATTTCTTGTAAGTGGGAAAACTTACAAAATCGGCAGAGGATGGAATAATTAATTTTGCCACTGCAAAATGTTTGGTTGGAATCAGTTATCACTTTCCACACTGCCTGAGTATTATCTCTCTATATTTTCTACAAACATTGCTTACAGATTGCAGTACAGTCTTCATATGGTAATGCTTTAATGACCAGGCATTCATTCACCAAATAACAAGCAATAGATCAATTTTTCCATGGGATTCTCTGAATGAGCAGAAGGCAAAAGAAATGCAAAGGTTTACTACTTTAACCACATGACACCAAACTTTCAATTATAGAGTCTTGTCCTTTTCTGCATTACGGATTTAATCTCTATGACATTTTCTCTGCCCTATGTTATTGTACTACTGGAAAACTTGAAATGTAATTGTCTAAACTCAATAGAAATTTAATGTTAACAAAAAAAATAATAACCACGTGACCAGTCTTAATGATCAGAGCTTTTTTGGTTATTTAATACTGCGCTACTTTAACTGCCAATTGTGCGGTCATGAAATACTGTATGCAAATGAAATTTTTATCTTTTTTCTTTTATTTTTTGCGAGATAAACAAAAAAAGACAGAAAATTTTAGAAGAAAACCCAATATTTTCTACTCTGTTATAAAACATACCTAATAAAAGAAAAATCAAATTTCCTCATACATTAAGACCAAAATGTATTCTACTACATGTTTTTGGTAAAACAAATCCCAATAAGTGTATATGAACCACTTGCTGACCACGCTATACCAGATTTACTGCTACAGGGTGGCCATGCTGTGCAGAATCACACATATATATATATATATATATATATATATATATATATATATATATATATACACATTATCTCACAAAAGTGATTACACACCTCACATTTTTGTAAATATTTAAATTTATCTTTTCATGTGACAACACTGAAGAAATGACACTTTGCTACAATGTAAAGTTGTAAGTGTACAGCTTGTCCCCTCAAAATAACTCAACACGCATCCATTAATCTCTAAACTGCTGGCAACAAAAAGTGAGTACACCCCTAGGTGTAAATGTCCAAATTAGGCCCATTTAGCCATTTTCCCTCCACGGTTTCACGTGCCTCGTTAGTGTTACAAGGTCTCTGGTGTGAATGGGGAGCAGGTGTGTTAAATTTGGTGTTATCGCTCTCACTCTCTCATACTGGTCACTGGAAGTTCAACATGGCACCTCATGGCAAAGAACTCTCTGAGGATCTGAAAAAAAAGAATGGTTTCTCTTCATAAAAGTGGCCTACACTATAAGAAGATTGCCAAGACCCTGAAACTGAGCTGCAGCACGGTTTCCAAGACCATACAGCGGTTTAACAGGACAGGTTCCACTCAGAGCAGGCCTCGCCATGGTCGACCAAAGAAGCTGAGTGCACAGCTCAGCATCATATGTAGAGGTTGTCTTTGGTAAATAGACGTATGAATGCTGCCAAAATTGCTGCAGAAGTTGAAGGGGTGGGGGGGCTCAGCCTGTCAGTGCTGAGAACATACGCCAAACACTAGATCAAATAGGTCTGAATGGCGTCCCAGAAGGAAGCCTCTTCTAAAGATGATGCACAAGAAAGCCCAAAAACATTTTGCTGAAGACTAAAGCAGACTAAAGACATGGATTACAGAAATCATGTCCTGTGGTCTGATGAGACCAAGATAAACTTATTTGGTGCAGATGGTGTCAAGCGTGTGTGGCAGCAACGAGGTGAGGAGTACAAAGACAAGTGTGTCTTGCCTACAGTCAAGCATGGTGATG
Source organism: Pelophylax lessonae (assembly GCF_965119305.1). Lineage (NCBI taxonomy): Eukaryota > Metazoa > Chordata > Amphibia > Anura > Ranidae > Pelophylax > Pelophylax lessonae. The sequence continues at coordinate 186,773,776 of NC_138769.1, forward strand.
GGAGTGTCATGGTCTGGGGCTGCATGAGTGCTGCCAGAGCTGGGGAGCTACAGTTCATTGATGGAACCATGAATACCAACATGTACTGTGACATAATGAAGCAGAGCATGATCCTCTCATTTCGGAAGACTGGGCTGCAGGGCAGTATTCCAACATGATAATGACCCCAAACACACCTCCAAGAAGACCACTGCCTTGCTAAAGAAGCTGACAGTAAAGGTGATGCACTGGCCAAGCATGTCTCCAGACCTAAACCCTATTGAGCATCTGTGGGGCATCCTCAAACAGAAGGCGGAGGAGCGCAAGGTCTCTAACATCCACCAGCTCTGTGATGTCATCATGGAGGAGTGGAATAGGACTCCAGTGGCAACCTGTGAAGCTCTGGTGAACTCCATGCCCAAGTGGGTTAAGGCAGTGCTTGAAAATAATGGTGGCCACATAAAATATTGACACTTTGGGCCCAATTTGGACATTTTCACTTAGGGGTGTACTCACTTTTGTTTCCAGTGGTTTAGACATTTACAGCTGTGTGTTGAGTTATTTTGAGGGGACAGCAAACTTACACTGTTATACAAGCTGTACACTCATTACTTTACATTGTAGCAAAGTGTCATTTCTTCAGTGTTGTCACATGAAAAGATAGAATAAAATATTTACAAAAATGTGAGAGGTGTACTAACTTTTGTGAGATACTGTATAAACCTGATCCTGCACTTTCACTTTTGGGGGTGGGGGGGCACTAGCTGATCAGTGGGTGCCAGCCAAAGGATGTCCACCAGCACCCGCCAATAAATGGGAAAAAAAAGAAAACACAGATTGGAACTCTGCCTATGTCGACAAGGCAGAGCTCCGTCCTGACAGGCAGAAAGTCATGAGTTTTCTTTCCCTGCAAAGCACCACACATAGTCCACACAAACACTGGTTAGGCACACATTTAACCCTTTCCAAGCCAGTGTCATTAATACAGTGACCAATATTAGATTATGTCAGAATGTTCGCCTCAATATCGCAGTCCCGCTATAAGTTGCTGATCGCTGCCATTACTAGTATAAGAAAAAATAAATAGATTAAAATTCCATAAATATATCCCATAGTTTGTAGACACTAACAAATTTTCGCAAACCAATAAATATGGGTCTATTGTTGTTTGTTTTTTTTACCAAAAATATGTAGCAGAATACATATTGGTCTAAATTTTTGAAGAAATTCTATTTTTTTAATTTTTTATAGGATATGTTTTATAGCAGAAAGTAAAGAAAAAAAATGTTTTTCAAATTTGTCAGTTTCTTTTTGTTTATAGCCTAAAAATAAAAAATGCAGGGGGGATCAAATACCACCAAAAGAAAGCTCTACTTGTGAGGAAAAAAATGACATAAACCTTATTTGGGTACAGCATTCCGCGCAATTGTCAGTTAAAGTAATGCAGTGCCGTATATCGAAAAATGGCTTTGTCATGAAGGGGGGGTAAACCTTCAGGTCAAGTGGGTCAAGTGGGTAATTGGTATGTGCGAAAGTTATAGTGTCTACAAACTATGGTGTATATACTAGAGTTTACATAGTTATAGACACTAGCCTGTACTAGCAGTGATTAGCGACTTATAGGGTGATTGTAATCTGTTGCTAACAGACACTATCTGGGAGGGCAACTTATTGACACTGACATAGCTAGTTACACTAATACAGTGATGATAATATACTAGCTGAGAAGGGGTTAACATCTATGGGCAATCAAAGGGTTAACTGTGTGCCTGACAATGTGTAATGTGTTCTGCTTTTACTTTACTATCCAGCTGTTTTTGAAATAGCCAGATTGTTGTTCACAGAGTTCTTTTTTTTTTTTTTAAACACAGAACTCTATATGTGATTGGCCACAGCCAATTAGCTAACTTCAGCCAAAAGCTTTGGCTGAAATCAGTTGCTAAACTTATGCTGTGTGCGCATGCATGCCCCAAACCCAGAAGGTACAGGTAAATAGTTAACATGGATTTTTAAATCAGCTCTGTAAACTTGTAAATCTTTCTTATGAATTCTGGTACAATCGCTTTTATTGTAGTAAGCTCAACAACAAAACAGCTGATCACCCATGCAGGGGTACAGCACATCAAATATATCATAAAGACATGGGCATAAAATGAGATCAGCTAGATTTATTGGGAAATACAAAACATCCCCTGAGCAATCTAGGACTACAAGCCGAAGGTCCACATATGTCACCTAGGACCTGAAGGCCTACCAAAGGAGCCCACGGTTCAGGTGCACTAGTTTGCATCTAGAGATAATACATGTGCAGCTCTCCTGGAAACTCCCACCAGGGGGTCAATACGGATAAGTAAATTTAAGAAGATGATTGGGAACATTCAGTAAGGTAAATGCAATAATTTAATTAGTTAACCGCAAGTCCACAGAAATGCCCAAGGTCCATGGACTTAGGGTCACACCACAAAAAGGAAAGACTGAAGACAATCTGATGCCTAATCTCAGCTTGCAAAAAAAAAAGGAAAAAAAAGGGGGGGGGGGAAGAGAAAGGGGGAAAGAATAAGGGAAAGGGGGGGGGAAGAGAAAGGGGGAAAGAATAAGGGAAAGGGGGGGGGAGAGAAAGGGGGAAAGAATAAGGGAAAGGGGGGGATACCTGCAGACTGAGGGAATTATGTAGTGTAACATGGGGGACCATTAGCTCTATTGGTAGATGCGTTTTCAAAGGATTCACAGTAGTCAGGAACTATATTTTAAGGGCCTGGTAGCAGGGGCTCTTCTCCAATAAATACACAAATGGAAATGCTAGCCCACCTGGCTCTTTATGCTGGTCACCCCGACCTTAGGTGTTTCTGAGCAGACCGCTTGACTCTAGCGTCTACAGCTATGCTCTGGCCTTAGTTCTCAGGCCATTTACTGCCTCTTGCAGATACACACACACACACACTCTGGCTGCCACCTGCAGCCTCTGACTCCTGAAGAGGATAAGCATCCTCCTTACTCCCATGCACAGAACTCCTGTCTGTTGAGTCTCCAACTGGGAACTCTGAGGTATTCCTAAACCTCCATTATAAGGCCTATGTGGACCTGAGAACACACCCTGCTGGTCATCCACAAAACCTGGACACAGGCTTAGAGATTCCATCCCACCCAAGGCCAGGGGTTTTGCTAGGTAGGAAAAAGACCAGGGGCTTGAGCCCGAAGGTAAATTCGATCCCACGACATCCCTTTCAGACATCAGAAGGGGACGTGAAGATCAGCGCAATGGAGCTTTGCTCAGTGCTGGATTAAAAGGGGAGTGTAAAACCAATTAGAGCATTTTGATGGGAGCGACACCTCTGGACCCCTTTACATTACACAGCTCCCCCACACCTCTAGACCCCTTTACATTACCCAGCGCCCCCACACACACCTCTGGACCCCTTTTGCATTACACAGCCCCCCCACACCTCTGGACCCCTTTACATTACACAGCCCCCCTTCCCCACATCTCTGGACCCCTTTACATTACACAGTGCCCCCCACACCTCTGAACCCCTTTTGCATTACACAGCCCCCACACACACACACACCTCTGGACCCCTTTTGCATTACACAGCCCCCCCAGAGTTGTACAGGGTGCAAGGTTCAGGAATGTAATACGTACAGAGTGCAAGGTTCAGGAATGTGTTACTTACAGAGTGCAAGGTTCAGGAATGCAAGGTTCAGGAGTGTGTTGTATGGGGTGCAAGGTTCAGAAGTGCGTTGTATGGGGTGCAAGGTTCAGGAGTGTGTTGTACAGGGTGCAAGGTTCAGAAGTGCGTTGTACGGGGGGCAAGGTTAAGGAGTGTGTTGTACCGGGTGCAAGGTTCAGGAATGCTTTGTACGGGGTGCAAGGTTCAGGAATGTGTTGTATGGGGTGCAAGGTTCTCATCCTGTCACGGTAGAGACAATTAGGAGAGGCCAGACTGTTTGGACGCAGGGTGGGGAGAGCATAAGACCACCAGGGCGACCATACTTTGAGAAATTTAGAATGAGAATGAAATAGGATGCTAGACATTTTTTCATTGATCATAAGGTCAGTCAAAATGCACTTTACCGTGGCAAAAAGAACAGAGGGCTTGTTCCAGGCTCTGGCGATCTCCCATTTAGCGGCTATGAACAGCTAAATCACCAAATTTTGTTGGTATGAAAATAATCCCTGGCTTGGGCAATGCAATAAGGCCACTATATCTTTCTTGCAAATTTAAATGTGAAACATTTGACGCTTTCTTATAAATTCTTTACAAATAATCCTACAAATAATCCTAATGTAAAAAATTATTATAGGTGTGGTTATTAAATTGGCACTACTCTGGGACAGTTCAATAGTTAGGTGCTGAAAGGTGGTAATTGTATATTAGGATTGTTTTCCGTACAACTAATAAAGTGTTGTATTTTTAAGCAGTGAGTTTTTGCAGTTTTGTTTTTTGAATACTTTTTTCTTTGTGGGCTCACATTATGAATCATACAGGATAATGCATATCATATTGCAGGACTGATGGCGCCCAGATTATGTTCTACTTTTATTGCTTACTTAGTTTTCTTTATTCCCCCTCCACCCTTTCATGGCAGCCATTACTCACCTCATAATCACTCTGCTGCTCTATTCAGTTGTTGTCACATTTAAATTGGATTCTCCTGTCCAGGCAGCTGAAAAGAGTAGTGGGGAAAAGCAAGGACTGGCACAAAAAATAAAAATGTATACTTTTTTTTTTTTTATTGAAGCATTAATAAAAGGGATCATCCTAGAAATATTGAGGCATATAGATTGGTCTATCATATCAAAACTACTCCACATACATATATTACATCATAATTATTACAATAGTCAGATTTTGACACCAATATGCATGTGAGTCCGTCGCGTTTCAATTTCAAAAAGCTTCTTCAGGGAAAGAGGTGGTTGTTCTGCAAAATAAATGTACGTATCAAGGAAAGATGTAGGGAAAACCACGTCATTGTAAGACCAGTTGATTGGTAGGTGGAAGCCCGATTGATTTCTTTTTAAACAATTTTTGACTTTTTTTGGGAGGTATTTTTTTATTTTTTTTAGCTTACTGATAAAATGCTATATTTTCACTGGATTTAGGATCTCACCCATCTATATAATCTATACTCCACTCTGAACTATTTACTTACCTTTTGGACTCTGAGATATCTTTAATTATCTTTAATTGCTGATGGCTTTTTTTAGTCGCTTTGGTCGAGGTTTGATCTTTATTTTTTGGATTGTCAGGTGAGAATTTTCCATTCCATGCTGAATAGGGGGTCAGCTATTGGTTATAAGGTATATAAAAATAGATGATCATAATTTATTTGACAGATTTTATATTTCTGCTTGGGGACCCTCTAGGCCAGGGGTCTCAAACTGGTGGTCCTCCAGCTGTGGCAGAACTACAGTTCCCATTAAAGCATTGCAAGGCTGACAATTACAAGCATGACTCCCATAGTGAGAGGCATGATGGGACTTGTAGTTTTGCAACAGCTGGAGGGCCGCTAGTTTGAGACCCCTGCTCTGGACACTATTGGGTTGAATTACTAAAACAGATACGTGCAAAATCTGGTGCAGCTGTGCATGGTAGCCAATTAGCTTCTAACTTCATCCTTGGTAAGCGTTGACAAAAAAAAAAACCCTGGAAGCTGATTGGTTTCTATGCAGAGCTGCACTAGATTCTGCATTCTCCAGTTTTAGTAAATCCGCCCCTATCATTCCTTTTGGATGTACAGTATGATTACAATGGAATATCTATCATTTTGATGCCCAAGTGAGCTCTTTTATAACATAGGCATTTTGGCACCTCCCCCTTACTTTTCGACTATGATTTAGAGATTTTGAATTACCACTCTCCATTGTATTCTGTACTTTTTAATGCAGATCCTAGTAGGGTTTTCTAGTGCCCTTTGTGTTTCCTGATTTTCTACCTGGTGAGGGTGATCAGTAGGGATGATCGAACTTTTGAAAAGTTTGGTTCGACCAGAACACCCGAATTTCCTGAAAGTTCGGTTCGGATTCCAGAACCCCATTGAAATCAGTGGGACCTGAACTTCTGGAATCAAAAAACACCATCTTGAAGCCCTAAAATCAAATAAATGCCCCTAAAAAGTGCCTAGGGTTCTGGTCATGCCCCAGGCAAAAAAAGTTCTTAAAAATTGTCATTTTTGATAGAGAGACAGTTATTGAAAAAATTATTGAAAAAAAAAATTAGATGTCTTTGGATTTAGTGTCTGGGAGGGTCTAAAAAGTGTACATGTGAAGTTTCAGCTCTGTAGCATGTCCAGAACCAGAAAAAAAAAACAGATTATTTTTATTAGAATTTCAGTAGCGCAGGGATGGTGTTACCCTCCTTTCACACCTGGGCGTTTTTGTTTCAGGTGATTTTCAGGCGTTTTTTGGGCGTTTTTTTAACTTCTGTATAGGGGTATATATATATATATATATATATATATATATATATATATATACAGTGCCTTGCAAAAGTATTCGGCCCCCTTGAACTTTTTGACCTTTTGCCACATTTCAGGCTTCAAACATAAACATATAAAACTGTAATTTTTTGTGAAGCATCAACAACAAGTGGGACACAATCATGAAGTGGAACGAAATTTATTGGATATTTCAAACTTTTTTAACAAATAAAAAACTGAAAAATTGGGCGTGCAAAATTATTCAGCCCCCTTAAGTTAATACTTTGTAGCGCCACCTTTTGCTGAGATTACAGCTGTAAGTCGCTTGGGGTATGTCTCTATAAGTTTTGCACATCGAGAGACTGACATTTTTGCCCATTCCTCCTTGCAAAACAGCTCGAGCTCAGTGAGGTTGGATGGAGAGCGTTTGTGAACAGCAGTTTTCAGTTCTTTCCACAGATTCTCGATTGGATTCAGGTCTGGACTTTGACTTGGCCATTCTAACACCTGGATATGTTTATTTGTGAACCATCCCATTGTAGATTTTGCTTTATGTTTTGGATCATTGTCTTGTTGGAAGACAAATCTTCGTCCCAGTCTCAGGTCTTTGGCAGACTCCATCAGGTTTTCGTCCAGAATGGTCCTGTATTTGGCTCCATCCATCTTCCCATCAATTTTAACCATCTTCCCTGTGCCTGCTGAAGATAAGCAGGCCCAAACCATGATGCTGCCACCACCATGTTTGACAGTGGGGATGGTGTGTTCAGGGTGATGAGCGGTGTTGCTTTTACGCCAAACATAACGTTTTGCATTGTTGCCAAAAAGTTTGATTTTGGTTTCATTTGACCAGAGCACCTTCTTCCACATGTTTGGTTTGTCTTTCTTCTTGTCACTCTTCCATAAAGGCCAGATTTGTGCAGTATACGCCTCAGCTGTAGATCTCTGCAGTTCATCCAGAGTGATCATGGGCCTCTTGGCTGCATCTCTGATCAGTCTTCTGCTTGTATGAGCTGAAAGTTTAGAGGGATGGCCAGGTCTTCGTAGATTTGCAGTGGTCTGATACTCCTTCCATTTTAATATTATAACTTGCACAGTGCTCCTTGGGATGTTTAAAGCTTGGGGAATCTTTTTGAATCCAAATCTGGATCCTCACTGAACTTCTGGAGAGAGTTTGCTGCACTGAAAGTAAAGGGGCTGAATAATTTTGCACGCCCAATTTTTCAGTTTTTTATTTGTTCACAAAGTTTGAAATATCAAATAAATTTCATTCCACTTCATGATTGTGTCCCACTTGTTGTTGATTCTTCACAAAAAATTACAGTTTTATATCTTTATGTTTGAAGCCTGAAATGTGGCAAAAGGTCGCAAAGTTCAAGGGGGCCGAATGCTTTGGCAAGGCACTGTATATAAATATATGTGTGTATATATATATATATATATATATATATATATGTATACCCCTAACCCAGAATCTGCATAGTGGGGTCACCCTGACATGGCAGAGTTCGGTCACCCTGACATGGCAGAGTCAGTTCACCCTGAACTACACTACGGTCACCCTGACATGGCAGAGTCAGTTCACCCTAAACTACACTACGGCCACCCTGACATGGCAGAGTCAGTTCACCCTAAACTACACTACGGTCAACCTGACATGGCAGAGTCAGTTCACCCTAAACTACACTACGGTCACCCTGACATGGCAGTCAGTTCACCCTAAACTACACTACGGTCACCCTGACATGGCAGAGTCAGTTCACCCTAAACTACACTACGGTCACCCTGACATGGCAGAGTCAGGTCACCCTAAACTACACTATGGTCAGCCTGACACCTAATACTATCCCTACAAAAACTAGATTTTTTAATCTAACTATAGTGGTATATAGTACCCTAACTACACTGCATATCCCTTTCCTCACACTAATAATTGCAAAATTACACTGGAGCTTTACAAGCAGCAGGGAAACACAAATGCTTCCACTCTCTTCCACAGCCTCTGTATTACAATGCTAGAGGTTTGGCGGGGCTATGTTATATACTGGGGGGCGTATTCACTCCTGATTGGCCTCTGGACCCTGTAGTCACTGCAATCACATTCCTAGCAGACTCCTGCCCCCTCAATTGGCTTTTACTGATGTTTCTGGGCAATTCACGGGCTTTTAAAGCCCAGTTCCTGTCCCATTGCATTTTGGGCGGTTCTGGTGGCCAAATTCCGAACTTTTACCGCAAAAAGTTCGGAATTCGGCCGAATTTCGAACACCCAATGTTCGGGTCGAACCGATGGTTGACGTGAAGCGTTCAATCATCCCTAGTGATCAGCACATTTGGCTATTGTAATATGTATGATGTAATATATATATGTGGGGTGGTTTTGATGTGATAGACTGATGTATCAGCCTCAATGTTTTTGGGATGATTCCTTGTATTCATGCTTCAATAAAAAAGAATAATTGTTTTCATTTTTTGTTGTTTTGGTGCCTTAAAAACCCCAGTCCTTGTTTTGCAAATTTTCTGGTAATAAGTATCACGAATGTGGCACCCTGACAATCATTGGACTATACTCACAACAAAGTGTTGGGGAAGTGAAGGTAAAGTGGGCATATGGTTGCAGGGAGGGGGAGTTTGTTTTTTAGTGAATCAATGAATGGCACAGCAACAGGTTTGCTTCATCCCCATCATAATACATTCTTTTTACTCTCAATAACTAACGCCAGCCATAGACAGAGCAATTTAAGTAAAATGCTTGATTCCCCAAAAAACACAGTCAGCATTGATGGGGGAATCCCTCCCGTGGAGCCATGGTATTCTCCTGGCGGGAAAGGGAGGGGGGAAGCATAGTGATTATTGCTTGCGGCTATAACAGTTGCTAGCAATAATCACATGTAAAATCCCACAGGCTGGTTGTACCCTGGTTGGTCGATTAATCAAATTTGGTACATTCAGCCTGCCCATACATAGTTTGAATCTCAGCTGGTCCCTGCTGAACCTGCTGAGAATAAAACCATTGATGGCCGGTTTAAGCCCCCTTTAATGTTCACAATTATCTTGACTGTTACCAGGAAATGCCATGAAGTAAGGACTGCTAATACAAGTGCAAAGCCTTTGCCTATGTATTCTATCCATCCAATTATCCCTTCTGCACCCAAGGTCAATGTGCTGAAACATCTTCATCCAGTCTCAGCAATCTGTATCCTCATCCAGTCTCAGCAATCTGTATCCTCTGTTTCTACGTTTACCCTTTTAGACCTGATTAGGTTTGCTTCAAAGCTAACTTTTATCTGCCCTGAAATTGCCTTATCTTCTGGTTCCTGCTCTATGCCATTCTCTCTGATCTTAGCTAATACTTATACTTCCTAATGTTTATTCATACATTGGTAGTGAGTATCTGTCACATGTGAATAGCCACCACAGTTTGGTTTGTGAGCTAAAGGGCTCTCTAGAATACTTGGTAATGAGGCAATACAAAGGAAGTACAAATGGCATAGGAATCCGAACTGTCTATTCCTTAAGCATGCTACCAAACATCCCACCAGCAACAGTCTGAAGCAGGTTCTGTATGATGGAGATGTTGTTTTTTTGGGAGCTGGAAGACCATGAGCATGCTCATGGAATGCCAATCACAAAACTCTGATTGTGGCTCTACCTTTAGACCTCCTTGGTGAGCTGGAAGTGATTTTCAGCATTGGCAATAATGGCCAAAGCAATTGTTATATACAAAGGAAACAGCTGTGGAACTTAAATATTCTATGTTCGGAGCTGTGAGCAATCACAAGGATTTAAAACTTTAACAACTAAAGACCAATTACCTTGGTTTTTGCTCAGTCGTGTGTACTCATTCGTACCTTCTATTCTCTGTTGGTTGATCAGTGAAAGCTAAGTTTTCTAGTAAAATCTCTTATTCCTTTATTTATTTTACAATATTTTTATTCTTCTTTTAATGCTGCTTTTTCCGATCTATTCCTCCCTGCTGCCTTTCTCATTTTATTCCTTTTTTTCTTGACCTACTCCTCCCTGCTGTTTTTTGCCTTTTCTTCCATGGAACTCTGACCTAACCTTCCCTGCTGTTTTCTTCTAATAAAGCTGATTTCCTCTGGGACATTCCTTATATATGATTCCTTTTTTTTCTACTTTTCTATTTTTACTTTATATATCTAATATATATATATAAATACACACACACACACCTCCTGGTACTGTGAAAAAAGCCTTAGAAAGACCACCCCAAAATCAGTACAGAGAAAAACATGTTTACTAGGAATCAAATGGTATTTTCATGGAGTGATGAGGTGCACAGCTGATGAGGTGTGTAACCTTGACCAACAGGTGAGTATAAAAAGTAAGAGGAAACCAAAGACACTGCTATTAATACACTTTCATTTGTAGGGTGAATTAACCGCTTGCCGACCGTATAACTTACATACATAAAGGCAAGGTGGCTCTGCTGCGCAGGATCACATACCTAGTACCTAACCCTGCACTTCAGGGTCTGGGGCACACACGAACGTATGTGATTATACAAAGCAGGAGCTGATCGGCGGGTACCGTGGACTCGATGTCCGCCGGCAACCTCTGATGCTTCAGTACAGAGAATGAACGGTAACCTTGCAAACAAGGCAGATAACTGTTCTGTTACTGCAGAAGGCATGGATCCTGTGTCTCTCTGCAAAGCAGGGATACCGATGCATGCCTTCCCCTAGTACAAGCACCTCCCCCACAGTAGGAAAACCCTGGCTAGACACAAAGTTAACCCTTTGATTGCCCCTGAAGTTAACCCCTTCCCAGCCAGTGTCATTGGTACAGTGACAGTGCATATTTTTTAGCACTCATCATTGTTTTAGTGTCACTGGTCCCCAAAAAGTGCCAGTTAGTATCCATTTGTGTCCCGCAATATCGCAGCCCCGCTATAAGTCACTGATTGCCGCCATTACTAGTAAAAAAAAATATTGGGAATTTTTTTTACCAAAAATATGCAGCAGAATACCTACTGGCTTAAATTTATGAAGAAATTATATTTTTTCTATTTTTTTTATTGGATTTTTTTTAGCAGAAAGTAAAAAATATATATATATATATATATATATATATATATATATATATATATTTTATTTTTATTTTTTTCAAAAATCGTCTGTCTTTTTTTGTTTATTTATACTGAAGAGGTTATCAAATTCCACCAAACAAAAGCTCCAAAAAAAGGACATACATTTTAATTTGGGTAAAGTGTCACACAACAGCGCAATTGTCAGTTAAAGTAATGCAGTGTCGTAAGGCCTGGTAATGAAGGGGGATAAATCTTCCGGAGGTTAAGTGGTTAGAGGCAAAAATCTCAGTTTAGGCTTTACTGCTGTGTATGACCCCTTTGGAAAGTTTCATTCACTTCATGTCACAGTGACAATGGAGACAGATATTATAATACAAATATGACTGGAAATCTAACTGTCCTATCCCATGCTAAGAAAATAAGTTTTGGTTGGTTAATCTCCAATACTTTAAGTTTATCTAAACCTTAGAACATACAGATGTAATATACACTACTCAAAGAAATTAAAGGAATAGCATCATCATCAAGTCAATTAAACTCCTGGGATATTGATCTGGTCAGTAAAGTAGAGGAGGGGTTTTTAATCAGTTTCAGCTGCTTTGGTGTTAATGAAAATAACAGGTGCACTAGATGGGCAACCATGAGACAACCCCCAAAACAGGAAAGGTTTTACAGGTGGAGGCCACTGAAATTTTTTTTCAGTACTCATTTTTTCTGACTGTGTTTTACTAGTTTTGCATTTGGCTAGGGCCAGTGTCAATAATGGTAGCATGAGGCGATACCTGGACCCTTTAGAGGTTGCACAGGCAGTCCAACTCCTCCAGGATGTTACATCAATACGTGCCATTGCCAGAAGGTTTGCTGTTTCTCCTAGCACAGGCTCAAGAGCATGGAGGAGATTCCAGGAGACAGACAGTTACTCTAGGAGAGCTGGACAGGGCTATAGAAGGTCCTTAACCCATCAGCAGGACCGGTATCTGTTCCTTTGTGCAAGAAGGAACAGGATGAACACTGCCAGAGCCCAACAAAAATACCTCCAGCAAGCCACTGGTGTGAATGTCTCTGACCAAACAATCAGAAACAGACTTCATGAGGGTGGCCTGAGGGTCTGAGTTCCTCAAGTGGGCCCTGTGCTCACTGCCCGGCACCGTGGAGCTCCACTGGCATTTTCCATTGAACACCAGAAATGGCAGGTCTGCCACTGGCGCTCTGTGCTTTTTACAGATGAAAGCAGGTTCACCCTGTGCACCTGACAGACATGAAAGGGTCTGGAGAAGCTACGGAGAACGTTAGGCTGCCTGTAAAATCATTCAGCCCGACCGGTTTGGGTCAGTCAGTGGTGGGTCAGTGATGCTCTGGTGAGGCAAATTAATGGAGGGAGGCACAGACCCCTACAGGCTAGACAATGGCACCCTGACTGTCATTAGGTATTGGATGAAATCCTTGGACCCATTGTCAAACCCTACTCTGGTGCAGTGGGCCCTGGGTTCCTCCTGGTGCACCACAATGCCCGGCCTCATGTGGTAAGAGTATGCAGCCAGTTCCTGGAGGATGAAGGAATTGATACCATTGAATGACCCCCACGCTCTCCTGACCTAAGTCCAATAGAAAACATCTGGGATATTATGTTTCGGTCCATCCAATGCCACCAGGTTGCACCTCAGTCTGTTCAGGAGCTCAGTGATGCCCTGGTCCAGATCTGGGAGGAAATACCCCAGGACACCATCCCTCATCTCATTAGGAGCATGCGCCAATGTTGTCAGCCATGCATACAAGCGTGTGGGGGGCCATACAAACTACTGAGTACCTTTTTGAGTTGCTGCAATACAATTTCAGCAAAATGGACTAGCCTGCTGCATCATTTTTTCACTTTGATTTTCGGGGTGACTTTGAATTCAGCCCTCTGTAGGATGATAATTTTCATTTCCATCAAAAAATGTGGCATCCTTTCGTTCCTAACACATTACCCAGTCCATATCACTATAGATGTCCAGCATGAGATTTTCCCTCATTGAGATCTAATGTGTTATCAAAGTGTTCCTTTCATTTTTTTGAGCAGTGTATTTCAATTTTACCAGTCCTTAAATGTGCTGTCTGCATTAGTTTACTTCTTTCAAGTTTTTTTTATATTCTCACCTGGTGATCCTGCCAGTAGCACACCTAGTGTCCATGGGTTAAGCAGCTCATTTACTGTATTGTATAATTAGAGAAGCAGTATTGTTACCCTAGCACAGAACTACAGCACACCTACCCCTCTCCTCTTACTCAGTACATAGTGATAAGGTGTAAGGTGTCCTGTAGTCAAGAGAGAGCAGGAAACAAGGATAGCTGATAAGAGTGCAGGACAGGCAATAAGCAGGATCAAGTCATTTTTTTCATTTATTGAACAGATGTAACAAAACTCATCCAATGGTATATTTAACACACCAAAAGGGGGTACAATAGAGCAGCTACTTACACTTTAGTATTACAGTTAATAATAAAATACCCAGGAAAAAAAATGCAAAAAATTATGATATGGGCTATGCAGTAATTTGTGGCCAACTATTGAAACTGATTTAGGCTCCTTTCACACGGCCGCTCCGTGTGTCCGCAAATCATCCAATCCGTTTGCGGATGATTTGCGGACATAATGTAAGTGAATGGCACTGCGGGTGTCAGCGGAATACCATCCGCTGACACCCGATTTTCCTCCTTTCAGTTCTGTTCCGTTTTTACGAACGGAACAGAACCCCATTTTTCCTTCCGTGTAAAAAACGGAAAGGAAGGAAAATCGGATGTCAGCGGTGTCATCCGCTGACATCCGCAGTGCCATATACTTACATTATGTCCGCATATCATCCGCAAACGGATAGGATGATATGCGGGCACATGGAGCGGATGACAGAAATGTCATCCGCTCCGTGGAAAAAAAAAAAAAAAAGTCCCGCAGCGGACCTTTCACACGGAGCGGCCGTGTGAAAGGACCCTTACTTAAAAAATTTGAGAATGTTGACACAAAAAATTGTGTGAGTATTCACTTCTGTTATTCAATCAAGTGCAGATGAAATAAGTAAAAAACATTTTCTTTGCATGTGATTGGGGCTAACTGAAGTAAATATTTACTGTATATATATTGTATAAACATTCTCATATCTTTCAGTAAACTAGTCTTGCATGTTATTCACATGCCTAAAGCGTATCTAAACCCCCAAAAAATAATGTAACATATTGCAGCTCATCAGTCCTTAAATGTGGTGGCTGCCATAATTTTCACATTTTAGGCAAAGAAAATGAGGGAAAAATGCTTGAAAAGAAGAAAACAAATGAATCTAACAAACGTACAGTGCCTTAAAAAAGTATTCATACTTTTCCACATTTTGTCATGTTACAACCAAAAACGTAAATGTATTTAGTGGGATTTTATGTGATAGACCAACACAAAGTGGCACAGAATTGTGAAGTGGAAGGAAAATGATAAATGGTTTTCAAAATTATTTACAAATAAATATGTGAAAAGTGTGGCATGCATGTGTATTCAGCCCCCTGAGTCAATACTTCGTAGAACCACCTTTTGCTGCAATTACAGCTGCAAGTTTTTTTGGGTATGTCTCTACCAGATTTGGAGATCTAGAGAGTGAATTTTTTTTTTACATTCTTCTTTGTAAAATAGCTCAAGCTCTGTCAGATTGGATGGAGAGTCTCTGTGAACAGTAATTTTCAAGTCTTGCCACAATTTCTCATTTGGATTTAGGTCTGGACTTTGACTGGGCTATTCTACTGCATGAATATGTTTTGATCTAAACCATTCCATTGTAACTCTGGCTGTATGTTTAGGGTTGTTGTCCTGCTGGAAGGTGATTCTCTGCCCCAGTCTCAAGTCTTTTTCAGACTCTAAAATGTTTTCTTTCCCTGTATTTTGCTCCATCCATCTTCCCATCAACTCTGACCAGCTTCCCTGTCTCTGCTGAAGAAAAGCATCCCCACAACATGATGCTTCCACCACCATGTTTTATAGTGGGGATGATGTGTTCAGGGTTATATGCAGTGTTAGTTTTCTGCCACACATAGCGTTTTGCTTTTAGGCCAAACGTTTCAATTTTGGTTTCATCTGACCAGAGCACCTTCTTCCACATGTTTGCTTTGTCCCTCACATGGCTTCTTGCAAATTGCAAACAGGACTTCTTATGGCTTTCATTCAACAATTTCTTTCTTCTTGCCACTCTTCCATAAAGGTCAGATTTGTGGAGTGCAGGACTAATAGTTGTCCTATGGACGGATTCTCCCACCTGAGCTGTGGATCTCTGCAGCTCCTCCAGAGTTACCATGGGCCTCTTGGCTGCTTCCCTGATTAAAGCTCTCCTTGCCTGGCCTGTCAGTTTAGGTGGATGGCCATGTCTTTGTAGGTTTGCAGTTTTGCCATTCTCTTTCCATTTTTGGATGATGGATTGAACAGTGCTCCGTGAGATGTTAAAAGCTGGGATATTTTTTTTATACCCTAACCCTGCTTTAAACTTCTCCACAATGTTATCCCTGACCTGTCTGGTGTGCTCCTTTGCCTTCATGATGATGTTTATTCACTAAGGTTCTCTAAGAAACCTCTGAGGGCTCCACAAAACAGCTGTATTTATACAAAGATTACATTTCACACAGGTGGACTCTATTTACTAATTAGGTGACTTCTGAAGGCAATTGGTTCCACTAGACATTAGTTAGGGGTATCAGAGTTAGGGCTCTTTCACACGGGCGTTCCGATCAGATCCGCCTGTCAGTTTTTTAGGCGGATCTGATCGGATGCCCATTCAGCCCTATGGAGCAGTGGATGTCAGCGGTGACATGTCCGCTGACACCCGCTGCCATCCGCATCCGATCCTGTCCGTGAAATCCGGACAGATGGAAACCCTATTTTCCATCCGTCCTGGGGAATGGATCGGATCGGATGAGAGCCGACAGGCGGTCCGCTATCATCCGATCCCCCATAGAGAGCAGCGGGGGCTGTGACACCTCCCTTCCGCCTACGGAAGCGGACCGTGTGAAAGAGGGGGCTGAATACAAATGCATGCCACAATTTTCGGATATTTATTTGTAAGACAACTTTGAAAACCGTTAATCATTTTTCTTCCACTTCACAATTTTGTGCTACTTTGTGTTGGTCGATCACATAAAATCCCAATAAAATACATTTACGTTTTTGGTTCTAACATGACAGAAGGTCGAAAATTTAAAGAGGTATGAATACTTTTTCAAGGCACTGTGAGGACTGGTTAGCTGCAAAATATTTTTGGGGGGTTTTGTATTTGGATACACTTTAAGGTGCACCTGTGCTTAAAATAGTACAGGGGAGATTTACTAAAACTGGTGCACAGACAATCTGGTGCAGCTGTGCATAGTAACCAATCAACTTCTAGGTTTGATTGTCAAAGCTTAATTGAACAAGCTGAAGTTAGTAGCTGATTGGTTAATATGCACAGCGTCACCAGATTATGCACCAGTTTTAGGAAATCTTGCCCTATGTCTTGTAGAGACTTGTATGGCTGTACTCAAGTGCGAAGTGTATACATTTCAATTATTTGATTATTGAGCCCCTTTAAGATAAAAATTGATTTGTTTTGAGCAAAAAAGTCGAGTACACCTACATAACAGTAAACAAAAGATTTTTCAGGTATGTAACAAATGGCCTTTAAATGCTAAAAAAAAAAATCAAGCAGAGAGATAACATTCACGGTTGAAAGAGCCAGCCTGAGAAAGCCCATCCGTTCAGAATCCCATGAGGACATGATAAAGATCAATTATACATTAAATTACTACTTCCACGTCAAGCTTTGAAAATGAGCTAAAAATAAACCTGTATACTAGAATACCTCAACAGCAGTGATGCTAACCATATAAAAATAGTTCATAAAACGTAAATCTAGCATAGCATAGTTTTTTCACTTTGCCAGGCAGTACCGTATACTAAAGATGTGTTTTAAAGTTTGGAGGAATACAAGAATAGCCTCAAGCTGGCCATACTGAGATCAAAATTTGGCTAGTTCATCAGGGACCAGCCACACTTTGATTAATGTATGGGCAGGTTGGTTGTATACAAGCCTGTTGTAAAATGTTCTCTCGATCAGCTCTGCCGGCAGCAGGGCCGAAACTGGGGAGGGGGGGCATCTGCCCCAGGTGCCGCATTGAGCACTGAGAGGAGGAGAGAGCTAAAGGCAGTGAGGACTGCGTTCTCTCTCCCCCTCCTATTCCCTGTCAGGGCAGCACTTCTCTACCTGCAGAACAAGGTAATGCAAGCAAGCATTGATGTGCAACATTAGAACACAGGATGAGGCAGCTCAGAATAGGATTCCTTTCTCTCAGCCAGGGCCAGGACGAAGGGGGAGAGGCGCACTAGGAGCTTCTGACTTCTCCGGCTTCTTACTGACAGGCACGGGATTTGTAGTAATACTGCCACTGAAGCTATCTGTTTTTGGGTCTGTAAGCCACTCACAACAAGTAGCCAGTGGCGGACTTGGGGCACTCCCTAGCTGGAGGGTGAGGGGAGCCCAGGACAGGAGTAGATGAGGAGGCAGGGCGAGCAGGGGACTGCTGGTAGTGGGAGAGGAGGAGGAGGAAGTTGTCACCCTATCTGATGCTGAAAGTAGCTCACCTGTGAGCGTTACATTCAGCTGCTGATGGAGCCGGCAGGCAGCAGGAAGGTAAAAGGAGCCTGTGAAATTAGCTGAGATTATGTAGTGATCTGGGAACCCTGCTAATAGGATCCAGGAACATTACTGGCATCTGAAAAGTGTATAACATTTTACAGCTGTAATTCTGAGTGGGATGGGTGGTCTTCTGGTGTAGTAGAGGGGGATAGGGGTGTCCCCTCCTCTCTCTTACCTCCCTCACCCCCACTTTCCCTGACCCCTCTCTCTTACCCTTCTCTCTCTCTTTCTCACCCCCTCTCTCTCTCAGCACCTTTCTCCCTCTCATGCCCTTTCTCTCTCTTACCCCCTTTATCTCTCTGCTCTCTCTCTCTCTTATCCCCTCTCTCTCCCCCCTCTCTAAGCCCCCTTTTTCTCTCAGCCCCCTATCTCCCTCTTATGCCCTTTCTCCCTCTTACCCCATTTATCTCCCTCCTCTCTCTCTCTCACCCCCTCTTTCTTTCTCTCACCCCCTCTTTCTTTCTCTCCCTCTCTCACCCGCTCTCGCTCTAACCACCTCCCTCTCTCTATCACCCCCTCTCTCTCATCCCCTCTCTCTCCCCCCTCTCTCTCTTTGCCCCTTTTTCTCTCAGCCCCCTATCTCCCTCTCATTACATTTCTCCCTCTTACCCCCTTTAGCTCCCTCCTCTCTTTCTCTCACCCCTCTTTCTCTCTACCTCTCTCACCCCTCTCTCTCTCTAACCACCTCCCTTTCACCTACTCACTCCCACTCACTTCCCTCTCTCTCACTGCCCCTTTCTCTCTCACTCTGACCCCCTCACCTCCCTCTCTCTCTCACCCCCTCTCCTTTCTCACCCCCTTTCCCTCTCACCCCCTTTCTCTCTCTGACCCCCTTTCTCTCTCTCACACCTCTCTATCTCTCTCTGACCCCCCTCTCGCTCTCTCTCACCCTCTTCTCTTTCTCACCCCCCATTTCCCTCTCACCCCCTTTCTCTCTCTGACCCCCTTTCTCTCTCTCACACCTCTCGCTCTCTCTCACCCTCTTCTCTTTCTCATCCCCCTTTCTCATCTTCCTCTCGCTCCCTCCACCTCTTCCCCCCTCTCTCCTCTTCATCCATCTCTCTCTTACTTTCCCATCTCGCTCTTACCCTCCGATTTCTATTGCTTCTCCTCTTTCTCTCTCTCTCCCTCCTCCCACTTCTGTTTCTTTCCCCCTACCCCCTCCTTCTCTTGGTAAAAGGAGTTTCTGTCATATTTCAGGTTCTCAGTAAAAGAAATGCATTCGGTCAGTAAATTTTCCATGTTTTGTAAAAAATAATAAAATAAAATAAACTACTGACACTGTCCACTGCCCTACTGACACCAACCTCTGCCCTATTGACACCATACTTTTCGGAGGGGGTCATCAAACTGAGTCTTTGCCCAGAGTAAAAGAACCACTAGGCGGCAGCACTGAGAAATGCATTCTGACATCAGGAAAAACTTGCTGTCAAAATAAAATAGCTCAGCTGGAGGGATTCCTCCATTCCCATGGAATCAAAGTAAAACAAAATGACTCAGCATTACATACTTTTATAGTAAAAATGTACACAATGCAAATAAGCAGGCCTACATTGACAAATATTGCAAACAATTATCCTTTTAAGGCTGAACAGAATGAAGCTGGGTTGAAAGAGAAAAAACTGTCAGCATGTACCAGGCTTTAGACAATCTCTGTCCTGCGCATATGCCCTTTGACCAACAGATCTTGCCTAAGCATTTAAAGTGGTTGTAAACCAGGATAATAAGTAACTGATATCCCTTAAGTTTTATCAAGATCTGAAGTACTGTGTGCCCATTTTTTTTAATTCTAATCCTAAATACCTTCTCTCACAGCACCAATGTGCGGTCATGTGAACTTTAAGTGACCAGTATGAGTGAGAGCGATAACACCAAATTTAACACACCTGCTCCCCATTCACACCTGAGACCTTGTAACGCTAATGAGTCACATGACACCAGGGAGGGAAAATGGCTAATTGGGCCCAATTTGGACATTTTCACTTAGGGGTGTGCTCATTTTTGTTGCCAGCGGTTTAGAAATGAATGGCTGTGTGTTGAGGTATTGTGAGGAGACAGCAAAATCACACTGTTGTACAAGCTGTATACTCACTACTTTACATTGTAGCAAAGTGTAATTTCTTCAGTGTTGTCACATGAAAAGATATAATAAAATATTTACAAAAATGTGAGGATTGTACTCCCTTTTGTGAGATACTGTATATACGTAAACCGGCTCTTCCTGTAGGGAGCACGCATGTGCGCCACCGGCAATTCTCTCCTGATAGATTAGGTGTACCCAGCGAGGGGGTACCGCTGACTCGATGTCTACCAGCACCCACCAGTTATCCTGCAGAGAGACAGAACGGCATACTGCCTATGTAAACAAGGCAGATCACCTTTCTGACATGGATCATGTGTGTCTCTGCAAAGCAGAAACAAGGATCCATGTCTTCCTCTAGTAAAAGCACCTCTCGCACTGTACACAAACACAAGCTAGGCACACAGTTAACCCCTTGATCGCCTCTTATGTTAACCCCTTCCTAGCCAGTGTCATTAGTACAGTGACAGTGCATAATGATTTTAGAATTAATCACTGTATTAGTGTCACTGGTCCCCAAAAAGTGACAAAAGTGTCAATTAGTTTAAGCATGTGTGCCGCATTATTGCAATCCCACTATAAGTCTCTGTTCACAGCCATTACTAGAAAAATTTAAAAAAATAAAAATATTCCATAGTTTGTAGGCGATATAACTTTTGTGCAAACCAATCAATATACGCTTATTGGGATTTTTTTTACCAAAATATATAGCAGAATACATATTGGCCTAAATTTATTAATAAATTAGATTTTTTTACATTTTTTTTTGGATGTTTTATAGCAGAAAGCAAAAAATATTGTTTTGTTTATAGTGCAAGAAATGAAAACGCATAGGTGATCAAATACCACAAAAATAACACTCTTTATTTGGGGAAAAACAGGACATAAATTTTATTTGGGTACAGCACTGCATGACCGCGCAATTGTCAGTTACAGTAATGCAGTGTCATATCGCAAAAAATGGCCTAGTCATTAAGGGGGTATATCTTCCGGAGGTCAAGTGGTTAAATTGTATTTTTATATTCCTGTCTACAATAATGACAACATGTAAAAAACTACAACATGTTCCCTTTCATACAGTGTACTTCATGACCAGCAGACAGTGATCTTTTTCCCTGTAGGCAAGAACATGGAATGACAGTAAAACACATGCCAACATGTGCATTAGAAGGGCATGAAATGACATGCATTTATCTAAAAAGTGAATGCTGCCTTAACCTTTTAGTATAGTCTTTACTTATTTAAGAGGTGTTGCTTCAGCATTCACAGTACAGCGTTATAATTACAATGCTTGGTACAGAGTCTCAATTTGAGTTACTGTATATAAATAGAGTATTATAGTTAGTACACAGCTAATATGTCTCTGCACCATTTTTTAAATTCAACATGACATTTCTAAAAAATCTTGATCAACAAAATAACTAAGGGAGAGGAACCGGGAAAATTGGGGGGGGGGGGGTGTAGTGAGATACAGGGCTTGCAGATCTCTGCCTTTAAACAGGTCAAATAGTGAAGCATTTGGCATACAGGACATCTCTTATCTTATCAAAATAATATAAGTGCTGTGCTGCGCAAAGCTATACAATCCTACATATGCATAAACAATATATAACAAATCATAAAGTGCCAATACAGTCTACAGTGGTAATGAACAATGTAACATCCAATTGATAGTGCTTATATAAAGTGAAATTGATAGTGCTTATATAAAGTCCTCTTGTACACAGTTTATGTACTTCCTGTGTGGTGTGACCCCACCAGTAAATTACCATCCACAAAAATATCATTTCTTAGTCCACAATCTCCTTAAGGTGCTCCAAAATCAAATAGATGTGCCACCACACTCGTGTCCCCCCCCCCCTTAGGTGTATCTTTACCTCCGTGTGTGACCCCAAAATTAGGTTTGGTCAAACAGCGCTTTTTAGCCTCTTCAGGGCTAAGTTAGTGTAATATATGTAGATTTTTATACCTATGAGAGAGGGCTGTGCCCACTGCAATACCCAGATTTGTGATAGATCTCCCGAGTTAATTTTCTTTCCATAGAGTTTCTTCCCTATCAGTGGGTATCATTAGGGTAAAGGAGACTCCAGTAGTGCTTATACCATTAAAATACTGGCTTTATTAAAACATGCAATTGAATACTCACAATTTCCTGGTGCTTCCAGCGCACCAGCCTATATCAGGCAATATTTCTGTCTAGTGTTCCCCTATGTCGCACAAGCCGCTATCTCCCCACGGGCTGCTCTCTCCTCGTAAGGGTATGGATGCCGTCACCGTCCTTGCCCCTCCCCAACACATGTCGACATAGCATCTCATGTCTTCCTCAGGGGACCTCTTATCTTATGTCCCATGTCTAAGCATTGAAGCATTTAAGGAGTCAAAGTGCATTTGGGAAACTCAGATGCTATAAAATTGTCTATTGGTCTCGACCTATCTGCCCCATTATGGCATTTACTTTATTACTTTTTAAATTAATTCAGGGATTGCAAGTGGCTCTTCTTTTCTCCAATGATAAGGAATAAAAACCCTTTTCATCATTAGTTAAGTGGGGTTGACAATGTGTTTACATATCTGTTATAGATCAATGAGTGAGTTGGAAAAGTTATGGAAAGGGGACATCCAACAGGGAATCTCCTGTGATGCTCTCTATAATCTGACATATACAGCCAGAAATCGAGTTTAATTTTTGGGCGTTTCCACCGCATATGAAGGATTCTGCCTTACTGGGCACATCTACTCCAACAGGTGTCCGAATTAGTTGGGGAAATATGAGCTAGTTTTGTCAGAACTCTGTACCATCTAGGGGGAAATTTATAGCAGGACTCCTGAGTACAGAAGGCCAAGGAAGAAACATGTCAGGTGGAGATTATCAGCCTTCTTTTGGCCGCTTTCACAGGAATCAGCCAGTTATGGATTATGCATAATTACATTGGTCCAAACTGGATCAATGTAACTATACAAAAATATCCATACCTGGAATTCAGCTTTAAAGTAAGGCCCAATTCTGAGTCCCATTCCCTAAACAAGTATAAGTCCACCCTTGGTTGGCCATGTAGAATTAGTTTATATTACAGGGAAAAGAGTCTATGAACAACAACCTTACCCTTTTATTAGTAGTGATAGCTCTTTTCCTAGTGTGTGATGTCTGTCTAGTAATAGGGAGCATCATACCAATTCCCCCCCACACTAAAGCATATTTTGTGTCCATCAACCGAAAAATAAATACAATGTTTGCACCTACATATACATCAGATCATCTAGCGACTTGTGTGCAACCAGCCTGTTGGGCTTTTTCCAAACTATTAGTGCCGCCGGATATAGCCGGCAACACAATTTGCCAGTCGATAGATGAGAAATGTAAAATCAGCGCGTAACAGAAAAAGTAGCACTAAATGGTCCATAAACCAAACCTTCCCAGTAAAATAGTAACAATGGTGCTGCGCTTAAACACAACAATAAATAAAAACAACAAAAACAATGTCACAAAATATAAATATATCAAGGGAAGAAGCCAAGTAAATAAATGGTAACTGTCCCTTTAGGTAACATGGGACAGTAATGTGTGAACAGTAAAGCAAAAGCAAAACGAATAAATAATATCTGTTCCTTTAAATAACATGAAGCATTAGTGTGTAAGTAATATATAATTCAGTTCATCTATTTATCACGTGACCAGTCCTTGAAAAAAAATATACTGTATATAAACGTAAATTAGAAAAATGTGGATGTGTCTCCTTTAAACATATATATCTGGATGGTTCTAGTCCACTTTTGCACTTTTCCACAGTGATAACTACCACCAACACACCACACTCACCAGAAAATGTTGCTGCCTTTTATAGGCAGCATATAGGCATTTTGATATTTTCCCAAGAAGGATGAATCACAGCATCTTGTTCTTAGAAGAAGTCCCTTCAAGGATTATAACCCTCTGGTCATGGTATTGGTAAAGCCCTCACTTTCCGGGGCCAGCAGATGTATAGTACAGCTGTGTAAAAGAAGTGCTCACCACAGGAGCCAAAAATGCTTACATAGTGTAGTATTTATTTTAAAAACTTGGCTCAACAATCCAAAATTTAAAGCAAGTAACCAAAAACTTACAAAGATGGCTGCCACATGCAAAGCCATAAAGCAGCAAGACTTCAGCACTCTTTAGCTCCATCCAACACGTTTCACATTCTAGCGCATCCTCAGGGGTCAAAGAGTGCTGATTGTTACACTATATGAGCATTTTTTGGCTCCTGTGGTGAGCACTTCTTTTACACAGCTGCACTACATATTTTCTGGCCCTGGAAAGTGACAGTCTTAGGGCTCTTTCACACTAGGAGTCCGTCGGACGGACTCCGTTTATCTCAGCGGGGGGATCGATCCGCCGATCCCCCGCTGGGCAGGAGAATGACAGCTGTTCTGCGCACTGTGTGCGGCGGAGACACAGCTGTCAGAGCCCCATACATCTCTATGGGGGAATCGGATGGGAACGGACCGCCGGTCCGTTCTCATCCGATCCGCTGGACGGATGGAAAATAGGGTTTCCATCCGTCCAGATTTGACGGATCAGATGTCAGCGGACATGTCTCCGCTGACATCCGATGCCCCATAAGGATGCATGGGGGGACCGTTCAGATCCCCCAAAAAAACTGACAGGTGTATCTGAACGGTCCGCCTGTGTGAAAGGGGCCTTACCGATACAATCACCAGAGGGATATTATCCTTAAAGGGGCCACTCCTAAGAACAAGATGCTGTGATCCATCCTCCTTGGGAAAATATCAAAATGCCTATATGCTGCCTATAATTTAAGCAACCACATCTTCTGGTGAATGCAGTGTGTTGGTGGTGGTTATCACTGTGGACTAGAACCATACGGATTTATATGTTTAAACGAGACTCATCCACATTTTTTTTACAAGTTTCAAATTTCCGTTTATATATTTTCTTTCATGGACTGGTCACATGAACTGAATTATACACTACTCAAAAAAATAAAGGACATTTTTTTTAATCCGAGTATAGAATCAAGTCAATTAAACTCCTGGGATATTGATCTGGTCAGTTAAATAGCGGAGGGGGTTGTTAATCAGTTTCAGCTGCTTTGGTGTTCATGAAATTAACAACAGGTGCACTAGATGGGAAACCATTAGACAACCTCCAAAGCAGGAAAGGTTTTACAGGTGGAGGCCAATTTTTTTAGGGACAATTTTTTTTCCCTACTAATTTTTTCTGTGTTTCACTAGTTTTGCATTTGGCTAGGGTCAGTGTCACTAATGGTAGTATGAGGCGATACCTGGACCCTTTAGAGGTTGCACAGGCAGTCCAACTCCTCCAGTATGGCACATCGATACGTGCCATTGCCAGAAGGTTTGCTGTGTTTCCCAGCACAGTCTCAAGAGCATGGAGGAGATCCCAGGAGACACGCACTAGGAGAACTGACAGGGCCGTAGAAGGTCCTTAACCCATCAGCAGGACCGGTATCTATTTCTTTGTACAAGGAGGAACAGGATGAGCACCGTCAGAGCCCTACAAAATGACCTCCAGAAGGCCACTGATGTGAATGTCGCTGACCAAACAATCAGAAACAGACTTCATGAGGGTGGCCTGAGGGCCTGATGTACTCTAGTGGGCCCTGTTTTTTCACTTTGATTTTTGGGGGTCTCTTTGAGTTCAGTAGGTTGATCATTTTCATTTCTATCAAATGATGTGAGATTCTTTCATTCCAAATACATTACCCAGTCAATATCATTATAGATATCCAGCATGATATTTTTCCCCATTGAGACCTGATGTGTTTTCAAAGTGTTCCTTTACTTTTTTTGAGCAGTGTATATTACTTACACAATAATGCTTTGTGTTATTTAACCACTTGCCGACCGCCGCACGACTATCTACGTCGGCGGTCAGCCCCTCACAGGCAAACTAACGTAGGGCTACGTTGTTTGCTTGTGAGGGTCTAGGGAGCGAGCGCGCGCCCCCCGGGGCGCGCTCCCGCTCCCGCGTGGTCACGGACCCCCCCGCGCGTGTGACCAGCGGACCCGATGTCCGCCGGTCACTCGGCGATCGGCGGGGGAGAGGGAGAATGTCAGGCAGCTTGTGTAAACAAGCGACCTGTCATTCTCCTCGCTGTAAAGACACTGATCACAATGGATCTACTATGTAGATCCGTTGATCAGTGTCCTTACAGCTCAAGCCACATCCAATCACAGTAGAAAGCACGCCCCTAGGGACACACACAGCCCCTCCCTTCCAAATAAAGTTAACCCCTTCACTACCAGTGTATTTTTACAGTAACAGTGCATATGTATAGCACTGATTACTGTAGAAATGTCACTGGTAACCCCAAAAGTGTCAAAAATGTCAGTCAAGGGTCCGATCTGTCCGCCGCAATGTCGCAGTACCGCAAAAAAAATCGCAGATCGCCGCCATTACGCGTTAAAAAAAAAAACAACAAAAATGACAAAAATCTTTCCCTTTGTTAGTAAACGCGATAACTTTTGCGCAAACCAATCAAAATACGCTTTTTGCGATTTTTTTTACCAAACATAGGTAGCATAAAATAAATTGGCCGAAAATTTTTAAAAATTTTGATTTTTACATTTTTTTTTGGGGGAATTTCATATAAAAAAATGTGAAAAATATTGCTATTTTTGCAAAATTGACGCTCTTTTTTTGTTTATAGCGCGTGATCAAAAAATCGCACAGGTGATCAAATACCACCAAAAGAAAGCTCTGTTTGTGGGAAAAAAAGGACGTCAAATTCGTTTAGGTACAGCGTCGCACGACCGCGCAATTGTGTGTTAAATTCACGCAGTGCCGAATCGCAAAATACCCCCTGGTCGGAATGGGGGTAAAATCTTCCGGGGCTTAAGTGGTTAAAGGGACAGATATTATTTATTTGTTTTGCTTTTGAATTGTACATATACCATTGACACAGTATGTCATTTAAAGGGACAGTAACCAATTATTCACTTGGATCCTTCACTTAATATATTTATATTTTGTGGCATAGTTTTTGCTGATTTCATTTACTGTGTTTGAGCGCTGCGGGAGGGACTCCCCCATCAACACCGATTTCGTTCATAGGGGAATCAAGCAATTTTCTTACATAATCTATAGCCTGCCTGAGGTTATTATTCTGCTCCCTGTCAGAAATTTCCAGAAATGGATAGAAATAACTGGAAAACAGTAACAGCTAAATAAGTGCTCTGTTGTGTTTCAGCAAGATCTTTATTATTGTGTTAAAATTACCTGAAAATTTATGATCCACACCTATTTTGCAATGGTGTTTAATATCATATATTATGCAGCGTCTGGGTGCATGTTGAATTCTTTGTGAATTTTATTCCACTTAAACAGAACCTGACTGTTTAAAAATATAATAACTGCTACGTTCCTGGTGAGCCATCTGTACTCACTCTTTGATATCAAGAGTAAAGGTGGATTTCATCCCAGAAGCGAGGATCGAGACAACACCCTAAAAGCTTTGAACATACAATGTTGGGACACTAAGCACAATAAGGAGGAGTTCTTCCTGTCAATTGCCAATTGTCAACCTTAAAGAGGAGGTTCAGCCTCCTTCAGAAAAAATTAAAAGTCAGCAGCAAAAAATACTGTGGCTGCTGACTTCAAATATTAGGACACTTACCTGTCCAGGGATCCCGCAATGTAAGCACCCCAGATGCTTTTTACATCAGCTTTCGGGTGCTGCCGCCGCCATTGCTTCTAAGAGAAACTGGCAGTGAAGCCTCGCGGCTTCACAGCCGGATCCCTACTGCACATGCGCGAAGCGTGCTGCGCTTTCTGAATGGCCTGGCAATGGGGGAAGGAGGAGGGGTGCCTAACCTCTGAGTGATCTCGCCACGGGCAGGTCTCCCGGAAGTGGGGACAGGTACCTGTCAAAACTAGGTACCCACTCTCCCTGAAAGGTGCCAAATATGGCACTGGAGGGGGGGAAGTAGGCAGATAAGTTGAGCTTCCACTTTTGGGTGGAGCGCTGCTTTACTATTCATACTCACCCTGGAACCATTTCTCTTTATCCACAAATCCTGATGTAAAGGGTTTTACTATAGCTAACAGAGAGTACAAATTCTGCCAGTAACATGCTATTGCTCCTCAGTAAAGCTCATTTTATGTTTCCTAACTTGATTAATGCCTTGGAGGGTTTCAAAAACACCTCCAAACTCAAAATCAACTATTCTAAATCAATCGTCTTAACCCTCCCCCCTGGCAGTAGTGATACAATGCCAACAGAACTTTCCATTCATGTGGAGGGAGGATGCAATTACATACCTAGGCATACTGCTGCCTTCCAACCTAATGGAACTCTATACCTGTACTTACACACCACTCATAAGAGATACCTATCATGACGGGATACCTTTCATGAATCAAACCAATTACCCAAGTCTTTCAGACCATCACAATTCCCTTACCTAAAACTTTTACATCATTACAAAGAGCATCTTGGGCTAATATTTAGAAGCAGCCCCCCAGAGTAAGGTTGACACTTTTACCACTGACAAAATATGGTAAAATATGGTAAAAAAATGGCATAGGCCTTCTAAACCTAAGGAAGCATTTCTGGGCATGCCAGTTCAGAGGAGTAGTGAGAGAGAGTAAATACATATTCGCCAGCACACCAAGGCTCTTGCATAAGCAGTCCAAAAACTTTATTCAAGTTACGATTACATCAAAAAATAGTGCAACGTTTCAGAGCCGCGCAGGACCCCTTCATCAGGCATGTGATGAAGGGGTCCTGCGTGGCTCCGAAACATTGCACTATTTTTTGATGTGATCGTAACTTGAATAAAGTTTTTGGACTGCTTATGCAAGAGCCTTGGTGTGCTGGCGAATATGTATTTACTTGTAACTAATCTAGTTGCCAACTGGTGATCGCTTCAGCACCCAATATACACGAGCCTACAAACCAGGAAGGTGTGCGATAGGAATATGAACTATATAGTGAGAGAGAGTGTCCACTCAGCTAATAGGGACTTGGAACAAATGTGAGTGCATCAACTATTAGGGTCTTTACCGTGGATTGATCATAAGCATATCCCTATCGTGAACCTTGACCACTCACTCGGATGGCCCACCTTTAAAAGCTGTTTGGCAGCCACAAATCCCTACTATTTTATCCTCACCAGGTTTGTTCACTCCTTGCTCCTGCGCATAAATCCAGACTGTACTACGGTATTTTCTCCAATGTGATCCAAACCTAATTTTAGAGCATTCCAGTTCCAGAAAAGAACAGAAATTATTTACTAACCAAATCCCCCTGTAGTCAGACTTGAAGATCTTACCACTCACACCCATGGAATCCTAAGGCTCAGTCCACTATATGTGATTTGGATGTGTTTTTAGCCACATCCAATTCACATAACATGTGAATCAGACCGGCATTCAATGGAGTCGGTTCACGCATGTGCGGGGCGGCTGTGGTGCTGTTTTAAAAAGGATCCTGAGCATTTTTGGGTCCGGTTCAGGTGTGATTTCAGGTACAAAATGTGCACCTGAACCGAACTGCACCAGACTCGCACTCTGAAACCGCGGCCGCATATGTGATAACCCAGCTTTATGCAAGCAAGAGACCCCTCAAAGATCTCAAATCTCTAAAACTTTTTTTTTTTTAACAGCCTAAAGATTTGATAAACTACATGCATTAGTGTTTAAATAGTTACTTTATTACTTTTGAAATATTAGAAAAAGCTAAAATGTACTGTGAACATGTACTTGATTTAAAAAAAAAAAAAAAACATGAATGCGGCTGTTTGAAGTGTGTGCCTTTGACTTCAAGCAACCTTGGCACTACAGAAACATGTAGAGTCTAAAACACAAATTCAAGTCAACAGTATTCTGTAGCACACCAAGGATGTCAACTTGGATTAGACAGGCTAACATCTAAATGAAAAAGAACACCTGCAAGGCAAAAGCGCTAAGAGATACTTTTTAAATAAACAATAATTACATCTTTTACAGCGACTTACCTAAATGATCCAATTCAGGGATAGTGGAATTATTCATTATAAAGATATGATACAGATATAATTACATATCTGTATCATGGAGACAAATGTAAGCTGAAACTGCTGCCTTGCTACTGGAAATGCTAGTTGCCTGGTTGTTTCTGGTTTCACTGTTTGGAAATAGTTAGGCCATAACTTCATGTGACGTGTAGGGATGATCGAACTTTTGAAAAGTTCGGTTCGACCAGAACACCCGAACTTCACGAAAGTTCGGTTCGGATTTCAGAACCCCATTGAAATCAATGGGACCCGAACTTCTGTAATCAAAAAACACCATTTTTAAGCCCTAAAACCCAATAAATGCCCCTAAAAAGTGCCTAGGGTTCTGGGTCATGCCCCAGGGACTATTAATCACACAAAAAAAAGTTCTTAAAAATTGTCATTTTTGATAAAAAAGCCAATTATTGAAAAATTAAAAAAAAAAAAAAAGAGAATCTTTGGATTTAGTATCTGGGGGGTCTAAAAGGTGTGCATGTGAAGTTTCAGCTCTGTAGCATGTCCAGAACCATGAAAAAAAAAAAGATAATTTTTCAGTAGAACAGGGATGTGGTTCGGGAGCCTCCTTTAACTTTAACACCTATATGATCTTTTTTTCTGGTTCTGGACATGCTACAGAGCTGAAACTTCACAGGTACACCTTTTAGACCCCCCAGACACAAAATCACACAAAAAAAGTTCTTAAAAATTGTCATTTTTGATAAAAAAGCCAATTATTGAAAAATTAAAAAAAAAAAAAAAAAAGAGATTTTTTGATTTTTACTTTGGATTTAGTATCTGGGGGGTCTAAAAGGTGTGCATGTGAAGTTTCAGGTCTGTAGCATGTCCAGAACCCCCCAAAAATTAGCATTTTCTTATAATTTTTATTAGAACAGGAATACGGCTTCTCTACGGCGCTTTTTCTTGCATTTATCGGGCATTTTTGGAGGCAGGCATGACTTTTTTTGGATTTAGTGTCTGGGGGGTCTAAAAAGTGTACCTGTGAAGTTTCAGCTCTGTAGCATGTCCAGAACCAGAAAAAAAGATAATTTTTCAGTAGAGCAGGGATGGTGGGACCCCTCTTTTACACTTATATGATCTTTTTTTGGGGTTTTGGACATGCTACAGAGCTGAAACTTCACAGGTACACCTTTTAGACCCCCCAGACACAAAATCACACAAAAAAAGTTCTTAAAAATTGTCATTTTTGATAAAAAAGCCAATTATTGAAAAATTAAAAAAAAAAAAAAAGAGAATCTTTGGATTTAGTATCTGGGGGGTCTAAAAGGTGTGCATGTGAAGTTTCAGCTCTGTAGCATGTCCAGAACCATGAAAAAAAAAAAGATAATTTTTCAGTAGAACAGGGATGTGGTTCGGGAGCCTCCTTTAACTTTAACACCTATATGATCTTTTTTTCTGGTTCTGGACATGCTACAGAGCTGAAACTTCACAGGTACACCTTTTAGACCCCCCAGACACAAAATCACACAAAAAAAGTTCTTAAAAATTGTCATTTTTGATAAAAAAGCCAATTATTGAAAAATTAAAAAAAAAAAAAAAAAAAAGAGATTTTTTGATTTTTACTTTGGATTTAGTATCTGGGGGGTCTAAAAGGTGTGCATGTGAAGTTTCAGGTCTGTAGCATGTCCAGAACCCCCCAAAAATTAGCATTTTCTTATAATTTTTATTAGAACAGGAATACGGCTTCTCTACGGCGCTTTTTCTTGCATTTATCGGGCATTTTTGGAGGCAGGCATGACTTTTTTTGGATTTAGTGTCTGGGGGGTCTAAAAAGTGTACCTGTGAAGTTTCAGCTCTGTAGCATGTCCAGAACCAGAAAAAAAGATAATTTTTCAGTAGAGCAGGGATGGTGGGACCCCTCTTTTACACTTATATGATCTTTTTTTGGGGTTCTGGACATGCTACAGAGCTGAAACTTCACAGGTACACCTTTTAGACCCCCCAGACACAAAATCACACAAAAAAAGTTCTTAAAAATTGTCATTTTTGATAAAAAAGCCAATTATTGAAAAATTAAAAAAAAAAAAAAAAAAAAAAAAAAAAAGAGAATTTTGATTTTTACTTTGGATTTAGTATCTGGGGGGTCTAAAAGGTGTGCATGTGAAGTTTCAGCTCTGTAGCATGTCCAGAACCAGAAAAAAAAGATCGTTTGTATTAGAAAACTTTAAGCACAGGAATATGGCTTCTCTGCTGTAACACCTTGCCGGTTTAATAGCAGGCATTTTTTTGGGTTCTTTGCAGTCAGGAAAAACATCTGAACTTGTGTATAGTAGTACTGTGCACAAGTTCTGATGTTTTGCCTGCCTCCAAAATTCCCCAAAAAATGCCAGCAAAAACACACCTGGGCATTTTTTTTTTGACGCTAGCGTTTTTTTTTGGCATTTTTTGGGGTTCTTTTGAGGCAGGCAAAACATCTGAACATGTGTATAGGGGGGATATATAGACATATATGTCTGAATATATACCCCTAGACATATATAGGTGTGATAGTAGCAGAAATAAATGCTTGCGCTAATGAAATCATTTACAGTAATATATTTCTGCTACTATCACACCTATATATGTCTCGGGGTATATATTCAGACATATATGCCTATATATACACCCTATACACATGTTCAGATGTTTTGCCTGCCTCAAAAGAACCCCAAAAAATGCCAAAAAAAACGCTAGCGTCAAAAAAAAAATGCCCAGGTGTGTTTTTGCTGGCATTTTTTGGGGGGTTTTGGAGGCAGGCAAAACATCAGAACTTGTGCACAGTACCACTATACACAAGTTCAGATGTTTTTCCTGACTGCAAAGAACCCAAAAAAATGCCTGCTATTAAACCGGCAAGGTGTTACAGCAGAGAAGCCATATTCCTGTGCTTAAAGTTTTCTAATACAAACGATCTTTTTTTTTCTGGTTCTGGACATGCTACAGACCTGAAACTTCACATGCACATCTTTTAGACCCCCCAGATACTAAATCCAAAGTAAAAATCAAAAAATCTCTTTTTTTTTTTTTTTTTTTTTTTTTTTAATTTTTCAATAATTGGCTTTTTTATCAAAAATGACAATTTTTAAGAACTTTTTTTGTGTGATTTTGTGTCTGGGGGGTCTAAAAGGTGTACCTGTGAAGTTTCAGCTCTGTAGCATGTCCAGAACCATAAAAAAAAAAGATCGTTTGTATTAGAAAACTTTAAGCACAGGAATATGGCTTCTCTGCTGTAACACCTTGCCGGTTTAATAGCAGGCATTTTTTTGGGTTCTTTGCAGTCAGGAAAAACATCTGAACTTGTGTATAGTGGTACTGTGCACAAGTTCTGATGTTTTGCCTGCCTCCAAAACCCCCCAAAAAATGCCAGCAAAAACACACCTGGGCATTTTTTTTTTGACGCTAGCGTTTTTTTTGGCATTTTTTGGGGTTCTTTTGAGGCAGGCAAAACATCTGAACTTGTGTATAGTGGTACTGTGCACAAGTTCTGATGTTTTGCCTGCCTCCAAAACCCCCCAAAAAATGCCAGCAAAAACACACCTGGGCATTTTTTTTTTAACGCTAGCGTTTTTTTTGGCATTTTTTGGGGTTCTTTTGAGGCAGGCAAAACATCTGAACTTGTGTATAGTGGTACTGTGCACAAGTTCTGATGTTTTGCCTGCCTCCAAAACCCCCCAAAAAATGCCAGCAAAAACACACCTGGGCATTTTTTTTTTTGACACTAGCGTTTTTTTGGCATTTTTTGGGGTTCTTTTGAGGCAGGCAAAACATCTGAACATGTGTATAGGGGGTATATATAGGCATATATGTCTGAATATATACCCCTAGACATATATAGGTGTGATAGTAGCAGAAATATATTACTGTAAATGATTTCATTAGCGCAAGCATTTATTTCTGCTACTATCACACCTATATATGTCTAGGGGTATATATTCAGACATATATGTCTATATATACCCCCTATACACATATTCAGATGTCATGTCTGACATCAAACATGTCCTCAAAAAAGCACTGGCAGTGGCAGCCCCTGCAGCATTAAAAAATGCTTGCTGGTGAGAAGCCACATTCCTGTTCCGAAGCAGAGAAATGATAATTTCTCTATAGCGGTCACCCTGCTATGGAAGGGTTTTGTCACCCTGCCATAGCAGTCACTGTCAGTTAACCCTACACTACACTACGGTCCCCTGACACTTAACACTTTCCCTACAGAAACTAAATTTTTGAAGCTAACTTAAGTGTAAAGGAGCACTCTAACTACCCTAGATATCCCTTTCCTCACACTAAAAATAGCTAAATGACACTTTTAAAGTAAAATTAACAGAACTGCTTCCACTCTCTTCCATGTCCATTATAACAATGCTGGGAATATGGCGGGGGCGATCTTATATACTGGGGGGCGTATTCACTAATGATTGGTCTAGGGACCCCCTAGTCACTCCAATCACATTCCTAGCATTCTTCTGCCCCCTCAATTGGCTTTTGCTAATGGTTCTGGTCCAATCACGGGCTTTTAAAGCCCATTTCCTGAAGCATTGCATTTTGGGCGGTTCTGGTTGCCGAATTCCGAACTTTTTGGGCAAAAAGTTCTAAATTCGGCCGAACCTCGAACACCCAATGTTCGGGCCGAACCGATGGTGGACCCGAACCGTTCGATCATCCCTAGTGACGTGCTAGTGAATGCTGATTTCCGCAGAGGCTGGTAGTGAACTATTAACGTTACACTGTCCAGACTGTTCTGTATGCGGTCTGATAACAGGATGCTGGTTGATGGAGAGTGAGATCCAGACAGTTTTTGTGCAAGTGACTGGACATTCAGCCTTGTCAGTTGGGATCAGTGCTGGGACAAGGACATCAAGCGTCCAGGGCAAACATGCAAAACTGTGCCCCCCCCCTTCCCCCAAGATGTTTGAGCATTATGTGTCAGCAAATATCCCCCCTCCCCAAAACAAAATTTAGCACCAATCTGCATGCTTCCCCCAAACATTAATTTCCCCTACGAATTTCCAGTGAAAATCCTACCCCCCTGCAGAAATCCCCCCCCCCAATGCCCCTTCCCCCCAAAAAATCACCCCTCCTAGCATAAATATTCTATCCATAAACCCCCCCCCAGTACACATCTCTCCCCCCACTCCAAATTCCCCCCCCCCCAACACAAATCAGATGGAAGGAAGAAGCACAAATCTTCTTCCTACCATCCCCCCTCTAGACACAAATGTCCCTAAATTGCCTCTTAGCACACACCCCCAAATTTCCCCTTCTAGAACAATACTTAACTCCTGCCACCCTCCAAATTCCCCCTTCCAACATAAATCCCCTCTCCCCCAGTATCCTTACAGTGCCCCCCTCCCACCTCACATATTAACACAGTGCCCAGGGCAACCGCCTCTCCTGCCCAACCCTAATCTACGCCCTGGTTGGGATTTTTACCACGTGCCTACACCTTACCCTCTATCTCTTGATTTTTTGTGCATCAGGTCAATGTGGGATTTCAGGCACCTCAGTTTCTAACTTGTTAGAAATTCTAATGATCTCTCCAGTGTTTATCCAGGCAAACATACAAATCCAAGAAGCTAATTTATGCTAAAGTGGCACAAATTGATATCCCTGTTCTCCAAAAATCATTCATGCACATGACCTCAAAAATGCTTGTTTGGCTAAATGACCACAAATTCCCAAAAGAAACAAGTCCATATTAAAAGGCAAAGTTCACATTTGGCAGATGCTACAAGTTCCACCCAAATTTAGGGTAGAACATGTAAAATGTTTCAGCTCCTGCCTTCTCTCCCCCTGATGCTCTCTGTGACAGCAGACAGGGGGGTTCTTCTCCTCGCATCCACTGTCACTGTTTGAAAACAGCACATCATTTATTCCTTGATTGCTGTGAATGAATAATGGGCTTGTAGTTTTAGTGGTCTCACTGATCAATCACTGGTGCAATGCTTTCCAGGCCCCAGGAAGAGGAAATATTATTAACTTCTTGCCGACTGCCCACCGTAATATTACTGTGGCAGGACGGCTCGGCTGCGCTCAGTCATGTAGTACTACGTGACTTTGTGCACGTGGTTTTGGCGGGAGGTGGGCCACGAGAAGAGTGCCGAGAAACCGAGAGAAGACCCGCCTGCTTATGTAAACAAAGCAGGGGGATCTTCTGTCAGACAGGCAGGGAGAGATCAGCTAAGCTGAAACTGCGATCTTTCTGTGCCTGTCACAGAACCATTCCCCCACACAGTGAGCAATCACTTTAGGCATACATTTAACCCCTTTGATCACCCCCAGTATTAACCCCTTCTCTGCCAGTGTCATTTATACAGTAACAGTGCATATTATTTAGTCACTAATCCCTAATCTGCCGCAATGTCGCAGTCCCGCTAAAAATTGCTGATCGCCGCCATTACTAATAAAAATAAATAAATAAAAAGTCCAAAAATCTATTGTTTGTAAACGCTATAACTTTTGTGCAAACCAATTAAAATACACTTTTGGGGATCTTTTTTTAACAAAAATATGTAGCAGAATACAAATTGGCCTTAACTGATAAAAAATTTTAATTTTTAAAAAAATTTTTTGGGGATGTTTTATAGCAGAAAGTAAAAATGATGGCGTTTTTTCAAAAGTGTCGCTCTTTTTTTGTTTATAGCGCAAAATCTAAAAACCGCAGAGGTGATCAAATACCACCAAAAGAAAGCTCTATTTGTGAGAAAAAAAAGGACATCAATTGTATTTGGGTACAGCGTTCCATGACTGCGCAATTTTCCGTTAAAGTAACGCAGTGCCAAGTCGCAAAAAATGGCCTGGTCATTAAGGGGGTAAATGCTGATTTTCTTCTGCAAAAATATGCGCATTTGTTACTTTTTTCTGCAAAAGTGAACTTGTCCTTTAAAGACTAGTGTAGCACCCTACAGGTAGGTGCTAGGTAAAATATAGTGGGCTTTGTCTGCCTAAAAGCAGAGCCATGTTTTTTTTTGTGCAGGTAGGTTTGCCACTGCTACCAAGTGTGCCTGCTGAGAGGGGAGTCTCCTCACTGGCCCTGTGAGATACTTCTCATTTGAAGGAGACCTAATCAGGGGACACATCCAGGCTTGTAATTACCCAAGGAGGCAGATTGTGCTGCAAAGGATTCTGGGAGTGGGTATAAGTTTGGGGGTGGCACATAACACAATGTCTTTGGCGGGAGCAGAGTCCCAGGAAGGAGAGTGCGGCTGTCTCTCCTCCTGTCTGAGGAAGGTGAATGTCTCGGGGTTTCACCTGGGAATCCAGAGCGTGCTGAGTGAGCTGAGGGGATCCGGTGTGCCGAGAGCCTGCGGAAAGAGAGAGAGGGGTCCAGTCCCAGGAAAGCCTACACAGGTCGTGAGTACTAAGTATTGCCCCTGGGGGTCTGCCTGAAGTTAGAGGGAACCACTTCGGAAGAGGTTCTGGGATTCAGTGCCAGCTAGTTGTAAAGGGGGTACCTAGGCTGAGGACCCTGAAGCTACAGAGGGGGTACATAGTCAGTGGACCCTGAGGAGTTGAAGTTAAAGGGGTCACCTGCGTTGGGCCCTGAATTGTACAGAGTGTGTCAGTTGCAAGTACAGCTATACAGAGTTCTACTTCATACTACCTCAAGCTAGTCAAACCGGGGGGACAGTATTCAGTGACTTCCACAGCACAACAGTGTCAGGAGTTCTACAGTTCTCAGACCTGGATCTTCTGGACTAATAGTCAAGGATTCAGCACTTCTGTGTAAATACCCTGTAGAACAGTGTTAGAGAGCGTTGGCTGGCACCGGCTGGTGTCAAGGAAGTGGCAACGAGCATTTTTCAGGAGTAAAAGTCCCACATGTAATTAGTTCAAGCCTCAAGGAGTATCCCACTCATTACCTTCTCCCATCCCCTTTAAATCAAATAAAAACCACAAACAAAGATGCCAGAGTTGTCGCGGCTTCAGTTGTCACACCCAGGGTCACAGCTCACATAGGCTGAAGAGAGTACCGGTACTAATGGCAGACCCACATCAGGTTACAGGCCTGGAAACCTTGCTACACTAAGTTCACTTTTTTTTCTAAATTCCAGCTTCCCTAAGTACCAATATACAATTAATGTACCTCTGTTGCAGAAAAGAAAATGCTTTCTCTATCTTCTAGGGCAGGACTTTTCTCAGCCTCTAGACACCTATAGAAAACTCCTCCTTCACTCCTTGCTACCCATCCTGGTATTTGGGGCGGGAAAACTGTTAGTGAACTAAGGAAGTAATTCAGCAGCTGACCTCATTAGCACACACCCTGCACCTGCCCTCCCCCTCCAGGAGACTGCTCCTGCCCCCTTCTGTAGTTTCATTCCCCTCCAATGCAGGCAATGTCAGTGAGCACTGGTCTCACTAAATACACAGCCATCAATTATTTTATTCCTTCACGTTGCATAGATTGTTCATTTGGCAGAGTGTGCACGAGCTGAGCAATCACATAACAGCCTATATGGAGCAGAACTGTACCACTGAAAACAGGACAAGTGTGTCCATGGAAGTCTGTAAAGCTCACCATACACTATACAATCTGGTTGTACAATCTCCTTTAGATCTTCCATCAACTATGTAGTGCCTGCCTGATTGGAAACAGATTGATTGGATAGATAGGTATGCCCTTCGTTTATATAGTTTTGGTAAATTTAAAGGAGATTGTACAGAGATTTTACAGAGTGTATTATGGCCACCTTTATACATTTAAAATGAACTAGCTGCGCTTTCAGTGCCATTAAATGTTAGCGTCACCCCAAATTTGGAAGCAAATGCACATTTTGTCGGGTGCAAAAATGCAAGACAAACACGCAGTAAAAAATGTGCAAACTGCAACATGCCAAAATTTCCCATGAGCTACTTTACTGTGTTTGTTGTGCATAGGGGTGCCCACTTAAATCAATGGGCTGCCCTATGGATGTCATGAGAATAATGCGCTATAAAAAGTACACTTACTTCACGCTGTGTGAATGCGGCCTGAATGTAAAATTAGTGTCCACCCCCTCCCTGAGCTAGGCCTGGATTACAAGAACAATGACAGGTGAATGTAAAAAATCAAAAGAAAATCTCTGCTAGGTCATAAATCATAGTAAAGAGAAGCAGCCACTCTAAGAACTATGATACCAGCTGTAAACAATAAGATTTAAATAAAAAGTGGTGCTAAAAACTCAAATATGCAATGTGTATCAAATAATATCCAGATGTTAAATCTTCCGTGTAATTAACACAAATAAAAGTGCAATGTAATAGGTTAAATGAATAAAACAAAATATCACCTAAGAAGCATGAAAAAAAAAAACGAAACATTCAATATCATAACTGCTGATAATACAAATGAATAAATATATCAATGTGCAAAATTTTGAAGTAAATATAGGCAAAGTCCTTTCAATAGTGAGCAAAAAGTGTCCATAAATCGCAAAAATGTAGACAAGGTTGCCCGACGAGCTCCACCACCAAACACCAACACTTAGCACATGTCTCTTACCAGATAGCGTGGGCCACACATTATAATGGTCATGAAAACGTGTGTTAACCTGGCATCTGTGATATGCGGTGGCTTCTCAACATTAGCTCCAAATAGATTGAGGATAAAGGAAATAAACAAGCATAGTGACGCCTGTTTACATTTAAATTCCTTTATTTAAAATATATAGGTACCTCAAATCGCTTGTATACAAGCAAAACATATCAAACCCCAGCAAACTGTCAGCTTGTGAAACAGAGAAGCCACGAATACCGACTTAGCTTGCGTGATGTCATCAGTATGGGCCAAACTGACACGTTTCGTCATCAGTGACATCTTCCAAGGGGCAATGACAGCTGAATGTCCCCCTCCCATATATTTGTATAATGCCGGCCATACACTATGCAAATTGATTGTAAAATATCTGTTCAATTTCCTTTGGATTTCTCAAAACTCTGTCATAGGGAACCCCACCTGAATAATCCATGCAATTTGTATCAAGTCAGGCAGGCCCTTGCACTACATAGGTGATGGTAGAGCTAAAGGTGATTGTATAATCAGATTGTATGGTCACCCTAAAGGAAGAAGTAGGAGAGTGGGTGGAAATAAAACAAGAGGTAGTAATGAGGGAGGTGGGGTCTAGAGTGGTAAAATATTTTCTATTCTGTGAAGCAGTAAGGCAGAGCATGAAGGGATATGACATTTCCTGAAAGGTCAAATGACCATACCGGAAGTCAGCTTTCAGAAAGCATTTTTAAATATTGAACTGAGAACTGAAAATTGAAAGCTTTCATGGACTAGGTAAGCGAGAGATAAGCACATTGGCATGGCTTGGACAGAAAGGGCTTTTTTTCTTTTTTTTTTAATGAAAAGTGAAACTCTGACTGAAAAAGGTGAATTTAGCCTTTAATGCCCATGGTTTTGAAATCAGATGTCCAACAAATTTAAATAGTTGTGATGGTGTGATATCTACAAAATGCACAGGGGTTGATTTATTAAAGGCAAATAGACTTTGCACTTTGCAAAGTGCAGTTTTACTCTGCAAGTGCAGTTGTTCCAGGACTTAGTAAATGAGGTAAAGCTTCACTTTGAAAATGTAACGGCACCCCGGACACAAAAGGGTTAAAACCGTTTAGGAGATCTTCCTCTTCCAGAGCTACAGGCACAGCTACTTGCAGGACACCAAACTCCCGAACTGGAAACCAAGGAATGATGCAAACAGTGTAGCTGGAACCTTATGAATGCTGCATACAGCTGAATAGGAAAAAGCATATTAAGGGTTTACACTCCTAGCAGTCAAATTGGAACAGCATACAATAAATCCCCCCAATAACGAGACAAGGCTCCGCGTTGAGGTTCAAACAGGAACAACAACATTTATTGGAAGAACACAGCACACTTTTATACAGAATTTGGAACATCCTGCCCCCAACAACCGCTTTCCTATTGGTCAATTGTAAAGTACCTGCAGTTCCCCTTCTGGTCCTCCTTAGCCATGCAAACGAGGAATTGAAAATGAGTCAGCAGTGATTGGTCAGATAGCTTGACCAGAAGGACTGCCATGTGCAAGGAGACAGAAGCCCCAGGGGGCAATCAATGTACACAATAGTCAGACACAGAACAATGGTTCCCTAACGAGCCCTCAATACACATTACTCTAAGTGTCAATATATTCCTTAGCAGACAACAGGTGAGGTCATTAGCACACCTGACAATAGGTGAATGGAAAGCCACCTCGGGCAAAAAGCAACATTTTCATAACTTCTAAAATATGCATCACATTCAAATAAAACTTACATTTTCAGAATCAGCATACTTCAAATGCAAACATAACCAAAAATCATAGAAATCCCTCCAGGGGTTAAAAAGTTAGACGGAAGTCCTTTTCTGACCGACCGCAGGCACATTTTCATGCCCAAAACAGTTCCATGGATTTGGGCTATGCGGCCGGTCTATTTCCCCATAGAGATGAATGGACTTCGAATGTCGAAGTACATTTGAACGGTCCAAATGTACGAACGGCCCAGTTCGTACAACTAACCATTGTCAATGGGGCCACGTTCGTTTGAATTAAAATGGCCGCTGCCACGCGTTCGTTAGTCGCATGGCGTTCACTTCGACTACTTCGGCGGTCCGAAGTGCCAATACAAAACTGCAGGTCTTTTCCTTAAAGGGCCAGAAGCATAGAAATACAGGCCATATATGCCCAAATACAGTCTTAAAGGGGTAAAAGCCCCTAGGTCCATAGTCATATTGCAGGAGGCGAGCAACCAGGCTCCTCCAATGCCCAGTGGCGAGGTTGGTCTCGTCACAGAAAACAACACCCAATTACACCCAAGGAAAAAAACAAAACAAAAAAAAAACAGCATTTGTGCTTGCACATGTTTGGATAATGGAAGTCAGCAGAGCTTCTGCTAATTTACTAAGCTCTTGAACAACTGCTCTTGCAGAGTGCAACTGCAACTTTGCAAAGTGCACAGTCTATTTGCCTTTATTAAATCAACCCCATAGTGTAACGCATGTAAAAATCTGTACTGAACCTGTCAAGTAAAAAACAAGTATATTTAAATACAGCAATAACAACTGAAAAGACAAATGGAACAAAATGTGTTTGAAGTTAATAAGCTGATAAACGTACATTATGATTACACCTCAAACATCAAATTTCAACATTGCTAAATTGACCATACTGCCAAATTACACTGCATTCTTAAGGATCGCAACTCCTGCCAGCAGCTTCATTACTAAATATGTTATGTTCCACGAATATAAAGAAGATGTCTCAGCTAAACATAACACTTTTTTGCAGAGGTTAAAATACAAATGTGATTGAATTTGATATGACCAGGCAGTAGTTTAGGACGTCAAGAGACCCATTAAACATGTCCTCCCAAAGGACCTGTTAGGGTATGAAGTGTTGTTTCACAAATAAACTAAATTCTTGTAAACTATTGAATTTGTTTAAAATATTGTTAAACTAGCAAAAGCGTGCCTGTTCCAATGCTGGGGATATTACAGGCAAAGCTAAGGAAGTGTCTTAGCAGGGATTGCGTAAAGGAGAGAAGTACATAGAGTACAACAGTGGGTAGTATCTGCAGGGGAGCCAATGTCTTTAGTTTCAGTTGTTTTAGGAACATTCCTATGAAAATTCTCATCGGTACATCTGATTCATTTGACGACTGTCTTTCAAAAGTACTCCAAAGTTTAATTTGCTTTGAACACAGACGCATAGAAGAGTGACTGCAGAAAAAAAAAAAAAAAAAGTGGTCCATTGAGTCTTCCCAATGTTTTGTCATATATGTTTTTTTTTTCTGTTCATTTTCTTATCTGGGTATAGATAGATGTACACTATATCGTCAAAAGTATTGGGATGCCTGCCTTTACACACAGATGAACTTTATTGGCATCCCAGTCTTAGTCCAAAAGTTCAATATTGAGTTGGCCCACCCTTTCCAGCTATAACAGCTTCAACTCTTCTGAGAAGGCTGTTCACAAGGTTTAGGAGTGTGTCTATGAGAATGTTTGACCATTCTTCCAGAAGCACATTTGTAAGGTCAGGCACTGATGTTGGACGAGTAGGCCTGGTTTGCAGTCTCCACTCCAATTCACCCCAAAGGTGCTCTATCGGGTTGAGGTCAGGAGGCCAATCAAATTCCTTCACCCCAAACTTGCTCATCCATGTCTTTATGGACCTTGCTTTGTGCACTGGTCCAAATCATTTAGTTGAGGGGGGTTATGGTGTGAGGTTGTTTTTCAAGGGTTGGGCTTAGCCCCTTAGTTCGAGTGTAGGAAACTCTTAAGGCATCAGCGTACCAAGACATTTTGGACAATTTCATCCTCCCAACTTTGTGGAAACAGTTTGGGGATGGCCCCTCCAACATGACTGTGAACCAGTGCACAAAGCAAGGTCTATAAAGACATGGATGAGCAAGTTTGGGGTGGAGGAACTTGGACTGGCCTACACAGAGTACTGATGGATGGGTGGTGCGCTCTGTTATTGCTGAGTCCTTGGTACTCGGCTGATCACGGATCAGTAGAGGACCAATCACAGCGGGCCCTTTACCCCATGATCAGCTGTCAGCCAATGATCAGGGAAGTAAACAGAAACAAGTTATCGGCTTTTTTTTCCCCCTCACACTGTCAGTGTGAAGAAAAGAAGAAAGCAGTTAAGTGACTTCTGTTAGTGGTCATCTGTCCCACACAGTGCACATCAGTGCCTCTAGTCAGTGCCCTCCAGTGCCGCTAAACAGTGCCCTGCAGTGCTGCTAATTAGTGCCCCCCAGTGCCATCTATCAGTGCCCATTAGTGCTGCCAATCAGTGCCAATTAGTGCCTCATCATCAGTGTCACTTATCAATGCTGCCTATCAGTGCCACCTTTCAGTACCCATCAATGCCGCTTTTCAGTGCCACCTCTCTGTGCCGCCTGTCAGTGCCCATCAGTACCATCTATCAGTGCAGCCTCATCAGTGTCACCTGATCAGTGCCTACCAGTGCAGCCTCATCAGTGCCCATCAGTGCCACCTATCGGTGCCCATCAGTGCAGGCTCATCAGTGCAGCCTATCAGTGCCCATCGGTGTCATCCATCAGTGCAGCCTCATCAGTGCCTACTGATCAGTGCCCACCAGTGTCGCCTCATCAATGCCCATCAGTGCCACCTATCAGTGCCCATTAGTGCTGCCTCACCAGTGCCCATCAGTGCAGCCTATCAGTGCCCATCATTGCCGCCTCATCAGTGCACATTAGTAAAGGAGAAAAATGATCTGCAACATTTTATAACAAAATATGAAAACTGTTTTTTTTTTTTTTCTCAAAATGTTTTGCCTTTTTATGTTTGTTTAGCAAAAAATAAAAAACCCAGTCATGATTAAATACCACCAAAAGAAAGCTCTATTTGTGTGAAAAAATGATAGAAATTT
Organism: Pelophylax lessonae; assembly: GCF_965119305.1. Taxonomy (NCBI): domain Eukaryota; kingdom Metazoa; phylum Chordata; class Amphibia; order Anura; family Ranidae; genus Pelophylax; species Pelophylax lessonae. Next base: position 186,818,341 of record NC_138769.1, read on the forward strand.
AGGAACTGTGTTGCATGACCACACAATTGTCATTCAAGTGTGACAGCGCTGAAAGCTGGAAATTGGCCTGGGCAGAAAGAGGGTACAAGCGCCCAGTAAGCAAGTGGCTAAAGACCTATATAGGGAAATCAGGACCTCCTTTCTTTTGCTGGTGGCTCTAAATCTTTTATTTTCTTTAGTCCTGGCTAACGCTGGATCTGTTCCAACTTATCAATATCTTTTCGTAAGTGAGTTCTCCAGAACTGAACACAATGTTCTAAATGAGGTCTCACTAAAGATCTATATAGAGGAATTGGGATCTCCATCCACCTTCTGATGACCCCTCTAGTGATGCATCCCAGAATTTTATTTGCTTTACCCACTGCCTGGCCACACTGTTTGCTCATTTCACAATCATCTGAAATAAGTTCCTCCAAATCTTTGTTCTCTGTAGCGCCAGCCAACACTGTACCCTCAATATCTTACTCTCTCAATGGATTATTTTTCCCTAAGTGCATTATTTTACATTTTCCAGCAAAGCCAAATCACATTCCCTGTTACAGACAGTTCCAGGGATATCAACCCTATTACGCGCCTTTAGGTCATCAGCAAAAAGACATACTTTACCCATCAAATCTAGAATATAGATTAACATTTGATTTTGGAATTGATTTTGGAATTTGATTTCAAATCAGTCTCAAATGTTGACGCCAATCCCAGCTGACGCCTTCTGAGAGGAAACGTGTCGGGCGGAGCCAGCCGTGTCGCGAATGGTCTGTACTGCTACCACGAGATTCTGTGCAAGCATGTTTTCTAAAAGTGAGATTGTATTTTAATAAAATTAATTTTAAAAGATAATGCACTATTAGCCCTCCTTTTTCTCTCCTCCACATTTATGAGCTGAGAGCCTTTGGCCAGTCAAGGCTCACAGGGAAGGTGATACAGCCTTATTTACCGCTGAGGTTTGGTAGGCGGCCATCTATACATCTCTGAGCACGAAGGTGATGCATGAAGCACTTTGAAGATTTTTGAATAGCTCCTTTCCAGTTTGGCACAACATTTGGGACTGATTTGAAAAAACCCAGAGTTTTGTATGGGACTTTTTAGTGATAGAATTCCAAATGTATTTTTCACTATATGAAAGTGTTTTCACTGCATTGTTATTGCATGTTCACTTATCATATCACATATGTCACATTTTGCAACAGCTGTTTAAATTGCTTTTGAAGTGAAATTTTTTTATATGCATGAAGTTTGAGTGACCATCTAGGCGTGTTTGCACCTAATAGTATCACACCGCCAACTAATCTGCCATCAGCTCATTCCCTACTCTTACAACCTCTTGTAACACCTACCACACCCCATTAGATTGTAAGCTCTTCTGAGCAGGGCCCTCTTAATCCTCTTGTATTTTATTGTATTGCATATGTACTGTCTCAGAGGTGTAACTAGAACCTTCAGGGCCCCGATGCAAGAAACCATGAAGGGCCCCCCCAGACCCCTGGCCGGGGCCCTTCCCTTCAAGCCCGGGGCTCTTCTCACTAATCCTGGGGCTCTTTAATCTCATTGCATGGCCTTTTATTATGGTCCCGCATCAGGATCCTTTCACAAGTTCTGCAGTGGGCCCCCTTCCTGCAATCTTGGGGCCTCCCCACAGTGGTGAAATGCCAGGGCCCGGTCGCAAGTGTGACCTTTGAGATCCTAGAAGTTCACCCACTGGTTTGCTACCGGGCCCCCTGGAGCATGGGGCCCGGTAGCGATTGCAACCCCTGCAACCCCTGTAGTTACGCCCCTGTACTGTCTCCCTCTAATATTGTAAAGCGCTGCGTAAACTGCTGGTGCTATAGAAATCCTTAATAATAATAATAATAGTATCACTTTTGTTTTTCTGTGATTGTAGCGCAAAAAAAAAAATATATATATTTTTTTATTTTTCCTTTTTAAAGATAGCGCACCAGTCTTTTTCACTTCACTCAAAATCACAACCACTAAAGTCAGGTATAAGGCTCCATTCACACCTGAGGGTATCGTTTTCAGGCGTTTTTTTTTTTTTTTTTTGGCTTTTTAGAGGCTTTTCTTGGGCTTTTTACAAGCGTTTTTTCTGGCTTTTTACAGGCGTTTTCTCAGGCATTTTTTGCAGGTGTTTGGAGGAAGGCATTGACATCTAACAAAAACGCTTGTAATCAGCCAAAAAAGAAGCTCATGTACTTTTTTGAGCTTCAGGCATTTTTCTTCTGGAGACAAAATGCTCAAATGTGAACAAGGGCCATTGAAATTAATGGGATTTTGCTTGTTGGGCGTTTTGAGACTTTAAAGATGAGCGTTTTACAAGCTGAAATATGCTCAGGTGTGAACAGGGCCGTTGGGAAAACGAAGGGTCAAAGTATGATGCGTTTCTGTTTAATGTATCTTTTCATTATAATCTTTTTCGTCTCCTGGTATTCTGGGAAACTTTACGATTGGCTGGCGCATCCTTAATCTTTCCCTTTTTTAGTGGTTGTGATTTGCTACATCTTCCAAAAAAAGGAAAAGCATTACATTACTGTTGCCACCTTCATGTCATTTTTGTTTTACTCCATTGTGGAAAAAGGCCAACCATGATCCTCTTACATCTACAAAAAAAAGGAAAAGCATTAGATTACTGTTGCCACCTTTATGTAATTTTTGTTTTACTCCATTGTGGAAAAAGGCCAACCATGATCCTCTAGTTTACTGTGGATGAATCCATTTTTTGCATAAAATGAAGGAAGGAGACTTTAAAACCAAAGGCTCTTCAATGCCTAGTTGATCAAACAACTTTTTATATTTTACCCATGTGCCAACTCAATTGGCAAAAATGTTGTTTTAACTAAAAATACTGAAATTTGTGCTTTTTTTTTTTTTTTGGACAAACCAGACTTTTTTGAATATACATATTTTCAGTTAAAATGAAAAAAGTTTTTGTATTGGTCTTAAGAAAATACCATGTGACAAGTGAAAATGAGGAAATGCTCAGGGTAGAAATAGACTGAAAACTAAGCAAGTATATTATCTGCAAAAACTACTCTGCAAAATCCCCAACTGCAGTGGGGACATGGACAGGGCGGGGAGACAGAGAACAGCAGGATCAACCAGGATTTTTGCAGAATACAGAAAACAGTTCCCATATTGACTAAGTGAGTACAGCCAGCACTAATTGGTCAGCTGCGTGTTGGGCTTTAAGTAATGTCCTGACTAGGGTTTTGGGCTCCACCCCGGCAGACAGGAGGTCTGGCCCAGAAGTCAGGAAGGCTCTATCTAGGAGAGAGGTAGGAGCCAGTGCAGCACAAAGCTGCCAGCTGTATGCATCAAGTTGGTGAGCATCCAGTCCGTGGGAGACAGACCTAGGCCTAAAGGGTAAGGCCAGAGCAGAAATGCTGCCTTTACAAGCATCAAGTATGTACAAGTATGTAAAATAAAGCATACAAGTATGTCAAAAACTGCTAATCTACTGGGATTTTCATGCACAACTATCTCTAGGGTTTACATAGAATGCTCCATAAAAGAGAAAAGAGAAACTCAAATAACCACTAGTTACAACCAAGGTATGCAAAATACCATCTCTTGTGTACAACACATCAAACCTCAAAGGAGATGGGCTACAGCAGTAGACCACACTGGGTGCCACGTCTGTCAGCTAAGAACAGGAAACTGGGGCTAATATTCGCACAGACTCACCAAAATTGGACAAAAGATTGGAAAAATGTTGCCTGGTCTGATGAGCCTCAACTTCAGCTGCGACATTCAGATAGTAGGGTCAGAATCTGGTGTAAATAACATGAAAGCATGGATCCATCCTGCCTTGTATCAATGGTTCAGGCAGCTGGTGGTGGTGTAATGGTGTGGGGGGGTTATTTTCTTGGCACACTTTGGGAACATAGTACCAATTGAGCATTGTTTAAACGCCACGGCCTACCTGAGTATTATTGCTGACCATGTCCATCCCTTTATGACTATAGAGTACCCATCTTCTGTTGGCTACTTCCAGCAGGATAATGCTCCATGTCACAAAGCTCAAATCATCTCAACACTGGTTTCTCGGACATGTCAATGAGTTTACTGTACTCCATTGACCTCCGCAGTCCCCAGATCTAAATCCAATAGAACACCTTTGGGATGTGGTGGAATGAGAGATTTGCATCACGGATGTTACATAGTTACATAGTTTAGTTTAGTTTTACAAAAGTAAATACACCCCTAAGTGCAAACTTCCAAATTGGGTCCAAAGTGTCAATATTTTGTGTGGCCACCATTATTTTCCAGCACTGCCTTAACCCTCTTGGGCATGGAGTTCACCAGAGCTTCAAAGGTTGCCAAAGGGAGCCCTCTTCTACTCCTCGTGATGACATCACAGAGGTGGTGGATGTTAGAGACCTTGCGCTCCTCCACCTTCCATTTGAGGATGCCCTACAGATGCTCAATAGGGTTTAGGTCTGGAGACATGCTTGGCCAGTCCATCACTTTTACCCTCAGCTTCTTTAGCAAGGCAGTGGTCGTCTTGGAGGTGTGTTTGGGGTCATTATCATGTTGGAATACTGCCCTGTGGCCCAGTCTCCGAAGGGAGGGGATCATGCTCTGCTTCAGTATGTCACAGTACATGTCGGCATTCATGGTTCCCCCAATGAACTGTAGCTGCCCAGTACCGGCAACACTCATGCAGCCCCAGACCATGACACTCCCACCACCATGCTTGATTGTAGGCAAGACACACTTGTCTTTGTACTCCTCACATGGTTGCCGCCACACACGCTTGACACCATCTTAACCAAATAAGTTTATCTTGGTTTCATCAGACCACAGTGCATGGTTCCAGTAATCCATGTTCTTAGTCTGCTTGTCTTCAGCAAAGTGTTTGTGGGCTTTCTTGTGCATCATCTTTAGAAGAGGCTTCCTTCTGGCACAACAGCCATGCAGACCAATTTAAGCAGTGTGCGGCGCATGGTCTGAGCACTGACAGGCTGACCCCCCACCCCTTCAACCTCTGCAGCTATGCTAGCAGCACTCATACGTCTATTTCCCAAAGACAAACTCTAAAAATGATGCTGAGCACGTGCACTCAACTTCTTTGGTCGACCATGGAAAGGCCTGTTACCTGAGTGCAAGCTATCCTGTTAAACTGCTGTATGGTCTTGGCCACTGTGTTGCAGCTCAGTTTCAGGGTCTTGGAAACTTCCTATAGCCTAGGCTATCTTTATGTAGAACAACAATTCTTTTTTTTTTTAGATCCTCAGGGAGTTCTTTGCCATGAGGTGCCATGTTGAACTTAAAGGGACCAGTATGAGAGAGTGAGAGTGATAACACCAAATTTAACACACCTGCTCCCCATTGACACCTGAGACCTTGTAACACTAACAAGTCACATGACACAGGGGAGGGAAAATGGCTAATTGGGTCCATTTTGGACATTTCCATTTAAGGGTGTACTCACTTTTGTTGCCACTGGTTTAGACATGAATGGCTGTGTGCGGAGTTATTTTGAGGGACAGCAAATTTACACTGTTATACAAGTTGTGCACTCACTATTTTATGTTGTAGCTAATTGTCCTTTCTTCAGTGTTGTCACATGGAAAACTATAATAAAATATTTACAAAAAAGTGAGGGGTGTACTAATTTTTGTGAGATACTATTTATATATACACACCTTTCAGGACGCGTGAGTTTCCGCTCTTTTTTTGTTTTATATGGTTCTAGTCTTTCCTGTGCACCTGGGCCCATTTTTTATCCCCGATTTGTTTACGGTGGCAACCTGGCAACCATTGGATAATATATATATATATATATATATATATATATATACATATATACATATATATATATATAAACATATATGTGGGGGTTAAAGGAAGTTTCTAGCAAAGAAAATGTAGATTTTACATGCATGGGAGAAGTGTCAGAATCAGCCCGGTTGGAAAGTGGTTAAATTAACATGTAACGTGACAAAGGACCATACAGTGTCTCATCAGAAGACCGCTGAAAACAAACTGTGCTCTGTACTAAATGATGTGCCTCTAGCTTAAAAGGTTTCATTCAGGAATCAGCAGCCTGCAGTAAGGATGGATTAAGGACTTGGACAACGTTAGCTACTGATATGGAAACAGAACTCAGATAATCAGACACACAAAAATATTTTATTTCTAACCAGTACTAAACGGGTATCTGCATTTACTGTACCTTAAATTTAAGTTCCATGTAAAAATAAAACAAGGATTAAATATTCAAACAAATGCATTAGAATAAATTGACACATTTTGTGACAACCTTTGATTCAAATAAATTTCTATTTGGAAAAATATCAGTAAACAGGTAAATTAAAAGTAGAGCTCCACTCAAAACAGTTATTCTGTCTTGGGTACAGTTCTGCAGGGCAAATTCCCATGACTAGGACAGTCCTTGAAGATCTCCTGGTCTTCAGTGAGATGTCGCCAGAATGTTCCTGTCTGAAGAACAATGCAAAGTACCACATTCAAAGATGTCAGAAATGTTTACCTTTATAACAACAGTCCACTAAAGGACCACAAAATGTAGTCACTGCATTTTAGGGCACTCCGAACTGCAAAAACAAATGCCATAACCAGCTGCTGACCCTCCACAGGGTACAGTTTTGAGGTACTAGAGCCATCTACCTACCCTTCGTTCATTATTTTCCTAAGGAGCCATTATAGACTATGCAGGACTTTTTAAAAAGGAAAGGCAATTGGAATCTTGCTGTATAATTCTAAAAATATTTTTATTGAAATATAAATTTAAATCTGAATCCTACCCAAAATAAATGTACATCCCCTGAGTGCAGTTGATAAGGTAATATATTAAATACAGTGATATCTTCAATCTCTTTTCTTATTATATTTAACCAAATAAGGGATTCATATTAGATACCCCCAAGAAAATTAGTTGACGTTTTTTAGGATGTATCTTCCACAACCTGCCCAGTTCCCCAGACACTACTGCTGACAAACCCTGGCTGTCAAAATTACAGCCCGGACATGCTGCTGTCACAGTAACAGCTGCAGAGGTTTCTGTATCAGTGTCTAGCATTTGGATGTATCAGTTGAAAGTTCTTTTTTTTTTTTTCCTTTCAAATCAGCAGCAGGAACGATACATACTGTACATGACTAAAGAGTGTCCTGTGCGCTGGTGGATGCTGTGTTCCTTGAAATCTTCCTTCCTCTGCCCCCTGGATACCCTAGCAGTGGACAGGGTTAATATAAGCAACTTGACCCCCCCACAAGCACTAGTCAAAAGTGCCAACTATTACTGCCCCCCCCCCCCCCCACTACATTCACAGAAGCCATATTATTGGTTTCCACAATGAAAAGCATTCTATGAATAGAGGATAGGCAGATGAATCAAAGTTCCAGCTCCTCCATTCACAGAGAGCTTTTCATTATCAGAACTGATAGTTTGACTTCTATGAATGGAACAACAGGCATGGAAAAGGCAGGCATAGTCAGCACTTTTGATGACTGTCTGTGATAGGTGAAGCCGCACATATTAACTACCCCCGCAATAACGGAAGATCACAGCTGGGGGGGGGTATCTGGGGAGGGCAGACGGTGGAAGATTTCAATGAACACAGCAGCAACCAGCACATGACATACCCTTCATTTATGTGATTTACATCACTAAACTTCAGCTTTAAGAAATACAACGTTTCAACATTATTGTTACATGATATTTACTCTGTTTCACTCATTTGCAAATAAGGCGTGGCCTTTAATCTGCACATGAAATTAGTTAAAGCAGCCTTATAAGAAGAAAAAAAAAGGATTTTTAAAATTACCGTAAAATCCATTCCTCTTACGTTTTTTGTCGGACACAGCTCCTGATCTTCTTAACCATTGGGTTATACTGCTCCCTACATGAGTAGGACACTGGGCAGAAAAATGATTTGGCTATGCCTATGGGCAGTCCCAGGGGGTATACTCCCTCTCTCTGCTATAGGTACTCAGTTTTGTTACAAGCAGTGTCAGAAAAATTACAACTCCACAAAGGGGTGGGTGCTGTGTCCGTCAATGAACATCAGAGAAATAGATTTTATGGTAAGTCAAAAAGCCCATTTTCTCTTTTGTTCATTGACAGACACAGCTCCTAATCTTCTTAACCAATGGGACATGGTTAAACATGAGGGGTGGGAACAGCAAAAAATTCACAAGGCTAAACAGTAGCCAACCAGGCAACAGGAGCTCAACCAAAACAACTGGAGGCCACCTGAAAAGAAAAATACACCCTCAAAAGAGAACCAGGTCCTCTAAACAGCAGCCTGCAAAACTTTGCGGCCAAAGAAAGTATCCGCAGATGCCAATACATCCACTTTATAGAACTTTGTGAAAGTGTGCAACAACGACCAGGTGGCTGCCTTGCAAACCTGCATCACTGACGCCTGACTATGGAAGGCCCAGGAGGCATTGGGCGCCCGAGTAGGGTGTGCCTTGACAGGGAAAGGAGGAACCTGATCCCTGATGAAATAGGCCTGAATCACTGTCTGTCTGATCTGGAAATGGTCGCAGAGGAAGCGGGCAACCCTTTCAGAGGCCCTTTCATGTGCACAAATAGTAAATCTGACTGCATAAAAGACTCCGTAGCTGCCAGGTACACCCTAATTGCCTGGACAACATCCAAGGCATGCAAAGCAGTTTCCTTCAGATGTTTTGGTCTGGGACACAGGGAAGGCAACACAATGTCTTCTTTCAAATGAAAATCAGAGACAACCTAAGGAAGGAATGACGGACAGAGGCAGAAAACCACCCTATCACTGTGAACCACCAAATAAGGTGAACAACAGGATAACGCTGCCAATTCCGACACCCTGCTCGCAGAGGTGAAAGCCGCCAAAAAGGCCACCTTCTGGGACAGCTTATGCAGGGGAATCGCCTGAAGATTCTCAAAAGGAGGCTTTTGAAGGACTGAGAGCACCAAATTGAGGTCCCAAGCCTGCACTGGAGGGGTCAAGTGCCTAACTCCCTGAAGAAAAGTACGCACCAGGAAGTATGTGGTCAAGGGCTGTTGAAAAAAGACCCTTAAGACCGACACCTGACCCTTGATAGTACTCAAGGCCAGTTTCTGCTTTATCCCCCTTGAAGGAAGGTCAAGATCCGAGCCACCGAAAAAGAGACCCCAAGAGACTCACACAATGCAAAGTACGTCTTCCACATACGATGGTAGATCTTCCTAGAAGTAGATTTCCTAGCTTTTAGCAGCGCTGGAATCACAGACTCAAGACAAACCTCTATCCACTAGCCATCAAAGCAAAAGCCTGTAAAGCAGGATAGAAGTTTGGTCCTTGGGACAGCAGATCCTCCCTGAGAGGAAGCTTCCAAGGAACGTCGGTGACCAGCTGCATCAGATCAGCGTACCAAGCCCGGCGAGGCAAATCCGGGGCCACTAAGATGAATGGAATCCTTTCTGCCTCAATCCTGCGTAGAAGTCTTGGCAAAAGCTTAAGAGGAGGGAAGGAATTAATCAGATGATACTGACCTCGTGGGGCCACCTGCGAGTCTGCCAGAGGATCCCGTGAGCAAGCCACAAACCTCTGCACGTTTCTGTTGAGCCGGAACACCAACAGATCCACCTCGGGGATGCTCCAATGGAGACACAACTGATGAAACACCTCCGGATGAAGGGACTACTCCCCTTGGTCCAACGCCTGCCAACTGAGGTAATCCGCCTGCCAGTTTTCCACCCCGGGAATGTGTACGGCGGAAAGGGCTGGAAGTAACCATTCTGGCCACCTTAGAATGCCGGCTACCTCCAGAGCCACCAGGACACTTCTTGTGCCCCCCTGGTGATTGACATAAGCCGCGGCCATGGCATTGTCTGATTAAATGCGCACTGGCCATCCCTGAAGACAGTCCATCCAATGTTCCAGGCAGTCGGATCGATAGGAGTTCCAAGACTTTCAGTTTCAGTTCAGTACTCTGGACTCTTCCAGTGTCCAGATCCCCTGGGCAGAATTTTTGCAGAGGACACCTCCCCAGACGGACAGACTGGCATCCATTGTGCCCACTGTCTCAATAAAAGGGGAGGAAGGATTTGCCCAGCCAAAACGCTGAAGAACGAGGCCACCATATCAGGGACTCTTTCGTTCCCCGGCTCAGCTGGATCTGATTGTCCAGACGGACTGTGGATTCTTGTTACATTTGGCCAGAATCTCCCTTGCAGGGACCTCCTATGGACAAAGACAAAGCCAAACCGTCAAGTCCTACAAGGTATAGAACAAATTAACCATAAATAGTCAGAAGGGAGCTTCTCCACTAAACTACACAACAAATATACTCCAACCCAGGTGGGATATGAGCTTTACCTTCTCTTATATATTCAAGGACATATGGGTTCCTATTGGTCTATGTATGCCATTAAACCATCTAAACATGAAAGTGCAGGAGAGTGGGTGGTAAATAGAGTGCAGTTACTCCCATCCACATTTAAAAGGTAATCATCTTTAATTGAAACCAATATTAAAATCCACATAAAAGACATGACACATTAAAACATGTCCTAAATGATCTGCTCCCTACTGGCCTACCTATATCTGCATGTGTACCCATATATAGAATCTAGCATACTAATGACTCAAAAAAAAAAAAAAAATATATATAGCAGATCGGTGATCACCCAATGGCTAATAGAATATGTAAAAAGTTCAATAAACTTGGACGCCGTGACTCTCATGATGTCTACCTTGTGTATGCTCTCCCATGGGTTTGGTTGGTGTTTGATGTATTAGCTTCTTATAAGCTGCGTGGGAAATTTTTGGAGTGAGGCTCCCTGTTTTGGGGTAACGATCGTCCCAAGGGAAAAACAAATCCTCTCAAAGCCAGAGGATGGACTCCTCACCTCCCTCACACGAGTGTGAGGGTGAACAGTCCCAGTGATGTATTAATGGGTATTCCCCACTTCAGAAGCATATCCCATTTGCGTTATCTTCTAAGGATGTATATGTTATGCATTATACACATAGGCTATATATAATAGCCTCCGTTATGTGTTGCCAGTGACCCCAATCTTATATTGGTCATCCTTGAAAGGAACGAGATATTTGGTGAAAACATGCCGTAATCAAGTCTTTATGCGGCTAATAAACATAGATTTGGCGAAGACCCCATGGGATCAAAAAAGGTGCTTATCTTCAGAGTCAATACTGGAAACCGTTCCTCCAAATTGATTCCATCAGGTGGTCATTTGTGCTTCATGCGACAAGGGTGCCAAAAGGTCCAGGGGAGCAAGTAAAAGGACAGCACCAAGAGCCTGACCGTTTCTGCAGGGTGTCCGGGGTGTTCCCTTATATGGAACTGTGCAAACAGAACCGCCTCTAAGGTAGACACCATGAGGCCCAGAACCCGCATGCAAGTCTGGAGGGATGACCATCTGCTGGACAGCAGGAGATGAATTGCAGCCTGCAGTTTCTGGAGTTAGTCCAGAGGAAGGAGCACTCTGGTTAAGGCCAAGTCCAGAGTCAGACCCAGATAGTCTAGCTTTGTGGATGGAACCAGAGCAGACTTCTGAAAATTCAGAATCCAGCCAAACTCCTTTAAACTCGCATGGTGATTTCTACGTTTTCCACCAGAGCAGAGGGAGACTCCGCTCGCAGAAGGAGGTCATCCAAGTAGCCCAGTACCGCGATCCCCCATTGGTGTAACAATGCTAGCACCGGGGGCCAACACTTTCATGAAGACCTGAGGAGCAAAAGCGACCAAAGGGTAACCCAACAAACTGATAATACTCCTCTCCCCCAGCAAAACGGATAAAGCGCTGGAGACCGATGCATTTTGGAATGGTAAGGTGTCCTTGATGTCGATGGAGGCAAGAAAATCCCCCTGATGCAGGGAAGCCACTACTGTGCGAATGGATACCATTCTGAACTTCTGCAACCGCACAAAGCAGTTCAGCGCCTTGAGGTCCAGAATTTGACGCACATTGCCTTCCTTTCTGGGGACTGTAAACAGGTTTGAGTAAAACCCCCAAAAACGTTATGAAGTCGGAACCGGGACCATCACCCTTTAAAGTAAAAGGTCTTACGCTGCCCCAAAAAGAGCCTGTAAGTGGACCGGGGACAGTCGCACGTTGAAAGGAAAAACCTTACCGGAGGGTAAGAACGAAACTCGATCTTGTAGCGGAACCGAATGACCTTGTGGGCCTACCTGTCTTGTGCCAGCGGAGTCCACGGGTCCGGGAACCAGCAAAGACGCCCCCCACCCCAGATACGGGTGAGGGCGCAGCTTCATGCTGTAGGGGATTTGTCCACAGATCTGGAGAAGCCCGCTCTTGACTTGCCAGACCAAGTTCACTTGGATCCTCCAGAGGAGGCCACGAAGGGCTCAGATCCCTTGTCAGTTGACCCTGAAAGATGAAAAAACTTTAATGAGCCGAGAAGAAGGGTCCACGTCTACGACGAAGGCCCTTGCCCTTAGTAGCCTGCGGAAAAAAGGTACTCTTCCCCCCGTGAGACCTTTAATGATGTCATCCAGGGTAGCACCAAACAAGCGATCTCCTTGAAAAGGAAGATTAGTCAAGGCCTTTTTTACAAGTTTGGGCCACAGACCAGCATTTGAGCTAAAAGACACGCCCAAGGACCACTGCTGAAACAGAGACCCGAGCCACTAGGTGAGCCGCATCCAAAAAGGCATCACAGATAAACTGCAGTCCCTGGACCAGCTGGTCCACCAGCTCAGCAAAGGCAGGGGGGAGCTACTCCCCCTCCAGGTCACAGGGCAAAAGCCTAGCCCATTTGGTCAGAGTCTGGGACACCAGGGCAATGGTGAATATCGGCCTAAACGCCGAACCATCCAGGGTGTACATTTTGCGTGCCACATCCTCCGCCTTCCGGTCAGCCATTAAAGGCCAGGGACTCTTCAGCCGGAATCATGGTTGCCTTGTTTAATCTGGAAACCGGAAGGTCCACCACCTGTGGAACAGATCACTTCTTAAGAAGGGACTCCTCATAGAGGTATTGCCTAGCAAATCGCTTAGGGACCCCAAGGGGACGCTTTGGTCGTCCCCACTCTTTAGTGACAATTCTGTCAAAATAGGAGGGGAAAGCAAACATCTTTTCTGCTCTGGATGGCTTGTAAGTGCCAAAGAGAACCTGCGCCTCCATCTTTACTGTCTCACGCACAGTTACAATCAGTGCATCCACCAGCAGTTGCAGAAGTGAAGGAATCCTCCTTGCTATCTGAGGATTCAGGGCGCGTGGTCGCAGATCCAGCAGCGTGACCCACGTCCGCGGCGGCTGAATTATATTCAGGGTCTGATGAGGCAGGGGAAGGCAGGGGGCGCTTTTTGCCAGCCCGTCGCCCAAAACCCACCTTCACCCGGGACACAAAAGGAATCCAAAACCGCCGTCGGTGCCTCCATAGATGGATGGGACCCGGAGGGCCCACAGCCTCAGAGAGGGGATCAGGTGGGGAGATGTGCTCCAAAGACTCCACGAGTAACCAGGGGGACCCCACAGAAAAGTGTAAAACACTGCTAAGGGACAACCCCCACTGTTTTGGCAGTCACAGAGCACCAATCAATCCTCAGCAGAGAGGGAGGTGACCTCACCACCCCACATAAACCAGGCACTGCAGCCACCAGGAGAATCTGCACTGCACGAGCGGCGATCAGGAAATGAAAGGATCCAGGAGTCAGCACTAGGGGACTCTTAAGGACGAAAACGCCGCCCAGAAGGCTCCACAGACATGGCTGCCACTGTTTTCTATGGCAAACCACCGCAAAATGGCCACCGGACAAACATGGTCTCCGTGCATTGCAGCACAAGGTTACAACAAAATAGCGGCACCACAAGGCTCCCAGGAGGAATCCCTAGGCCTCAAGGACAGGCCCAGGCAGCACAGGGGGGTCCTGGCAGGAGCCCCCATCAGGTACAGCCCCCCCGCACAGCTGATCATCCGGTCACCGGCGGCCACCCCCTCGCCCCTATCGCCAGCACAGCACCCTGCCCCCACCCCAGGAAGTGGACCAGACCACCCACACCCCCAGCATAAGTGGAGGGGGGGGTAGGATGGGGGGGACAGATGAGGGGGGGTGCCCGACAGGAAGGAGGGGAACCCAGGGGTCCAACCATCCCATAGAGGGGCCCACATCCACCCCAAAATGCTCCAGCGGGAGAGCGGGCAGTTACTCACCATACCAGGAACCAGGTGGGCACCGCTCCAGACAGAAACCCTTTGCATTTGAAATGGGGGGCCTGTTGGCCAGGAGGAACGCTGTGACTCGGGCCAAGACCCGGTCGAATGCGAACTTGCCAGACGTTTAACTCGCAGGCCAGCCCCCATCCGGTGGGGCTATCTCGAGGCCGACCTAGCGCGGAGCTGAGGTCTGTGCCACTCGCTGGTCAGACTGGGGTGACCACTGGATCTAGATTATCCAGCCCATCGCCCAGTCTGGCAGTTGATTGTAGATCTCACAGGGAAATACCCGGAGAAAAAATCTATCTAAAAAGAAGAAAATTGCCAGGACCAGGGATCCCAGCAGGGAACTAGGTCCTTACTCCTGACTAGGCAGAAAAAAACTGAGTACCTATAGCAGAGAGAGAGAGTATACCCCCTGGGACTGCCCATAGGCGTAGCCAGACTTTTTTTCTGCCTAGTGTCCTACTCCTGTAGGAGGCAGTATAAACCAATGGTTAAGAAGATCAGGAGCTGTGTCCGTCAATGAACAAAAGAGAAAGTATTACAGTACTTGCTCTTGTTTTACCCATAGCTTTTTTCCCTCCTTATCCCCCTAATTTTTCAGCTATTTTTTATTTCTACTTGTTTACCATTAATATTTGAACTTTATAATCATACAAAAAATAGAACAAATTATTAAATGAAATATCCACTTTTTATCAAACACAGTATGTTGTTTAAAACACTGGACAGGGCAGAAAAAAGTGCATATTTTTTAATGTTAGGTCTTCTCATCTATATATTACATAGTAAACAAAACATGTTTTTCAATACAATGCTGGCAAAAGAAAGCCTTGTTTGTGCCAAGAAAACATACATGTATAACTATATTGCCTTAAGCTGAAGTCTAATCTGATTATATTTTTGCTTCCCCGTTTCCTCTGTTCCACCCACATCAACAAGCCTAACTTTAAATATAACCCTTCCATCTTTGTTACGTACCTTTTTACCCAATGATGTCATCACTTGGTCTCATTGCCTCTCTGAGACCTGCAATACAGGCAGATCAGGGCTGGTGGAAAGGGCAGTAGAAAGCTTACTGAAAACACAGTACCCTGTTAACCCTAATGGCTCTTGGGAAATGAGGCGGACTCTGACTCGCTTCAGCTTCTAATGTACACTGTGCAGCTCACAGTGTACATTGAAATCAGAGTAAGCAATTTCAGTACACAAGAGGAGCTTGTAAGTGTATGTAAACTCTAGCAATAAGGTTCTCTTATTTTGTCTGTTAAATATACCATGGAAAGGAATTTTATTATATCTATTCGACAAGTGCAAAAAAAGATAGCTGTTCATCCAGCCAGAAATCTTGTGAGCTAACAGTCAAGAGGCAGAAAGTTCAGGAAGTTAACAGTTAGCATTGTTCCCTGCTATCCCCATGGACTACACAACACCTTGCCCGATAATGTAGGAGAGAGGGAGGTGATATGTAGTTCTAACACACTGCCTGTTCTAGGGTGACAACGCTGCTTAGTACCGTTTTCGCCATAGGACTGGAATTGTGCTAATGGCAGAATACCAGGTTAAAATAAAGGTTAAAAAAGTGTATGTAATGCAGAGACCACATCTATGGACTGGCAAGCTGCAATACTTTACATTTTTGTTCTTGGGCTTAGACGTGCTTTAAGGTAAGGCTGGAGTTCAGCTTTAAAGTGGTTCTAAGCCCTGAATATTTTTACCTAATTGCATTTCCTGCAAGAAAAGAAAAATTGTTGGCTATTAAAACCCTCCCTTATACTTACCTGAGCCCTCCCTTGATCCAGTGCTGTGCCCTTCTGCAGCGGCTCTCCCTGCTCTCACAGTCTTTGCTGAGGTAGCTGGAGACATTGGCTCCCGTTGCTGTCAGTTAAATCCTGTGACAAGGGATCAGGGGGTGGAGCTGAGCGGGGGACTGTCTGCATCTATGGGCAGTTTTGCTTGGGATTTAGCCCGCAGGTGTACAACTATATGAAGCAGTTTGCTATGGTGGCACACCAAGAAGAGGAGGAGCTAGGGGTACCGGCGGGGAACCTTAGAAGCAGAGGATTGGGGCTGCTCTAGTATATATTTTACAATCACTTTAAAAGGTGTATGTTATTGTAAAATCTATAGTTCTATCAAAATCTGTACTTGCTTAGTTTGAGTTTTTTGGAGGATACGGTACCATTTTTTGCATTGCGCATGCAAGATAAATTGCGTATTATTGTGAATGGAGAAAAAAGGTGCGCGAACCAATGTGACTGGGTGTAAAAGCAGCACTGTGACTAATTATAAATGCAAAACTTCAACTGCTGAATGAATGAGACAGTGAGCCCCCAGGATTATTCCAAGTGTGGTCTCCCTGTTGGCATTCTCACCCCTGGAAGCCTATAGATCCCCCCCCAACCGGGAAGTTGATGATCCATTCATCCCATTTGAGATTCCATCCCATCTGGCTGACCAAGTGGATTCCCTGGTACCACAGTATACGCTCCAATCTCTCTCAAATGTGGTAAGAGTCCACTCACATCACCGGGTGTCACCACAAAATTTTATTTTTTGTTTAAAGTCACGTTTATGGATTGCTTTTTGGTAAGCCCCCGTTCACATAGAGGCGACCTGTGAGGCGACCTGGTCGCCTCACAGATCGCCGCAGGTCCATAGGGAAGCTGCGGACCCGTTCTAATAGGAGCGACACAAGTCGCTCCGACTTAGAAAAAGTGTCCGGAGCTTCTTTGGGGCGACCAGGAGGCGACCGCCATAGACTTCAATGTTATGAAGTCCGTGGCGGCCGCTCCGAGGTCGCAGCGCGCTGCTCGCACCGTGGCCTCGGAGGTCGCCCCTGGAAGTAGCGTCGCCTGTATGTGAACGGGGACTTAGAGGCTAATTCACTTATTCCTCATCACCCATTATTCATCAGTTGGTTTTCCTGCAATATCACCTTGGGAACACTTTCTTCTGGATGAAAAAGACTTTATTTCAAATTGTTGATTCATTTTGATTTCACACATATGGACATTATTGTTCTCTTGTTTTATATTAGCGCACTTTTGTAACCTATTTCATGTTACCCTTCTTTTAAATTGCGTATTATTAGCTTGAAAAATTACTAAAGACTCCCTAAACCATATACGGTAAAACCTTGGACTGAGAGTAACTTGGTTTGAGAGCGTTTTAAAGAAAAGCAACATTTTTTATAAATTTTGACTAGATAAACACGCGATATCCTAATATGCAAATAGCGTCATGTCATAACTAAGTTAAAAAGAGAAGAGAGGCTGGTTACATTTAACCACTTAAGCCCCGGAGGATTTGGCTGCTAAAGGACCAGACCCCTTTTTTCAACTTGGCACTTCGTGACTTTAACTGATAATTGCTCGGTCATGCAATGCTGTACCTAAACGAAATTTACGTCCTTTTTTTCCCACAAACAGAGCTTTCTTTTGGTGGCATTTGATCACCTCTGCGCTTTTTATTTTTTGCGATATTAATAAAAAAAGAGCGAAAATTTTGCAAAAAAATGACATTTTCAACTTTGTCTTTTAAAAAATATCCAATATACTCAATTTATGTCATTTTTTTTGGCCAAAATATATTTAGCTACATGTCTTTGACAAAAAAAAAATCAATGAGCGTATTTTTATTGGTTTGCGCAAAAGTTATAGCGTCTACAAACTATGGTGTAAATACTGAAATTTACGAAGCTTTAATTTCTGACTGCCTATCTCATTTCATGAAGTGCTAAAATGGCGGGGCAGTACAAAACCCCCCCAAACTACCACTTTTTGGAAAGTAGACATCCTAAGGAATGTTCTGAGAGGCATGTTGAGCTCATTGAATATTTTATTTTTTTGTCACAGGTGTTTGAAAAATGACTAAAAAAATTTTTTTTTTTTTTTTTACACAAAGTTGTCATTGAAATGATATATTGCTCACACATGCCATGGGTATATGTGTAATTACACCCCAAAATATATTCTGCTGCTTCTCCTGAGTACAGGGATACCACATATGTGAGACTTTTTGGGAGCGTAGCTGTGTACGGGAGCCGGAAAACAAATCACCACCATCAGAATTTCAAAGGGCGTACATTTTTCATTGCATTTTCTCACTACCTATAACGGTTTAGGAGGCCCTGAAATGTCAAGATGCCACAAAACCCCCCCAAATGACCCCATTTTGGAAAGTAGACACCCCAAGCTGTTTGCTGAGAGGCATGGTGAGTCCATGGAATATTTTATATTTTGCCACAAGTTTCGGGAAAATTACAATTTTTTTTTTTAATTTTTTTTTTTTACACAACGTTGTCACTAAAAGATAAATTTCTCACACATGACATGGGTATATGTGGAATGACACCCCAAAATACATTCTGCCGCTTCTCCTGAGTATGGGGATGCCCCATGTGTGAGACTTTTTGGGAGCCTAGCTGTGTACAGGACCGCGAAAACCAATCAACACTCTCAGGTTTTCTAATGGCGTAAATTGTTCATGTCACCTCTGCACTACCTGTCGCAGTTTCGGAGGCCCTAAAATTCCAAGATAGCACAAAACCCCCCCAAATGACCCCATTTTGGAAAGTAGACACCCCAAGCTATTTGCTGAGAGGCATGGTGAGTCCATGGAATATTTTATATTTTGCCACAAGTTCCGGGAAATATATATATATATATATTTTTTATTTTTTTTTACACAAAGCTGTCAGTAAATGATATATTGCTCACACATGCCATGGGTATATGTGAAATGACACCCCAAAATACATTCTGCTGCTTCTCCTGAGTACAGGGATACCCCATGTGTGAGACTTTTTTGCAGTCTAGCCGAGTACAGGACCCCGAAAACCAACCTCCACTTTCAGGCTTTCCAAAGGCGTAAATTGTTGATTTCACTCCTGACTACCTATCACAGTTTCGGAGGCCCTAAAATTCCAAGATAGCACAAAACCCCCCCAAATGACCCCATTTTGGAAAGTAGACACCCCAAGCTGTTTGCTGAGAGGCATGGTGAGTCCATGGAATATTTTATATTTTGCCACAAGTTCCGGGAAATATATATATATATATATTTTTTTTTTTTTTTTACACAAAGCTGTCAGTAAATGATATATTGCTCACACATGCCATGGGTATATGTGAAATGACACCCCAAAATACATTCTGCTGCTTCTCCTGAGTACAGGGATACCCCATGTGTGAGACTTTTTTGCAGTCTAGCCGAGTACAGGACCCCGAAAACCAACCTCCACTTTCAGGCTTTCCAAAGGCGTAAATTGTTGATTTCACTCCTGACTACCTATCACAGTTTCGGAGGCCCTAAAATTCCAAGATAGCACAAAACCCCCCCCAAATGACCCCATTTTGGAAAGTAGACACCCCAAGCTGTTTGCTGAGAGGCATGGTGAGTCCATGGAATATTTTATATTTTGCCACAAGTTCCGGGAAATATATATATATATATATTTTTTTTTTTTTTTTACACAAAGCTGTCAGTAAATGATATATTGCTCACACATGCCATGGGTATATGTGAAATGACACCCCAAAATACATTCTGCTGCTTCTCCTGAGTACAGGGATACCCCATGTGTGAGACTTTTTTGCAGTCTAGCCGAGTACAGGACCCCGAAAACCAACCTCCACTTTCAGGCTTTCCAAGGGCGTAAATTGTTGATTTCACTCCTGACTACCTATCACAGTTTCGGAGGCCCTAAAATTCCAAGATAGCACAAAACCCCCCCAAATGACCCCATTTTGGAAAGTAGACACCCTGAGCTATTTGCAGAGAGGCATGTTGAGTGTTTTGCAGATCTCACTTTTTGTCACAAAGTTTTGGAAATTGAAAAAAGAGGAAAAAAAATGCATTTTCCTGTTTTTTCTTCATTTTCCAAAAAAAATGAGAGCTGCAAAATACTCACCATGCCTCTCAGCAAATAGATTGGAGTGTCTACTTTGCAAAATTGGGTCATTTGGGGGGGTTTTGTGCTATCTTGGAATTTTAGGGCCTCCGAAACTGTGATAGGTAGTCAGGAGTGAAATCAACAATTTACGCCCTTGGAAAGCCTGAAAGTGGAGGTTGGTTTTCGGGGTCCTGTACTCGGCTAGACTGCAAAAAAGTCTCACACATGGGGTATCCCTGTACTCAGGAGAAGCAGCAGAATGTATTTTGGGGTGTCATTTCACATATACCCATGGCATGCGTGAGCATTATATCATTTACTGACAACTTTGTGTTAAAAAAAAAAAAAAAATTATTTTCCCGAAACTTGTGGCAAAATATAAACTATTCCATGGACTCACCATGCTTCTCAGCCAATAGCTTGGAGTGTCTACTTTGCAAAATGGGGTCATTTGGGGGGGTTTTGTGCTATCTTGAAATTTCAGGGCCTCTGAAACTGTGACAGGTAGTCAGGGGTAAAATCAGCAATTTACGCCATTAGAAAACCTGAAGATGTGGATTGGTTTTCGGGGGCGCGTACACAGCTACGCTGCCAAAAAGTCTCACACATGGGGTATCCCTGTACTCAGGAGAAGCAGCAGAATGTATTTTGGGGTGTCATTTCACATATACACATGGCATGTGTGAGCAATATATCATTTAGTGACAACTTTCTGTAAAAAAACAACAAAAAAAAAAGAAATAATAATTTTCCCGACACTTGTAGCAAAATATAAAATATTCCATGGACTCACCATGCCTCTCAGCAAATAGCTTTGGGTGTCTACTTTTCAAAAAGGGGTCATTTGGGGGGTGTTTGAACTGTCCCGGCATTTTATGCTCAATCTTATCCACACATCACCCACTCTTCTAACCACTTGAAAACCAAGCCTTTTCTGTGCCTTTTTGTTTACATGAAAAAATATTTTTTTTTTACTAGAAAATTACTTTGAACCCCCAAACATTATATATTTCTTTAAAGCAGAGGCCCTATAGAATAAAATGGGGGATGTTGCAAATTTTTTTGTCACACGGTATTTGCGCACAGATTTTCCAAACGCAATTTTTGCGAAAAAAATACATTTTTTTTTAATTTATTTCACAAATACACTATATAATTCCAATTTTTTTGGTAAAATTTAAAAGATGATCTTATGCCGAGTTCATAGACACCTGACATGACATGCTTTAAAAATTGCGCACGCCTGCGCAGCGGCAACAACGTACGTACATTTTTAAAAACTTTAAAAGTCTCTACAGGTTACCACTTTAGACTTACAGATGAGGTCTACTGCAAAAATTACTGCACTCGATCTGGCGATCGCGGCGATACCTCACATGCATTCTGAAATTGCGGTTTACATATGACACTAGACCAACGCTTGCGTGTGCCATTGCGTGCAAGCACGGGGGGAAAGGGGGGGGGCTCAATTTTTTTTTTTTTTTTTTTTTTTTTTTTTTTGCTTTTTTATGTTATTTTGACACCTTTCCTTTAATTTTTTTTTTTTAAATCATTTTTATTGTTATCACAGTGAATTTAGATATCCCCTATGATAGCAATCGGTAGTGACAGGTACTCTTTTTTAAAAAAATTGGGGTCTTTTATACTCTAGATCTCTCCTCTGACCTTAATGTATCTGACCACGCCAAAATTGGTGTGATAAAATACTTTCCCAATTTCCCAATGGCCCTGTTTATTTCTGGCGAAAAAGAAGTCATGAAATGCTCGTAGCCTCCGGCATCTTAGGCCATAGAGATGATTGGAGCCATTCTAATCTTCAATTAGCTCTATGGTTAGATAACTGAACCACCGGCTGCACTCTCGGGTTAACCGGTGGGACAGGAGAGCCCGAGAAAAACCACGGAAGGCTTCGGAAGGCGGCGGTGGGGGGGGGGGAGACCCCTCCCACTGCATGTAAAAGCAGTCTAGCGGCCAATTACCTGCTAGGATTGCTTTTACATGTTAGCCGACCGCTGGCTGTAAAAAACGATACCAAGATGATGCCTAAATCTGCAGGCATCATCCTGGTACAACCACTCAAAGTCCAGCAACGTACCAGTACATTGCTGGTCCTTGTTTGGCATATAGGTTTTTTTTTTTTCATGCAGCCTGTGGGCTGAACGGAAAAAAAGAGAACCTATCAGAAATCAGCACAGGAATAATGCGTAGTATTACTCATCATTAACCGCCCAAACAACCACCCACTGAATTTAATGATGGGTATACACGACACTATCCACGTATACCAAAATAGGATTTTAACTGCAGTGCTGAAATCAGAAAATCACCACAGCTGCTATCAGCAAAGGTATCCATATATGCTGAGCGCAAACACTGTTTGTGTCAGAATATATAAAATCAATGCGTGGTAGCCGACGAGGGACCTGCAAGAGAAACAGGTCACAAAAGAATGAAAAAACAAACAAAGTACATTAAAAAAAAGTACATTAGGAAGAGTAGGACATATAAAATGACTGACACAACAAAAGTTTTTGGATTCTCATCATTAACCGCCCAAACAACCACCCACTGAATTTAATGATGGGTATACACGGCGCTATCCACGTATACCAAAATAAGATTTTAACTGCAGTGCTGAAATCAGAAAATCACCACAGCTGCTATCAGCAAAGGTATCCATATATGCTGAGCGCAAACGCTGTTTGTGTCAGAATATATAAAATCAATGCGTGGTAGCCGACAATTACCTGCAAGAGAAACAGGTCACAAAAGAATGAAAAAACAAACAAAGTACATTAAAAAAAAGTACATTAGGAAGAGTAGGACATATAAAATGACTGACACAACAAAAGTTTTTGGATTCTCATCATTAACCGCCCAAACAACCACCCACTGAATTTAATGATGGGTATACACGGCGCTATCCACGTATACCAAAATAAGATTTTAACTGCAGTGCTGAAATCAGAAAATCACCACAGCTGCTATCAGCAAAGGTATCCATATATGCTGAGCGCAAACGCTGTTTGTGTCAGAATATATAAAATCAATGCGTGGTAGCCGACAATTACCTGCAAGAGAAACAGGTCACAAAAGAATGAAAAAACAAACAAAGGACATTGAAAAAAGTATAGTAGGAAGGAGTAGAAGGACATATAAAATTACTGACACCACAACAGTTTTTGGATCCTTTTATTTTACTTTCTAACTGTTCCTTTATTTCTTGATTTGGGAGGGAGTGCGATCTTCTGCGATCTTCTCTTCCAGCTTGGGTCTCTCAAAATGTCGATGGACATCCAACATCCTTCGAGACCCTGTGTTTATGTGCCCTACACTGTGTCGTGCTGTACCCTACACTAATACTCCACTAGTGTATGGTAGCGCTCAAAACATTCCCCGATGCAGAGACCAGGATGGTCAGGACATTTGGGACAATAATAACGGGTGTCACGCCTAAATCCGCGCCTGCTACAGACACGACATCGTCTTTGGGGTCGTATTTGGGTAGGGGTACTCGGGAGGGCATAAGGAAAATGCCTCTCATGCAGCCGGCTCACTGCATCTGGAAGGGGAAGTTGGGCAGGCATGCCTCCTGGGTACAGGTAGGCAAGGATGACCGCTTCCTGGAATTCCCGGAAGGGTCCAGTTCGTCCTGACGCCTTGTATAGGACAAAGGCGTTCAGCATAGCCAATTGGAAAAGGTAAACAGACACTTTTTTGTACCAGCGTCTGGCTTTACGGGCAACTAAATACGGCGCCAAAAGCTGGTCGTTAAGGTCCACCCCTCCCATGTTAAGGTTATATTCGTGGACACAGAGGGGTTTCTCCATAACGCCAGTTGCCGTAGGGATTTGGACTGTCGTGTCTGCGTGAAGGGAGGACAGAACATAAACATCCCGTGTATCCTTCCACTTCACCGCAAGTAATTTGTCCGTTTTCAAGCAGGCTCTCGCCCCCCGACTAAGACGGGAATTAACAAGCCGTTGGGGGAAGCCCCGGCGATTAGGTCGCACGGTGCCACATGCGCCAATTTGTAAATCAAGCAGGTGACTAAATAGTGGCACGCTTGTGTAAAAATTGTCCACGTACAAATGGTACCCCTTTCCGGATAAGGGTGACACCAAGTCCCAAACAATCTTACCGCTGCTCCCTATGTAGTCTGGGCAGTTCGGGGGCTCCACAGTGCTATCTTTTCCCTCATAGACACGGAAATTAACTGTATAGCCTGTGGCCCTGTCACAGAGCTTATACAACTTGACCCCGTATCTGGCACGCTTGCTGGGGAGGTACTGTTTGATAGCAAGACGGCCAGTAAATTTAATCAGGGACTCGTCAATGCAGACAACTTGTTCGGGGGTAAACAAGGCTGCAAACCGCTGATTGAAGTGGTCTATGAGGGGCCGAATTTTGTGGAGCCGATCGTATGCAGGGTCTCCCCGAGGACGACAGATTTCATTGTCGCTGAAATGCATAAATCGCAGAATTTGCTCGTATCTCCCCCTGGACATGGAGGCAGAGTACATGCGCATATGGTGAGCTGGGCTAGTGGACCAATATAGCCGCAATTCACTTTGTTTAGTTATGCCCATGTGGAGGGAAAGGCCCAGAAAGATCTTAAATTCGGAAACCGTTATAGGATTCCAGCCGAATCGTCTGGCAAGGTGCGAATTTGGGTTGGCGGCGATAAATTGTTGAGCATATAAATTTGATTGATCCACAATAGATCTGAAAAGATCTTCCGTGAAGAACAGCTCAAAAAAGTTCAGGGGCGTAAAACCAGCTGTCTCCACGTGGATTCCAGGTTGGGCGGTGAATGGGGGAAGTACTGGCGCTGTAGAATCAGTGGGTTGCCAATTGGGATATGCCAGCGCATCAGGGAGGGCACTATGGGCTCTACGGGCCTGTCTTCGAATACGCGGTGGCTGCGGGCCACTACTTGTGCTAGCCACCGCACCAGCTTCAACTGCACTTAGGGGACTCGCCACGTCACCAGGTCTTACTGCAGTGCTGGTTGTACTAGGTCCAGGTTGTACTAGGCCGCTGGCGCTTGCCAGGTCGCCAGAAGGATGAGCGGCACTAGTACCCACACTCTGCTCCATACGAGCACCCTGCGATTCCTGCATTTCAACAACACCAGAATGGGGTCGGGTACGCCTGGGTCTAACAGGGACCCATCTGTCGTCGGAGCTGTCTGTCAGGGAGCCGCTGCCGTCATCTGGTTCGTATAATGACCCTGATTCTGCCGGTGAGGCTTCCCCATCGCTCTCACCTGACATGGACATTATACTGTAAATAGCTTCATCACTGTACGAACGTTTAGACATTTTGGTAACTAAATTTACCCGTACAGTGATGCGACTCACAGGTAATAAAAGCACCTGGTTGTCGAAGACTATTTCAAGCGCTACCAAAAAAACTGCTAATGCTAGCAGGGATCAGGCCTGACTCTGCTAACACAGCGGTTTTGTGTCTTGTGTTTTTTGTAAGTGACAGTAATCTATTGATTACTACACTTACCTGGGTGAAAGGGTTAAACGCAGGTGCTGGCCGGAATCAGTGCTGATCGTGCAAACACCGCGTTTTGGGAACCCTAAACTATGGGGGCGCTAGTATAGCTCTGATCAGATCAGATATTGATCTGTTCAAACACTATACTAGAAATGGAAGTGTAGGTGCGTGCGTGCGTGTGTGGTGATCAAGGGGTTACTTCTAAACTATGCGCCGGGGATCTGGGGGGGGGTGGCGGGGACCCTAAACCTCCTTTGGGAAAGAAACTAGCTAGCTAGAGCAACCTCAAGTCACAATGACACCAATACAAAAATACAGTAAAAACAGTATATTATGTGTGTATTAGTGCTAATGTGACAGAGGGTGTAGGGGTTAACGGGATGTGATCAGGGGGGGATCAGGGGTTTAAATCTTTATTGGAAGGGACTGGCGGGTATCCTAAGGATAAAAGGAACGGTGGCAAGCGCTAAACCTGGTCACAAGTCACACTTATACGGGTATATAGAAAATGCTATATACTGTATACAGTGTGCGTTGTGGCAGGGGGTGTAGGGGTGATCAGGAGGGGATCAGGGGATTAAATCTTTATTGGGCGGGTGGGGGGGACCCTAAACCTGCTTGGGACACAAACTTAGTCGCCTGCGCTAATTCTGATCACAATGACACTAATACAAAAATACAAAAACACAGTATATTACGTTTGTATTAGTGCTGATGTGACAGAGGGTGTAGGGGTTAACTAGCGGTGATCAGGGGGGGATCAGGTGGGATCAGGGGCTTAAATCTTTATTAGGGGGGGGTGGCGGGTAATTCAAGTGGAAAAAGGGGGGTCGCAAGCGCTAGACCTGACCACAAATCACACTTATACGGGTATATAGCAAAATGCTATATACTGTATACGGTGTGTGTTATGGCAGGGGGTGTAGGGGTGATCAGGGGGGGGTCAGGGGCTTAAATCTTTATTGGGCGGGTGGCGGGGACCCTAAACCTTCTTGGGACAGAAACTTAGTCGCCTGCGCTAATTCTGATCACAATGACACTAATACAAAAATACAATAACACCGTATATTGCGTTTGTATTAGTGCTGATGTGACAGAGGGTGTAGGGGTTAACGGCGGTGATCAGGGGGGGTTCAGGGGGGATCAGTGGGTTAAATCTTTATTAGGGGGGGGTGGGGGGTAATTTGAGTGGAAAAGGGGGGGTCGCAAGGGCTACACCTGTTCACAAATCACACTTATACAGGTATATAGGTATATGCTATATGCTGTATATAGTGTGTGTTGTGTCAGGTGCTGTAGGGGTTAATTGGGGGGGCGATCGGGGGTGAAATGTGCCTATCTAACTGTGTATGTACGTGCTTGGTGCTGTACTTACAATTAGATGTGCTCTCCTCTCACGCTGGATCCAAAAAGACCGTTGGGAGGGGAGGGCACATCTCCTCTAAGCCTGTGTTTACATTTCACAGGCTTAGAGGGAGATCTGATTGGGCAGGACCGATCAACAGGTCCAGACCAAAAATGATTGGCCTGGACCTGATGACTGATCGGTTCTGAACCCAATCGAGTCATCGGCGGGACCGCGGGTGCGCGCGCGCGCGCGCCAGAGCGGCGAAGGCTAGTGACGTACCGCTACGTCACTCTGCCTGGCCGGGGCTGACCGCCGCAGTATATAGTCGTGCGGCGGTCGGCAACCGGTTAATGAAAGTACAACATTTAGCAACTCACATGGTTGATGATTAAAACAGCCACATCTAAGAATGCAGGCATCTGGGGTAAAGCTTTCCACATAAACCATCCTCCGCACCGCCATCAACGTCATCCCTTCTACACTGTGCTGCACGAGCATTTCAAGCCTTGCTTTCAGATCGCTCTACTGCAGGGTAGTCTTCTTGGCAACAACTGAAGACTGATGGCGGTAAGAGCTGGCGCTGAGGAGGATGGTCTATGTAGAAAGTTTTACCCCAGATGTCTGCATTCTTAGATGTCCCTCTTTTAATCATGAATCATGTTGGTTGCTAGATGTTGTACCTTCATTAAATGTAACCATGTTGCTACACTTAGAGGGGCCCCTCTTCTATTTTATACACTGTAGATCCTGCTGGATTTTACTTCTAATCCCCTTGTGAAGGCTGCCATTTGTGGATGGACATTTTATGGTTACACAACCTATCACATTGCTATAATCTTTTTATATTGGAAAAGAGGGAATTCCCCTAGGATTGGGACTTTTTAGGCAACAATTGAAATGTCTTAAACAAGTGATAAATATAATAAATATTTTAATGAAAGAATACACAAAAAAAGAACATTGAACAAGCAAATATATGCATAAAAACAATTGCAAGCGCAGGTATGTGTGCAATATAACCAGAGAAAACTCAACCAAAGGACCAGGAGATCCGACGCGTTTCGGGGTTCTTGAGACCCCTTCGTCAGGGATAACACTGATGTCCTATCTGTAGGTGTTCAAAAAAGCATAATGTATGAAATTCGAACAGATCATATCTGTGATACAGTACATGCATAACATATTTCAGATGATAATATTTTACTTACATGGTTGGTTTACACAAGGGTTTAGAGCTTGCAAAAATAAAAACAAGAAGAAAGCTGCGATCCAAATGCCACCGTATGCCTGAAAGGTTTTTTCTTTTCACTTAAGCTGTTATATAGCCATCATAGGATGGAGGTAAGGGGAGGAGAGATGGATTTGTGATCCTCAAAAACACTCCTAATTCAACGCAGCTGGAGTCCAAATGTAGCTTGGCTTAGCGAGACAAGTCAGACATGAGCCTGTCCGTACTTCAGAAAAACCATAAAAGGAAAGAATGTAGGTACCAGAAAGCACTAGAAGCCATTCCTCATTCTTTCATATTCTATAGATTATGAAAATGTATGTCCCTGATAGAGAGAAATAGAGCAATGGCATGTCTCTATTTTCCATGAATGCCACCATGTTTGACTGATGTCAGTTATATTTAAATTGTAAAGAGTGCCAGTTAAGCAAACCATATAAAGAAATAAATACATTTTCCAATTGAATGTACATTGAATGCATATAAATTCAGTGTACTTATATGGTAATAGGCAAAGAAATACTCATCTCAAACACAGAGAGGGTAAATGCATAGTGGCATATCATAGGAGTCCAAAGAGATGCCATTTGTTAAACAAGAGAGGGCAGAGGAATAAAATTCTCGAATGATACTACATAAAAGTGAAAGGGTATAGATATAAATTGGAGTGCAAAGAGACAGAGCTAAATAGGTAAAGAGGACTGTTGAAAAGTTACCTTTGAACTGACAGAGGATCAGAGACCTGCATGGACACCCTTCTCCCAGCAATGGATCGCATGAATGATCCACGCTGGGAGCCGGTGTTATATTGTCCATGCAGCTGATCCTCATTAGGCAAATGAATAGCAAATCACCGCCGCCAGCTGAGGGCTCCCTGGGCGGTGTCTGCCGAGTGGCGGACACTGCACCCGACGTATCAAAGTACGTCATGATGCCAGATGTGGGCGTGACCGGCACGTCATCGCCCACCGACACGGAAGTGATGTCAGCGCGTCGCACCGGAAGTGCGATCGCTGACATTCCGGGGGTGTAGCTGACACTAGGAAGTGTCAGCAGAGTGTGTACCCATCTACCCGGATAGAAGGAGGCCTGCCAAAATTAATTGACAAGTCCCGCTTTCCGTGCCGGGCTGTGCTGAATAGGAGATAAGAGGAGGATCACTATGTGTCATAAGAGAACTCCATATCGTGATATTGGCTTACAAAGAAAGCAAACTACTTATGATAAAAAGTGTATCACTATGTTGTTATGAAATGATTGTATCAGATCAATAGACAATAGGCATTTGGATGGTAGTAAACGCAGCTGTCTGCCTGTTTTTTTACAATGGGCAAAAATGTATACACAGGCATTGGTATGTACAAGGAAGATGATACAAAGATAATTATAATACAGAATATAACAGGTATGAAATATATATGACAAAGCCAATTGAGGTAGATGGAGTATGATATGAAAGGTACATGAAATTGTACACTATTTCTCCATCCCGCCCGAGTAAAAACCTTCCAAAAAGGGCTTAAACGAGACTGCCTCGTTGAGTCCGGGGGGCTCAGTAGCTCTAAGTGAATATATCCATCGAAGCTCCAGCTGCAGGAGACGTTTGTTCCAGTCTCCGCCCCTGGAGCTGGGATGGATACGGTCTAACACCAAGAACTTGACCTTTGGAAAAATACCCGCATGTACTGATGCAACATGACGCCCCAAGGGCAATTCAGGATCGCATGTCTGCATGCTCCTGATGTGCCTATATATGCGCCTCCAAAATTCCAATTTGGTCTTTCCCACATAAAAGCAGTTACAGTTACAAAGCAAAAGGTAAACCACCCCAAAAGTGCGGCAGTTTGCAAAATGCTTTGCCTGAAATTTTGTGCCGTTGGGTAGAATGATGTTACGTTGCACATGCATGAATTTGCAATAATTGCAAGATCCACACATGTATGTGCCCCTATATTTACATGGGTCAGAATTGGGTGGTTGCTTGAACTCGCTCGAAACCAATTTATCCCTAAGCGCAGGCGCTCTCCTATATGTAAATTGCGGTGTCTGGGGAACATGAGGACCCAGCAAAGGATCCAAAGTCAGGAGGTGCCAGTATTTGGAAACTATACTGCGTAGGTCCTGGTGCTGCTGGGAATATCCTGTGATTATTCTCAAAGTGTCATTAGTATGACGTTTTTTTGGAGTCAAAAGTGTGCTTCTGTCACACATTAAAGCTTTTTTGTACGCTTTTTTCAAAGTTTTTTGGGAATAACCTCTGAGCAGCAATCGGCTACGCAGGCCATCTGCTGCTGTTTTAAATAGGGTAGGGTCAGAACAATTGCGTCGAAGGCGCAAGTACTGACCAGTTGGTATAGATCGTATCAAAGGTTGGGGATGGAAGCTGGTGGCATGGAGGATGGTGTTCCCCGCAGTGGGCTTGCGATAAAGGCCACTGCGGAGGACACCATCCTCCCCCTTAGAGATCTCCACATCGAGAAAGGTTATCTTAAATGGATCTGTAGATAAAGTGAAGGAAAGATTGAAATTATTCCTATTTAGTCTCTCAATACACCTGTCCAGGAGGTCACGGGGACCGTCCCAGATTATAAAAATATCATCGATGTACCGAATCCAAGTTCGGATACAATCGGTGTATAGTAGGAGAGATTCGTCAGAAAGAAAGGCCTTTTCCCACTCCCCCAGGTACAGATTGGCGTAGGATGGGGCACAGCAAGTCCCCATCGCTACGCCCTGCACCTGGAGGTAGTGGGAATTTTGAAATGTGAAGACATTATGAGTGAGAATATACTCCAGAAGGGTCAATATAAACTCACCATAAGGGTCCAGATTTGCTGGGCCTGCGATGGTGTGGCGTACAGCTGCAATTCCCTTGTGGTGGGGAATTGAGCTGTACAATGCCTCCACATCAATGGCTACTAGCAGACAGTCTTGGGGGACTCTGAGATCGCTAATTCTTTCTAAGAAATGGATCGTGTCTCGCGTATACGATGGCAATTGTATAACAAATGGTTTAAGGAAGGCATCAACAAGCTTGCTGGCATTGTCCGTGATGGAACCACATCCGGATATGATGGGTCTCCCCGGGGGATGGATGGGGTCCTTGTGGACCTTGGGGAGGGCGTAAAAAGTAGGTGTTATAGGGAACGTGGTACGTATAAACTCCCAAGTATCCTTTGTGATGATGTTATTTAAATACGCCCCATCTATCAATTCATAAAATTGTGAATTATACTTTTGGATGATGTCCTGAGTGATTCTTCTATACCATTGTTGGTTTTTTAGAATCATGTGGCACATATCAATGTATTGGGTATCATTCATCAGAACAATGTTGCCCCCCTTGTCAGCTGGCTTAATGACAATGGAGGGATCATCGGCAAGGGTGTTGATAGCCCGTCTCTGTTGAAAAGTGATGTTAGAGTCCGAGAGTGTCTGCGTTCTTAATTTATCCAGATCTTTGGATACCATTTTCAGAAATGCATTAATATTTGCATTCTGAATGGAAGGGTATTTATCTGACTTTTTCTTTAGAGTAGGATGGGATCCGGGGACGGGAGTCTCCAATGGTTGAACACCAGCTAAAAGGGATGGTAAGTCGACTCGATCTATTAAATCCTCATTCTCCTCCAATAGAGATATGAGGGTATTCAAGATGGGGCCTTTGTCTGGGGTACCTGCCGAGGCTGTGTTAGTATGACGTTGAAACAGGGTTTTAAAATTTAGCTTGCGAGCGAAAAGATGTATATCTTTAAGAAATTCAAATTTATTCAAACGAGTACTGGGGCAAAAACTAAGGCCCTTTTTGAGTATTGAGGATTCATCCTCAGAGAGCCTGTGATTGGAAAGGTTTATGATTGTAAGATCCGCGTCAGACGCAGGGTCAGGCATTAACTGGGTTGTGTTGGGGCTTGGGACAGTGCAGATAGTTTTAGAGCTTGTTGGTGAACAAGCTCTAAAAAAGAGGGATCATATAAATCAAGTGTGGTGGACAGTGTGGATGGTGATTGAATTGTAGACAAATTGTTGGGTGGCGGGGGCTGGGAAGTGTTATGTGGTTGGGAAGTGTTGGTTGATGATTGATGAGTGGTGGGAGGTTTGAACATTGGGAAAATTCCCTTTTTAGTATTGAATTTTTTTTTGGGAGGGACTGAACATCAGTTGACTCCTCAGACAGTGGTCTCTTTGGCCGGTCAGCTAGTTTTTTGGTTTTGGGTTGGAAAACATGATTGGAAGTGTTAGTGGGAAAATCTTTTTTGTTGGGGTTGATGTTGTGTTTGGTTTGTGTCCAGTTATATGCCTTCCCCTGTTGAAAAGCGAGTCTGTCACGGTTTAACTTTTTTTGTTTATTATTCAGGATGTTTTTGTTGTAAACCTCAAGATGTTTTTTAAGCCTTGTCTCCTGTTCTATGTAAATTCTGTGTGTTTTAAACCTCCCACCACTCATCAATCATCAACCAACACTTCCCAACCACATAACACTTCCCAGCCCCCGCCACCCAACAATTTGTCTACAATTCAATCACCATCCACACTGTCCACCACACTTGATTTATATGATCCCTCTTTTTTAGAGCTTGTTCACCAACAAGCTCTAAAACTATCTGCACTGTCCCAAGCCCCAACACAACCCAGTTAATGCCTGACCCTGCGTCTGACGCGGATCTTACAATCATAAACCTTTCCAATCACAGGCTCTCTGAGGATGAATCCTCAATACTCAAAAAGGGCCTTAGTTTTTGCCCCAGTACTCGTTTGAATAAATTTGAATTTCTTAAAGATATACATCTTTTCGCTCGCAAGCTAAATTTTAAAACCCTGTTTCAACGTCATACTAACACAGCCTCGGCAGGTACCCCAGACAAAGGCCCCATCTTGGATACCCTCATATCTCTATTGGAGGAGAATGAGGATTTAATAGATCGAGTCGACTTACCATCCCTTTTAGCTGGTGTTCAACCATTGGAGACTCCCGTCCCCGGATCCCATCCTACTCTAAAGAAAAAGTCAGATAAATACCCTTCCATTCAGAATGCAAATATTAATGCATTTCTGAAAATGGTATCCAAAGATCTGGATAAATTAAGAACGCAGACACTCTCGGACTCTAACATCACTTTTCAACAGAGACGGGCTATCAACACCCTTGCCGATGATCCCTCCATTGTCATTAAGCCAGCTGACAAGGGGGGCAACATTGTTCTGATGAATGATACCCAATACATTGATATGTGCCACATGATTCTAAAAAACCAACAATGGTATAGAAGAATCACTCAGGACATCATCCAAAAGTATAATTCACAATTTTATGAATTGATAGATGGGGCGTATTTAAATAACATCATCACAAAGGATACTTGGGAGTTTATAAGTACCACGTTCCCTATAACACCTACTTTTTACGCCCTCCCCAAGGTCCACAAGGACCCCATCCATCCCCCGGGGAGACCCATCATATCCGGATGTGGTTCCATCACGGACAATGCCAGCAAGCTTGTTGATGCCTTCCTTAAACCATTTGTTATACAATTGCCATCGTATACGCGAGACACGATCCATTTCTTAGAAAGAATTAGCGATCTCAGAGTCCCCCAAGACTGTCTGCTAGTAGCCATTGATGTGGAGGCATTGTACAGCTCAATTCCCCACCACAAGGGAATTGCAGCTGTACGCCACACCATCGCAGGCCCAGCAAATCTGGACCCTTATGGTGAGTTTATATTGACCCTTCTGGAGTATATTCTCACTCATAATGTCTTCACATTTCAAAATTCCCACTACCTCCAGGTGCAGGGCGTAGCGATGGGGACTTGCTGTGCCCCATCCTACGCCAATCTGTACCTGGGGGAGTGGGAAAAGGCCTTTCTTTCTGACGAATCTCTCCTACTATACACCGATTGTATCCGAACTTGGATTCGGTACATCGATGATATTTTTATAATCTGGGACGGTCCCCGTGACCTCCTGGACAGGTGTATTGAGAGACTAAATAGGAATAATTTCAATCTTTCCTTCACTTTATCTACAGATCCATTTAAGATAACCTTTCTCGATGTGGAGATCTCTAAGGGGGAGGATGGTGTCCTCCGCAGTGGCCTTTATCGCAAGCCCACTGCGGGGAACACCATCCTCCATGCCACCAGCTTCCATCCCCAACCTTTGATACGATCTATACCAACTGGTCAGTACTTGCGCCTTCGACGCAATTGTTCTGACCCTACCCTATTTAAAACAGCAGCAGATGGCCTGCGTAGCCGATTGCTGCTCAGAGG
Organism: Pelophylax lessonae; assembly: GCF_965119305.1. Classification (NCBI taxonomy): domain Eukaryota; kingdom Metazoa; phylum Chordata; class Amphibia; order Anura; family Ranidae; genus Pelophylax; species Pelophylax lessonae. Next base: position 186,852,723 of record NC_138769.1, read on the forward strand.
TTATTCCCAAAAAACTTTGAAAAAAGCGTACAAAAAAGCTTTAATGTGTGACAGAAGCACACTTTTGACTCCAAAAAAACGTCATACTAATGACACTTTGAGAATAATCACAGGATATTCCCAGCAGCACCAGGACCTACGCAGTATAGTTTCCAAATACTGGCACCTCCTGACTTTGGATCCTTTGCTGGGTCCTCATGTTCCCCAGACACCGCAATTTACATATAGGAGAGCGCCTGCGCTTAGGGATAAATTGGTTTCGAGCGAGTTCAAGCAACCACCCAATTCTGACCCATGTAAATATAGGGGCACATACATGTGTGGATCTTGCAATTATTGCAAATTCATGCATGTGCAACGTAACATCATTCTACCCAACGGCACAAAATTTCAGGCAAAGCATTTTGCAAACTGCCGCACTTTTGGGGTGGTTTACCTTTTGCTTTGTAACTGTAACTGCTTTTATGTGGGAAAGACCAAATTGGAATTTTGGAGGCGCATATATAGGCACATCAGGAGCATGCAGACATGCGATCCTGAATTGCCCTTGGGGCGTCATGTTGCATCAGTACATGCGGGTATTTTTCCAAAGGTCAAGTTCTTGGTGTTAGACCGTATCCATCCCAGCTCCAGGGGCGGAGACTGGAACAAACGTCTCCTGCAGCTGGAGCTTCGATGGATATATTCACTTAGAGCTACTGAGCCCCCCGGACTCAACGAGGCAGTCTCGTTTAAGCCCTTTTTGGAAGGTTTTTACTCGGGCGGGATGGAGAAATAGTGTACAATTTCATGTACCTTTCATATCATACTCCATCTACCTCAATTGGCTTTGTCATATATATTTCATACCTGTTATATTCTGTATTATAATTATCTTTGTATCATCTTCCTTGTACATACCAATGCCTGTGTATACATTTTTGCCCATTGTAAAAAAACAGGCAGACAGCTGCGTTTACTACCATCCAAATGCCTATTGTCTATTGATCTGATACAATCATTTCATAACAACATAGTGATACACTTTTTATCATAAGTAGTTTGCTTTCTTTGTAAGCCAATATCACGATATGGAGTTCTCTTATGACACATAGTGATCCTCCTCTTATCTCCTATTCAGCACAGCCCGGCACGGAAAGCGGGACTTGTCAATTAATTTTGGCAGGCCTCCTTCTATCCGGGTAGATGGGTACACACTCTGCTGACACTTCCTAGTGTCAGCTACACCCCCGGAATGTCAGCGATCGCACTTCCGGTGCGACGCGCTGACATCACTTCCGTGTCGGTGGGCGATGACGTGCCGGTCACGCCCACATCCGGCATCATGACGTACTTTGATACGTCGGGTGCAGTGTCCGCCACTCGGCAGACACCGCCCAGGGAGCCCTCAGCTGGCGGCGGTGATTTGCTATTCATTTGCCTAATGAGGATCAGCTGCATGGACAATATAACACCGGCTCCCAGCGTGGATCATTCATGCGATCCATTGCTGGGAGAAGGGTGTCCATGCAGGTCTCTGATCCTCTGTCAGTTCAAAGGTAACTTTTCAACAGTCCTCTTTACCTATTTAGCTCTGTCTCTTTGCACTCCAATTTATATCTATACCCTTTCACTTTTATGTAGTATCATTCGAGAATTTTATTCCTCTGCCCTCTCTTGTTTAACAAATGGCATCTCTTTGGACTCCTATGATATGCCACTATGCATTTACCCTCTCTGTGTTTGAGATGAGTATTTCTTTGCCTATTACCATATAAGTACACTGAATTTATATGCATTCAATGTACATTCAATTGGAAAATGTATTTATTTCTTTATATGGTTTGCTTAACTGGCACTCTTTACAATTTAAATATAACTGACATCAGTCAAACATGGTGGCATTCATGGAAAATAGAGACATGCCATTGCTCTATTTCTCTCTATCAGGGACATACATTTTCATAATCTATAGAATATGAAAGAATGAGGAATGGCTTCTAGTGCTTTCTGGTACCTACATTCTTTCCTTTTATGGTTTTTCTGAAGTACGGACAGGCTCATGTCTGACTTGTCTCGCTAAGCCAAGCTACATTTGGACTCCAGCTGCGTTGAATTAGGAGTGTTTTTGAGGATCACAAATCCATCTCTCCTCCCCTTACCTCCATCCTATGATGGCTATATAACAGCTTAAGTGAAAAGAAAAAACCTTTCAGGCATACGGTGGCATTTGGATCGCAGCTTTCTTCTTGTTTTTATTTTTGCAAGCTCTAAACCCTTGTGTAAACCAACCATGTAAGTAAAATATTATCATCTGAAATATGTTATGCATGTACTGTATCACAGATATGATCTGTTCGAATTTCATACATTATGCTTTTTTGAACACCTACAGATAGGACATCAGTGTTATCCCTGACGAAGGGGTCTCAAGAACCCCGAAACGCGTCGGATCTCCTGGTCCTTTGGTTGAGTTTTCTCTGGTTATATTGCACACATACCTGCGCTTGCAATTGTTTTTATGCATATATTTGCTTGTTCAATGTTCTTTTTTTGTGTATTCTTTCATTAAAATATTTATTATATTTATCACTTGTTTAAGACATTTCAATTGTTGCCTAAAAAGTCCCAATCCTAGGGGAATTCCCTCTTTTCCATTATATACCGGGATGTGGCACATGTATTGAGGCTCTCAGCAGGAACACACTTTTGCTTTGTAATCTTTTTATATGGACTATAAACTGAAGGATTTATGAATAAATGTTTGTGGAACGAATCATCTGAGTTTCCATTAATTCTTATGGGGAAATTTGCTTTGATATAAGAGTGCTTTGGATTACAAGCATGTTTCCAGAACAAATTATGCTCACAATCCAAGGTTTTACTGTAGTTTTGAAAATGCAGACATAAATAATTAATACATAGTAGTGTGTTTTCATGTTTCGTGATTTTTTCCCATATTTTGTGGTAAAAATATATTTTTAGTGGTAGATGCTACTTATTAAATGCCAGTAATTACCAGAAAATACCAGTAAATATTACTAATTTTAGTAGACACAAAACACTTTATATTCTAAAACCCCATTAAATAAAAAAGATTATAAAATAACGATTTCATAAATAAAAGTGTGAATGGACCCTTGATGACTCACTAGGTGTCTAACCAAGAATAGGGTGAACAACTCCAAGCCTGCTAAGTTAGGAAAAGTCAACAACTTGAGCTCTTTTACTTCTGTCATAACAAGCTAAGCTTACAGTCTCACAGAAGAGAGAGAATTCTCAAAATATGCCTAAAGAGAAAGAAATCACTAGAGGACAACTGGTGTCACCTATTCACTTGGATATGTGGATCAAGAAACTTTTAAATACTGTTTGGGGACTAGACCCTGAACCACTACACTGAGGAATAATCACGTTTCGTAGACATTTTACAACATTTTTCAACACATTAATTGAAAGCAGAACTTCACCGTAAAGGTCCTCCTAACCCCTTCCTCTTTTGGTATTTTTTTTTTTCTGGGGGGGGGGGGTGTATTTAAAGTGGAGCTTTACCCATAACAACGTGAAAAAAATAATGTTCCTTACCAAGGAACATACATTCCTCTGGGGGGGGGGGGGGTGTATTTAAAGTGGAGCTTTACCCATAACAACGTGAAAAAAATAATGTTCCTTACCAAGGAACATACATTCCAAATTAATATTTATACTACCAAAATGAATATGCTGTAAATTGCCTCCAGCATTGCCCCTGTTTCTTTTTGCTGGATGCTGCCATTTTGCTGAAGCCCAGAGCCCCTGAACAGCAGTAAATCATAAAGCACAACTAAACCCATCAACCAGTTTAAAAAAACAGTTAGGTTCCCGGAATGCCAGGATTACGAACTGTCAGATTTAATTGTGTCAAAAAGCTAACTGTCATACCATTAAATAGCTGGTGTCATAACTGATCACATGTGCAACGCCATGGCAGTTGCAGATCAAAACAGAAGCAGCTTCCTTGGCTGTGAAGGATAGGAGGGTTTCATTTTGCTTTAATGCGGTCAGCAGATCGGCCTCTACAAACTTGGCAGTGCCTAAAAATTGAGAGGAACTGAACATGTGCAGAGCAGGGTGAGACAGTGTATTACTGGATTTTAAACAGTATAGATACCTATTTTTAATGCTTTGCATAGCTATATCTGCAAAAGGGGCCAGCCTGAAGTGATCTAGTAAAACTTAATTTTCGAAATAAAGTCCCACTTTAAGTTTTAGTAGGATCCCGCTCCTACTTCTGGTCTGATCGCTAGGCAATTCCACCAGAATTTTGGCCCCGCCCATAGCCTTCTGGGGTACATCACATGTCCCAGCAAGCTGCTGACCATTCACAGTTCAGAGCGGTTTGCATATGTGCAGTGGCAAGCTGTCTGTAAAGCCACAAGGAGTCACACTAAACAGCTTGGAGGCGGGCCCCAAAGACCGTAAAAAGAAACAGCCAAGGTGAGGAACCTTGGACAGGTAAATATCCTTTTTTTTTTAAGTCAGCAGCTATAGTATTTGTAGCTGCTGACTTTTACTTTTTTTCAAACAGAGTGAATAACTGCTTTAACCACTTTAGCCCCAGAAGATTTGGCTGCTCAAAGACCAGGCCCTATTTTACGATTCGGCACTGCGTGACTTTAACGGACAATTGCGCGGTCGTGCGACGCTGTACCAAAACAAAATTGATGTCCTTTTTTTCCCACAGAGATTTCTTTTGGTGGTATTTGATCACCTGTGCTATTTTTATTTTTTGCGTTATAAACAAAAAAAGAGTGAAAAATTTTGAAAAAATAACAATATTTTTCACATTTTTATATGAAATTCTCAAAAAAATGTAAAAAAAAAAATCTAAATTTTTTAACATTTTAGGCCAATTTGTTTTCTGCTACATATTTTTGGTAAAAAAAAAAAAAAAAAATTGCAATAAGCGTATTTTGATTGGTTTGCGCAAAAGTTATTGTGTTTACTATCTACGGGAAAGATTTATGTCATTTTTATCGCGGCGACCTGCGATTTTTTTTGCGGGACTGCGACATTGTGGTGGACAGATCGGACCCCTAACTGACATTTTTTACACTTTTGGGGGTACCAGTGACATTACTACAGTAATCAGTTCTATAAATATGCACGGTTACTGTCAAAATGACACTGGCAGGGAAGGGGTTAACTTTATTGGTGATCAAGGGGTTAAGTGTGCCCCGTGCAATATTTATTTCTGCCATCTGTGTCCCATTGCGAAGATTTATCTTAACTTCCTGTGCCATAGCAAAAAACAAGAAGGGAGAGGAAATCCCTGAAAACTAAGGTAATTCCTTGGGGACCCCCAGGTCCCCAGAACTAATGTCCCCATTGGAAGATTTCCCATCTATTATTGTTTGGGGGGCAACCCAAAATTTGGGATTTTCTTTTACTTTCACTTTCAATAATGGTAAACAGGACAAATAGAGAGAATGAATCTCCCTAATGGGGGGGGGGGGGGGGGGGCACAGACAGCAATAATAACTGAAAGAATTACTAAATAACTAAGAAATAACTAAAAAAAAAAAAGTTTTGCCTTTAGTTATATTTTAATGGTAAGGGGAGGTGGACTGATTTTTATTAACATACATGGATATACAGGTATAAGTATATTTCTAAATTGACGTTTCATCTCCCCAATACATACTCTTATTGCTTGGTGCTTCAAGATTTAGTTCCTATTTCGATTTGTTAAAATATATAACAAGGGTAATGAATACACTGAATGATAGGATCTGTCCCTATTTTATCCAAGTAACCCCTCAGATCTGGTTTTCCTAGTAGGACATGTATATCCTTGTATTTCATTTCTTTGGCATCATTTCTCAAAGTGTGCTCGGGATAAAGGACTGTACTGCTGACCTACAGCAACCAATCCAATTCACTCTTTGAAGTATTAAAGAATTAAGGGTCTACAGCACAACTTTTCCATTTAACACTTTGATAAACCAGACATTTAGAAAAGAAAAAAAAAATCATACTTAAAAATAAGGCATCTAAAAAGACCACATACTATTTAATGGGTTTTGCTGGATTAGGTACAGACATCTAATAAAACAATTTACATCTATTGTAATAAATTATTCTAATTCTGTTATTACTTTAAATATAGCCTACATAGAATAAATATTAAATATGACAATATAACAATTTGTTGCAATTTTTAAACAATACACAAATTTAAAATGGACTGATCAATAAAGCAACTGATACATATAAGTCTTTATAGATTTTACATAAGAGTAGGCCCACATGTTTTGGTAGCTGGTAAGAGTCATAAGGCAAATTCATCCAGTTACAGGCATTTAAACAAACCCACTGTCCCGAACTGAAAACATACTACTGCCTACACCAACTGATTCATTCAAATTAAAAAAATGTTCTTGTTGGAATCCCCAATCTCCTTCATAATCATCCTCAGGTTCTGCTTCTGAGAGGTTTCGTGTGTTCTCATACAAAAACACCTGTTCATCCACATGAGCAGGAGCTAATCTGTTCCTCTTAGCAATTACTACATTTGATGATGAACTAAAGAGACGCCCAGGGAATACTCTGGTGGCAGCAATAGACCAATATTTTTGGAGAACCTTTGGTAACAGAGGAAATAACTGCAAGCGGTCAGACCACCATTTCAGTGGATCTTCATTCAATCCAAGCACTTTTTGGGATTTAAAATTGCTCAGTTCCTCAACCACTTGAGCATGGCACTCCTCCTGGTCCTCAGAAGCACCAGATTGGCAGAAAATTTCAGCCAGCATGTTGTTGATATTACTGGATGGTAGAGTGGTAGAGGACATCAACATTTTTTTTACCGGTGGTTCTTCTGGAATTGTATACACTTTTTCTTCAGTTCTTAAGTGCTCTTTATTTCTGTCCAGCAAACTTTTTGCTTCTTCGATAACACGATTTTCAACCTGAGAACGTTCAAATGCAGACAGGAATGGAAGCCTTTTGTACCTTGGATCCAAAAAAGTTGCAACGTTTAAAAACATATCTATTTCAGGTGTTTGTTGATAAGTAGCCGACAAAACTTTGGCAATGACTTCTTTGGCCATGCTTATTTCTTTTAGGTCAGTCTCCTTGATGTTTAATGATGTGTTAAGGAGCATATGTAAAAGAGGTTTTACCATGCTTATAGTGGGATATTTTGACACTGACAGCATTTCTGTGACTTGTTTAAAAGGTTGCAGCAAGTCCACCAGACTTTCAATGGTATTCCATTCGCTTGCCTCAAGCATCAGATGATGATTATTACTGTCCTCCACCAAAACTCCAGCTATCATGAACTGCTGTTCCTTAAGGCACTGCAGCATTGCAAGTGTGCTACCCCACCATGAAACTTTATCACTTATAAGCATGCAAGTAAGCATGTTTTGCTGTTTTTGTTTCTCCCCAAGCATGTACCGTGCAACAGAAGACTGCTGAAAATACTCCACCAACTTCCTACACCTTGAAAGAAGTCCTGCTAGTTTTGGGAGCTGAAAAGCTTGCTGTATTCCCATGTAAAATGTTTGGCCTAAGCAAGGCATTTCTATAGGTATATCTAGGAGGGAACATGCTTTAATAATGTCTTTTCTGTAATCTGTGGTAGCACCAAAAACTTTGTTACTTATTCCCCATTCAATAAAAGTTTCATACAGAACTCGTGTGATTGATTCTGCCTTGTTTTCCTCAGGTACTTCAAATGTCTTTAAACACCGGGAGCTAAGGGACAAACAACTAGAAAGATCGGGGGTCAGGAAGTGAATGAAAAGGGTTACATATGACCTATTCTGATATTCATTTCTCCACATATCGGCAGATATACCACACCACAAAATGTCAACCAGTTCTTTCAACATAATATCTCTAACTGTGTGATATTTTTCAGGCAAGGCCCTGTTGCAGATATATTTTCTACTCGGTATCTCAAACCTTGGATCCAGAGTTTTCAATAGAGATTTGAAAGTAGGTTCATCCAATATGGAAGCTGGAAACATACCTTCACAAATCATGTTTACTACAGCAGATGACACTTCAATTTGCTTCTTTCCATCAAAACTATGAGGGTTCTTGATTATTAAGGACTCTTGAACAACTTGTTGGGATGATTCAGGTTTTAACTTAGAAAAAGCAGTAGCAAATGCTTCCCGCATTTGTTCGGTGTTACTTTTTACAAATTCACAGAACTCATCTGGATGGTTTTTCTCAAGATGATAAGAAAGGTTGGAAGTATTTCCAGAATAAGCAATCTGAGCCATACATATGCGACAGTAGATCTTCTTCCACTGCATGATGCATCCTTCAGCATTTGTATCAAATCCAAAGTACTTCCATACTTTACTCTTTGCCCTAGGGTGGGCAACCAGCTTTAGATCTGGCTGTAAGACTTCATTGCCTTTAGCTTCCATAGTCCCTAGTGTTCCTCCTCTTCAGTTATGCCTTCAGTCATTAATATGGATCTGCTAAAAGGCAGGAAGATAAAGATAAATGAGGAAGCTTAAGTATGGCCACATTACAAGGTATGCTAAGTGATTTGTAAGATCAGTGACATTTTGAAAATAACCGAAGTTAAAGTATGTTTAAAATAAAATATTAAATGTCATGGTTAGATTCATATTGAATCATAATGCAGCAACTCCAGAAGATCTAGATTATGCCACAATATACTGGATTTGGGTGAATGTGTTATGGAAGGAGTTGACTGGCCTAACAGGCCAGTGATTTGAGCCCTTTTTATAACATCTGACACTGCTCATCAGCTCGGTTTTTTCATTCTGTCTTTGGGTAGAACTGTCTTTATACATTTAACTGCAAAAAGGAACATTATAAGGATCATTTAGTTTGCCATAATTCGGCTATACTGAATTAGGTTACCCAGACAGTTTATGCAGTCAAATGTTGGTTGCAAGTGGTTGGCATTTAACACTCTTAGCAATCTCTCAAGATCCTACCATTGTTTTTTATGTAAATTTGAAAATGATCCCAGGAAACATCCCTACGCCGATATTATGAAAGGCTTCCTTATAGCTAACTAGTTTATATCTGTATGCAAACAATGAAAATAATAACTCATAGTAAGGTAACTAAGGATAAATTAAGAAACTTATTTTAGCTAACCAGTTTACATCGTATGCTAATCATGAAAATAGTTACTTATAGTCAGGTAAATAAAGATAGGGCTAAAGCTACTAAAACAGACATATAAGGCTCAAATTACTATACTATTAAAGTTGTTACTTGCAATAGCAAATGATATATTTAGCAATGGAAATACCAATCATTACGGCAAATAATACATGTGTAAGAGCTGAGTGAAATGAGATAATACATACATAACTGTAATTGCACAGGAAAAAGGGCACACATGGGAAAAAGATCCCTAAAAGTGTAGGAAACCATTAAAAACCTGCTGTTCTACTTTCCAAAACCTTTTATTTGTCCCAATCAAGCCTGCCTGAAAGGAACATCAGGGAAATGTCAGGAAATAGTGCAGCGCCCCTTGCTTTTCACTGTTGTTATACACCACTGAAACATAGAATGTGTTAGTGCCTGTAGCTGGTACTAGTAGCTAACTGCAACTGGTCAAGGCAAATTCCAAACACAAAGAGAGGATATACTAAGGCTTGAGCAGACAGAATCTGGAACAGCTGTGCATGGCAACCCATCAGTTTCTGCCTTTCATTTTCACACTGTAACTAAACAAGCTGATTGGTTACTATGCACAGCTGCTCCAGATTCTGTATAGATACAAATGTTTATAGATAAAGTCAATTCAGGGACTATCCAATTGACTCTTGGGAGATCAGGTTTGAATCGCATACGGCTTAGCAGAAACCAGCTGAGATTCAAACCATGTATGAGCAGGCTGACTGTACCCAAGTTTATAAATCAATCAACTTGGTACAATCAGCCTGTTGGATTTTTCAGGCGATTACTGCCAGTGGCAATAGGAAATAATCACTGTGTGTTTTCCCAGCCCAGAACAACACAATAGCTCAGAGGGAGGGATTTCCCCATCCTGTGTGGATAGGGGAATCGAGCAATTTTCACAATCATCTATTGCCGGCTTTAGCAAAGGGTTTTCTCAATTATTGCCAACATGGGCTTCTGAAACACGCACATATAATTTACATTTTAAATAATTTAAAAGGATCAACATTTTCTCTGATTTTAGCTGCGCATACAGTGTGTCCCTTACATTTTTCCACAGTGTGCTATGGTACATTTTATAACTTATGTCTTCTATTACCAGAGGCACTCCAGCAACCCACCGTTTGCAAAATGAGCTTAGCAAAGGCAGAACTTGTGATAATGCTACTCCCATATGCTTCTTGTAAAAACTAAATTTACCTTGATGCACTGGGATCACTGTAGGCAGCTTACAGATAGAGCAATAGAAAATATTATGTTACTACTATAAGCTTATGTTATAGTAGACATACAGTATTGTATAAAGCCTGTTGAAGGGATCTTAGGCATCTCAAAAGCTTGCATCTTTAATAACTTAAACTAGCCACTGGATAAACAAAAATCCAGCAATAGTCTAGCATTTTCAGAAAAAGAGGTTATCAATGGCAACCTAAAAATTTCCCAAGTTTGGGTTCCGTTTAACTTAATGCTTTTACTAGATTTCCTGTGGATATAAGTGTATCATAATGACTACCCTCAGGGGGGCTATGCAGAAAAGGGTGGGCATTCCTTCAGAAAAGCTGTAATTAATGAAATGAAGAGGTTGTCATTGCTGGGTTTCCTTCTGAAAAAGCTAATTGTGAGTCCCAACATACATACTGGTTTTAGGGTGTATTCCCTCCATTGGGAGCCTGCCACCTTCTGCAGTTAATCATTGACATTCGTACATAATTTTTGGTGCAGCGATCACATGCAAGTGATAGGCCTGGATACAGGCAGTCTGGTCCTTGCATGTAATTCCATCATGTACATTTGCAGGTGTGAATTTACCCTTAAGTACTGGTTCACACTATTGCAGTGCAGGAAACCGCATGCGATTCGGACAGGAATCAATCCGCATTCCTGTTCAATTCTTTGCAGTGTGATTTGAGCCCATTCATTTTGTATGTCTCAAATCGCACCGCACCTGCATGAAAAAGGTACACGCCTTACATGGTAACAAGACTAAGCAGGCCATAGATGGATCGAGTCTCGGCCGGTTCAGTAGGACCATATGTGATTCAATTCATCTATGGGCAGGCTGGTTGTACTAAAATTAATTCATGAATCCACTTCAGTACAACCAGCCTGGGATGGACCGCCTAGACCATGCCTGGGTGCCTCCGCCAAGATACAGCTTCCTCCACTCTGGAATCAGAAACTACGTATGTTAGCTGAGAATTGCACCCAAGAACTAGACGACACTAAATTAGGTGCAAACTGGAACTACCGATTGTAAGTTCACACAGGATTTATACCACACAAAATCAGATAAGAGTGTTTGATCACATTATTCTAAACAATGCAAACTTTAAACAGTGGTGTCATCAGTACATCTAATAGTACATCCAATGACCAGCTAGCAGCTAACAGTGAACTAATCAAACTGTAATTCATCTAACAGCTAACTAATTAACCAGTAAGCTAATTACCAGCTAGCTAGACAAGCCTTGATTGGTCGGGGAATGCCCACCCCAGACAGTTCGGCAACAGATCTCATTAATCAGCTTTCTTTTCACTTGCATCTTCTCCCTGAGAGACCATCATGACTTCCTTGACTGTTAAACGTAGTAATAACATGTCTTCTTGCATTATATAACAGGACATCTTCCTGAATGCTTTTAGCTCCCTCAAATGCCAGGGTCCATAGTCAGTAGGCAAGAGACTACTCTACAGTCCCCTCCAAAAGTCCCTGTCCCGGTTGGGTCTGTCACATTTATCTTTCATCAATGCTAACCAGGTCCCAGTACTCCACCTGTTCTGGTATAGTTATAGTGTTAGTAGGGCATAGAGGGCCCACATAGTTGGTCCACGATTTCCACTCTTGGAACATGGAAGAGTTGTCATCCGTAGGTGTGGGGCAATGATTGTGGACCCTCCGTCCAGCTGCCAGCACTTCAGCTGGGTGGTCTTTACTGTTCTAGGGGTCAGACTTCCCCGATTCCCTGTAGCGGTGAAGACACTGTAGGTGTTAGGCAGAGGCCACCGCTTCAGCTGGGAGTAGGAGCTTCACTACAGCAGCCTGTCGCTGGGGAGAGGGGCCACCTGCCCCGGCTCCCTGGAGCTCCAAGGTTGTTGCCGGTGATGGACAGAGGTTGTTGGCACTCTGCCCTAATGCTAGCACTTCTGCTGGGGAACCCACATTATCTGCTCTGGCTGGCTGATGGGGTGGGAGGATGACTTCCTCTTCTCTCAAGACTCTTAACTGCCGCGGGAGAACAACTGCCTCCTTTCACTGGTCCTTGGCCTGCCGCTGGGGAGTGAGAACAGTTTCCTTCCCTCCCTGCACATCAGACTGCTGCTGGGGAGAGAGGAACACCACCTCCTCTCCCTGACTGGGGATCTGCTGCTGGGGAAAAGAAAAGCTGACTACTTTTCCTGGAGGTTCCGTGTTGCTGCAAGTATAAGACAGAGGTAGTGGATCCTAAGTCCTGTTGCCAGCACTTCTGCTGGAACTGTAAATGGGCAGAGACTGGCAGTATTCTTTCCCCCGCTGCCAGTACTTCAGCTGGGGCTAGGAGTTCTGTGTTGGCATGCTGCTGGAGAGAAGGGCTGCCCGCCCTGGCACATTGAAGCCCCAGAAGAGCTGTTGGTGCCGTGCAGAGGTCAGTGGTGTTTTGTCCTGATGCCAGCACTTCAGCTTTTCGCTGCAACGGCCTGCTGGTGGAGTTAGGCGCTATCAGCCCTGGCTCCTGGGAGCTCTGGAGGTATAGTCAATAGGCAATTACATCCTGATCGAGAGAATTACCTTACTACCTATCCATAGTGAATCCAGGGAGACCACTCACCTACTACACACCTAAGGAGCCTCTCACTAAAATTAAACAAGCTGGGTCCTGGATTTGGTGAGTTACCCTCACATTGTCGGGTGTAGGAACATTTCAAGCACAAGCACTTTTTCCATATAAGAAGACGTATTCAGCACCTTATGTCACTTGTTTGTGGTAGAATTTTTGCACGATCAAATACTGCTGCACTTTATGAATTTATGGACTGAATGTATTTGTCGTTTTTTAATTTGATGAGATTCTTTGCACTTTATGAATTATTGGAATTTAGTATTTATATTATTTATTTTATTTATCAAACCATCCATTTAGCACTTAGTTTTTTTAACTGGATGAGATTCTTGCACGTTATAAACTATTGGAATTTAGTATTTATATTATTTATTGAATACTCCACTTATCACCACTATTTATTTAGCACTAAGCACTTTTTGATAAGGCGCCTCATATTGTTACTTCTATCTCACTATCTCCTGTTCCTGGAACCCAGGAGATGTTACTGGTGCTGGCCAGAGGCTACCAGGGCTCTGCCCTGTTGCCAGCACTTCAGCTGGAAGCTTAGTAAAGGGTTACACCCTCCGTTGAAAAGTCAATGAAATGTATGCTTTCTGGAATCTATGGCTGGGGAAAGTGGTTGCTGGAAATCTCCCCTTGTAGCTCTCTTTGCTGCTGGCATATGGTATGAACCAATCTAATGTAGGTTTGCTTCAACACCCACTCCAAGCTTGTCAGGTAGGTCAGATCAGGTGTCTGCTCCATTGCCTCTGACAGATCCAGCAGAAACTCTCGATTGTCCCAGTAGTGAAACTCCCAGCACTCTCAAATTCTTTAAGGTCCTCAAAGACTTACCACAATAGACCAGGGCCACTATAATTCTCACCCTCTGAAGGGTCGTCATCAGCCAGCCAGGGTACTCCTGTACTGCATACCATTGTAAGGCCAGCTACGCTTCGTCCAGCCATACCTCCCTCTAGGCTACCTTTTCAAATTCTGACACCCATTCATCCTGGGGTCTCTCTCCCAGGAATGGCATTTGCAATGCGAGCTGATCACAAAATGGCTGCACTGTGCTTGGATATAATTCTCCCCGGAGAACTTGAACATCTTTGGGAGCCTCGTTCCACGGGTCTCTTCTAATCACATCCTACCAGTCCAGCTTGCCCTCTGCCAAGACAGGGCCATCAAACTGGGACAGAGCTTTCTGCAGTCTTCACTTAAATTCAGCTGCCATTTCCTGTCACTCTTCAACAATAATCCCAGTGTCAGTTTGGATTGCTCTGAAAGGAGGAAGCAAATCCTACCGCTGCCACTAAATGTGACGGACTGCCTGCCACTCTGCCTGGGTGCCTCCACCAACATACAGCTTCCTCCACTCTGGAACAAGGAACAGGGCATTATAGCTGAGAATTGCACCCAAGAACTAGACGACACTAGTTTAGGTGCAAAGTGGAACTCTTTATTTTTAAGTTCACACAGAATTTCTACCATAGAAAATCAGATAAGAGCTTAATCAAATTATCCTAAACAATGCAAACTTTAAACAGTCATATTATTAGTAGATCTATAAGTACATCCAATGAACAGTGTGCAGCTAGCAGTTATCTCATCAAAGAGCAATCCAATCAATAGCTAACTAAATAACCAGTAAGCTAATTAACAGCTAGGCCCCTAGAAAAGCCTTGATTAGTCAGAGAAAGCCAACCCCAGACAGCCCCGCAACCAATCTCATTAACCAGCTTTCTTTTCACTTTTGTCTTCTCACTGAGTTTTAAGAGTTGGCAGGGTCCATCATGGCTTCCTTGACGGTTAGGTCCCTTTCACACGGGCGATCCAATCAGGTCCGCCTGTCTGACAGGATCTGACTCTCCACCCATAGTGGAAGGAAAAAAAAACTGAATTGTATTACTTATGCCTTGCCTTAGACCAAAGATTTAGAAAGTACGATGCCTTGAAATCAGTAGGTCACCCAGGCAACTAAAAGGAGAGTACAACAATGGCAGCCAACATACTTGTGCAGTACAGATTTCATTTAATAGAAAATACAACAACTGGGTTCCACGTATTATTATGACATATTTTACACTCTACAGAAGTGAATGATAGAAACTGTCATAAAGTAATTAAGTTATCTCTGTCAACACAGCTCAGGTCACAGTGAGAACAACAGTACTGTGTCTGCCAGCAGTGGTCCATATTACAGGTGAAATCTCAGTAAGTCCCTGTAATTAAAGTACATAACTATGTGCTTGGAGGACAACTTGTCACCACAAATATCTCTACACAATCCAGTATCACTGTCCCCAATGTGCCTGTGTGAGTCATGTTTGATGTCATGGTATATAGCTGTATTTCAAACCGGGGAAAAATAAACGTGTGAAAGAAGAACCCCTCCTTCTATCCCTGTATATATATATGTACAAGAGCAATCTAAGATCTACAAAGCTTATAATGCAGCCCTTCCCTATATATGAGTTTTATGTAAGCCAAAAAAAAAAATCAAAAGGATAAGGGAACACTTTTCTTGTTTATTAGGTAAACAAATTAAATAGAACACTGAAAAGGGTCCTCAGTTGGAAAAAAACAAGTTTACTCTAATGTGCATGTGCTAGAAAAACTTTCATCTGGAGGTATACCTTTCATGGTTAGGAACATTTGTGTGTATAAACAAATACAGTGCCTTGCAGAAGTATTCGGCCCTCTTGAGCTTTGCGACCTTTTGCCACATTTCAGGCTTCAAACATAAAGATATAAAACTGTAATTTTTTGTGAAGAATCAACAACAAGTGGGACACAATCATGAAGTGGAACGAAATTTATTGGATATTTCAAACTTTGTTAAATAAAAAACTGAAAAATTGGGCGCGCAAAATTATTCAGCCCCTTTACTTTCAGTGCAGCAAACTCTCTCCAGAAGTTCAGTGAGGATCTCTGAATGATCCAAAGTTGACCTAAATGACTAATGATGATAAATAGAATCCACCTGTGTGTAATCAAGTCTCCGTATAAATGCACCTGCACTGTGATAGTCTCAGAGGTCCGTTTAAAGCGCAGAGAGCATCATGAAGAACAAGGAACACACCAGGCAGGTCTGAGATACTGTTGTGGAGAAGTTTAAAGCCGGATTTGGATACAAAAAGATTTCCCAAGCTTTAAACATCACAAGGAGCACTGTGCAAGCGATAATATTGAAATGGAAGGAGTATCAGACCACTGCAAATCTACAAAGACCTGGCCGTCCCTCTAAACTTTCAGCTCATACAAGGAGAAGACTGATCAGAGATGCAGCCAAGAGGCCCATGATCACTCTGGATGAACTGCAGAGATCTACAGCTGAGGTGGGAGACTCTGTCCATAGGACAACAATCAGTCGTATACTGCACAAATCTGGCATTTATGGAAGAGTGGCAGGAAGAAAGCCATTTCTTAAAGATATCCATAAAAAGTGTAGTTTAAAGTTTTCCACAAGCCACCTGCGAGACACACCAAACATGTGGAAGAAGGTGCTCTGGTCAGATGAAACCAAAATCAAACTTTTTGGCAACAATGCAAAACGTTATGTTTGGCATAAAAGCAACACAGCTCATCACCCTGAACACACCATCCCCACTGTCAAACATGGTGGTGGCAGCATCATGGTTTGGGCCTGCTTTTCTTCAGCAGGGACAGGGAAGATGGTTAAAATTGATGGGAAGATGGATGGGGCCAAATACAGGACCATTCTGGAAGAAAACCTGATGGAGTCTGCAAAAGACCTGAGACTGGGACGGAGATTTGTCTTCCAACAAGATAATGATCCAAAACATAAAGCAAAATCTACAATGGAATGGTTCACAAATAAACATATCCAGGTGTTAGAATGGCCAAGTCAAAGTCCAGACCTGAATCCAATCGAGAATCTGTGGAAAGAACTGAAAACTGTTGTTCACAAACACTCTCCATCCAACCTTACTGAGCTCGAGCTGTTTTGCAAGGAGGAATGGGCAAAAATTTCAGTCTCTCGATGTGCAAAACTGATAGAGACATACCCCAAGCGACTCACAGTTGTAATCGCAGCAAAAGGTGGCGCTACAAAGTATTAACTTAAGGGGGCTGAATAATTTTGCACACCCAATTTTTCAGTTTTTTATTTGTTAAAAAAGTTTTAAATATCCAATAAATTTTGTTCCACTTCATGATTGTGTCCCACTTGTTGTTGATTCTTCACAAAAAATTACAGTTTTATATCTTTATGTTTTAAGCCTGAAATGTGGCAAAAGGTTGAAAAGTTCAAGGCCATTTTTTGAGATTCGGCACTGCGTTATTTAACTAACAATAGCGCTGTAATGCGATGATGTACCCAAATACAATTGATGTCCTTTTTCCCCACAAATAGAGCTTTCTTTTGGTGGTATTTGATCACCTCTGCGGTTTTTCGATTTTGCACTATAAACAAAAAAAACAGCAACAATTTTGAAAAAAAAACACAATATTTTATACTTTCTGCAATAAAACATTTCCAAAAAAAAAGTGAAAAAAAACTAAATTTTTATCATTTTAGGCCAATTTGTATTCTGCTACATTTTTTTGGTAAAAAAAAAAATCAAAAAAAGCGTATTTTAATTGGTTTGCACAAAAGTTATAGCGTTTACAAAACTATAGGATAGATTTTTGGACTTTTATTTATTTTTTTTGTTTTTATTAGTAATGTTGGCAATCAGCGATTTTTAGCAGTACTGCGATATTGCGGCAGACAGATCGGACCACTAACTGATATTTTTGAAACTTTTTGGGGACCAGTGACATTAATACAGAAATCAGTGCTAAATAATATGCACCATTACTGTATAAATGACACTGGCAGGGGAGGGGTTAATACTGGGGGTGATCAAGGAGTTAAATGTAAGCCTAAATGTGCTTGCTAATTGTGGGGGGCGAGGGCTCTGTGAAAGGCACACAGAGATCGGTGTTTCAGCTACGATCTCACTCTGCCTGTCTGACAGGAGAGCCACTTGCTTCGTGTACATAGGCAGGTGGCTCTCCTGTCAGTTTCCCCGAAGATTGCGGGAGGCTGGCGGCAATCAAGCCCGCTTCTCCCACAGTCTGGCTCCCGCTCTGTCTATTCACATCGGTAGCGCGGCTCCGACGTCGCGAGACCGCGTGCACATAATCATGTAGATCTACGTGATTATGCGCTGAACCGTCCTGCTGCAGTAAATCTGCATGGGGCGGTCGACAAGTGGTTAAAGAATAAAACAAGCAAAAGGTTTAGCATTTTCCTCTATTATAATCCCCTTGATGAGGTGCGGGAGTTGCAAAACGCAGTAAATTGGCTGAATCAGATCGCATGGGCGTGAACACCCATGGGATCTCATTACAATGTGGCAAAAAAAAAAGGTGCATGCTCCTTTTTTCGTGTGGGTGGAGTGCGATTTAAGCCATACAAAATAAATATGCTCAAAACGCTCTAAGAAGAATTGCATGGGATTTGAACAGGAAAGCGGTTTCCCACACCACATCAGTGTGAACCAGCACTTACAGATTATCCCCTTATGTGATGACATAATTAATGCCTCTTGGTGTCACCCAAATTATTCCTCATTAGACGTTAGATGGTGTCATGACCCAGGTGCATTCAACAACTGCCACCACAAATGATTGTTGTTTTCTTGTTCCCCTAAATACAGTAGTAACAAAATAGTAGCTAATAGGATCATGCATACAATTTGTGGAGTCAATGTATTAGCATTATTAAATGCTATGATGAATAATTTTTCCTAATAACCTATGAATGTCTGATCAACAATCTAACCTTGTATGGCTAGCTTTACATACAGTATAGCAGACCAAGAGCACAAGCACATTCTTAGGATTAATACAAGAGCATAGAGGGAGCCACACAACCTGTTCCTCTGGGTTAATCAAACTGTCACCTTATCAAGCAAGCAAGAACGGGCCTGCATATGTGCAGCAGCAGGGCAAGGAATGCCTCGGCCGCAGATGATTGGTCCAATACAGTGAAAGCTGCCTGGCAGGCTCACAAACGTGGGTTTGGACTAGGATCCAAAAGTTCCAGAGCTTATCCCTAGTTAAGAATGTGCTACAACGACACCCAACTGGGCATATTGTACAAGAAGGATAGGATATGTCACCAGCAGACTGACATGTTGGCACAGGTTCAAAACCTCATGCTTCTACATGATTACGCAATAAAGAAGAGCTTTGCACAGCTGGAAACACAGTGTAGTGTGTCCTTATCTAGCAAGGTTAAGTGGGGTACACACTAGTAGAAAATCTGCCGAAAATTCCCGTCCGAGGTAAAATCGTCCGATTTTCGCCTAGTGTGTACACAACTTTCAGCAGCCGATGCCGACATTTTCAACGAAAAAAAATGGAGGGACAAACACCAAAATGTTTTTCGTCTGTCCCCAGACGACCGATTTTCATTTAATGTGTATGCAGTACGTCCGTGAAAAATCGGATACGAAAGACCGCGCATGATCTGAAGTTGCTGACAACCCGGAAGTCTAGGAACAAATGTGCCAAAAAAAGAAAAATCGGACGAGAAATTTTGTGAACATTTATGCACTGTCAACTAAAAACGGTAATGAACGCTGAGAAGACGTCCGGTTTTCGTCAAGTGTGTACGGCCCTTTATGCTCTGAGTTGCATTCCTTCATTCCCTACACTTACCTATTGGCCAATCAGGCCACCCACAGCATTTAGCTGACAATAAAGGGGCGACTAAAGGCCCATGACCACACAATCTCTGATTACAGTTCATGTAACAGAGGGTGCTGGAAATATCTAAAGGATACAAACAGATACCTGAAAATTCCTATTCAATGGACCAGGGGATACTTTCACAGGTTCGAATAGCCATGGGTTTGCGGTAAAAAAAAATGAATAAAAATAAATAAATAAACAAATAAAAAAAATAAGGGGGGATTAACCGCTTGACCTCCAGAAGATTTACCCTCCTTCATGACCAGACCACTTTTTGCGATACGGCACTGCATTATTTTAACTGACAATTGCGCAGTCATGCGACACTATACTCAAATAAAAGGTATGCCTTTTTTGTCCCCAAAAATAGAGCCTTCTTTTGGTGGTATCTGATCACCTCTGCGGTTTTTATTTTTTGCGTTATAAACCAAAAAGATCGACAATTTTGAAAAAAAAAAAAATAATAATATATATATATATATTTTTTTTCTTTCTACTATAAAACACATCTAATAAAAAAAATTTAAAAATCTAATTTCTTCATAAATTTAGGCCAATATGTATTCTGCTACATATTTTTGGTAAAAAAAAAAAACAAAAAAAACATCAAGCGTATGTTGGTTTACGCAAATGTTATAGCGTCTACTAACTATCGGATATATACTGGAATTTTTTATTTATTTATTATTTTTAATACTAATAATGGCGGCGATCAGCGACTTATAGCGGGATTGCGATATTGCAGCAGACAATTGGACACAAACTATTTTAATACTTTGCAGGAACCAGTGAAATTAATATAGAGATTAATGCTAAAAATATGCACTGTCACTGTACTAATGGCACTGGCTTGGAGGGGGTTAAACATCTAGGATAATCGTAGGGTTAACTGTGTGCCTAGCCTGTGTTTGTGTTTACTATGTGTGCTGCTTTTACTAAAGAAAGAGATGGAACTAGTCCCTGCTTTGCAGGAACACAGAATGCCTCCCTTCCCCCATCAGAACGGAACTCTGCTTTGTTTATATAGTCAGAGATCCATTCTGAGTCTCTGCCCAACGATTGGCGGTTGTGGGTGGATATCAAGTTGTTGGCTCCAGCAGATAGGCTTCTGCTGTGAATAATTACAGCAAAGCAGTGTGCGCATGCGCCCGCTGCAGGCAGAAGTGCGGGATCATATATATATATATATATATATATATATATATATATATATATATATATATATACACACACACACACACACACACACTTGATCCAGCGCACAGCTGCCGCCCAGTGGCAGTAAAACTGCTAAAGAGCAGTCAGCAAGTGGTTAATAACAAAGGGAAATACATCATTTTCTACTGTAAATGTCAGCACATTTTTTGTACCAAAAGGCTCCATTCAGGCTTCTGCAACTCCAAAGTCATGCAATTTCCATTGCAATTTTGATGCAACTTTGGATGGGTGCTACTTGGATGT
This sequence comes from Pelophylax lessonae, assembly GCF_965119305.1. Classification (NCBI taxonomy): domain Eukaryota; kingdom Metazoa; phylum Chordata; class Amphibia; order Anura; family Ranidae; genus Pelophylax; species Pelophylax lessonae. The sequence goes on from NC_138769.1 coordinate 186,873,839, forward strand.
GACTTTGGCTTTGACTATTGCACAACTGTCACACTGATAACATTAGGATGCAACTTTCATAGGACTTTTGAGCGTTTACATTGCAGTCTATGGCACTCAAGTCACATTAAAATAGTGCAGGAACCTTTTTTAAGTCATATGGATTTTAATAGATTCCATTCAAATACATGGCCTGCGAACTGTCATGCAACTTTGTGTATGCAAAGTCGCATGATAAGTCGCACAAATGTGAATGGAGCCCAAATCAACAATGCCAAATACACATCTTCAATTTGTTGTTGTGCAGCAATTTAAATTAAAAGTAATATGCAACAGTTTCAATTAATATCCGATAGCGTGCACCAAAATGTTCAAGCACTTGAGGCAGTGTATAATGTATACCATTGCTATAGTGGCGTAAATACTGAAGTAAGGCGGTGCAAAGAACATGAAGCAGCACTCCTTGCAGGAAGGAGGAAAAAGGTGGGTGAGGACGACACTGGATCCTTGCACGGGTGTCATTTTTTTTTTATTTTTTTCATTTTATTAACCCCTTCCCGCTGGCCGCTTCTTTAGGAGTTCTAAATGCAGGGAGGCTGGCATTCCGGTCATGTGACCACTGTGATTGGCTATCACATGATTGGACAGCTGCCAATCGCAGGAAGGCATTGGGAGCTTTTCGACTCCTAACAGGCCCTGCGCTGGAAGAGTGCACAGCACATGCTCTCAGCACAGAATCGTTTACATTTGGGCCTCTGAGCCTCAAAGCCCACTCACATATATGCATACGTCCGGCTGGAAAAGGTTCAAAGTCAGCAGCTACAGAATTTGTAGTTGCCGAGTTCTCATTTTTTTGCAAACAGGCTCAGAATACTCTTTAATGACACCCTTTCAAATTAATTAAAGAGTAGCTCTGGGCAAATACTGTAGCTGCTGACTTTTAACCTGTTCCCGTTGTTACTTTGATGTTACATACGGGGGTTATGGCAGCAGATAACCCCGGTATTTTTTTACACAGCAGATGGTCCACTTTAACATAAAAGTGGTCTCATCGGTGGATTCGCCACTGGATCACTTTTATGGGCCGCGGGAGAGGTAATCACCCCCCTCTCGCTTACAGGAGCCGCCCATATCGGGGAAAATGATCCGATCCTCTGTGCAGATGAACAGGAAGTCAAGTGAGGACAAGATGGCCCCCGACTCTATGCACTTGGAGGACTGGAGCGACGTCAACTCTGCCACCCGGTCTTAAAGGGACAATTTTTCTTTTTTTTTTTTATGCTTTTAAGTGTAAATAAAAGATCTGAGGTCTTTTTGACCCCAGATCTCACATTAAAGAGGACCTGTCATGCCTATTTATATTACAAGCCATGTTTACATTCCTTGTAATAGGAATAAAAGTGATATATATATATATATATATATATATATATATATATATATATATATATATAATTTTTTTTTTTTTTTTTTTTTTAAGGGACAGTGTAAAAATTAAAAATTAAATAAATAGTAATAATAAAAAAATGAAGGCACCCTGTCCCTCTGAGCTCGCAAGTGCATACGCAAGTCACACCTACATATGTGAACGGTGTTCAAACCACACATGTGAGGTATTGCGACAATCGTTATTTCTTGCACTAGATCTCCTCTGTAACTCTAAACTGGTAACCTGTTGAAATGTTTAAAGCGTCGCCTATGGAGATTGTTAAGTACCAAAGTCTGTTGCCATTCCACGAGCGTGCGCAATTTTAGAGCATGACATGTTAGGTATCAATTTACTCAGTGTAACATTATTTATCGCATTATAGAAAAAATTGGGCTAACTTTACTATTCTGCTGCGTAAATACGGTGTAACATAACGTTTTTTAACAATCTCCATTTTATTCTCTAGGATCTCTGCTAAAAAAATATATATAATGTTTGTTTCTAGCAAAAATACAGATTTTAAAGTGTTTGTTACCCAAAAAAAAGGGATCCAGTTCCCTTAAAGCATGTTATAAAGCACAGTGCTTGTGCTGTGTCATTTGGCCCCCTGTTGTTACACCTAAAAAACCTGGCTGATCCTGCCAGTTTCTGCCTTCCTCCCTGTACACTGACTATGGTGTATCATGGCTGCTGAGCCCTGACACCGTGGTCAGTGTATGTGTCTCTGTCATCCGCAGCCCTGCACTGTCCTCCCCTCTGCCTGTATGCTTGTCAGTGCCCACTCCTGCTGCTCTCATAATTATTTTTAAATGATCTAATCCCCTCTGTAATATAACACTAACTGCCCCTGTGTTATAGAAAAAATATGCTGATCTGTACCTAAATCCGAGCGGCTCCCGGCGATCATGTGACCGCTCGGCTCTCTCTCCTCCCCAGCTGACGTCAGCGGCAGTGCTCGGCCCCGCCCACTAGAACTGTCAGCCGGGCAGAGGAGAGATCTGAGGAGTCAGCTGAGCGCCGGGAGACGCTCGGATTTAGGTACCAATCTGCATATTTTTTCTATAACACCGGCACAGAAGCACTTAGACCACATTCACATATGGGCATTTCAGATCGCGGGCAGAATCGGCTCAATTTTGTCCACAATCCCGAATCATTGCAAACGCCTGTGCGATTCCCGTGACTTGTAATGGCACCCCAAACGCTGTGCGATTTTGCCGGGATTGTCGCCCAACAAATGATGGCAAAATCACCTAAACAGAATTGCGGGATGCCTGTCGCCGTCCGACGAGGTCCATTCTGCTCAGCGGGGGATCGACTCTGTATGCGCAGAAGGAGCTGTCAGATCCCCGCCGTTCTCTATGGGGAGATCGGATGAAAACGGACCGCCTGTCCGTTCTCATCCGATCCACCAGTCGGATGGAAAATAGGGTTTCCATCCGTCCGGATTTCACGGACAGGATCAGATAGATCGGAGAGCAGCGGGTGTCAGCGGACATGTCTCCGCTGACATCCGCTCCCCCTATAGGGATGCATTGAGCATCTGATCAGGTCCGCCTGAAAAACTGACAGGCGGATCAGATCGCCCGTGTGAAAGGACCTTTGTCTAGTTAATCGGCTCTCAGGTGCTGCTGCCGCCACCTCAGCTAAGGGAAACCAGCAGTGAAGTCTTGCGGCTTTACAGCCAGTTTCCTACTGTGCATGCGCAAAGCACTCTGTGAATGGCCCAGCAGCAGAAGAAAGGAGGAGGAGGGGGGCAAACTTTCGGCTGAGTTTTCTGCGGCAACGGCAGCCGGAAGTGGATGCGGGTACCTGTCAAAACCAGGTACCCGCCCCCCCCCCCCAAAAGGTGCCAAATATGGCAGCGGAGGGGGAGAGGAGGCATACAAGTAGAGCTTATCCTTTTGGGTGGAGCTCTGCTTTAAAGTGTAGTGCGTTTCTCCACATGTCAATAAAGTGTGTGATTTTACACTAATTTGTGAGACGCAGAGATATGAACCTAGCGCTACAGGAGGCCATGTTTTGGTGACAGTGGGCGCAGAGTTATGAACCTAGTGCTACAGGGGGGCCATGCTTTGGTGACAGTGGGCGCAGAGATATGAACCTAGTGCTACAGGGGGGCCATGTTTTGGTGACAGTGGGCGCAGAGATATGGACCTAGCGCTACAGGGGGGCCATGTTTTGGTGACAGTGGGCGCAGAGATATGAACCTTGCGCTACAGGGGGGTCATGTTTTGGTGACAGTGGGCGCATAGATATGAACCTAGCGCTACAGGGGGGGCATGTTTTGGTGACAGTGGGCGCAGAGATATGAACCTTGCACTACAGGGGGCCATGTTTTGGTGACAGTGGGCGCAGAGATATGAACCTAGCGCTACAGGGGGCCATGTTTTGGTGACAGTGGGCGCAGAGATATGAACCTAGCGCTACAGGGGGGTCATGTTTTGGTGACAGTGGGCGCAGAGATATGAACGTAGCGCTACAGGGGGCCATGTTTTGGTGACAGTGGGCGCAGAGATATGAACCTTGCACTACAGGGGGGTCATGTTTTGGTGACAGTGGGCGCAGAGATATGAACCTAGCGCTACAGGGGGGTCATGTTTTGGTGACAGTGGGCGCAGAGATATAAACCTAGCGCTAAAGGGGGCAATGTTTTGGTGACAGTGGGCGCAGAGATATGAACCTAGCGCTACAGGGGGGCCATGTTTTGGTGACAGTGGGCGCAGAGATATGAACCTTGCGCTATAGGGGGCCATGTTTTGGTGACAGTGGGCGCAGAGATATGAACCTTGCACTACAGGGGGGTCATGTTTTGGTGGCAGTGGGCGCAGAGATATGAACCTAGTGCTACAGGGGGCCATGTTTTGGTGACAGTGGGTGCAAAGATATGAACCTAGCGCTACAGGGGGCCATGTTTTGGTGACTGTGGGCGCAGAGATATGAACCTAGCGCTACAGGGTGCCATGTTTTGGTGACAGTGGGCAAAGAGATATTAACCTAGCGCTACAGGGGGGGGAATGTTTTGATGACAGTGGGCACAGAGATTTGAACCTAGCGCTACACGGGGCCATGTTTTGTTGACAGTGACCTTGAAGAGGTGTACATTTGGGGACTTATGTCCTCCTCCACCTCTCCTGGTCGTTGCTCAGAGGCTCAGCCATGACTGAGAGGTCTGTCCTGACGCCTATAGATATAAGCACAGCTTTGGAGGTGAAGTCTCGTGCACGGAGCACAGTGAGCGCGCGCTGTGAGGAAAGCTCGTCCCCGATAGCGCTCAGCAGAACAAGTACGGGGAAGAGCGGGCTCCTGTTCTATCACCTCATCCCCGCTTATCGTACAAACCTGATCCCCGGATCTCCCCTCACACTGCGACACAGCGATATGACACTGGAAACGCCACGCAGGCGACAATGTCGTCACGACATGCGCGATAGGCGACACTTGCCGTGCCCGTGTGGTGAGAGGCCGTTCCTATGAGAAGCGATAAAGAAGGAAAGGGACGTGTCTGACCTGGCAGGGCGAAGGCTCGGCACAGCAGCTGTTGTACGATGACTTTCACTGCGATATAATAATTCCAGAGGACGGGGAGCAGAGAGCTCAGGAGACACATGGCGGCCATGTCATAGGAGGGAGGACGGCGATGGCGGGAACTCCCACATATAGCCGGCCGGCCGCCCTGTCCTGACTATTGCGATGGATTCTCCTTTATTTCCTCACAGATGGTGGTTAGCTGTGCTGTGTCAGTGCGCTTATTCCCTCCATAGTGAGGGGGGAGTCACAAATCTCATTTCTTCTATAATAGGGGGTCATTCACATTAGAGATTAGGAGAATGATGAAACTTTGCTATGCTTTTACCTCCCCCTCAACTGCTACCAACACTCCTCGCTTTACGCCCCTTTCATTAATGGGCGATTAGGACTAGGGATCGACCGATTATCGGCAAAGCCGATATATCGAGGGCCGATATGCACTTTCCCCGATATATCGGAATCGGCCCCGGAGGTTGCTCATATTTTTCGGGAAAGTGCTTGTACTGGAGTGACGCCTGCAGCTAGAGGCATCACCCCAGTACCGGCGTCCATAGCCGACGGTCGGCTGTCTTTAATGACAACCGATGTGGCTGAGAAGTCGCTCGACTGTCAGTACAAGAAGGGGGGGGGGACACCGCCACCTTCCGCGGCTCACCCGGGTCTCCCGTCTAACCGGGAGACCCGGGCAACCAACCTGCATGGCCGCCGAAGACCCAATCAAAGCCACATTTGGCTCTGATCGGGTCTCCATGAAAAAACCTGGACGTGATGTCATGACATCACTTCCGAGTACTGGCGCAAGTTTTTAAAAAATGACAGCATTCAAAACAGCAAAACTTGGAGTTTTGAATGCTTTTAATTGCAGAGGAGGGGTTTGGGGTCTTAGACCCCCAGATCCCTCCAAAAGAGTACCTGTCAATTAAAAAAAAATATGTATATTTTTTTAATATTAATGTACGAAAATATCGGCCGATACTGATACGCAATGACCAAAATATCGGTATCGGCAATTTAAAAAGATATTAGTCGACCACTAATTAGGACGTGTTTGGTAGCCACTTATCCTGAATGGCACCTCAAGCATGGTGTGATTTTTGCTGAGCAAGGATTGAGGCATAATGCATGTGTAAAATCATGTCTGCTTTGGGAACAAAATTTGGTCCTTGAGATTCTTTGCTGTGACAAAGCATTTAGGACAGCCCATTCAAACAAACCGCCTGCTCTATGCATGGCGCGAAATTGCGCAATCACAAGCAGGATTATGAGTTTTTACTTTGCGAAGCATGAATGAGGCCCATAAGTGTGCACAGCCTATTGCATTAGGATGTTCACCTCAAAGACATACAGTTGTGCTCATAAGTTTACATACCCTGGCAGAATTTATGATTTCTTGGCCATTTTTCCAAGAATATGAATGATAAAACTTTTCTTTCACGCATAGTGTTTGGCTGAAGCCATTTATTATCAATCAACAGTGTTTACTCTTTTTCAATCCTAATGACAACAGAAACTACCCAAATTACCCTGATCAAAAGTTTACATACCCTGGTGATTTTGGCCTGGTAACATGCACACAAGTTGACACAAAGGTGTTTGAATGGCTATTAAAGGTAACCATCCTCACCTGTGATCTGTTTGCTTGTAATTCGTGTGTGTATAAAAGGTCAGTGAGTTTCTGAACTCCTGAAAGACCCTTGCATCTTACATCCAGTGCGGCACTGATGTTTCTGGATTCTGAGTCATGGGGAAAGTAAAAGAATTGTCAAAGGATCTGCAGGAAAAGGTAGTTGAACTGTATAAAACAGGAAAGGGATATAAAAAGATATCCAAGGAATGGAGGATGCCAATCGGCAGTGTTCAAACTCTAATCAAGAAGTGGAAAATGAGGGGTTCTGTTGAAACCAAACCATGGTAAGGTAGACCAACTAAAATTTCAGCCACAACTGACAGGAAAATTGTTCGGGATGCAAAAAAAAAAACCACAAATAACTTCAGGTGAATTACAGGACTCTCTGAAAACATGTGGTGTGGCTAGTTCAAGATGCATACTGAGGCACTTGAAGAAAAATGGACTGTATGGCCGAGTTGCCAGAAGGAAGCCATTACTACGCAATATGCCACAAAGTATCCCACTTACAATACGCCAAACAGCGCAGAGACAAGCCTCAAACCTTCTGGCACAAAGTCATTTGGAGTGATGAGACCACAATTGAGCTCCTTGGCAACAACCATAAACGCTACATTTGGAGAGGAGTCAACAAGGCCTATGATGAATAGAGATGTCCCGAACTATTCGCCGGCGAACAGTTCCCAGTGAACATCGCTTGTTTGCCTCGGCGGGCGAACATATGCGATGTTCGGACCGCCCCCTATACATCATCATTGAGCAAACTTTGACACTGTACCTCACAGTCAGCAGACACATTCCAGCCAATCATCATACCCTCCCTCCCAGACCCTCCCACATCCTATAAAAAAGCAAGGACAGCATCCATTTTAGATTCATTCTGAAGCTGCAGAGTTAGTTAGAACAGGGAGAGTGCTGCTGCTGACCTAATAGGGAAATCATTAGCTAGGTCAGTGTTCTGTGTCCACTCCTGCTGTAAGCACAGCATCCTGACTGCACCCCAAAAAGCCCTTTTTAGGGCTGGTATATCAGTCTGCTTTTATTTATTTTTTTCTATATATACAGACTGTACTGTGTGCACACCACTCATATCGGGTGGCACAGTACCTTGCAGATAAAAAAGTCATTTAATTTTTACCCTTTAATATAATTGCAGTTGCCTGCCAGTGTGTGTCAGGCCCACTGACTGAACTGTGCCCACTGCCAGTGCCCACCACTCATATAGGGTGGCACAGCACCTTGCAGATAAAAAAATAATTTCATTTTTTTCTCTGTAATATAATTGCAGTTGCCTGCCAGTGAGTGTCAGGCCCACAGACCGTACTGTGCCCGCCACTCATATAGGGTGGCACAGCACCTTGCAAATAAAAAATTAATTACATTTTTTCTCTGAAATATAATTGCAGTTGCTTGCCTGTGAGTGTCAGGCCCACAGACTGTACTGTGCCCACTGCAAATGGACTGTTTGCGGTGCGTTAAACGGGGAGTTTCGTCTGTCAGAGTTTTGTCTGTCACTGTGAAGCGAGCGTAACCCTTACACTACCTGATCAATACAACATCATACCTGAACGTATTCACACACTGGATGTTTTAAAGCACGTTATTCCAAACAATTTAGGAATGTTAGGTGATTTATGCCCTTTATGGATTAAAACCCGACTCTGTGTCAACTACGTAATTTTCCATGGGACTTTTGCCATGGATCCCCCTCTGGCATGCCACAGTCCAGGTGTTAGTCCCCTTGAAACAACTTTTCCATCACTATTGTGGCCAGAAAGAGTCCCTGTGTGTTTTAAAATTTGCCTGCCTATTGAAGTCTATGGCGGTTCGCCCGTTCGCGAACATTTGCGGAAGTTCGCGAACATAAAATTTAATGTTCGCGACATCTCTAATGATGAATGGTACACCATTCCTACTGTGAAACACGGAGGTTGATCACTGATGTTTTGGGGATGTGTGAGCTACAAAGGCACAGAAAATTTGGTCATAATTGATGGCAAGATGAATGCAGTATGTTATCAAAAAATAACAAATTACCGTGTTTGGGGGGCCCATACCCCTGACTGTTGTATACAACCAATTTATAGAAAAGATGGGGCTTTACGGGCCAATGGGAGGAGGAAGATCATATATAATACAGATTTGTCTAAAATAAAACTTTATTGTACATATTAAAATTGGTACAATATATAGGAATGGTTACCCATATCTAACATATAAAAACAAACAATAGAATTGCAATGTAGAAATACTTCCCAAAAGGGAGTGCCGATAACTTAATATCAGGAGAGGATGTTAAGATCTCAGATGGAGCACAGTCTAAGGGTCCCCAGCAAGCCGACGCGTTTCACACAAGGCTTCCTCAGGGCCAGAGAGACCAGGTCAGACCGATATTTCCGATGCGACTCAAATCATGGCAGGCAAAGCAGATAGAAATGGGGTGAAACAGCCAAATTGCCCAGGACCAGTGATGACGTACTACTTAGTATATGACCAGAATGGCGACAATAATTCTGTGGGTTTCAGTAGGGAGACATGTATATATACACATATTCACATCCATATTAGGACTCCCTCTATCTTGAAAGATACAGGCCTGAATGGCTACTTTATGTATTCTAGTGGCAGCATATGGTCAAAATTCATGGGGACATCTTAATGGAGTGGGTGTATCAATATATCCTGAGTCCTATATATATAGCTGGAGATTACAGCTGCAGCTAGTTTAGCCAAAATATGAGGCAGGTAGTACTTTCAATATGTTACAGCTGGTTAGCTAGTATCGGTAGCCAACCCATAGAGACGCCTGGCAGAAGCAAGCCTGCAGCATGTCCAGAATCCAAGTGCCTGCCGCAGGCAGGATACCCCGAAGGCTTTCTTCTGCCAGGCGTCTCTATTGATTGGCTACCAATACTAGCTAACCAGCTGTAACATATTGAAAATACTACCTTCCTCATGTTTTGGCTAAACTAGCTGCAGCTGTAATCTCCAGCTATATATATATATATATATATAGAGAGAGGACTCAGGATATTTTGATACACCCACTCCATTAACATGTCCCCATGTATTTTGACCATATGCTGCCACTACAATATATAAAGTAGCAATTCAGGCCTGTATCTTTCAAGATAGATGGAGTCCTAATATGGATGTGAATATCTGTATATATACATGTCTCCCTATTGAAACCCACAGAATTATTGTCGCCATTCTGGTCATATACTAAGTAGTACATCATCACTGGTCCTGGGCAATTTGGCTGTTTCACCCCATTTTTATCTGCTTTGTCTGCCATGATTTGAGTCGTATCGGAAATATCGGTCTGACCTAGTCTCTCTGGCCATGAGGAAGCCTTGTGCGAAACACGTAGGCTTGCTGGGGATCCTTAGGCCGTGCTCTATCTGAGACCTTAACATCATCTCCTGATATTAAGTTATCGGCACTCCCTTTTGGAAGTATTTCTACATTGCGATTCTATTATGTTTGTTTGATTTTAGCTATGGGTAACCATTCCTATATATTGTACCAATTTTAATATGTACAATAAAGTTTTATTTTAGACAAATCTGTGTTATATATGATCTTCCTTCTCCCATTGGCCCGTAAAGCCCCATCATTTCTATAAATTGGTTGTTATCAAAAAATACTGGAGGAAAATTTGCATTCATCAGCCAGGACCTGCGCATAGAACTTACTTGGACATTCCAACATGACAATGATTCTAAATGCAAGGCCAAGTCGACCTGTCATTGGCTACAACCGAATAAAGTGAAGGTTCTGGAGTGGCCATCTCAGTCTCCTGACCTCAATATCATTGAGCCACTTTGGGGAGATCTCAAACGTGCAGTTCATGCAAGACAGCCCAAGAATTTACAGCAACTGGAGGCTTTTTGCCAGGAAGAATGGGCAGCTTTACCATCTGAGAACATAAAGAGCCTCATCCACAAATACCACAAAACACTTCAAGCTGTCATTGATATTAAAGGGGGCAATACACGGTATTAGGAACTGGGGTATGTAAACTTTTGATCAGGGTCATTTGGGTAGTTTCAGTTGTCATTATGATTTAAAAAATGGTAAATACAGTTGATTGATAATAAATGGCTTCAGCCAAACACTAACCATCAGTGAAAGAAAAGATTTTGTTTTCTCATTCATATACTCTGAAAAATGGCCAAGAAATCGTAAATTCTGCCAGGGTATATAAACCTATGAGCACAACTGTATGTGTGTTTGGATGTGTATTTATACTGACAATGTCAGTAGAGAAGTAGATGTTGTCAGTAGTTTTTATTTTTTAAATGGTATTTTTATTAGCTTTTTACAATTTTTTTTTAGGAACCCCAGTTAGGGGGCTTTGGTGATATATCAGGAGTTTAAAAGGGGAATCTGAGCCACACAGGGTGATTAGGGTGTGCCCAGGCCTATGATGAGGTTTTTAGGCCCCTTACACACATGCGGACTGTTCATTTCATCAGTCCAGTCCTGTCGAAATCAATGAAGTATTCATCAGTTTTTCCATCTGTCTTTCATCAGTGCTCATCAAATATTTTTTTTATCAGTTTTTCATCATTTCTTTTTTTTTTTAAATCCACTACCAATGCAAAAATGGATGAAAAACTGACCATTTGCCAGTTTACATCTGTTTTTCGTCGGATCCATTTTTTGAATGTAAGAAAACTAGAGCTTTGATCAGTTAAAAAAAAAACGGATGATCATCCATTTTAACCCATTTTTTCCATAGAGATGCATTGATGTCCGTTTTTCATCTGTCAAAAGATGTATTAAAAATGGACGGCATGTGTGAAATGGGCCTAAGGTGCAGCGGCTAGCGGTGTACATACACATGCCGTGGCTGCAATGCTTTCCTTAGCACCCGCTGCTGTCCCAGCCAATGAGGAGCGAGAGTCCCAGACAGCCAAGACTCTCGTGCAACATTGCTGGATGCGAGATGGGGCTCAGGTAAGTATTGGGGGGGGCTGCTGCTGCACACTGAAGGTATTAACTTAATGCATTAACCACTTCAGGAAGGTTTTACCCCCTTAATGACCAGGCCATTTTTTGCGATACGGCACTGCGTTGTTCTAACTGACAATTGCGTGGCCATGCAATGCTGTACCCAAAAAAACTTGATGTCCTTTTTTTTCCCCACAAATTGAGCTTTCTTTTGGTGGTATTTGATCACTTCTGCAGTTTTTATTTTTTGTGCAATAAATACAAAAAGAATGACCATTTTGAAAAAAAAATATTTTTTACTTTCTGCTTTAAAACCTAATCCACAAAAAAAAAAAATGTAAAAATTAAATTTCTTTATCAGTTTAGGCCAATACGTATTCTGCTTTATATGTTTGGTAAAAAGAAATCCTAAAAAGTGTATATTGATTGGTTTGCGCAAAAGTTATAGCATCTAAAAACTACGGGATAGATTTATGGATTTTTATTAGTAATGGCCGCGAACAACAATTTTTAAAAAGACGGCAACATTGTGGTGGAACAATCTGACACCAAGTGACACTTTTTGGAGACCAGTGACATCATTATAGTGATCAGTGTCAAAAATATGCACTGTTACAGTATAATTGACACTGGCAGGGAAGGGGTTAACACCAGGGGTGATCAAAGGGATAAGTGTGCTCTTAGAGAGTGCTTACTAACTGTGTGGGGGATGGACTGACTGCAGGAAGAAAGAGATCTGTGTTCCTTATTAGAAGGAACACAAGATCTCTCTTCCTGTCTCACAGAACAGTGGTCTGCCTTGTTTACGTAGGCAGATCACTTTTTTCTCATTCTTCTGAATGATCCCGGGTGGCCGGCAGGCCACCGGACCCGCTGGTTGGCTCCCACTGTGTCCAATCACAGCGGGAGCATGACTCCGACGGCAAGTGCGCCCCCTAGAGCCTTTCTAAAGAATCGTAAAGGTACATGATTCTGTTTTTAAGGGCTGTCCTGTCACACTAAATGTACGCAAGGCGGTTCTTGGGTGGTTAAGACCTTTGGAAAAGCTCAGGGACTTTTTTCCTCGCAGCAGATTGTGTTTTGCGTCTTCAAAGGACCTGCACCAAATACGCAAGTGCGGCCCACACAAAATGCGAGAGTGTGAACCTAGGGTAAGTGGAAGTGATTGGGAGGTGGTAAGAACATGGCTCAACCCCGTTTTTTTTTTACTACCACAACTACAAGTGTAAACGAGGCTTTAAAGCTGAGTTCCACCCAAAAGTGGAACTTCCGCTTATCTGTCTCCTCCCCCCCCCTTCTGGTGCCACATTTGGCACCTTTCGGGGAGGTAATCGGGTACCTGTTTTTGACAGGTACCCTGTGTCCACTTCTGTCTGACCTTGCTGTAGCGAGGTAAATCAGAAGTTCGGCCCCTCCTCCTTCCCCTGCTGCCCACCCAGTAGGAGAGTGCAGAGCGCTTCACCCATGCGCAAAAGGGACCTGGCCGTGAAGCCACAAGGCTTTACTGCCGGGTTCCCTTAGCGGCGGTGGCGGCAGCACCCGACAGCCAATGGAAACATCGGCTGCGGTGCTGACATCGCTAGATTCCAGGACAGGTAAGTGTCCTAATATAAAAACTCAGCAGCTACAGTATGTGTAGCTGCTGATTTTTAACTTTTGGAGAGGGAGGCCGGAACACCGCTTTAAATAGGAACTAAAGGCAAAACTTTTTCCAATTTGAATTTTAAAGTAAGGGAGGATTATAATTTTTTTTTTTTGCTATTTGTGTCCTTTTTGGAAAAAAGGTTTCCCTTCCTGTCCAAAAGCCAAAACAGGAAGTCAGAAACACCTCTAAAGGGAGGGAATCCATTGTCACTGTAAATAGGAACACTAGTTCTGATGACAATCGGGGATTTCCTCTCACTTTCTGTTTTGGCTGTGGAACAGAAAAAAAAAAGGGAGCTGTCCTCAATGGGACACGGCAAAAAAAAACCCTACCTTATTTATAATGAACACCGTTTTACCTTTTAGTTCTACTTTAGTGCATTTTGGGAAAATTAGAGGAGGGTTATGACCCCTGTTTTTTGCCATCTGTGTCCCTATAGGGACATTTCCCTTCACTTCCTGTCCCATAGCCAAAAGAGGAAGTGAGAGGAAATCCCTCCAAAGTGAGCGAATCACTGGATTTCACCAGGGTTACCAATACTTTGGACGATCTCTTCTCTGTTTCTGTTTTGGGCAATACCCAATTGCTTCTTTTTTTTGTTTCAGTGTCGTTGATAATGGTAAACAGGACTAATAGAGGGTGAATCTCCACAGCGGAGGCACAGACAGCAATAAAAGTGGCTGCACTTCCTCATATGATGCTGCTTCCTGTTTATCCCGGAAGTGATGCTGTGCCTCTGGTTTATCTGAACATGAGGCTTGGAATGTGGTTACTTCCGCATATGATGCACTTCCTGTTTACCCCGGAAGTAATGTTGCGCTCCATAGCCACATTGAAAATGATGCTTGGATCACACGCCGACTACATTTTGGGCTCGGTTTGTCTGCACAATAGGCATCCATAGCCACATTGAAAACGAGGCTTGGAGTGCAAGTCGACGCCATTTTGGGCTTGGTGTGTCTGCACAGTAGGCTTCTCTTTGGGTGACTTATTACTACTTAGATTATAAATAAGTGGCTTTTGTGGGTGTTTGGCTGGCACTATCTTTTGAAAAAAGCATTTATGCTGAAACGCGTCAAGGCCACGCTGCTGACAGCCTACCTTTGCATCTGTATACGCTCTTTACCACGAGATGTTTGTAAGTGCAATTTGGTGTATTTTTATTTAATTAAAATTTTAGCAGTGTTACACTATTTTGTGCTGCCTTATTTTTTGGTTCCTTTCTGGCCATCTGACGGAGTGAGAGCCTCTCTGGTGTGACGGTTCATATCTGCTATTACCTCTTCACCTCAACATCAGTGACCTTAGTCATCCCTTTGGATTATCCATCCATTGTACAACAAGCTGATTTGACTCATATGCTATATGGCATTTTGAGTCCTATCGTTCTCGTGAGCACATTATATCTCTATATCTTGGTGTTGGGATCCAGTGAGCACTTCATTTATCACCGTTGTGGAATGTTTTTTTCACTTCACATATGGGACTGTTGATTTGATGTTCACTTTTATTCATTTTGCAATTTATTTGTATTTACCTTTCTTGGTTTATATATATACATGTTTATATTGCTAGTATTTATTAGCGCTGCACTTTTTTCCACATTTTGCTATTCACAATTTTCTTGTCAGTTGTTTGGTGTAGCAGCTTTTTTATAGTTAGCGCAATATTTTTGCTTTTCACTTTTTAGCAATAAAAACTGACAGGTGTTCTAATCCCTCTCCACTCTGTGCATAACTAAAGTCTACAATTTCTTTTTAGTTACCATTAAAAGGAGAAGTCTCATTTGCTGTTTTATTACAGTGTTCTGTCCCCCAGGAACAATGTATTTGTAATGCATGGTCCCATCTTCCTACATGTTGTGGAAGGTTAGACCAGCGTTTCTCAACCTTTCTCAACCTTTTTTCGGTCAAGGTTCCCTTTAAAATTATGCACACTCTCAAGACACCTTATTCCAAAATGTAGAAAAGTAAACTAATAGTTTTACATAACGCAGCAACATCCACACATGTAGTACACCCAACATTAGATTGAAATTATTCTTCCAAAGCAAACACACCTTTGCATTCTTGTTCTGATTATTATTCCAATGTTTCTCTTTTCTCTCAGTCTCTCCCCCTCACTCAGTTAATATGACCCCAGTGCTGATGGGTAAGGGCAAACAAGGATGCTGTGCAGACACCCAACATCCTCTTTATCAACCATTTATGTCATTGGATGTTAGGACACCGGCAGCTAGAAGGTTGTGATGGTGAAAAAAAGGCTGTAATTAAAAGGCAGGCTTCATCCACCCGCTGGCTTATATAAAATTTAGGCCCCTTTCACACAGGAGGACCATTCAAATCCGCCTGTCCCTTTTTCAGGGGAATCTGAACGGATGCCCCATGCATCTCTATGGGTCATCAGATGTCAGCGGAGACATGTCCGCTGACATCCGATCCCATCCGTCAAATCCGGATGGATGGAAACCCTATTTTCCATCCGTTGATGGGATCGGATGAGAACGGACAGACGGTCCATTCCCATCCGATTCCCCCATAAAGAACAGCGGGGACCTGACAGCTGTGTCTCCACACACAGCGCAGTGACAGAGCTGCCATCCGCCTGCTCAGCGAAAGATCGGCGGATCGATTCCTCGCTGAGAAAAACGGAGTCCGCGGGCGGACTCCTATGCGTGAAAGGGGCCTAAGGGGCAGTTTTTCAGCATTTTGCCAAGGTTCTCCTTAAGAAATCTGAAAGCACTCTGGTTAAAAAAGTCTGGGTTAGATATATGGTTGTACAAGGTGCCCCTTCCTTTCATTTTCATTCCTCCTTCTAGCGCTGGTCTCAGAAAAGGGCTTGGAGCCAGAAATAAGCAGCGGCTTTAAATGCAGCCATCCCCTTGCTAACTGCATTGCTGGACAGCCAAGGGTGGGATGGGAGCCCTTGTCTGACCATGTATCTAACCTGTTACAGCATTTTGTCGCCTGGTGGACAGAACACTGTAATAAAAAAAATAAATGTGACTTCTTTAAAGTGACCATTTAAAAACAAAAATTCTATTTAAGTATGTATTCCTACTAAGTTAGCAAAAGAAAAAAAATAGAAAAATTACAATTTAGGGACAGTGTCCTCTTGTCTTAATTATTAACACTTGTCTCACTATTTTATTAAATATATTTTTTTATGTATTAAAGCTCTGCAGGCAACTTCAATTTAGCAGGGCCATGCCTGAGTCTTAGAAGTAGCTTAGCTCCATGAAGTTTTAGCATTCTTTCAGCTACTCTGTTTGGACTCTGGTATCTATACTCAAGGTCATTTTAAACTGGTGTAGTTTAACCACTTAAGGACTGGAAGGTTTTACCCCCTTCCAGACCAGGCCAGGCCATTTTTTGCGATACGGCACTGCGTTGCTTTAACTGACAATTGCCCGGTCATGCGACGCTGTATCCAAAGAACATCGTTGACTTTTTCCCACAGATAGAGACCTTTTTTTTTTTTTGGTGGTATTTGATCACCTCTGTGGTTTTTGTTTTTTGCGCTATAAACAAAAAAAGAACCACCTCTTCGAAAAAAAAATATTTTTTTACTTTTTGCTATAAAATATTCCCAATAAAAAAATCGAATTTCTTCATCAATTTAGTCCAATATGTATTCTGCTACATATTTTTGGTAAAAAAAAAAAAATCTTAATAAGTGTATATTGATTGGTTGGTGCAAAAGTTATATTGACTTTTTTTGATTTTACTAGTAATAGCAGCGATCAGCAATTTATAGCAGGATTGCGGCAGTCAAATCTAACACTAAGAGTCATACAGTGATCCGTGCTGAAAAAAAGGCACTGTTACTGTATAAATGACAATGACAGGGAAGGGGTTAACTCTAGGGGTGATCAAGGGGTTAAGTGTGGTCCTAGGGAGTGCTTTCTAACTGTGGGGGGAGTGGATGCACTGGACGAAGAGAGGGATCTGTGTTTCAGCTTAGCTGAAACACAGGATCTCTTTTACTCCCTGACAGAACAGCGGTTTGCCTTGTTTACATAGGCAGACCGCCATTCTGCCTTTCCCCTGAATGATTGGTGGGTCCCAGCTGATTGGCTCACAGCGGGAGCGGCGCACGCACGGCCCCTAGATTGTGTACACAAAATCACGTACATGTAGCCGGTATATATACAGTTGTGTTCAAAATTATTCAACCCCCAATGCTGTAAAGGGTTTTAGGGAATTTAGTGTACATTTGTAATTGTATTCAGAATGAAATCCTACAAGGACTTCTTAAAGAACCATATGCAACTAAAATGACATCAATTGGTTTTGTAATACAGTAGTAAATGTTTCTTTTGTGAATTCTTCATTGACACAATTATTCAACCCCTTAAAGACTACCACTCTGAAGAACAGAGGTTCATTGAAGTGTTTTTAATCAGGTATTGAAAACACCTGTGGATGTCAGGGAGCAGCAATAAAGCCTAATAAGCACCAATTAGGCAGCTTTAAAATGACTGTGATACTCAGCTCCTTCTAGACATTTACTGGTGTGGTTACAAACATGGTGAAGTCAAGAGAATGGTCCAGGAAGACAAGAGAAGAGGTGATTACTCTTCACAGGAAGGGCAATGGCTATAAGAAGATTGCAAAGATGTTAAACATACCAAGAGACACCATAGGAAGCATCATTCGCAAATTCAAGGCAAAGGGCACTGTTGAAACGCTACCTGGTCGTGGCAGAAAGAAGATGCTGACTTCGACTGCTGTGTGCTACCTGAAGCGTAGAGTGGAGAAAAGTCCCTGTGTGACTGCTGAGGAACTGAGAAAAGATTTGTCAGATGTGGGTACTGAAGTTTCTGCTCAGACAATACGGCGCACACTGCGTAAT
Organism: Pelophylax lessonae; assembly: GCF_965119305.1. Classification (NCBI taxonomy): domain Eukaryota; kingdom Metazoa; phylum Chordata; class Amphibia; order Anura; family Ranidae; genus Pelophylax; species Pelophylax lessonae. The sequence continues at coordinate 186,891,863 of NC_138769.1, forward strand.
GAAGGCCTCCATGCCAGAACTCCCCGGCGCACCCCCTTGCTGTCTCCAAAGAATAAGAAGAGTCGACTGCAGTATGCCAAAAGTGCCACAAACCACAGAGGTTTTGGGATAGTGTTCTGTGGACTGATGAAACAAAATTAGAACTGTTTGGGCCCATGGATCAACACTATGTTTGGAGGAGGAAGAACAAGGCATATGAAGAAAAGAACACCTTGCCTACTGTGAAGCATGGCGGGGGGTCAATCATGCTTTGGGGCTGTTTTGCTTCTGCAGGTACAGGGAAGCTTCAGCGTGTGCAAGGTACCATGAATTCTCTTCAGTACCAGGAGATATTGGATGACAATGTGATGCAGTCCGTCACAAACCTGAGGCTTGGGAGACGTTGGACCTTTCAACAGGACAATGATCCCAAGCATACCTCCAAGTCCACCTGAGCATGGTTGCAGATTAAAGGTTGGAACATTTTGGAGTGGCCATCACAGTCATCAGACTTAAATCCGATTGAGAACCTCTGGTGGGACTTACAGAAAGCAGTTGCAGTGCACAAGCCTAAGAATGTGACTGAACTGGAGGCTTTTGCCCATGACGAATGGGCGAAGATACCCGTAGATCGCTGCAAGACACTTGTGTCAAGCTATGCTTCACGTTTAAAAGCTGTTATAACTGTAAAAGGATGTTGTACTAAGTACTAAGATTGAATGTCACTTGGGGGTTGAATAAAACTGATAATGATGTGAGCACAGAAAAGACATTTGTGGTTATTTCATTATAAATGTTATGTTATATTTGTCTGACCTACACGTGCCTCTTTGATTTAATTGTAAGTAGGATGACTGAATGATCAAAATCAATGTCAAACTGGCCAAAACATTCAATTTCAGTGGGGGTTGAATAATTTTGAACACAACTGTATGTGGTGGGCGGTCCGGAAATGGTTAAGGGACTATTCCCACAGGTACTATTCCTAAATGTTGTGTCCCACATTTGAAGAGCCCTTTGTTTACTTTTCTCTTCTAATGCGCATATACAGCAGGGGAGCTCGACTCTGTGTCTTCTCACCTGGTGACAGGGTCCTGGTGTTAGTTCCCACTGTTGAGAGCAAGTTCCTGGCTAAGTGGCAGGGTTCCTTTGAAGTATTAGAAAGAGTTGGGGAGGTCAATTATAAAGTGCATCAACCAGATAAACGGAAGCCAGAGCAGATTTACCATACAAATCTGTGAAAGCCCTGGAAGGATAGGCTGGCCTTGACTGCGAGGTCCGTCCCTGTAACATCTAGGGGTACTGAGTCCCCTCTGGTCCCTAAGGTCACAATTCCAGACACCCTGTCTTATTCCCAAAAACAAGAAGCTAGAGAGTCCCTGATAAGGAATAGAGAGAAATTTTCAGAGTTACCTGGTACGACTTCAGCAGTTTAGCATGATATTGTTACTGAACCTGGGGTCCGTGTCAAGCTCAAACTGTACTGAATTCCCTAAGCTAGGAGAAAGGACATTAGTGATGAAGTAAAAAGGATGCTGGAGCTAGATGTCATTGAGGAATTCAATAGTGACTGGTCTAGTCCCATCGTTTTAGTCCCAAAACCGGATGGTATTTGGAGGTTTTGTAACGACTTCAGAAAACTTAATGCAGTGACAAAGTTTGACACGTACCCAATGCCCAGGGTGGACGAACTTATAGACAGACTTGGCAAAGCCTGCTACCTAACTACTTTGGACTTGACCAAAGGATATTGGCAAATACCCCTGATGGGTAGCGCCAAAGAAAATACTCTGTTTCTGACCCGAGAGGGTTCGTTTCAGTACAAAAAAATGCCTTTTGGGTTTCAAAATGCCCCTGCGACATTTCAGAGGGTCCATGGACAGGACCCTAAGACCTCACCGACAGTATGCAGCAGCCTATCTGGACTATATAGTGGTAAAAAGCACTGACTGGGAGTCTTACTTGCCCCGTGTACAGGCTGTTCTGGATTCCCTCTTCTAGGCAGGTTTTACAGCAAACCCAAAAAATGTGCCATCGGTTTAGAGGAAGCCAGGTATTTGGGCTACACTATTGGTCTTGCAGACTTGTATAAAGTACTCGAAATTTCTACTTGAGTAAAAGTACAAGTGCTCGATCAAAAAGTGACTTAAGTAGAAGTGGAAGTGCTCGCAGAAAAAGTTACTTAAGTGGAAGTACTAAAGTATTCAACATTTTTTTTACTTAAGTATTGCAAGTAGTTTTTTAAAAAAAATTGCTACTTAAGTACTAAAAGTAAAAAGTACCAGTAGTTTTGAAAAAAAATTCTACTCAAGTACTGAAAGTAGAAGTAGAAGTACTGTGTTATGTAGTTATTAAAGAAAGAAGTCAAAAGTTTGAACATCATATTATTTTTTATTATTTCAAATGCAGCTTTTATTTATACATACAGTAGCATTTATTTTTATATGCGCTAATACACATGTTTTGAGCTTCATGAAACCTGCCATCTACTGTTCTGGCAGTGGTAATTTTTTATAATTGTAACGAGTAACTATGCAGCACAAAAAAAAAAATATTGGAGTAGAAGTATCGAAATCATCGAAAAAATGTAGTGAAGTAAAAGTAGAAGTAGGAGAAAAAAATTCTACTCTAGGAAAGTACAGATACCGCATTTCGGTACTTAAGTACAGTACTTAAGTAGTTCTACTTCTTTACTATACATCTCTGTGGTCTTGGAATCATTAAACCTCAGTTAAACAAAGTAGAAGCCATCCAAGAATGGCCACGTCCTGCAAACAAGAAGCAGGTCAGAGCCTTTCTTCGGATTGCAGGGTACTATAGGAGGTTTATCCCGAATTTTGCAACTCTAGCTGCCCCACTGACTGACCTTACGAAAGGGAAAGAATCAGGAATGGTGAAATGGTCCCCAATAGCAGAGGAGTCTTTCCAAGTTTTAAAAAAGGCTCTTTGTGCACAGCCAGTGTTGTACTCCCCTGATTTCCCCTCCCCTGGAGGTTCAGACAGATGCATCTGATGTAGGTATTGGGGCAGTATTGTCACAGGTACACAATGGGGAAGAACACCCTGTGGTGTACCTGAGCAGAAAGCCTAATGAACACGAGAGAAAGTATGCAGTCATTGAAAAGGAATGTTTAGCCATAAAGTGTAACGCTCCTGTGTTTTTATAGTAAGCTGGATTTGCAGCTGCAGAATCTCCACTCAGTAGTCATGTAGAGATGTGTTGAAACACCAGATCCAACTCTCCAGACTCATCACTGTGGGCCTGTCTGCTTCAGCATACAGATATACACACACTCAATAAGATGTTCCTGGAGTGATGGGATGTATATGACAGTATGGAGGTGATGTGCTGAAGGGACAGGTGTGAGCAGTGACAGCAATGATAAGCACTTGATAGAAATGTTCAGGAGAGTAGTAGATGGTAATAGGTAGAATGCAGATAGGTTAGTGATCATGTATGGTAACAGGTGGTGAGGACAGCAGATGATATATACAGGATAAACTAACCCAGTGCAAGGATAGATGGTAATAGACTCAAGAGCTAGCAATCTATGTAACAGTGCAGATGATAGAATTAGTATGCATAGATAGTAACAGTCCTTAATGTGCAGAGGTAGATAGTGTAGGTTAGTTATGGAGGAATCCCCTGTGGGGTACTTATCATTAGTAAGGTTAGTAAGTAGAGGGGTCCGGTAGTGAGGAAGTGATCCGGTAGCGAGATACGGGATCAGTAGCGAGGTTCCGGTCTGTTCCAGGTAAAGAGAATAGCTGGAGGCTCCGGCAGCATAAGACAAGGCTTGTGAGCTTGCGGTAACATTGAACGAACAATGTGAGAGAGAAAGCCGGCGATTGAAATAGCCGCTCAGAGCGGCGCTCAGCGATGATGTCATCCGGCTTAAAGGTATATGCGTTCCACCTAACTAAAAAGGTGGGACGCAATATAGAAAGGAAAATGGGCAATAAGGGTACCAAAGGTACCAGAATCTTACATAAAGTGGGCCTTGGACGCGCTAAGGTACTATCTGTTATGGCGCAAGTTTGATTTGATAACTGACCATGCTCCTCTGAAATGGATGGCTCAAAAGAAGGAGACTAATAGACAGGTGAACTGGTGGTTTTTGGATCTACAAGATTATTCCTTCACTGTAAAACACAGGCCAGGTGTTGAGATGGGGAATGTAGATGCCCTGTCCCGTGTCCACTCCTGTTGGGCCACAGGTGTTCCAACCCTGGGGTTGAAACAAGGAGGGGGGTATGTAGCAGAGCGTCCCAGAGAGAGCCGGGAAAAGTCCTGTTCAGGGTTTATATATCCCCCAGGCACCTCTCATACACCTTTAGGGATCTCTGATCCATGATCCAATTCAGATCTTGATCCTCTCCCCCAGGCCAATTTAAACTCACCTGAGACACACAGCCAGTGCTCTCTCAGCCTGGGAAAATCAGACAATGTTTGTCTATGAGAGCAGAAGGTTGGTAAAAACTGTCAGTGTGTCTGTGGAAGCTGGCAAGCGGTAGGCTTGCTCAGCCTGTTAGTAAGGGCCTGCATTGTGTAGTAAGTGCCGGGACACGGCTAGGTTTTTGTTTTGTTATTATTTCTTCTGCTTGTTTTTCCTTAAAAACACTGTACAGCCCTTGTGTGAAGACTTGTATATAGCACCAATAAACACTGCACTGTTTGTCACTACCTCACTGGATTTGGTATCTGTGCCTGAAAGTCTGCTTAGCCCAGGGAGCTTTGTACCTGCTACCTGTTCCCCAGCTTACAATATATATATACACACAGTATCTCACAAAAGTGAGTACACCCCTCAGATTTTTGTAAATATTTTATTATATCTTTTCATGTGACAACACTGAAGAAATGACACTTTGCTACAATGTAAACATAGTGAGTGTACAGCTTGTATAACAGTGTAAATTTGCTGTCCCCTCAAAATAACTCAACACACAGCCATTAATGTCTAAACTGCTGGCAACAAAAGTGAGTACACCCCTAAGTGAAAATGTCCAAATTGGGCCCAAAGTGTCAGTATTTTGTGTGGCCACCATTATTTTCCAGCACTACCTTAACCCTCTTGGGCATGGAGTTCACCTGAGCTGCACAGGTTGCCACTGGAGTCCTCTTCTACTCCTTCATGACAACATCACAGAGCTGGTGGATGTTAGAGACCTTGCTCTCCTCCATCTTCCATTTGAGGATGCCCCACAGATGCTCAATAGGGTTTAGGTCTGGAGACATGCTTGCCCAGTCCATCAGCTTTACCCTCAGCTTCTTTAGCAAGGCAGTGGTCACCTTTGAGGTGTGTTTGGGGTCGTTATCATGTTGGAATACTGCCCTGCGGCCCAGCTGGACAGATCACTATCGGGTGCCCCCATAGCAAGCTGTTTGCTGTGGGAGCACTCAACAGGAGGGAGGGGCCAGGAGCACTGAAGAGGGACCTGAGAAGAGGAGGATTGGGGCAGCTTTGTGCAAAACCACAGCAATGAGTAGATAAGTATAATGTTTTTTATTTTTAACTAAAAAAAAAAAAAATAGACTTTTACAATCACTTTAAGGACTAATATTCTGCAATATATAACATTTTTCTTTTTTGATTTACAGTGGAACTAAAAGCTCAAAACTCACCTGTCCGACAGTGCCTTGCCAGAAAATGTAAGAAAGAAAAAGATGGGGCTTTACAGGCCAGTGGGAGTAGAAGGATCAGACGCAAAACCAATTTATAAAACCAAATAACATTTTATTAGTACATGAGATAAAAGTCATGGACCGCCATGCATATTGGGTGCAAATAGACAGACATACAAATAAATAAAATCAAGCAGAATGAGTCATTAACAGCATAGAAATACGTCCCATAAGGGGAACAAATTCAAAGAGCCTGTGTAGGATGGAGAATAGGTCTCACGATGGAATCGGTCAGTGTAGGTCCCCAGCAAGCCGACGCGTTTCGCTCATGGCTTCCTCAGGGCCTGAGAGACCGTGACAGACCGGTATTTCCTTGTTGATAATGACTCAGAGTAGACGACAGGATTATGACGGCACAAACACTGAATAGGGATTACTGCTTCCGTATTTAAGATGTAAATTCCATGTTGGCGTATATATATATTCTATTTATGCTGGATTCGAAAGGTTTGGACCCCAGGGTACCATAAGGAGAAGGCTTATAATCACCGCTTCTTATAGTTATCTAGGGATAAACGACTGCCCATACCATCTCTCTAATATGTTCCAAATTGTGGATACTCTATTAAGGTGTAAGGATAGCCTCAAACGGACAAGGGCAGGCACTGTTTATATGGTCATAGAAGGCCTCATAATTCAGACCCAGAGATCCCGGGGGAGCAGCGGTGAGTAACCTATTTCTGATTATGTGCTCCAGTAATGGCTCCAGGCAGGAGAAAACATGCATATACGTGTCACTATATTTGATAGAAGGGACAGTAAGTCCCGAGCTCCATAGGCCCTTAGTAGCTGCAATACGCCAGCAATCCTGCCTGATTTACAGTGGAACTAAAAGCTCAAAACTCACCTGTCCGACAGTGCCTTGCCAGCTCTGGCATCTTATTTTGAGTGTCGATCTTTGGGACTTTCCATTGGCTGGCAGGGGGTGATGTCAATCCTGCATAGGAGCTAGTCATCACAACGCTCAGGGACTGGCCGAGCTCTGTAAGCTGCGCATATGTAGCTTGGTTTCCAGCACCGGAGACGGCAGTGAGCAGGCAGGTAGGGGCATACACTGTCTCTTCTGCAATAAAAGCCTGCCTGCTCACTGTTTCTTACAGCAGAACTTCAGTTCCATTTTAAATACAGTTTCACTGGTCCCATAATGGCTTCATAATCTCCTTCTCTCCATAGTAGGGGAGCTTTAAGGTGTAGTTAGCTGATCCATGTGAATGACTGCACATCTTATAGGACACCATTGTTTTCTTATGAATTATTCTGGGGCTGTCTTATATAGCTGATTAAGAGCCGGTTCACATTAGTGCAACACGACTCCTTACTACTTCGGGGGCGACTTGTGCATTACATTGCACCACGACTTCGGAGCGACTTGCAGGGACTTCACATAATGGAAGTCTATGCAAGTCGCTCCGAGGTCACCCCGAAATAGTACAGGACCCTTTTTCTCTCCGCTGTCCTTGGCTCCTGTTTTACCGTCTTGCAGAGTCACAATAATTAATGGTCAAAGCTCAGCAAGAAAGCAATTTGCATATGACCAAAAGCTCCCTATGCTATAGCAAATTTACAGTGATCGATTCTCTTTCTTGAGACACCCTCTGCACTCCACTTAGGCTAATAGAGCACTGATTGTGCTCCATTAGCTGTTCTTGGCTATGCTGCTGGGAAATGCTAGCTATGAAGCACACCTGTCCCAGGAATACAGGTAGGAAAGCAAAGCCCAGGATACAAAGCTGGAAGGTCGCACAGTATATTGAAGTACCTGAGAAGGTGATCAAGTGGCTATACAGCTGCCCAAATCACTTTTAACAGAAAACTAACTGTCAGCTTGTGAAGTACCCACACCACTGCCACAGACATACACCTTACACTGGGGGCAGCGAACAGGTTAACTGACAATAATTCACTACTACTTAATGTTTTAGTGAAAGTCCCATTCACCTCTTTGCAAATATACCCTTAGTGCTTTCATTTTATTTGATAGAGAAGAGAATGGTTAAAAAATTTAATGTATATGTCTATTCGTTAGAGAGTATATAAATAGGGGAAAACGATTGCGCTTACTAAAAACAATGACAAAATCAGCTGCAGGCACTACAATACAACAATATTGTTAAACACACTATACATACAAAATGCCGTGCTAAAATTGATATAAAAAGGTTAAACGTATTTTATACCACATATTTAAATCATGTGGTATGAATACCTTGTAACTAGGTGCATGAAATGACAAAAGTGCAAAACAATATGTGCAAAAGAAGCCTTAGAAGAGTCCAATGTTACTTCCAGCTTCCAGTGGAAGTCAGAAGAGTGTAAATCTTATGAACTGGTTATAAAAGTCAAAGTGTCCTAATCCGGATTTGAATATCCATATGAAAGGAAAAGTTCTGTGTTCTAAGGTGAAAATGAAGGGAAAATGCTACAGCCAGTGCTCCAATCACTAAATGAGATAACTTGAGAGCGCTTACCAGAAATGGTGGACTCTAAATTGCCATATGGCAGAAGAGTCGTATGGGCTTTATATATATAGACTCGCTGAAGCACCCTTGGTGTATGGTCCCTCTCTTGCTGATTCAGGTACTCAGAAAGATAAGGAAACTCCACATAGTGTGATAACCTCCAAACACAAATATGTATTTAAAGGTAAAAAAACTTTTTTCATATGAATGCCAAGCATAAAACACATGTCTTGAATGGACGCAGTATCAAGATGAAAGCTCACTATAACCAGACGTACGCTTAGTCCTCTTGAACTTCCTCTGGGGTATGTCCTGGTATGGTAAGTGACTGTTCCCCCTCTCCCCCTGGAGGGTTTTGGGGTGGACGTGGGCCCCTCCTTCGGACAGTCGGACCCCTGGGTTCCCCTCCTTCCTGTTAGGCACCCCCTCTCATCGATCTGGTGGTCCCTGTGGGCCATATCGCTCCCCATCCACCCCATCTTCCTTTACTGATGCTGGCGCTGTGGGTGGCCTGGTCCACTGCCTGGGGAGGGGGCAGGGTGCGCGGTTGGCGATCAGGGGGGCTGTACCTAGTGGGGGCTCCTGCCAGGGGCCCCCTACCTGCCTGTCCCATTTTCTGAGGCCTAGGGTTCCCTCCTGGGTCCCTGGGATCCTTGTGGTACCACACGGAGCTGCCATTTTCTTGTAGCCTGTGTGCTTAATGCACGGCGGCCATGTTTGTGTAGTCTGGTGGATATTTTTCAGTGGTTTGCCATTAAAAACAGCGCCAGCTATGACAGTGGAGCCCTCCTTATCCCCTGACTCCTGTATCTTTTTGTTTCCTGATCGCCGTTCGTACAGTGCAGATTCTCCTGGTAGCTGCGTTGCCTGGTTTCTGCAGGGTGGTGAGTCTGGTGGGGTCCTCTCCCTCTCTGTGGGCTGCCAAAGTGGTGGGGATTGTCCCTTAGCAGTGTTTTACACTTTTTTTGTGGGGTCCCCCTGGTGATGTAGTCTTTGGAGCACATCTCCCCACCTGCTCCTTTCTCTGAGGTTGCAGGGCCCTCCGGGCCCTATCCATCCTTCGATGCACTGACGGCGGTCCTGGAGTCCTTGGTGTCCCAGGTGCAGGTGGCTTTTGGCCGATGGGCTGGCAAAAAGTGCCCCCCACTTTCCCCTGCCTCATCTGTCTCATCTGATCCTGAATCTGATTTGACGGCCGTGGACGTTGGTCACCCTGCTGGGTCTGCGATTTTGCTTGGCGATACCCCTATGAGGTGTCCCTCCTTAAGAAGTGGACTGTTCCACTGATGATGGACCCTCCGGTTTCCAGATTGAACAAGGCAACCATGATTCCAGTTGAAGAGTCCCCAGCCTTTAAGGACTCAGCTGACAGGAAGGCGGAGGCTGTGGCCCACAATATGTGCACCTTGGCTGGTTTTGGCACTGAGGCCAATATTAACCATTGCCCTGGTGTCGCAGACTCAGACCGAATGGGCTAGGCTTTTGCGCCATGACCTGGAGGGGAAGTAGCTCTCCCCTGCTTTTGATGAGCTGGCAGACTAGCTGGTCCAGGGGCTGCAGTTTATCTGTGATGTCTCTTTGGATGCGGCTCACCTAGTGGCTTGGCTCTCTGTTTCGGCAGTGGTCCTTTGGCGTGTCTTTTGGCTCAAATGCTGGTCTGCGGACCAGACTTCTAAAAAGGCCTTGATTGATCTTCCCTATTAAGGAGATCGCCTGTTTGGTGCTACCCTTGATGACATCATTAAAGGTCTCACAAGAGGGAAGAGTACCTTTCTTCCGCAGGCTACTAAGTGCAAGGTCCCTCGGCGTAAACGTGGGCCTTCCTTCTCGGCTCATAAGAAGATTTTTTGTCCCTTAGGGTCGACTGTCAAAGGATCGGAACCCTTCGGGGCCTCCTCTGGAGGATCCAATAGAATTTGGTCTGACAAGTCAAGAGTGGGCTCCTCCAGACCCACGGACAAGGTCCTTTCAGCATTAACCACTTGCCTACAGTGCACTTTCACCCCCTTCCGGCCCAGACTGATTTTCAGCTTTCAGCGCTCTCACACTTTGAATGACAATTACTCAGTCATGCAACACTGTACCCATAAAAAATTTGTGTCCTTTTTTCACACAAATAGAGCTTTCTTTTGATGGTATTTAATCACTACTGGGTTTTTTATTTTTTGTGCTATAAATAAAAAAAGACTGAAAATATTGTGAAAAAACGCATTTTTCTTTGTTTCTGTCATAAAATTTAGCAAATGAGTAATTTTTCTTCACAAATTTTGGCCAAAATTTATACTGGTACTTATCTTTGGTAAAAATAACCCAAATAAGTGTATATTATTTGGTCTTTGTGAAAGTTATAGAGTCCACAAGTTATGGTGCTAATCATTGAAAATTGATCACACTTGACCACACCTGATGTACTGAAGGCCTATCTCATTTCTTGAGACACTAAAAGGTCAGGAAAGTACAAATACCCCCCAAATGACCCCTTTTTAGAAAGTAGACATTCCAAGGTATTTAATAAGGGGCATGGTGAGTTTTCTGAAGTTGTCATTTTTTCCCACAACTCTTTGCAAAATGAAGATTTTTTGACGTATTAACAGGTTATTTCTCTCACACAGCATATGTATACTTGCAACTACACCCCAAAACACATTCTACTACTCCTCCTGAGTATGGCGATACCACATGTGTGAGACTTTTTCACAGCCTGGCCACATACAGAGGCCTAACATCCAAGTAGTACCGTCCGGCATTCTAGGAGCACAAATTACACATATAATTTCCTGACAACCTATCGTACTTTTGAAGGCCCTGGAGCACCAGGACAATGGAAACCCCCATGAAAAGACCCCATTTTGGAAAGCAAACAGCCCAACGTATAATTTTTGAGGCATAATGAGTCTTTTGAATATGTCATTTTTTTCCACAAGTTTTTGGAAAATGTGGAAAGAAAATGAAAACACATTTTTTTTTTTACACAAAGCTGTCCATTTATGCAATATTTCTAACACATAGCATGTACATAGCAAAAATTGCACCCCAAAATACATTCTGCTATTCCTCCTGAGTATGGCGATACCACATATGTAACACTTTTACACAGCCTAGCCACATACATAGGCCTAACATTCAAGTAGCACTTTTCACAAAGTTGTCCATTTATCCACTTTAAGACTGGGCCTATTTTTGACATTTGGTGTTTACAAGCTAAAATCATTTTTTTTGCTAGAAAACTACTTAGAACCCCTAAACATTATATATTTTTTTTTAGCAGAGACCCTAGAGAATAAAATGGAGATCGTTGCAATATTTTTTATCACACCATATTTGCGCAGCAGTCTTCCAAATGCTTTTTGTTTGAAAAAAATTAACTTTTTTGAACTAAAAAATAAGAAAGCAGTAAATTTAGCCCAATGTTTTCCATAATGTGAAAGATAATGTTACGCCGAGTAATTAGATACCCAACATGTTATGCTTCAAAATTGAGCATGCTCACAGAATGGAGCCAAACATTGGTACTTAAAAATCCCCATAGGCAACATTTTAAAAATTTCTGCAGGTTACTAGCTTAGAGTTACAGAGGAGGTCTAGGGCTCAAATTATTGCTCTCGCTCTAACGATCGCGGCGATACCTCACATGTATGGTTTGAACACCGTTTACATATGTGGGCGGGGCTTGCGTATGCGTTTGATTCTGCACACGAGCTAACGGGGACAGGGCGCTTTAATTTTTTTTTTTTTTTCCTATTTATTTTATTTATTATTTTTTTATTTTTACACAGTTTAAAAAAAAAAAATGTTTTGATCATTTTTATTCCTATTACAAGGAATGTAAACATCCCTTGTAATAGAAATAGGCATGACAGGTCCTCTTTATTGTGAGATCTGGGGTCAAAAAGACCTCACACCTCACAACTACACTAAAAAAGAAAAAAAAACAAAAAAACAATTGTTGAAAGAGGAAAAAAAAAAAGCGGCCCATTAAACCGGTTGCTAGGCAACGTCTTTTGACGTAGCTCCGGTCCTCCAAGACCATAGAGTCGAGTGAGGGCCATCTTGCCCTCACTCGACTTCCTGTCTCTGAGGATCCGGGACCGGATAGTTTTCCCCGCTGCCGGCGGGTCCGGTAAGCTGGGAAAACATCTGGGACGCGGCAGGAGGGGGTGGGCACCTCTTCCCCTGCACCGTAAAGGGTAATTCCGGGGGGGAATCCGCCACTGGGACCACCCTTATCTGAAAGCCGACCGCCCGCCGTTTCAAAAAATACTGGGGTTTATGGGGGCTATCTGCTGCCATAACCTCAGTATTTAGCTTTTAATGGCCGACGCATATAGTCGTTAGGCAGTCAGTAAGTGATTGCATGTATATGGCAAACAGGTGACGATGACTGATGGGGTGACAGGTGACGATGACTGATGGGGTGACAGGTGACAATGACTGATGGGGTGACAGGTGACGATGACTGATGGGGTGACAGGTGACGATGATTGATGAGGTGACAGGTGACGATGATTGATGAGGTGACAGGTGACGATGATTGATGAGGTGACAAGTAACGATGATTGATGGGGTGACAGATGACAATCACTGATGGGGTGACATGTGATGATGATTGATGGGGTGACAAGTGACGATCACTGATGGGGTGACAAGTGACGATGATTGATAGGGTGACAGATGACGAAGGCTGATGGGGTGACAGGTGACGGTGATTGATGGGGTGACAGGTGACGGGCGATGGTCACTGATGGGTGACAGGTGACGGGCGATGGTGCACGGCGGTACTGATGGCAGTCTCTGGTGACCGGTGAACTTCGAGGTAACATCACGCAAACAACGCATGACGCCGCAAAGAAGCTCTTGTACCTTTTTTGGGCGTCATGCGTTGTTTGCGCGATGTTACCGCGATTTGGCAGGTGGAAATCGCTGCAACATCGCACAGCGTTTGGGGTGCTATTGCAAATCACGGGCAACGCACAGGCGTCCCGCAATTTGCAATGATTTCCGGATCGCGGGCAGAATCGCAGTGATTCTGCCCGCGATCGCTGCGCTCACATGTGAACGTAGCCTTATGGGTGTAAATTTCTGGGCACTGATGAGGTGACTGTTGGATGACAGGTGACATTGGGGGGGGGCTAAAGAACTGTGTGGGGACATTTATTTGTGTGATTTTTACTTTTTACAGGTGTACAGAGCAGTAACTCACTGTTTCTAGCTCTGCTCCCCTCATACTGGAAACTGTATGAGGGGAGAAGAGCTAGTAACAGTCAGTTACTGCTCTTTGTTTACATTTTCTGATCGGCTGTGAATGGATTCACAGCCGATCACATAGTAAACAGTCACTGTCCTACGGAACACAGTGCCACCAACATGACCGCGCTGCGCGCTCCCGATCGCGCATGCGCGGTCATCTTATGGGCGCCTCCATTGTGATCGGCTGTGTCATTGGAACACAGCCGATCACGTGGGAAACAGCCACGCCCATTAGCTGTTTCCCCCCTGCCGGTGACGGGGGGTGTCCCGGGGACACCCCGACACCGGCAGTGCAGGGCAGCGCGCACACGATTACGCGCCTGCCCTGTATCCTGGGATCACGTCATATGATGTCTTCCCAGGTTAATGGCCGCACCGCTCTGCCGTCAATTGACGGCGGGCGGGCGGCAAGTGGTTAAGGTGCGCCCTCACCAGTATCTGGGGTGGGGGGATGTCTTCGCTGGTTCTCAGACCCGTGGACTCTCTTGGTACAAGTTAGGTGGGTCCACAAGGTCATTCGTCCCAGCTACAAGATCGAATTTCATTCTTACCCTCTGGTAACTTTTCTTCCTTCCAACGTGCGACTGTTCCTGGTCCTCTTACAGGCTCTTTTTGGAGCGGGACAAGACCTTTTACTATAAAGGGTGATGGTCCCGGTTCCGACTTCGGAACATTTTCAGTTTTTTTTTACTCAAACCTGTTTACAGTCCCCAGGAAGGAAGGCAAGGTGCGTGCAATTCTGGACCTTAAGAACTGCTTTGTGCGGGTGCAGAAGTTCAGAATGGAGTCCGTTCACACCGTGGTGGCTTGCCTGCATCAGGGGGATTTTTCTTGCCTCCATTGACATTAGGGATGCTTACCTTCACATTCCAATATGTGTCAGTCTCCAGCACTTCCTCTGCTTTGCCGTGGGAGAGGAGCATTATCAGTTTGTGGCTTTACCCTTTAGTCTTGCTTCTGCTCCTTGGGTCTTCATGAAAGTGTTGGCCCCGGTGCTAGCATTGTTACACTAATGGCGGATCGTGGTACTGGGCTGCTTGGACGACCTCCTTCTGCAAGCTTCCCTAATGCTCTGGTGAAAAACCTGGAAATCACCATACGAGTTTAAGGGTGTTTGTCTGGATTCTGAATTTTCAGAAGTCTGCTCTGGTTCCGTCCACAAAGTTGGACTATCCGGGTCGGACTCTGGACTCGGCCTTAGCTAGAGTTCTCCTTCCTCTGGACAAACTCCGGAAACTGCAGGCTGCAATTCGTCTCCTTCTGTCCAGCAGATGGTAATCCCTCCGGGCTTTCATGCGGGTGCTGGGACTGATGGTGTCTACCTTCGAGGCTGTTTCGTTTGCACAGTTCCATACGAGGTCCCTGCAAGGGAAATTCTGGCCAAATGGGACAAGAATCTGCAGTCTCTGGACAATCAGATCTGGCTGAGCCGGGGAACGAAAGAGTCCCTGATATGGTAGCTTCGTTCTTTGGCGCTTTGGCTGGGCAAATCCTTCCTCCTCTTGTATTGGACAGTGGTCACCATGGATGCCACCCTGTCCAGCTGGGGAGGCATCCTCGGCAAAATTTCTGCTCTGGGGGTCTGGACACTGGAAGAGTCAAGACTACTGATCAATATCTTGGTACTCCGATTAGACTGTGCCTGGAACATTGGATCGTCTTCAGTGATGTCCAGTGCGCTTTCAATCAGACAATGCCACGGCTGTGGCTTATGTCAATCACCAGGGGGGCACAAGAAGTGTTCTGGTGGCTCTGGAGGTAGCCGGCATTCTAAGGTGAGCAGAACTAATTGTTCCAGCCCTCTCTGCTGTACACATTACCAGGGTAGAAAACTGTCAGATTACCTCAGTCGGCAGGCATTGGACCAATATGGGAGTGGTTCCTTCATCCGGAGGTGTTTCGTCAATTATGTCTCCGGTGGGGCATCCCCGAGGTGGATCTGTTGGCGTCCCGGCTCAACAGAAAGGAGCAGAGGTTTGTGGCTCGGTCACGGGATCCTCTGACAGACGCCACGCATGCTTTGGTGACCCAACGCATCTACGCAGGATCGAGGCAGAAGGGATTCCGGTCATCTTAGTGGCCCCAGACTGGCCTCGCCAGGCTTGGTACGCCGATCTGGTGCGGCTAGTCGCCCACGTTCCTTTGGAAGCTTCCTTTCAGGGAGGATCTGCTATCACAAGGATCAATCCTCCATCCTGCTGTACAGTCGCTGGCTTTGACGGCTTGGCTGTTGAATACCAGGTGCTGATGGATAGAGGTTTGTCGGAGTTGGTGATTCAAATGCTGTTAAAAGCTAGTAAATCTACTTCTGGGAAGATTTACCATCGTACGAGGAAGATGTACATTGCGTGGTGTGAGTCTCTTGGGGTTCATCCTCGCTCTTTTTTTGGTGGTTCGGATCTTGACCTTCTTTCAATGGGGGATTAATCAGAAACTGGCCTAGAGTAGTATCAAGGGTCAGGTGTCTGCTTTAGCAGTCTTCTTTTAATGGTTCTTGGCTACATACTCCTTGGTGTGTACTTTTCTTCAGGGAGCTAGGCACTTGACCCTTCCAGTGCGGTCTCTGATGTCACCTTGGGACCTCAATTTGGTGCTCTCAGTTCTCCAGAAGCCTCCTTTTGAGAATCATGGTAGATTCCCCTGTTTAAGCTGTCCTAGAAGGTGGCCTTTTTGGTGGCTTTTACCTCTGCGTGCAGGGTGTCTGAATTGGTGGCGTTACCCTGTTCACATTAATTGGTGGTTCACAGTGATAAGGTGGTTCCTTCCTCAGGTTGTCTCTGATTTTCATTTAAATGAAGACATTGGGTTGCCTTCCCTGTGTCCCAGGTCTAAACATCTGAAGGAAATTGCTTTGCATGCCTTGGATGTAGTCAGGGTGATTCGGGTGTACCTGGCAGTCTTTTAGGAAATCAGACTCACTATTTTTTGCTTGCAGATGGGCCTCAGAAAGGGTTGTTCGCTCTCTCTGCGACCCTTTCCAGATGGATCAAACAGACGGTTATTCAGGCCTATTCCATCAAGGGTCAGGTTCTTTATTTCCCTGTCAAGGCGTACTCTACTCGGGCGCTCAGTGCCTCCTGGGCCTTCCGTCATCAGTAATGCAGGTTTGCAAGGCAGCCACCTGGTCGTCGGTGCACACTTTCACAAAGTTCTATAAAGTGGATGTGTTGGCATCTGCGGATGCTTCCTTTTGCCACAAGGTGTGGCAGGCTGCTGTTTAGGGGACCTGGTCCTCTTTGAGGGCTTATTGTTTTTTTCAGGTGATCTCCAGTTGTTTTGGTTGAGCTCCTGTTTACCTGTTTGGCTATAGTTAGCCTTGGGATTTTCTTTTTCGCTGTACCCACCCCTCATGTTTAATACTGCTTTGGGGCATCCCAATGGTTATGAAGATCAGGGGCTGTGTCTGTCAATGAATCAAAGAGAAAATTGGATTTCTGACTTATTGTAAAATCCATTTCTCTGATGTTCATTGACGGACACAGCACCCATCCCTCTGTGGAGCTGTAATTCTTCTGACACTGTTTTTGTAACAAATTTGAGTACCTATAGCAGAGAGAGGGAATATACCCCATGGGACTGCCTAGTGTCCTACTCCTGGAGGGGGCAGTTTAACCCAATGGTTAAGAAGATCAGGAGCTGTGTCCGTCAATGAACATCAGAGAAATTTATTTTACGGTAAATCAAAAATCACATTTTCTTTGCACTTAAAAATACAGTCCTAACACAATGCTTTTAATGGCATATTCAAAGTGATACTAAAATACGTTTTATATAAATTTGCTAACAATGGATGCTTCTCCTTGTTGCTGTTTTTGTTTTTCTGCTGAATCAGCTGTTCCTCTGAGAGCAGACCCTGATATCCAGTTTTATGGTGGCTCTTTTCTCTTGCAGGGTCCCAATTATCCTCACCAGAGCCACCCTTTCATGTGTGCTCTTGTGATCAGGGCAAATAATTCTGCTGTGTTCATGGTAAAAACAGACTTTAGTACTACTCTCATTTACATGATCAAAAAGAGCCCATCTGTGGCAAGTATAATGTGAATGCCTGCAGCTGAGACGCCAGGTCAGTGACCACTAAACCTGTACAACACAATGACAGGCTAAAAGGAGCTGGCGCTGTCATCTGCTATAAGTATGTATCTGCATATTCATCAGTTACCAATGGTTAGAGACAGATGTCTGTACCAGGACACAAATAGATGATCCAGTGGCATATCCTCAATAAAACCAATGTATGCTTTCATACACTGCACTCATTAGGCCGCATGCACTCTTTCCTTCTTCCCTGAGTGCCACATACCCCAGACTAACACCCCATGGTGCAGTTGCCACCATATTCTTTGCAGTCACTGACTGCTAGGATCATTGACTTCCTAGTAACCGATGACACACTTCCCTAGCATGCACAGCTTCCTCTTTTTAGAGCTGCTTCACCTCCCATTTCCGCCCCCTGATTCTGGCACCAGCTTCATGGCTCCTGGTTCCTGCCCTGTAAGGTAAGGAGACTCTGATCTAAGGGGGAGATCTAATCTTAAGAAGGGCTCCTGATCTGAGAGGGATTCTGATCTAAATGGGCACTCTAATCTATGAGAGACTCCTAACCTAAGGGGGAATACTGATCTAAGAAGGCACTGTAATCCAAGGGGGACTCCTGATCTAAGGTGGGTGCTGATCAAAGAGCGGATGCTGATCTAAAGGGGGAATCTTTTGTCCAGGATTTTATTCTAAAGGGGGACTCCAGATTTAAGGGGGGCTCTGATCTAATAGGAACTCTGATCTAAAGGGGGACTTCAATGTAAGGGGGTTTCTGGCCTAAAATATGACTCAGTATTTTCTAGCCTAAAATATGACTCTGATCTAAGGATCTTTTCTCTGAAGAAGATTCTGATTTAAGAGGGGACTCCTGGTCTAAGGTGGGACTCTTGATCCAAAGGAGATTTTCGTCTGAGGGAAAATGTAATCGAAAGGAGGGGGCCTTTGATCTAAAGAGGATTCTGATCCAAGGGGAGAGTATGATCTAAAGGTGACTCTGATATAGGAAGGGATGCTGATGTAAGGGGGGACTTGGATGTAGTGAAGGACTTGCATGCAAGGATGGAATAAAAAAGACTCTTATTTTAGGGGGATTATGATGTAAAAGAAGATGCTATGAGGTAAAGGGAAACCTTGTAGTCTGGTTGCTGCTAGGGATGATCGAACGGTTCGGGTCGACCATCGGTTCGACCCGAACATTGACTGTTCGAAATTCGGCCGAATTCCGAACTTTTTGCGGAAAAGGTTCGGAATTCGGCAACCAGAATCGACCAAAATGCAATGGGACAGGAACTGGGCGGGGGCAGGAGGATGCTAGGAATGTGATTGGAGTGACTAGGGGGTCCAGAGGCCAATCAGTAGTGAATACGCCCCCCAGTATATAACATAGCCCCGCCAAATCTCTAGCACTGTAATACAGGGGCTGTGGAAGAGAGTGGAAGCAGTTCTGTTACTCCTGCTTCAAAAGTGTCATTTAGCAATTATTAGTGTGAGGAAAGGGATATCTAGTGTAGTTAGGGTACTATTTTCCACTATAGTTAGATTCAATAATCTAGTTTCTGTAGGGAAAGTGTTAAGTGTCAGGGTGACCTTAGTGTAGTGTAGGGTGAACTGACTCTGACTGCTATGGCAGGGTGACCAAACTCTTCCATGTCAGGGTGACCGCCATAGAAAAAAGATTGTTTGTCTTAGAATTGCAATAGAGCAGGGATAGGGCTCCGCTACTTTCACACCTGGCCGTTTTTGTTGCAGGCATTTATTGGGCTTTTTTGTGAACGTCTTTGGAGGCAGGCATGACATCTGAACTTCTGTGTAGGGGTATATATACACACATATAGGTGTGATAGGAGCGGAGCCCTATGCCTGTAAATAATTTCATTAGCGCAGGCATAGGGTTCTGCTACTTTCACACCTATATGTGTGTATGTGTATATATACATATATGTGTGTGTGTATATATACCCCTATACAGAAGTTCAGATGTTATGCCTGCCTCCAAAGACGCCAAAAAAATGCCCAAAAAAACGCCTGCAACAAAAACGCCCAGGTGTGTTGTTGCAGGCGTTTTTTGGGCATTTTTTAGGCGTCTTTGGAGGCAGGCATAACATCTGAACTTCTGTATAGGGGTATATATACACACACACACATATATGTATATATACACATACACACATATAGGTGTGATAGGAGCGGAGCCCTATGCCTGCAAATAATTTAATTATCGCAGGCATAGGGTTCTGCTACTTTCACACCTATATGTGTGTATGTGTATATATACATATATTTGTGTGTGTATATATACCCCTACACAGAAGTTCAGATGTCATGCCTGCCTCCAAAGACGTCCACAAAAAAGCCCAATAAACGGCTGCAACAAAAATGGCCAGGTGTGAAAATAGCGGAGCCATATGCCTGCTCTACTGCAATTCTAAGACAAACCCCAAGACACTAAATCCAAAAAAATCTTTTTTTTTTTCAATAATTCTTTCAATAATTGGCTTTCTATCAAAAACGACAATTTTTAAGAACTTTTTTTGTGATTAATAGTCCCTGGGGCATGACCCAGAACCCTAGGCACTTTTTAGGGGCATTTATTGGGATTTAGGGCTTCAAAATTGTGTTTTTTGATTACCGAAGTTCGGGTCCCATTGATTTCAATGGGGTTCTTAAATCCGAACCCGAACTTTCGGGAAGTTCCGGTGTTCTGGTCGAACCGAACTTTTCAAAAGTTCGATCATCCGTAGTTGCTGCCTGAAAAGCATATATAATGAAAAAAGTTTAATTTCTCTTATTGTGCCGAGTGTTGTAAATGTCTGATAGACTAAGGTTTTATTTACCTCCCGGTAACAGTTGAGGTCGAACATCACTTTGAGCCCCATTAACAGTTAAATAGTGGAACGAACATCCTGAAAAAGAGAGTTGACTAGTTTATGGCTAGTGTACAGATCTTCACTGCATCTGAGCACCACAAACCATAAACACTAATGAATTAATTTTAATATTCAAAGCAAACTCCCCCATCCAGCCATGTCTCCTTGCTTTATTTTGTTGAGAAATCACTTTTAAAAACACCCCCCTAGCATTTCTGGCTGTGGCCATTTTGAGTAGAAGTAGAAGATTCATGCAGCTTTTACTTCCTGGAATCCATTTGCCATTAGCTCAACTATGCATGCAGGTAAGTGCGCTTAGCTGAGAATACCCCTCCTTCTATCCTCCCCTCCTGAAGACTCCTGGGATGTATGATATCATTTGCCTATTCAAGAAACCAGGAAGCAACTGAATAAATGTAAAAACAAAAGTTTAAAACCAGTAACTAAGATATACTTTCCTATTTATTTACTAATGCTAGCAACATGAGGATTAAAAATAATCAATGTTGATTGGGAGAGTGAAGTTCCACTTTAAAGTGGAGCGTCACCCAAAAGGGGAAGTTCCGCTTTAAGACCACCTCCCCCACTCCTGTTTAGAAAATGGCACTTTTTGAGGGAGGAACGGATAACCTGTTTTTGATAGGTACCCCTTTCCACTTACGCTTAGTTGGCTAGCCATCTTCTGAGACACGTGACAGGTCCCAGAAGACTGCGGGACCATTCACAATTCCACTTCCGCTTGGTTGCCTAGTGTGATGTTCTGGTACCTTTGGGTACCCTAATTACTCTTTCATAAGTGTATGCGCCCCACCATTCTCTTTTGGTAAGGTGCGCATACACCTTTAAGACTGATGCTGTCATCACTGAGCGCCGGACTGGATGGCTATTTAGATCGCCGGCTCTCACTCACATGTGTTCGTTCAAACTGCTTTGTGCCTTGATGCTAACCTGTCTTGAAGCTCTCATGCTTGCAAGCATACCTCGCTGCGCTGATCCCTGTATCCCGCTACCGGATCATCCGCTCTTGCCGAACCTCTCCTCTGCTACATTGCTATTAGTGATAAGTACCCCACAGGGGAAACCTCTATAACCTTTATACTAAAGCTTACACTATCTAGCTCTGCATACTAAGGACTATTACTACATTTGCATTATCTAAGATTGCTAGCTCTTGAGCCTACTACCACCTGTTCTTGCACTGGGTTGATCTCTCTTGTATGTCCACCTGCTACTCTGTCATCTGCTACCATACATGATTGCTAAACCTATCTGCATCCCATCTGCTACTATCTTACCTTCAAGAACATTTCCTTTCAAGTGTCTGTCATCTACCATCTCTACCCAACCTGTCTCTTGAGCCTATCATCACTGTGTTACTATATACATAAGTCACTCTAGGAAACATCTTATTGAGTGTGTGTATTTACTTGCTGAATTGAGATCATCCACACATGATGAGTCATTGAGAGTTGGGATTGGTGTCTCAGCGTTTCTCTACATGACTACTGAAGTGGAATATTTCTGCAGCTGAAAATCCACATCATACGTAAAACGCAGGAGCGTTACAGATTGAACGAACCACAAATGGATTCAGCAGAAATAACCACTCAGATGACACAATTAAAACAGCAAGTAACTGCGTTAATACACGCACTTGCTGAATTAAAAGAAGACACTCAGGCTCTGTCGCAGCAGGTAATTAGACTGACACAACTTACCTCTGCTCAGTCCCCTGAACCCAAAATAAATCCTCCTTTGGTATTTACAGGCGATCGCAAAAAATTTCGCGAATTTAAAAACGCATGTGAGTTACTTTTCTTGCTAAAACCCCGTACCTACCTTACTGATCACATTAAGGTTTGTACTATTATTTCTTACCTAACAGGCGATCCTCGGGCCTGGGCAGACTCTCTTTTTGAGAAAAACGACCAGCTTCTCAACTCCTATGCCTTGTTCCTAGCAGAACTCACTAGCCTATATGATGATCCCAATAGGCAGAGTACTGCCGATCTTCAATTAAGATCCTTGAAACAAGGTAGGAGACCTGTAGAAGACTTTGTCGCAGAATTCAAGAGATGGACCCTTGATTCAGAATGGAATGATGCATCTCTGAAAACCCAATTTAGGCTTGGCCTATCAGAGGCCGTTAAAGACGAGCTCGCCCGAGCGGATCTGCCAAAAACCCTGGATGCATTGATACAACTCAGTATCACCATAGATAGAAGACTACGAGAAAGAAAGGCTGAGAAAATGGGAATGCCATTATCCAGTTCTTCTCGGATTTCGGCCGTTGACCCCGTTCCTATGGAGATAGGAACCATACGCCCACCTCTATCAACTATGGAAAGAGCCAAAAGACGATCTGGTAATCTCTGCTTGTACTGTGCATCCCCGGATCACAAGATAAACGTCTGTCCCCTAGTCTACAAAAAGAAGGGTGAGTGTTCACATGTCCTCCTAGGGGGATTGACAACTTCAATCACTAACCCTTACCTTTCTGTTTGCTTAACATTACAGTGGGACCAGAACAGGATTACTACTAAGGCCATGATTGACACAGGATCTTGTGGAAATTATATTGACATACGTTTTGCTGCTTTAAATAAAGTTCCTATTATTTCTAAACTTAAACCTGTCTCAGTAAGTCTTATTAACGGTGTTCCTTTATCCTCTGGTCCGATCACTGATCAGACACAGGCACTCCTAGTCACTACTAATGGGTCTCATATGGAGACCACTACCTTTGATCTAATACCTTCACCCCACTTTCCCATTGTGTTGGGACTTCCCTGGTTGCACACACATCAACCAACCATAGATTGGAAGGAACGGACCCTGGCCTTCCTCTCTTGCTATTGCGAGGGTACGTGTAACCTCCCGTCTTTCGGGAAGATCCTGTCTGTGGTGACAGATGAGATTGCACCACTATGATATCAGGATCTCTCTGAGGTTTTTCTTGAGAAAAATGCTCAAGCACTACCTCCCCATCGAGACTATGATTGTAGAATTGATCTACTCCCAAATAGCAAATTGCCGTTCGGTCATGTTTATCCTCTTTCACAGGATGAACTTTCCCATCTCAAAGACTATTTGGATGAGAATTTGAAGAAAGGTTTTATTAGACCTTCCACTTCTTTCACAGCAGCAGGACTCTTTTTTGTTCGCAATAAGGACTCAAGTCTCAGGCCTATCATCGACTATAGGCAATTGAATGCTATTACAATAAAAGATCGCTATCCTCTACCGCTTATCCCTGAGCTCATTGAGCAGGTGCGTGGAGCTACCTATTTTTCAAAATTGGATCTGAAAGGAGCATACAATCTCATTCGAATCCGTGCTGGACACGAGTGGAAGACTGCATTCAGAACCAGATACGGATTGTTCGAATATCTTGTAATGCCATTCGGGCTATGCAACGCCCCTGCAGTTTTTCAACGATTTATAAACGATATTTTCAGAGACTTACTAGATGTCTGTGTTGTGGTATATCTGGACGATATACTTATATATTCACGATCCCTGTCTGAACACATAAGACATGTAAGACTAGTATTATCGAGATTGCTTGCACACAACCTTTATGTGAAACTGAAAAAATGCTTGTTTCATAAAGAAGAGGTACTGTTTCTAGGCTACATCATATCCAAAACAGGAATCGAGATGGACATGAGTAAGATATCCTGCATTCAGGATTGGCCTACACCAACCACACGCAAGGCGCTACAGCGATTCCTTGGATTTTCGAATTTCTACAGGAAGTTCATCAGAAACTTCTCTGCCATTGTGAGACCCCCTCACACAGCTCACTAGCATTAAAAAAACATTCAAATGGTCAGATGAAGCAAATAAAGCTTTTCACCTGTTAAAGACAAGGTTTACTTCTGCTCCCATATTACGCCATCCAGACCCATCCCTCCAATACATTCTGGAAGTAGATGCGTCAAACATGGCAGTAGGGGCAATACTCTCCCAACGACCAACTCACACTTCACCACTTCATCCAGTCGCCTTTTTTTCTAAATCCCTAAGCAGTCCAGAGATAAATTACCCCGTGGGTGAAAAGGAACTGCTTGCTATAAAATTGGCTCTGGAGAATTGGCGACATCTACTCGAAGGCACCCAATTACCAATACTTATATACACGGACCATAAAAATCTCCAATATCTTCAGACTAACAAAACTCTCTCTCACCGACAGGTACGATGGTCACTATTCTTTCTAAGGTTTAACTTCCTAGTGACCTACACACCTGCAGATAAGAACAAAAAGGCGGATGCACTATCACGACTAACTGAAGAAAACTACTTTGAAATCCCTTCCGTTCCTATAATACCTCACAAACGCATTATTGGAGTTGTCCGTTCCTTGAAGGAAGACCTTTTGCATGGTATAAGTTTGGATTCACCCCCACCACAACTAAATACTGATGCAGAAGGCTTCCTCTACTACAACGACAAACTTTACATACCACCTACCATACGCACCAAGATCTTGGAATTATCGCATGATGTGCCTATGGCAGGACATATGGGTATGACAAAGACTCTTAATCTGATTACCAGACAATTCTGGTGGCCTGACATGAAAACATCTATACAAAAATTCGTCTCTTCATGCAATGTCTGTGCCAGGTCCAAAATTGACACTACGAGACCATCCGGTCTACTATGCAGTCTACCAATACCCCAAACTCCATGGGAAGTTGTGTCCTTGGACTTTATAGTGGAATTGCCTCCTTCCAAAGGATTTAATACCATCTTAGTGTCAGTGGACCATCTGACAAAAATGGCACATTTCATTGCTATTCGCAGACTACCTTCGTCCAAACAAACGGCAGAACTCTGAAACATGTCTTTAAGTTACATGGTATCCCAAAAACTCTTCTGTCTGACCGTGGATCACAATTTATTTCCAAGTTCTGGCAAGAACTATGTCACATACTACGGATCGAGCGGAAGCTCACTTCTCCTTACCATCCGCAGACCAACGGACAGACTGAAAGAGTCAACCAATGCATCGAGCAATATTTACGTTGTTACACTTCTTACCAACAGGATGATTGGGTGGATCTTCTCCCTCTGGCAGAATTTGCCTACAACAACGCAACCCACAGTACGACCAAGCAGAGTCCGTTCTACTTGAACTATGGGTTTCATCCCTCTATTCTTCCACCACGCATCCTTCCTTCAAATAACCCAGTAG
Source organism: Pelophylax lessonae (assembly GCF_965119305.1). Taxonomy (NCBI): domain Eukaryota; kingdom Metazoa; phylum Chordata; class Amphibia; order Anura; family Ranidae; genus Pelophylax; species Pelophylax lessonae. Next base: position 186,917,339 of record NC_138769.1, read on the forward strand.
CCTCAGACTATCTTACCCAAATAAAGGACTCTCTGGGTTTGCTTAATACTACCATTGCACACGCTCATAGTCAACAAAAGAAGTACTATGATCTTCGCAGAAGACCTTCTCCTCAGTACGCTATCGGGGACCTCGTTTGGCTCTCAACAAAAAATTTAAGACTGAAAATCCCTAGCAAAAAGCTTGGACCTCTGTTCTTGGGACCTTTCCCAATCAAGAAACTTATTGGAAAAGCTGCAGTACAGCTTACATTGCCAATAGACCTCAAAATACATCCCATTTTCCATGTGTCGCTACTGAAGCCCCATGTTCCTGACCAAGGAATAAGGCCTACTATCCCACCTCCTCCTCCTGTACAAGTTGAAGGTGGAGAAGAATATGAGATAAAAGAGATTCTGGATTCTCGTATCCACAGAGGAAGACTTCAGTACTTGGTTCGATGGAAGAACTATGGGCCCCAAGACGACACCTGGCTAAACACCTCTGACATACATGCCTCTAGATTAATCCGCAATTTTCATGCGAAGTACCCAGACAAACCAGCTCCAGAGGCCTTCAGGAGCTGGCCTTAAGGGGGGGGGGTACTGTAATGTTCTGGTACCTTTGGGTACCCTAATTACTCTTTCATAAGTGTATGCGCCCCACCATTCTCTTTTGGTAAGGTGCGCATACACCTTTAAGACTGATGCTGTCATCACTGAGCGCCGGACTGGATGGCTATTTAGATCGCCGGCTCTCACTCACATGTGTTCGTTCAAACTGCTTTGTGCCTTGATGCTAACCTGTCTTGAAGCTCTCATGCTTGCAAGCATACCTTGCTGTCGGAACCACGCTGCGCTGATCCCTGTATCCTGCTACCGGATCATCCGCTCTTGCCGAACCTCTCCTCTGCTACATTGCTATTAGTGATAAGTACCCCACAGGGGAAACCTCTATAACCTTTATACTAAAGCTTACACTATCTAGCTCTGCATACTAAGGACTATTACTACATCTGCATTATCTAAGATTGCTAGCTCTTGAGCCTACTACCACCTGTTCTTGCACTGGGTTGATCTCTCTTGTATGTCCACCTGCTACTCTGTCATCTGCTACCATACATGATTGCTAAACCTATCTGCATCCCATCTGCTACTATCTTACCTTCAAGAACATTTCCTTTCAAGTGTCTGTCATCTACCATCTGTACCCAACCTGTCTCTTGAGCCTATCATCACTGTGTTACTATATACATAAGTCACTCTAGGAAACATCTTATTGAGTGTGTGTATTTACTTGCTGAATTGAGATCATCCACACATGATGAGTCATTGAGAGTTGGGATTGGTGTCTCAGCGTTTCTCTACATGACTACTGAAGTGGAATATTTCTGCAGCTGAAAATCCACATCATACGTAAAACGCAGGAGCGTTACACCTAGCCATCTTCTGGGCCACGCGACAGATGGCAGAAGACTTCAGGACCATTCACAATGCCCAGTGAGGCTCCCACATGGGCAGTGGGAATCCAGCGGTGAAGCCGCAAGCTGTAATAGCCGGGTACCCACAATTCAAATGCCAGCGCCAGGAACCGAAGAGGGGTTGAGAAAACAGCTTGAATGAGCACAGCACTGGTTCCTGGGACAGATGAGTGTCTGCTTATTAAATGTCAGCAGCAACAGTTTTTGTAGCTGCTGACTTTTACTTTTTACAAATATAACTGGATCTCCTCTTTAAGGCTTTGTAACTGTTTAACCTTGCTTGCTTAAGATTTCTCCTCATTTGCAGTGAACAAGTTAACAAGCCATATCTCAAAAGGTTAGTCTGCTCAAAACCCCGGCACTACTTGACATATTCGCTAGGTGCTAATGCTGCCATTCAGAATTGAAAAAAGTATGAAAGTAATTAGTCTTCCGACTCCAGTTTGCGAAATGTAACAGAACTCTTAGAAAGGTGACCTTGAAGGACCAGAGAGAAGCAACGATGAAAAATTGTCAGCTGTAATGCCCAGCAATATGTACAGTACAGCTGTGTTACAAGTTCTCATTTAATTCTCCTCTACTAGGAAAAAATAAAAAAACATTATTTAAAAATTTTGCATTAGCAAGGTCAGGAGGGCTGCCAGAGTGGAGCACTGGAGGGCTTTCAGCTGAGTACGACATTCTAAAATAACCATCTGTTTCTTCACTAGAAAACAAATTGTGATATGTAAATACAACATTGTTTTCATTACATTTGTGTACAAATTGTCTACTGCAGTGTTTTTTAACCTTTTTTCAGTCAAGGCACCCTTTAGAATTGTGCACAATCCTGGGGAGCTCAGCGAAGCTGGCCCTACCACTATCAGCACAAATAAAAACTCACGTGTTTTTCTTTAGTGCTACATTTGTATTGTTTTTTTGCCTTAAAAATGTACATTTGTGCTGCTTTTATTGTTAAGATATTAGCAATTGTTTTTCTCTAGGTGATGACATCACCCAGCCCCCCTACAACAACCTAAAGACCTAGACCAAAACTAGGCTGGTTGGTTAGTGCCGAGTTTGTGCTGTTTAAATCTCTGTTCTATCTTTTATAATTTTTATTTTATTAATGATTTTTTAAAGGTCACTCAGCCCCCCTAGAACAGCCAAAACCCAGCTGATTGGTCAGTGCAGTGCATTATATGTGCTGTTTAAATCTCTGTTCTATCTTTTATCCTTTTTGCGTTATTAATGGTTTATTAAAGGTCACCAGAGGTCACTCAGCCCCCCCCCCCCCTACAATAGCCAAAAGACACAAATTAAATTCTAGATAGCGAAACAATAGAGCCAAGGTGCTGTGAGTGGATTTAAAGATGTAAGCCCTAGAAAGTCTGTCCCATATCCTGAGGGAAAACTATAAGGAAGGGCATAAAATAGGAAAGTCTGAGAGAAGCAGCGCACACAACGAGGAACACCCAATCTGATTTCAAGATCCACACAGGTGCCTGGGCTCATTGTGACCAAACCAGAACAAGACAACTAAATGGTTTGAACCAGCAGCAATGTAGTCTGTAAAACAATTTATTGGTGACTGGTTATAAAGGAGTGATAATAAAACAAAAAATCTGACACATTTCAACGAGAGCCTTAGTCGTAGCATCAATAAAACAGAAAGGGCTAAAATTTATACTTGTAAAAACTCCACCCAAAAAAAATTTGCATAATAAATTAAAGCAGTTGATTGATTAGGGGGTTAATACAATATTTCCATAATGCAGACACAGGTATAAGACAAAGAAATCATAGCATACTTAAATTACAGTGAACACAATGGAACACTATATACTGTATAAACATCCTAAATATCTATACAGTATCTCACAAAAGTGAGTGTACACCACTCACATTTTTGTAAATATTTTATTATATCTTTTCATGTGACAACACTGAAGATTTGACACTTTGCTACAATGTAAAGTAGTGAGTGCACAGCTTGTATAACAGTGTAAATTCACTGTCCCCTCAAAATAACTCAACACACAGCCATTAATGTCTAAACTGATGGCAACAAAAGTGCGTATACCCCTAAGTGAAAATGTCTATAATGGGCCCAAAGTGTCAATATTTTGTGTGGCCACCATTATTTTGCAGCACTGCCTTAACCCTCTTGGGCATGGAGTTCACCAGAGCTTTACAGGTTGCCACTGGAGTCCTCTTCTACTCCTCCATGACGACATCACGGAGCTGGTGGATGTTAGAGACCTTGCGCTCCTCCACCTTCCGTTTGAGGATGTCCCACAGATGCTCAATAGGGTTTAGGTCTGGAGACATGCTTGGTAAGTCCATCACCTTTACCCTCAGCTTCTTTAGCAAGGCAGTGGTTGTCTTGGAGGTGTATTTGGGGTCGTTATCATGTTGGAATACTGCCCTTCGGCCCATCGAGGGAGGGAGGGGATCATGCTCTGCTTCAGTATGTTACAGTACATGTTGGCATTCATGGTTCCCACAATGAACTGTAGCTCCCCAGTGCCGGCAGCACTCATGCAGCCCCAGAACATGACAAACCCACCACCATGCTTGACTGTAGGCAAGACACACTTGTCTTTGTACTCCTCACCTGGTTGCCGCCACACACACTTGACACCATCTGAACCAAATAAGTTTATCTTGGTCTCATCAGACCACAGGACATGGTTCCAGTAATCCATGTCCTTAATCTGCTTGTCTTCAGCAAACTGTTTGTGGGCTTTCTTGGACATCATCTTTAGAAGAGGCTTCCTTCTGGGATGACAGCCATGCAGACAAACTTGATGTGTGGCGTACGGTCTGAGCACTGATCCCCCACCCCTTCAACCTCTGTAGCAATACTGGCAGCACTCATACGTATATTTCCCAAAGACAACCTCTGGATATGACGCTGAGCACCTGCACTCAACTTCTTTGGTCAACCATGGCAAGGCCAATTCTGAGTGGAACCTGTCCTGTTAAACCACTGTATGGTCTTGGCCACCGTGCTGCAGCTCAGTTTCAGGATCTTGACAATCTTCTTATAGCCTAGGCCATCTTTATGCAGAGCAACAATTCTTTTTTTCAGATCCTCAGAGTTCTTTGCCATGAGGTGCCATGTTGAACTTCCAGTGACTAGTATGAAAACACCAAATTGAACACATTTGCTCCCCGTTCACACCTGAGACCTTCTAACATTAAAGAGTCACATGACACTGAGGAGGGAAAATAGCTAGTTGGGCCCAATATGGACATTTTTACTTAGGGGTGTACTCACTTTTGTTGCCAGCGGTTTAGACATTAATGGCTGTGTGTTGAGCTGTTTTGAGGGGACACCAAATTTACACTGTTATACAAGCTGTACACTCACTCATTTACATTGTAGCAAAGTGTCATTTCTTCAGTGTTGTCAAAAATGTGAGGAGTGTACTCACTTTTGTGAGATACTGTATATGTCATAGATAAGAGTGAATCAATGTATTTCAAGCATGAAGATAAAAAAAGATCCAAGTGTAGTGCCGGTGTTCCGTGAAAAAACCATACCCGTGAAAAAAACCATACCCTCGTCACTTCCGGTGCACCTACGGAGGGTATGGATTTATCACGGTAGTGTGTGTAACGTTACACTTGCGGCGGTTACATTAAAAGAGCTCGGCTGCAACATGAGTTATCTCCGCTCCTATCCCTGACACTTCCCTGATCTCGGCTAATAAATATAATAGCGGATCACGGAGCCGAGATCTCTGTCATTTAGATTTCATACACCCGCCGCCACTTTTATATTTATTAGCCGAGATCAGGGAAGTGACAGGGATACGAGCGGAGATGATTCATATTGCAGCCCAGCTGTTTTAATGTAACCGCCGCAAGTGTAGCGTTACACACACTACCGTGATAAATCCATACCCTCCGAGCATGCGCACGTGTCAGCTCCTCAGCTGTTCAATTACGTATCCGGGGCTGTGAGCATGCGCACTGCAACGCTGCTCAGCTGTTCCTGACAGGAAGTGACGTGGGTATGGATTTCTCACTGGGTATGGTTTTCTAACGTTACACCGGCTCAATCCATCCATTTAGCATAAAATAGTAGGTCTGTCTTTAAATGACAACCACAGCATATGTCCAATCGGTCTAGAGGAACAGGAGTAGGACTCGGCCTGCATCCATAAGGGATAGGACCCAATTTGACCAGATCCGAGGCATTCAATCCAACCTTCTTCCTGGAAGTATATAAAGTAGGCTTGTTTACCCTAGGCCTTTTATCCCCCTAAATAACAACATTTTCCTTTGAAAAGAAGCAAGGTCAGACCTGTTGTTTCCCAACGGGAGAGTGCCAAATTAATATAAAATCCTTGGAAGGACATTCATCTTTAAACAGTACAGACTGGCAAACAATGATGGAGGACCGATTTGTCATTTAGCTAAGTCCCCAGATAATTTTCTGTACACTATAATTCCTTAAATATAAAGTCTGTAAGGCGGACGTGAGAAAAATTGTCTGGTAAAGGAGGGCCTCTGCCTGCCATTTGAATACGGAATTATGTTGAAGTGTTTGACCATTATTATTAACTACTTAAGCCCCAGAAGATTTTACCCCCTTCCTGACCAGGGCCTATTTTGCGATTCGGCACTGCGTGACTTTAATTGCAAATTGAATTTCGCGGTCGTGCGACACTGTACCTAAATGAAATTGACGTCCTTTTTTTCCCACAAACAGAGCTTTCTTTTGGTGGTATTTGATCACCTGTGCGATTTTTTAATCATGCGCTATAAATAAAAAAAGAGCGACAATTTTGCAAAAATAACAATATTTTTCAAATTTTTTCACATGAAATTCCCCCCAAAAAAATGTAAAAAATCTAAATTTTTTAATATTTTAGGCCAATTTGTTTTTTGCTACATATGTTTGGTAAAAAAAATTGCAATAAGCGTATTTTGATTGGTTTGCGCAAAAGTTATTGCGTTTACTAACTAAGGGAAAGATTTTTGTCATTTATTTTTTTTCTAACGAGTAATGGCGGCGATCTGTGATTTTTTTTTTGCTGGACTGCGACATTGCGGCGGATAGATCGGACCCTTGACTGACATTTTTGACACTTTTGGGGGTACCAGTGACATTACTACAGTAATCAGTGCTATACATATGCACTGTTACTGTAAAAATGACACTGGCAGGGAAGGGGTTAACTTTATTGGAGAAGGAGGGGTTAAGTGTGTCCCTAGGGGCGTGCTTCTAACTGTAAAGGGGCGTGGCTTTTCACATAGCAGGACCGTATGATCTGTGCTGTTACACAAGAGAGAATGACAGGCGGCTTTGTTTACATTAGCCGCCTGCCTTTCTCACTCTGTAACTGATGATCGCGAGTGACCGGCGGACATCGGGTCCGCCGGTCACACGCGCGGGGATCCCAGTGAGCGAGCAGGGCGGGAGCTCGCAGTGCAGGTACATTTATACGGAGACGTGATTACACACAGGTGGATTCTATTTATCATCATTAGTCATTTAGGTCAACATTGGATCATTCAGAGATCCTCACTGAACTTCTGGAGATAGTTTGCTGCACTGAAAGTAAAGGGGCTGAATAATTTTGCACGCCTAATTTTTCATTATTTTATTTGTTAAAAAAGGTTGAAAGATCCAATAAATTTCATTCCACTTCATGATTGTGTCCCACTTGTTGTTGATTCTTCACAAAAAATTACAGTTTTATATCTTTATGTTTGCAGCCTGAAATGTGGCAAAAGGTCGCAAAGTTCCAGGGGGCCGAATACGTACGCAAGGCACTGTACCTAGGGCCTGGCCACAGGATCAAAAGCTTTAGGTACTGACAGTCCGCAGATCTCAAGGAGCTGTGAGAACCGAGCGATCGGTGGTGTTCGATCGCTCGGTTCTCAGTGTAGAGGCGACGGGGACAGATGCAGCACTGGACCGATGCTGCATCTACCTAGGTAAGTATAAATGGGGGAAAACATTAAAACCCATACTGCTCTTTTAAGAAAAATGTTTTTGGCGCGCTTACAGCAATTTTTTTTATTTTTATTTTGATAGAGTAGGAAATGATTTAAACACCTGTCAGATTATTTCTTGTTGCCTGTGTCCTGCCAGGAAGATTTCCCTTCACTTCTTGGTGACACAAAAGGGAAGTGGGGGTTCTGAAACTGGTGAACACAGAATCTGGTGCAGCTGTGCATAGTAACCAATCGGCTTCTAACTCCAGCTTGTTCAACTGGGCTTTAACAATAAATCCTGGAAGCTATTTGATTATTATGCAGCGCTACACCAGATTCTGTGTGCACCAGTTTTAGTAAATCACCCAATATAAAATGAGAGGAAATCTCTTCATAGTGAATAGAATTCCCATCTTGGAGAGTTGTCACAAGAACAGGAGTCCCCATTGAAAGATTTTCCCTTTACCTCTTGCTCTGGTGACGGCTACCTGCTCAGGGCCCTGCTCAGAAGAGCTTACAATCTAATGGGGTGGGGCAGGTGTTACAAGAGGTTGTAACAGCAGGGAATGAGCAGAATTGAAGATTAGTTGGCGGTGTGATAGGCTTCCCTGAAGAGATGAGTTTTCAGGGATCACCTGAAAACAGCTAGAGTATGAGATAGCCGTACAGGTTGAGGTAGAGCGTTCCAGAGGATGGGAGAGGCCCTGGAGAAATCCTGGAGACGAGCATGGGAGGAGGAGACAAGGGAACTTGAGAGTAGGAGGTCTTGAGAGGAGCGGAGAGGACGGTTTGGGTGATATTTGGAGACAAGATTGGTGATGTAGCTCGGGGCAGAGTTGTGAATGGCTTTGTATGTTGTGGTTAGTATTTTGAATTTAATTCGCTCGGCAATCAGGAGCCAGTGTAGGGATTGGCAGAGAGGGAGGCAGACACTGAGCGGTTGGTAAGGTGGATAAGCCTGGCAGCAGCATTCATGATAGACTGAAGAGGGGATAGCCTATGAAGTGGTAGGCCTATGAGAAGGGAGTTGCAATAGTCGAGGTGAGAAATAACAAGGGAGTGAATGAGTAGCTTGGTGGTTTCAGTTGGTAAAAAGGGGCGAATTTTAGAGATGTTGCAGAGGTGAAGTCTACAAGTTTTTGACAATGACTGGATTAGGGGCTGAAAGGACAGGTCAGAGTCTAGGATTGAGGGGAGGGATTGATGGTTGCATGTTGATATGTCAGTAAGTAAGTTAGCAATGCGAGAGGAGACTGAAGGAGTGAGGTGAGGAGTAGACAGATAGATTTGAGTGTCATCGGCGTACAGATGGTATTGGAAACCGTGGGCGGTTATCAGGTTACCGAGGGAGGCGGTGTAGATAGAGAAGAGAAGGGGTCCAAGAACAGAGCCTTGGGGAACCCCCACAGAAAGGGGACATGGGGAGGAGGTAGAGTTGTGGGTACCACTGAAGGAGCGATGTGATAGGAAGGAGGAGAACCAAGAAGGAGCAAGTGGTCAACAGTGTCAAAGGCCGCAGAGAGGTCAAGTAATAATAGTATGGAGTAGTGGCCATAGTTTTGGCAATCAAAGCTCCTTTATTCTTCTTCGGTGTAGCAGACAGACAGTACAATGCACATAACAGACGTGCCGGGTTAACGCGTTTCACGAATTAAATCGCTTACTCATAACCATCAAGGTATGGTTATGAGTAAGCGATTTAATTCGTGAAACGCGTTAACCCGGCACGTCTGTTATGTGCATTGTACTGTCTGTCTGCTACACCGAAGAAGAATAAAGGAGCTTTGATTGTTTTCATCTTACTTTCCTGAGTGCGGTCTACTTTTTTGGATTCTTTATAGCTTGGACAGCGGATCTGACCAGCACCACCCATTGAACTGACACCTGAGCGGCTCTGCTCTTTGTTGCCATAGTTTTGGCAGTTAGTAGTTGGTGAGGTTTAGTAAGGCAGTTTTTGTGGAGTGCTGTGAGCGAAAGCCAGACTGTAAGGGATCAAGAAGGTTATTTTCTCTGAGGTAGGAGCTGAGACGGTTGTAGACTAAGCGTTCTAGAAGTTTAGAAGTGAATGGGAGCAGTGAGATGGGTCTTAAGTTGTTCAGGTTGGTGGGGTCCATTGAGGGCTTTTTAAGTATGGGAGTGATCTGCGCATGTTTTAGAGGAGAGAGTAAGGTGCCACTAGAGAGGGAGAGATTGAAGATGTGAGTAAGGGAGCATAGGATAGAATAAGAGGGTGTCTGTAGTAGTTGTGAGGGAACAGGATCCAGGGAACAGGTGGTTAGGCGGGCATCTGAGAAAATGTTTTTTAACCTCTACAGTAGTAGCCAGTTCAAAGGAGGAGAGTGTTGACTGTACTGTTAGGCAAGGTATGTTGAGTGGGGAAGATGTGCGCACAGTGGCGGTGCCCTCACGTATTGCATCAACCTTGTCTTTGAAGTGATTGGCAATCTCTTGGGCAGTGATTGAGTTAGTGAGTAGAGGGGGTGAGGGACGAAGCAGAGAGTTAAAAGTTGAGAAGAGCCGACGGGGACTGGATGACAGAGTAGTAATAAGAGAGACAAAGTAGGCTTGTTTGGCAGCATGGAGGCATGAATTTTATGTTTGGAGGGAAGATTTATATAGGGTGAAGTCATGCATGCATTTGGTTTTACGCCACCGTCGTTCAAGAGCATGGTAGTGTCTCTTGAGATTTCTACTCTTGTCAGTTTGCCAGGGTTGCAATGGTCGGGGCTTGATTCTGCGTGTAGTTAGAGGAGCAAGTGCATCAAGTGATGATGAGAGTGAGCTGTTGTAAACAGAGGTGGCCAGGTCAGGACAGGACAGGGGAGAGATTATGTCATGTAGGTGGTCAGTAGCAGAATAGAGGAGAGAGAGGTTAAAGTGACGAAGGTTCCTACAAGTAATTGTTTGCTGCTTTGGGGGATGGGTGATTTGAGGAAAGGATACAGTGAAACTGATGAGGTTGTGATCAGAGAGAGGAGAGGGGGTGTTGGTGAGTTTGTCGGCAGAGCAGAGATGGGAGAATATAAGGTCGAGGGTATTACCGTTGAAGTGAGTGGAAGTGTGTGTCCATTGGGTTAGGTCAAAAGAGGAGGTTAAGTTGAGAAGTTGAGTTGTAGCTGGGCTGTTGACATTGACAGGGATGTTGAAGTCGCCAAGAATGATAGTGGGTATTTCAGAGGAGAGAAAGTAAGGTAGCCAGGCAGCAAAGTCATCAAAAAGGCGTGATGCTGGTCCAGGGGGGGCGATAAATTGCTGCAATCCTTAGAGAAATGGGAGAAAATAGACGAATACAGTGCATCTCAAAAGAAGAGAGTGACAGAGAGGGAGGGTTTGGAAGGACTTTGTAGGTGCTTTGGGGGGATAAAAGAAATCCAACTCCACCTCCTTTCTGTCCATTGGGTCTGGGGGAGTGAGTCCAGTGGAGGCCACCATAGGAGAGGGCAGCAGGAGAAGCAGAGGCAAAATTTTTAAGCCAGGTTTCAGTTATGGCAAGGATGTTAGTGCTATGAGAAAAAAAAAGGTCATGCTCAGATGTGACCTTGTTACAGATGGACGCATGAGATTGAGGGGCTGTTTTTAGGAAGCAGGGGGACAGAAATTAAACTGAGTAGATTGCGGCTGTTGCCAGAGGAGGAGGGGTGTCGGATATGTGGTTTGCAGTAAGAAAATGGAGGGCCAGGATTTGGGGAAATGTCCCCTGAGGCTAGAAGAAGAAGGAGGGTGAGAAAGGCAAGATGGGAGTGGGATGTGTATGAGCGCACATGTCCAATTGCCTTGGTGTTTAGGTTAGCATGTGGGCTCAGCAACTGAAGGGGGTGATGGGTACAGTGGTAGGCAGAGGGTAGGAGTGAGGGTGCTATGTGTATGCTGTGGGGTGGAGAGGGGGGGTAGTGTAAGGATATTTTGAAGATAGAAGACACCGATGTGAGAAGACATCGATGTGAGAAAGAAGAGTAGAAGGAGCATGTTTATGGATAGAAAGTGGAAATCTGACTTCAAATAAATTAAATGTTGATGCTGGTTTGCTTGCAGTCTTTCCAAAGAGTTCTTGTATCTTCATACAGCTTTAGGGCTTTGTGTGGGCAAGCATTTGTCAATTGATCAATATAGGATCTGATTTGGGACGCATGAATATGGGAGGAGAGATGGACAAAACCAGAGCACAGACACAGGCAAGGGTCATAAAAGGTAATTAAGTCTCTTGATCACTCAAGCTAAATGGAGTTGAATCAGTCACCAGTTGTGTTGCTCATTTGTTAAAGAACTAGCATTAGGCCCCTTTCACACAGGCGGATCCGCCTGTTCGTTTTTTTGGCGGATCTGAACGGTCCCCCCATGCATTCCTATGGGGCATCGGATGGCAGCGGAGACATGTCCGCTGACATCCGACCCGATCCGATCCATCAAATCTGGACGGATGGAAACCCTATTTTCCATCCGTCCATCGGATCGGATCAGATCGGATGAGAACGGACATATGGTCCGTTCCCATCCGATTTCCCCCATAGAGATGCATGGGGAACTGACAGCTGTGTCTCCGCACACAGCGCGGAGACACAGCTGTCATCCTCCTGCTCAGCGGGGGATCGGCGGCTCGATCCCCCGCTGAGAAAAACGGAATCCGTCCGACGGACGGATAGTGTGAAAGGGGCCTTAAATATAAAAGTTGAGAAATAGCGAAAGACATTTACCAAAAAATAAAGAGCAGTGTCATAGGCAGAGCAGGGTGTACATATGGATAGCGGAAGACATTTAACAAAAAATAAAGAGCAGTGTCGTAGGCAGAGCAGGGTGTACATATGGATAGCGGAAGGCATTTACCAGAAAAGTAAAGAGCAGTGTCATAGGCAAAGCAGGGTGTACATATGGATAGCGGAAGACATTTACCAAAAAATAAAGAGCAGAGTCATAGGCAGAGCAGGGTGTACATGTGAATAGTGGAAGACATTTACCAAAAAATAAAGAGCAGTGCCATAGGCAGAGCAGGGTGTACATATGGATAGCGGAAGACATTTACCAAAAAATAAAGAGCAGTGTCATAGGCAGAGCAGGGTGTACATATGGATAGCGGAAGACATTTACCAAAAAATAAAGAGCAGTGTCATAGGCAGAGCAGGGTGTACATATGGATAGCGGAAGACATTTACCAAAAAATAAAGAGCAGTTTCATAGGCAGAGCAGGGTGTACATATGGATAGTGGAAGACATTTACCAAAAAATAAAGAGCAGTGTCATAGGCAGAGCAGGGTGTGCATATGGATAGCGGAAGACATTTACCTGTAATAAAGTAGAGAAGACATGATCAGAGTTCATAACTGCGGTTATTTTTCACATTTTTTTATATGAAATTCCCCCCCAAAAAAATGTAAAAATCAAATTTTTTTAAAATTTTTGGCCAATTTGTTTTATGCTACCTATGTTTAGTAAAAAAAATCGCAATAAGCGTATTTTGATTGGTTTGCGCAAAAGTTATTGCGTTTACTAACTAAGGGAAAGATTTCTGTCATTTTTGGTGTTTTTTTTTTAACGCGTAATGGCGGTGATCTGCGATTTTTTTTTGCGGGACTGCGACATTGCGGCGGACAGATCGGACCCTTGACTGACATTTTTGACACTTTTGGGGGTACCAGTGACATTTCTACAGTAATCAGTACTATATATATGCACTGTTACTGTAAAAATGACACTGGCAGGGAAGGGGTTAATTTTATTGGAGAGGGAGGGGTTAATGTATGCCTGGTGCTTACTGACGTGTGGGGGGGGGGAGGTGACTGTGTGACAGAAGGACAGATCGGATGTCCAGCTATGCTGAACACTCCGATCTGTCAGTCCCTGTCACTATGGAGATCCGATCTCCAGACTCGATCCCCGACGATCTGGGCAGAGCAGCGGCAATCGCCGCTGCTCCTCCCCTGGCCCGACTCCCGCTGTGAATGAACACAGCGGGAGCGAGCCTCCGGCGGCGCGGGAGCGCCGCCCACAAGGGGCGGAGTCCAGCGATGTAGGTCTACGTCGCTGGACGGGATCGCGGCACTTTGCCGCAGTAGCCTCCATGTGAGCGGGGCTAAAGTGGTTAAACACAATTCTGAGTTTGAGTGCCGGTTCACACTGGTGCAATACGGGAAACCCTACGAATCCACTGCAGGTTCCCGCATCGCACCCAACTCGCAGGCAGTTCGCGCTGCCATATGCCAACTGCTGGGAGTGTCAATACAAAGTTAACAACACCCCCAAATTAGTTTGCATATCGCAGTGCAAACTGTCATTTCGGACAGGAATCGGATCGCATAGGTATGAACACCTATGCGACCTTGGTCCGAATGCGATGCAAATTCAGCCATACAATCTGAATTTGCATTGCCCAGACATTGCATGTGATTTTCAGAGCAGTGCGGTGCGAATCACATGCAATATCTGACATTGCTGAAGTGTGAACCGGCACTAAAAGTCAGAATTCCAAAATTAACAAATGCAGTAGTCTCTACTAAAGTGGTAATAACAGACTAAAAAAACATGCCCCCCTGCAGGTTTAAGTCATAATGTACTAGTATGCACCGCATACTAGTATATTATGAGACATTTACCTATAGACCGAGCCATCGAGTGCTGGGCTTTTACGGCTCTCTCTGGTCCACGGCACTTCCATGTTAACCCGGCCTTCCTTCCGGGTTCCAAATCTTGAATTTCTAGGCTGCGTTAACATCACACCCACGCATGCGCACGGTAGTCACTTCGCTACGGCACACAGAGCAGGCCATAAATGCGGTCTGGGCTAAGCATGTGCGGCTCAGATCGCATTACCCAACTGACAGGCAGGTGGATCATTAATGACAGAAGAGACCTCTAGGGCCTGCCTGTCAGCGGGTTTTTGAAAAAGACAGTTTACTACCACTTTAGGAGGGTTGGGATTTGTAAGGAGGTATTCCATAATCATAAAAATGTAGAATCAGGTGTGAATTAAATTTTGATGTTTACACTGATCAACAAAAACCTGCTCTTTATTGTCAAAACTGAAAGCAGACCTCTGAAACTGATTTAAATGAATTAAAGTGAAAAAAAATGATTTCATATGTACAGTATGTCAATTTAGCAGATTTTTTTTTTTTTACAGAATTGTCTGTACCAGTGAAAAATGAGGTGTGTCTTATTAAAGTGGGTGTAGATATATAAACAACGTATTTGCTTACTGCACATTAGCACCCAAACTGGATGAGGAAGGGTCAGCAGTCTGACCAATATGAATTGCCGTATAGTGTTCTGCAGAGAACTATGACCTAGTTCTGCTTTCTGTCAAAGGTAACTGGATCTTTCTGAACAGTATTATTTATATAGTGCTTGGAAGCAGTATGTATTCCACCTGTGTGTTTAGTCTCTACTAAAGTGGTAGTAAAGTCTCATTAGGAGACTAAAAAAACATGCCCCCCTGCAGGTTTAAGACATAATGTCTTACTTTCAGGGCCGTATACCCCTAGGCGAGAGGTCCAGTGCATTTTAGGCACGTTTTAGCTAAAATTATATATACAGAGATACCTTTTTGAAGTGTTACTTAACCCACAACAGTTAAATAAGTCTGTATATGCAGTAAAGCATGCTTGGCATACTCACTGTGGAACCTAGGGAAATAATCCTCTGCATTGTGTAAAAAGGCTGTTGGATCCTGTCTTCTCTGATCCTCCCCTTTTCCACTGTCCCCAATCTATCTGCTGATAGAACAGAGCCTTGGGGGCAAGCTGCACATGCTCAGTTTGGTGTGTATTGCTAGGAAGTTTTTTTTTTTTGGGGGGAGAGTGCATGTGATCAGTACAGGGCCAATCAGCACTGTCCGGGCAGAAGGTCAGGGGTCCTGCAGCCTCGTAGGACAATCAGGGGAGAATAGAAGCTCCTTCTACAAGCTTTAACCAGACACTGATAGAGGCCTCATGTTCTGTGTATACTGTGGGAGACCAGATATAGTGAATGAAGGGTCCTGGGTTTAGTAACACTTTAAGATGAAAACTCCATCTAAGACGCAACAAGCACACCATACCAAAACAAAGTTCCCAATAAGGGAAAGTAGGAAATGGATTATTTCTATCCATTCTCTAGATGGCCAAATAAATAGCGCTAGAATATGTTGTGCAGGGAATGCTGAGGCTGTGTGGACAGTAGCACTGGTAAATCTAGTAATTCATTTTTTTAATGCCTATCTCAAGCCAAACCTTTATTTTTGGGGTTTTAATGGTGTGGGTAAGGCCCCCTTTCCCATGGGGTGCTTTGATCTTCTTGCTCAGCAGGGGATCTGTCCGCTGATCCCAGCTGAGCAGGCAGATGACATGTCCGTTTACACCCGCCCGTCCATAGTGATGAATGGATGTGCCGATTGGATCCGTCTGAACATCCATGTGAAAGGGGCCTAAGAGTCAGAACTGCTGCCAGTTATTTATTGCTGTTTGTGTGCTCTTTGGGGAGATTTCCATTACTTTCTGTCCTAATGACACAGGACAAAAATAAGTGGGTGTCAATGTAACTGGGACAGGAAAATAAAGATAAATACCTGACAGATGTTGTGACCTTTCCCCAATCTTCAATATGCTTTTATTGCTGTCTCTATCTCTATTTGAGAGATATGCCATCACTTCTTGTCCTTGAGACATGCTTTCACAGAGATGGAAAGTGAGCCATGCAATCCTTAAAGCAATCATAACCCTTTGTTGGTTGGATCAAACAGTTCTGTTCTTTGAGCTGATATTGAATGTTTTTTACAGAAATGTTTAACCACTTGCCCACCGCCAGCAGAACATATACTGCTCCAGGTCGACTTTGTCCCACGAAAGGACGTAACTGTACGCCACTTCTCGGAACCGTTAGTGGGGGTGCGCGCACGCGCCAATTGGCCACAGGAGGAGCCAATCAGCCGGTGTGGTTGCCACCATTGCCCCCGGGCACCCGCGATTGCTCCCCGTGGAGACAGAACGGCGGTCTGTCGTTGTAAACACAGCAGACTACTGTTCTGTCAGTGATGAACACAGGGATCTTGTGTTCCTCTTATTTAGGAACACAGGTCTCTGTGTTGTTTCCATAAGCTCATCCCCCCACAATTGGAAAACACTCCCTAGGCATACATTTTACCCTTTGATCGCCCCTGGTGTTAACCCCTTCCCTGCCAGTGTCATTAGTACAGTACCAGTGCATATTGTTAGCACTGATTACTGTAGTAATGTCACTGGTCCACTCAAAAAGTGTCAAAGATGTTAGTTAGGTGTCCGATCTGTCCACCACAATGTCACAGTCCCGCTAAAAATCGCGGATCACCGCCATTACTAGTGAAAATAAATAAAAATGACATAAATCTTTCCTCTAGTTTGTAGACGCTATAACTTTTGCGCAAACCAATCAATGTACACTTATTGGGATTTTTTTTTTTACCAAAAATATGTAGCAGAACATATTGGTCTAAAATGATAAAAAAATTGGATTTTTACATTTTTTTTTTTTTTATTGGGGGATATTATAAAGCAGAAAATAAAACATTTTTTTTTTGTTTTTTGTTTTTTTCAGAATTGTCACAATTTTTATTTATAGCGCAAAAAATAAAAATTGCAGAGGTGAACAAAGACCACCAAAAGAAAGCCCTATTTGTAGGAAAAAAAAACATCAATTTTATTTTGGTACAGGGTCGCATGACCGTGCAATTGTCAGTTAAAGTAACGCAGTGCTGTATCGCAAAAAATGGCCTGGTCATTAAGGGGGTAAAACCTCCCGGTCCAGAAGTGGTTAAAAAGAAACTAAAAGCTGAACTCGAAGTATAATCTTGATTACATACTTACATTGGTCCAGCTTGGAACAATGTAAGAATGCACATCTTAATGCAGTTCTCAAACAAACAAATATGCACTTCGTCCACTTGGGGGCACTGCAGGGGAAAGGCTCCAGTTGAGTTTGATTGAGGGCTCTATCTTTTACCTCCTACAATTGGGTTTTTAGGATACAGTAGATAGTGTCTGGCCTTAATTAACAGGTAACAGGGTACATTTTTCTGATAAATAAGTTTATCTTTATAACCTTTAAATTATTCCTAATAATGTTCTCCACTATCACAGCACAATGTTTCCCTATACTCTGGTCATTAAATTTTTTTTCCCTCCTCTCAGTAAAATGGTGAGACCAACATTTCGAGTTTGGAAACATTTCCACAGTGCAATTTCTGCTGAGAACCAAGCTGCAATTTGCAAATATTCTTTTCCAAATGCTACAAGGATGAGTTCTCATTCCAGAAACACTTTTTCTGCAGCTTCTGGATCATCATCAAGTTTTTCTTCACCAGCAGCATCTTCAAGTAAGGAAGTGTTACAAACCACTTCCTCCCAAAAATACACAATCCCTTTATTTTTAGATAAAATGACACCTGAACATCAGGAGAACATTTATAAAGCTCTTGCAAGAGCAGTATACGCTTCTGGATCAGCATCATCAATAAGTGAAAACTAAGCTTTTAAATTATTATGAGGGAAAGGGGGGACGTTATACAGGAGGGGGGGGGGGGTATATACAGTCCTTTTTATTCCATTTGTAATTAAAAATAACATGCATCCTCTGCTTTTCGTTTTTGTTTTTACTGCTCTCGAAGTTCCTTTAGTTTCTTGAGGAGCTGCACTGAGTGTTGGAAGCCAGCTGATCTAACCCCTAATGTGCCACATGTGGACTTTATGAACTCTTTGCTGAGCACCCATTTTAAGGGGTTACTGTTTGGCAGCTTGCACCACAATATAGTCTGTTTATGTACTTATGCAGTGATAGCTACAACCTTTTGATGATGTGCCGAGGTCAGTGGTCTTGATACTGACCACAAGAAGTTGCTCGCTTGACACTGCCACCATTCACAGAACACCTTGTGTTTCTATCACTAAATACAAGACATTTCCTAAATAAAAAATGGTGGAGAGGAGGGGTGGTGATGTCATAATTCCCTCCTATTCCAATCATAGAGCACCTTGAAGTAATTGAGAAAAATACATGGTGTTCTGTGAATAGAAGCACTGCTGAGAGAGCGACCCCCTGTAGTCAGTGAGCAAAGGAGAAGGCACTTGGCATAGGACCTAGAAGATTGGTGCTACCACTTTAGTAGCACTGGCTGCTACAGCGATTGTCAGTTTCCACAGCATCTCCTTTAGGTGTAAGATATGCACACTTACATTTGTCCAAGATGTAATTCTGCCATAGAAGTCATATCTGAAGCTCAGCAGAATTCGGAAAGCTGTGCCCAAAAAAGACAGGTAGAGGGTAAAGAGTAGTAAAGGACAAGTCACTAGCATTGCTTGTGGCCTCCCTGCAGCCAATCTTTCCCCTTTATTTGGAAAAAACACAAAGGGAAAATGGACTTTCTAGGCACAGTAGATTAAAAGTGAAAAAATTGTTGGTGGTTCATCCCCATCCGGGGGATTCGATCTGCGGTGGTACGAGGCATACACAGAGGACACACTGCATTTCTTTTCCTATCAGAGGGACTACCTTGGACTAAGTCATTTAAGCTTGTCTCTGTTCCCTACTGGTTATCATTGTTTGTTCCTTATCTAGATAATTATCCTGTCCTATCTGGTTATAGCAGTGTGTCCATCAGATTTGCCTCTGCAGGTCATCCCTCGTTCATTATTATTTTTGCTATTTTTGTCTACCTCGTTTGTGCCTAAATTCTGGCTACGGTGAATACCACATCCGCCTATATAGGGAACCTGTATCCTAATAGCTCCGGAAGAAGCTTGAATTTTAAGCGAAACATGTAGAGCATCTGGCTACATGAACCTTTCCCTATGTGCAAGCTGTATCCATTCTACTTAAGGACGCTCTGCGTTGCCTTGACTTCGGTCTCGAGTCTTGATGGATGTAATGTATAGCATCCTTATTTACTATCTTGTTTTCTTATTACAATTTCTGTAAACCATTTTTTTGCATGTTTATGCCCTATTGGCAAGGTATATCCCATTGTGCTATGTGTATTTTGACCTACCAGTATCGCCCCCTAGGGGGTTTGTGTTTTTTCCTCAATGTCAATCAACAATAAAAGCGTTTCACTTTTAATCTACCGTGCCTAGAAAGTCCATTTTCCCTTTGTGTTTTTTCCAAATTTGAGATTTGAGGATGTGGCACATGGTTTTGCTACTTTGCTGCGCCCCTATTTATGCTGCAATAGTGTTGGCGTATTAGCCTTGTTCAATTTTCCCCTTTATTGACTTACCATGCCGTGTTTCTGTTTGAAAATGGTGGAGGCAGGACTTTGCTTTGTCATATCATGGTCTCCAGCAAGGCAAACAGTAATGATATCACCAAATTTCACAGGAAAACTCCTGAAAGTCAGAGACAGCAGTGCCTTAGATCTTGTACTGTGGATATGCAGCTTTTAGGCTGTAGGTACAAAAGTGCCACACTCACATACAGGGAAGTCCACTGCTATTTTTTAGGAGGAATTCAAGATAAAAAGGTTTTTTTTCAGGGTACTAATTGGGGACAGTAAACATTTCCTAAAGTGTTACCAAACCCACATAGTAAACTCAGTCTGTATATGCAGTAAAGCATGCTTCTTATACTCACTCCTCTGCATTGTGTAAAAATACTGTTTGATCCTGTCTTCTGTGATCTTCCCCTTCTTCAACAGTCCACAATTCATCTGCTGATAGTAGAGAGCCCTAGGAGGCACTCTGCACATGCTCAGTTTGGTGTGTATTACTGGAGAGTTGTTTTTTTTTTTTTTTTTTCGGGAGGGTGCATGTGATCGGCACAGGGCCATCCAGCACTGTCCACACAGAAAGTCATACGTCATGCAGCCTAAATGAAAACTCCTCCTACAAGCTTTAACCGGTGCTCAGCTGGACACTATTAAAAGGCACAAGAGTGCTATATACACTACTGCTGATGAGAAAAGGTATTTAGCAGTTAATATTTACGAAAATAATTGCATTTATATGTTCCGTGTACTGTGGGAGACCAGATATAGTGAATGCAGGGTCCTGGGTTTAGTAACCCTAAATTATTTCAAGTTCTTTCAGCTGAAGACAAGCAAATCCTGGAATACAGTTCAAGTAACACTGTATTTCTCAATGCAGTTCTCAAAAAAAAAAAAGAAATATGCATTTCTGCCTTTAGGGGGGCTGCAGTGGAAAGGCTGCAGTTTAGTTTGATTGGTCCTTTTGTTTAGTAACACTTTATTGTTTCCCATAACAAATCAAACCTTCACTTCTTGATTTCAGTTCCACTTTAGGGTGAACATAATTCAAGATCCTTGTAAAGTATAAAGTGCATTTTATAACAATACTACACACACAAATGTACAGTAGTTATGAATAAATACAAAACACTTTTATTTAAATACATAAATGAACCAGCAGAAGACAAACAAGAATAACAAACAAAATCCAATATTCTTATATCTATTGAAAATGAAAAATTAAAAAATGCTCATTGAAACTGCATATTGCCAGCAAGGCTGTAAGGCTATCCATTTCACATGGTAGCACAGGTAGACAAAAATATTTTAGCTTAAACGGCTATTTACTGCAGTTAAATTTGTATAGCGGGAATCCAGAGACATATGAAAAGGGATCTGCTCGTGGTAGCACATATAGCTCAGCATTTGTTGCTTCATCTGTTTAAATATAATTCATCCTATAAATGTGTTTTTAAGGGAACAAAATACACAATATAGGCTTTTTTGTAGAAAAAATAGTTTTATGTATTGGAAGAATGAGAAGAAGAGCATCACATTCATGGCTATCTGTACTGAACAATAGTTGACATCGCAGCTTGTATAAGACACCAATAATTTTCATCAAGAGTGCACATATATTATTTGAGCTTTATGGCTAGTTCACTTCAAGGGGATGTGCCGCTAAAAAACAACATATATTACAGGACATTTTATAAGAAACACAGTTTAATTGTCACAGATTTAAAATTTACCAAACTGCTAAATTCTGCAATGTATTTATGGGCATGTATATGAATGAGTCCCAGCTAGCTCATTTAAAGGGAAACTATAAAATGTTTTTATTAAGTACATATTTTTAGCTGTTCTAATAGAGTTCAACTTAAAGGACAGCTTCACTTTTATACTAAACTTTTCTAATCCTTTCATCCCACCCCTCCATAAGTAACCTGCACTAACATCCTCCATCCCAGCATTTTACTTACCCCTGTTCCAGAACCATGTCTTATGCATTAATTACTTCTTTTAGACCAAAATCCTTTTTGAAGACCCTATAGCCTTGTATGGGGCCACCCCAGATGCTGAAGTTTCTCCCCAAAACAGCCCTTTGGCCAACAACAAAAGGGATTTCTGTCTGAGAACAAAAAGCTGTGCATAAGATGTGGCTCTGAAACAAAGGTAAGTAAAAATGTAATTTCTTACTTTAAGCTGAACTTAGTTTCATTCATTAGTAGTTTTAGAAGTACCCAAAAAGGATTTTCAGGGTACAAATCAGAAGGTAACACTATACAACACAATTTAAAATCAGAAAAACTTTATTTTACACATTTTTTAAAACACTTCGTTTTCATTAAAACCGCTTGAAAACACATTCATGCATCTTATTGTATGTACAGTGGTTTCCGCTCAACATGTTTCACCATGAAAATGGCTTCTTCAGGAGACTTGTGAAGCTCTGTACTGAATATTACTACAAAAAAGTAACAAACAATATTTTAGAATAAATTTAATGGAGTTTAGAAACGCCATTAATTGACCAGAGTCATTTCAGCTGTCCATCCGAGATGGTAGGTCCTTTTCATTACATAGAAACTAGTTTGGTTTTTCTTGAAAGTAGGGCCAAAAAACAACAGTTTTTTTTTTTCTTATTCCTTTACAAATGTAGTTTGTTTTGTTACATTCTAGGCTCCATTAAGGGGTTGTGCCCCTCCTATGACACACAATTGCTCCCAATCTGCAGTCCTTTGGGTTATAACATCTATAGTGTTCATTTGAAACCTACTAGCATTCAAGGTAAGATGACTCACCAGTTAACCTATCAAGTATGCATTGTATATGTATAATATGTTGGTATTTATCTTTACTTATTTGTAGTGATATTCAGTACAGGGCTTCACGAGTCTCCTGAAGAAGCCATTTTGATGATGAAACATGTTGAGCGGAAGCCACTGTACATACAATAAGACTGCATGAACTTCAAGGGTGTTTATGAAAACAAAGTTTTTTTTTTGTTTTTTTTTAATAGTAAAATAACGTTTGTTTTTTAAATTAATAGTGCGTTGTACAGTATAGTGTTACCTGATAATTTACACCCTGAAAAGCCCATTTTAGTACTCCTAAAACTACAATTGTATTTCTGGGATGCTTTCATTCTAAGATCCCCAGCTGAGTAACAAAATTTAGTTTCATTCATCCCATCACTGGTGTAAGAGCTGAACTTCTGGCTTTCATACAGTGCATACTGTTAAGGATTATGAGCCGCTTACACTTTACCGCCTTCATTCACAAAACATTTTGTATTCTTTTCATAGAATTTAAGGCATTCCGTGATTGGACTTAGGAAGATCATGTTCATCCACCCAACTCCCGTTGTCCAATCGCAGAAAGCCTTGTACTGGGAAAATAATGCAAATGTTTTATGGATGGAGGAGGTTGAGTGCGAGTGACCCACTATCCTTCACAGCATGCCTGTATGATAGCTGCAGATGTACATTTCAGCACTGGAAGTTTAGTGCTTTTTTACATTACACAGCAGCATCTTCACACATGGGGAGTTCATCATTAGAGGTGATTTATTTTTACAAAGCAAAGATCCAAAAATTGTTTTTCTCTTAGGGCGAATTCACACTAGCCAGCTGGTAAATCGCAGAGCAGCAGAAGCAATTCACCGCTCCAGCCACTCTACGTTACTGGTTGCACTAGGGGTCAGTGTGGCACTGGATTCAGCACATTACACAGCTTCCTGGTTTTGTACAAGCTTTATTTAAAGTGTAAAAAACATACACTTCAATCATTGCAATGTTGGGCAGCATGATGCCCTGCCCGACATTGCAGTGTGTTTCGGCCTGGTGCGCTGCAATAAAATGCAGTGTGTCTGTGCTAGGCTGCGCTGCAGTGTGAATTGGACACATAGGAAACAAGTGTTTTCTGTGTGTCCCTGCGGTGACAGACGTTTTACCATGTAGTGAAACATCTGTCACCGCATACAGTGTGAATTGGCCCTTAGAGTTCAGCTTTACCTTTCATTTTTTTTTTTTCTTCTTTTGTAGGCTGTACCACATTTCCTTTTTTCTACTACATAAACCCATTTGCAGGTTCTCTTTCTAATAAATATTTTTCTTTAGCTTGCAATCACTCCTAATCCCATAATCACACAGAGAAGTTTGCATTGTTTTACTCAGCAAGACCTGATTTGTATACTTGTGAAGAGAAATAACATGGACCTAAAAAGTATGCAGCATTACTAAGCAGGAAGCACAACCCGCATATGTAATGAGCAAATATGGCTGTTCCTATGTACACAAATAATTACAAACGTACACAGAGATAACACTTTAAAAGCAATAACTCACAGTGATTCGAATATTTATTTTAGGCCGGTCACTGTCACATATTTATGTAGAAATTTAGACAGACATGGTTTTCTCTGTGTGAAGTGGAGGATCCCCTAGAAACCAGTTGAAGATTGATGATGATTGGCTGCTGGGGCTTTTTCCAGTGTTTATTTGGGCTCAGGTAGATGGTCATCTTTGTTAGAAGCATTAAAGAGCAATGGCAGAAAAAGACCAAGCAATCCATCAAGTCTGTACCTTATTGGATTTTTTTCTTTAAAGTCGGTGTAAAATCAAAGAAAGATTACTCCTAGACCCTCTGTTTTACCAAGTCATACTACACAGTGTAAATGTTTGTATAAAATTATGCCTCTAAATACCTTATCTCAGATTGTTTCTGTTCGGTTACGTGACCTCCAGCCGCTCTTCTCCCCCGATTTAAGGGCTACAGCGGGAGGGGCTGAGATCCCCCTCTGACATCTGCTGGAATATCACGTAAGCATGAGGGGGATAGAGGAGAGCAGTGGGATGACAACGGCATGTAAACTGACCACAGTAATCATGGATCAGCAGCCATGATTACCGTGGTCAGTTTACATAGGGGGACAATGGATTAAACTGTTTTTTTTTACAGCATAAAAGGGACAGATTAGACAGCACAAGCACTCTGCTGTTTAACCTGCTTATTAGGAAACATGATATCTTTATTTTTTTTAAATATATTTTTTTTAGGGTTACAACCTCTTTAACCATTTTTGTCTAAGTCTATCTACAGTTTATTTGCCCCAAGCATGTTAAATTTCATTAACATTCCCTTCTTTACTCAGGTCTGTATATATTGGCCACTTTTTGTAAAGTTATGGCAACCCTGGATCATCTGGATAGGTACATCCTTATCCCTAATAGAATGTAATTTATGTAAACCTACATGCTGTACTGCAACATTAGATACTGGAACACTTTCTCTTGTTTTTTGCATTGGCCTTTGTTTATTACTTTTTCCTGTTTTACAACCCTAGCATTTATTAACAATCTTTTTAGCTTATACCATATAGTTTCTTGTTCAACCCACCTCCACTGCCACATTTGGCACTTTTTGGGGTCGAGCGGGTACCTGGTTTTGACAGGTACCCACTCCCACTTCCAGTCAGTTCACTGCAGCGATCTGTGCAAAAGTTAAGCCTCCTCCTCCTTCTCACTACAGCCTTCTGGGACACATCACAGGTCCCAGAAGACTGTGGGACCATTTACAAAGCACAGCACGGCTTGCACATGTGCAGTAGGAAACCGGCTGCCAAGCCGGAAGGCTTCGCTGCCGGTTTCCCTTACCTAAGATGCCAACGCCTGCACCCGAAGCCAATTGAAGAATTGTCTCGGGTGAGGACATCACTCAATCCTTGGACAGGTAAGTGTCCTGATATTAAAAGTCAGCAACTACAGTATTTGTAGCTGCTGACTTAAAATGTTTTTGGGGGGAGACTGGAGTTCCTGTTTAAGGAACAGTGACACATCGTTGGTATCATTGGGAGGAATAGTGGTCCATTGTTGGTGTCAATAGGAGAAATGTTGTGGCAGTGTTTATTTCAGTTGGCAGAATAGTGTCTTGTATCAGTAGGAGGAATAGTGCCCCACTTGCCAGATAAAGGCAAGCAAAGGGTGCATTTGGCCCCCAGGCCACAGTTTGGAGACAACTGGTTGCAGTTAGTAAATCTAAAGGAAATTGTACTAAGACTAAATAGAATTTATCGTCTGTGGCCTGCTTTATGCTTTCCATAGAGGGCAGTTGTCTCACCGAGAATGACAAGTGGGTAGTTATTTGCCTGTTCTCTGTATCACTATGATTCACCACTGTTGTGACCTACCCAAAACACAGAACCAGTGAGTATGTGGTTAACTCCTACCTTGCGTATATCATTGAGCATAGTTCAAGATCAATCCAAATGCACAAAGATTTGTAAAATCTCCATGTGCAATAACAAGCACTTGGTGGGATTAAGCTGTTTATGGCCAACCATAAATTAATTAACAATGAGACCAGATTTGAATGTCCCTTGCAGTGCTGTTGACATTTACATTTATAGGCAGCAGGATAAATAAAACTAATGAAAATTTGTATTAATACACTAAACTTTCAACTTGCTGGAGAATTCTTAATATGTTAGTACCTGTGGCCAGAAACATTGGTTGTGCAAAGGAAAGTCAACTGAATACAACACTTTGATGTGTTGATAAAACAACACAAAGGCTGCTTTCACACTGCTTCGTTTAAAAAATGCATTAGAACACGAATGCATTTTTGATGCATTTCCGTGCATTTTCTGGGTGCCTGACTCACCAAAAACTCAACCCTGGTGTGTTTTTGATGCGTTTTTGACACATTTTCTATTCATTTTAATTGGTTGTTGCAATTTTGGTGCAGTTTTGAAAAGCACACCTGAGATGCAGCATGCAGGACTTTTCAAAAATGCACTGCACATGTAGTGCAGTGGTGTGAAGAGTCTCATAGGATTTAAAGGGAAATATTTTTATTGTGTTTTCAGCAAGGTAAAAATGCAGCAAAAACACATCAGTTTGAAAGTAGACAAAAGTCTGATCCATGGCTGTAAAACTTCCTGAAAAAGCACTGACACTTTGCTTATCCAAAGTGACAGTGACCGTCTAAAGGGGCCCTCCTCCCTGACCCACACATATTCACCTTAGGAGTACTCTCCTTCAGCTACTTCCTTTGTCTGATCCATCAATTAAAAGCCCCAGTGGTGGTGATATCCCCAGTGGTTGTGCTCAGGCCTAGAGATTGGCAGCTGGACCCAAACAGTGTCACACGGGAGGATATCATATGCTCCCCCCTACCCATGAAGCACCAGGTATTATTGCTTGCTGAGGCAGTGTGAGGGAGCACTGGCTGGGTAAGTATAAATGGGTCAAGGAAGGGGAGGGGCTATTTACATAGACACTGTAACTTTGCCCTGAATAGAAGAAATTAAAGGCACCATAAGGGATGCACTATCTTTATATCAAACAAAAAATTCTCCTGCGCTCAGGTGGTAAGTAATGAAGGATAAGGGATCTTATATGGTCTTGATATGCACCACTCAAGATCTGCTGCCTCCTTAGGACCAATGGTATCCAAAATGTACTGAAAGACAACAAAAAAAGGAGGGCGCACCGATCTCGTGCATTACCACTAAAAAAGGTTTATTAATCTCTATATCAGCCTTTCTCAACCTTTTTACCCCTGAAGAACAAATAGGTTTCAAGTTTTTCAGGAACACTTACTACCAATTCAACTGGGGTCAATGGGAAAAATTACCCTTACATTGGTAGTCAGTAGAAAGAATGCAACCCTTACAGTGCTGGTCGGAATGACACCCTTACATACAGTTAAAAACATAATTAGTGTGCTTCTGGATGGATCAAGCCTTCCTATTAGTTACATAAAGCCACAGGTTTTCATCGTGCACCATTACAACCTTCTAGCTGCCAGTGTCCTAACAACCAATGACATCATCGGTTGATAAGGGGGACATCAGGCACCTGCATAACATCCTTGTTTGCCCCTCTCCATCAGCACTAGGGTCTCATTAGCTGAGTGAGGGAGATAAATTGGGGGAGAAGAGAAACATTGGAATAGTAGTCAGTACCAGTGTGCAAAGGTGTGTTTGCTTTGGAAGAATACATCCCTGCTACTGTTGGGTATCCTGCATGCATGTGGATGTTGCTGCATTATGTAAAACTACTAGTTTTTGTTTCTTTTTTTCATTTTAGAATTCGGTGCCTCGAGACTGTGCAAAATTTTAAAGGTTGTCTTGACTGAAAAAAGGTTGAGAAACACTAAGTTAGAGGATTGGCAATTAAGGATCTTTTGTCCTTATGTTATCTTCAGACCTCTTGTGTATGGCTAACTTTTTATTTTGAGGTTAAAATAGTATAATTAGTATAATTCATTTAAAAATATAGTGATGAATAATATAATAAAATAATCTGTACATATTAACAGTGAAAGGGTATTTCTGCAGAACAAATGATACCTCACTTTCAATAGGATGATAAAAGAAGGAAACCCCCAACAGCTTCTAATATCTCACAGTGATTGTGCTGCCACGCAGCTTTAACTGTCTAGCAGTTTTTATTACATGTTATGTTATGCTATATTATTGGTATCATCCTTGCACCCCTGCTGTTTCCGGCAAGTTGGTTGCTCCCACCTCCATTTCCTGCTGTAACTCCCATTTTGTTTAGTTGTTATGAGGAGACTGCAGAGTGTGGAAGCTGTGTAACTTCATTGGAAATTTACCTATAGAAAAGTCTCTATGTTTATGCCTTTGCTAACTTGAAGCACAAAGAAGCATTGGAGAACACATCTGGAGTCTTTATTCATTGAGTAAACTATCTGTTAAAGCCATCATTCAACCTGCTGCACACACTTTCAGACTGGGTCTACAAGGAGGTCACAGGTACAATCGATGCTGAATTTCCAAGAATCCATCACATGGTTATCTCTGCAGCTTCAGAAAGTAAATTTCCAAGAATCCATCACATGGTTATCTCTGCAGCTTCAGAAAGTAAATTTCCAAGAATCCATCACATGGTTATCTCTGCAGCTTCAGAAAGTAAATTTCAAAGAATCCATCACAGGTATCTCTGCAGCTTCAGAAACGTGAGTAAACACATGCCTGTGTGTTACCTGCAGTCACCAGAAACATTACTCTGCATATGAAACCAGCCACCTACTGAATGCTTCATTACTGTTACAGCCTTCTGAGATGAGCTATCCAGTCTGAACCAGTTCCAGCAATAGCTAGCTATTGTAACAAATACCCAGCTCCTCAGCTCAGCCTGCTTACTAACAGAAGTCACTACTTACAGAGCTGAGCTCTGGCAGATTTCTAACAAGACATGATCTTCTTGTAGACCCAGTCTGAAAAAATGATAAGAGAAGGAAACCCCCAACAGCTTCTAATATCTCACAGTGATTCTGAACAGTTTTTTTCTATAACTTATATCTATATACCAACTCCTACCCTTTTCCTGCCATTGAATTCTGGGGAAATCTATCTTGGTTCTGGATCCACTGTCTCTATTTTATTAAAGAAAGAATGCAGCAGATGGAATAAGTCTCTTTTAGGCTGGAATGACACCTATCGGTGTACCTCTTCATGTGCATTAACATGCCTTGGTAACACATACTGTACATGCATTTTGGGGAGCAATCCATTAATTTTCTATTTGCTTCCCTACACATATGAATATAGTAATCAACAAACCTGACCCTTTAGCTCACCAGTTCACCAGAGTGTTGCCAACCATTAGTATTTTTACTGGCAACCAGTAAAAAAACAGGCACAAAAAAAAAAAAGAAATATATTTTTTGCCATAATATCTACCTTTTGTAACTTTTTGAAATACCAGTAAAATAAGAAATATATTTTTTTTTTTTGCCATAATATCTCCTCTGTAACTTTTTGAAATGCAAGTAAAATAAGAAATATCTTTTTTGCCATAATATCTACCTTTTGTAACTTTTTGAAATGCAAGTAAAATAAGAAATATATTTTTTTACATAATATCTACCTTTTGTAACTTTTTGAAATAAGAAATATCCCTTTTGCCATAATATCTACCCTTTGCAATCTTTTAAAATGCCAGTAAAATAAGAAACATCTTTTTTGCTATATCTATCTTTTGTAACTTTTTGAAATGCCAGTAAAATAAGAAATATCTTTTTTGCCACAATATCTACCTTTTGTAACTTTTTGAAATGCCAGTAAAATAGGAAATATATTTTTTTGCCATAATATCTACCTTGTGTAACTTTTTGAAATGCCAGTAAAAAAAGAAATATATTTTTTGCCATAATATCTACCTTTTGTAACTTTATAAAATGCCAGTAAAATAAGAAATATATTTTTTGACATAATATCTACCTTTTGTAACTTTTTGGAATGCCAGTAAAATACGAAATATCTTTTTTGCCATTATATCTACCTTTTGTATCTTTTGGAAATACCAGCAACAACTTGACTGTGCCAGTGAATTTTGGGTGTTGTGTCAGTAAATTTCAGTCTGTATTTGTTTCTCTACTTTGTTCTGTTGTATAATGGAAAAATGTAATACAAATTGTCAATTAAAAAAAAATCTAAATCTGGTACGTTGGCAACACTGGTTAACCTAGATGTAATGCCTAGATATGAATAGGTGTGTGCGGGTCAGGTACACCTATTGGTGCACTGAACCTCCTTACGTGCCCATTAGAAAAAATAGGCTGGGGCAATACAACACACATAATGCACAATAAATGGATAGGGGTGGGTGGGCCAATGAAAAGTTTCATAAAGGAAATTTTATTATTGAATATTGAAGACTACTTTGGAGCCAGCAGGTGACTCATTCATTATGTATTTATTTAGAACTGACCTCTGTTTTGTGTGAACTTAAATTAGTTCTAGATTTATATTGGATTAAAAATAACATTAGAATTATTTTGTACATATCCCCTTTTAAGTGGTACTTTAACAAGTAATGGAGAGAAAAGGACAAAAAGTACAGTTAAAGCTTGTAATACAATTTGCAGTGCACCATCATTATGAGTCAATATAAAACTTTGAAGTGGTTTTCTATTCCAGCATTTGAGTAAACTCATCACTAGGCTAAAAGCCATGTCAAAGCTTGTAGAGAAATGTGTGTTTGTGATGACTGCTACAAGAGCAGGCTGCAGTTGTACAGCTCGCTTGCACACCATGTAACATACATGATGCGGTGCAACACAGCAATATATTGACAAACCGCAACAATAACATATAGGCTAGAACATTGATGTGCTCAGGATGCATGTGGAAAACCTTATAAAATACTTCAGCACACTTTATAAGCTTAAGTGCCGGTTCACACATATGCGATGTTAGACATCGCATATGATTCACAGCGCACTGCTCTGCAAATCACATGCAATGCCTGTGCGTTGCGAATTCAGACATACATATTGTATGGCTAAATTTGCATCACATTCGAACCAAAATTGCACAGGACTCTTTTTTTTTGGTTTGCACCAGAATCGGATCGCATGGGTGTTCACACCTATGCAATCTGATTCATAGCTGAATTGACAGTTCGCACTGCGATATGCGAATTGATCTGGGGGTGTCGTTAACTTTGTATTGACCCCCCCCCCCAGTGATTTGCATATGGCAGTGTGAACTGCCTGCGAGTCGAGTGCGATGCGGGAACCCGCAGTGGATTCGCAGGGTTTCCGCATTGCATATGTGTGAACTGGCCTTTGAGTGTTGTACTAAAAAAATGCAATTGTTGGTCTAATTTGGATGTTTGGAATATGCTCTCTTTTAATGTAGTATGATAATCAGCTCTGATTGAAGGTAGTATTTATAAATCTAAACAGACAGACATGGAATAAAGCAACATTTAACATATAAAAATGGAAACAAATCCTTTTGTCCAAAGCTGCGTCCAGGACATTTGTGGCAATCGTAAACAAAGATGACCAAGCTCCCACTGCTTCATCATTACGCAGACACACAAGTTTTAAGAGTCCCAGCCGAAAAATACTATAAACAGAAGAAAGGACAAAAAAGGTAATGAGTAAAAGACTATGGGGATATGCATAACCAAAAGACCACAATTCATTAACAAACAGACAGAATAAATACACAGAAATAAATTAAACAAATTAATGCCCAACACCAGGCACAGAGGATTTTGTACATTTTGATGTGTAAATGAATGTTAGCTGTCTCCATTTGTAATACATGATTGTACCAATCCCATTGTGCTTCCGGGCCCACTCCAGATAAGAGAGCTGCAGGCCTTAACCACTTAAGCCCCGGAAGATTTTACCCAATCCCTGACCAGGGCCTATTTTACAATTCGGCACTGTGTGATTTTAACGGACAATTGCGCGGTCGTGCAACTCTGTACCTATACGAATTTGACGTCCTTTTTTTCCCACAAACAGAGCTTTCTTTTGGTGGTATTTGATCACCTTTGCAATTTTTTGATCATGCACTATAAACAAAAAAAGAGCGTCAATTTTGCAAAAATAACAATATTTTTTAAATTTTTTTATATGAAATTCCCCCCCAAAAAAATGTAAAAATCAAAATTTTTTAACATTTTAGGCCAATTTGTTTTATGCTACATATGTTTGGTGAAAAAAAATCGCAAAAAGCATATTTTGATTGGTTTGCGCAAAAGTTATTGCGTTTACTAACTAAGGGAAAGATGTTTGTCATTTTTGTTGTTTTTTTTTTTTTAACGAGTAATGGCAGCGATCTGCGATTTTTTTTTGCGGGACTGCGACATTGCGGCGGACAGATCGGACCCTTGACTGACATTTTTGAAACTTTTGGGGGTACCAGTGACATTACTACAGTAATCAGTACTATACATATGCACTGTTACTGTAAAAATGACACTGGCAGTGAAGGGGTTAACTTTTTTTGAGAGGGAGGGGTTAAGTGTGTCCCTAGGGGCGTGCTTCTAACCGTGATTGGATATGGCTACTAGTGTAAGAACAGAGATCACGGTCCTACATAGTAGAACCGTGTGATCTCCATTCTTACACAGGGAAGAATGACAGGCGGCTTTGTTTACATTAGCCGCCTGCCTTTCTTCCGGTGTAACTGACGATCGCGAGTGCCCGGCGGCGTGGGGGGTCTGTGACCATGCAGGAGCGGGAGCGCGCCTCCGGCGGCACGCGCTTGCTCCCTAGAGCCTCACAGGCTAGCGACGTAGTCCTACATCACTTTGCCTGTGAGGGGCTGACCGCCGCAGTAAATAGTCGTGCGGCGGTCGGCAAGCGGTTAAAGTGGTAGTAAACTCTCAAAGTATATTTTTACCTACAGGTATGCATATAATAAAGCTTATATGTAGGTAAAATCAATATCTCTTAAACATGCATGGTTTAGGAGATATTCTAGGGCAGCCTTTTTGAACCAGGGTGCCCATGCACCCTGGGGTGCCTTGAGGTTTCTTCAGGGGTGCCTTGGAAAAATGGCTAAAAATTGCCCAAAAATTGTATACAAGTTGGCTGAAGTTTGCCTTTTTAATTACACTAAGTCACAGGTTTTCATTGTGAATCATTACAACCTTCTAGCTACCGGCGTCTAACAAACAATGACATCATTATTTGATAAGGAGGATATCAGTTGCCTGCATAGCATCTTTATTTGACCCTCCTCTGCCCCTCTCCATCATCCATTGGGGTCACATTAGCTGATGGAGAAAAACTGAGGGAGAAGAGAAACACTGAAATACTAGTCAGTAGCAGTTTGTAAAAGTGTATTTGAAGAATAAATCACCTCCAACGTTGGGTGTCCTACATGGACTTGTGGAAATTGCTGTATTATGTAGAACTATTAGAATAGCTTTTACATTTTAGAATGGGGTACCTCAAGCATGTCCAAAATATGAAAGGGTGCCTCCAAGAATATCTATACTTTTTAAGGTGTGCTTTGACTGAAAAAGGGTTGAGAAATGCTGTTCTCGGGAGCAGCAGCCGGCACCAGCGCATGCACTCTGAAGAAACGGCATACTATGGCCATGACTCCCACGTCGAGCCTCTGCAGAGGTCACAGTGCACTGCTGGAGGGCTTAATTTCAAGGTAAGTCTTTTATAATGTGCTATGCCTTTACCTTACAGGTTTTTTTTTTTTTTAAAGCCTTTACTACCACTTTAAGCCGGCCATGCACAGATCGAAATTCATCTGGTTTAGCAGAGACTGGTCGAATTTCGATCCATGTATGAGCACCCTGATAGATCAATTTGTGTACAGTTAGCCTGTCAGATTTTTCCTAAATGATTAGTGCCCCTGGCAATAGCCGGCAACACTAATCATTGTATTTTGCCGAAATTGCCAGAAAGGAAGGCCTCCATGCTCACCACCAGGAGAACACAATAGCGCTGTGGGAGGTATTCCCTCATTAACACCATCAGTCGAGTAATTTTCTCTCCTTTCACACATGGTGGAAGGAAAAAAATTGTATAATCTATGGCCTGCATTTGACTATAATTTTTCTGCCCTCCTTTTCTGCTTGGCCCTTATAAAACCCCATGTGAAACATGGCCCTACCAGCAAGTTCAACTGCGTACTATAACTCACAGGGCACATTTTGTCACAGCCCAAGTGCGGTCACAGGGAGTTATTTACTTTGAAAGGTCTTTTTAATCCCAGTAGCTCCAGATTGTGCCAGAACCCCACTACCACATCATGGTCATCAGGATGCCATGGCCATAGGTCATACTGTTTTTTTTTTTTTTTTTAAATATTTTATTGGTTCACAAAAGATAAAGTACAAATGTACAACCAGCTTAAGATGGCAGAAGAAAAATGGCAGAAATATACAAAATTTTCAAAAAAGGGTACAAGCATGTGAACAGCCGAAATCGGCAAATGCAACAGTATACAAATGCATATAATAAACAGTATCGATAACCGTGGGGATCCGGGACAACTCTACCCTGTGGGGCGTATGAAGACAATCAGGGGTCAGAAGTGGAAAGAGAGGGGAGGTAAGAGTAGAAGCCAAAGAATTAGACACTGTAGAGGAAGTAAGGCAGCAGGAGGTCAAGCCGTCAGGTCGAGCTGGTCCGTGTCGAGGCCCATATCCTGGGTGATCCAAACCCAGGGACGGGAGACAGGGGAGTCGTCGGGGAGAAGCGGCTGCGAAGCACTCAAGTCATGCAATGAAGGAGGGGAGCCAGTTGTCCGGGCCCGCCCAGAGACAACGAAGCAGCCCGTGGAGGGCGGGGAGGGGAAGGGAGACAGGGGGGGGGGGAGAGGCGAGGGGAAATTGACAGGAAGGGAGGGGGGAGAGGAGGGAAGAGAGAGGAGGAGAGAGAAAAAAAAAAAAAATGAAAATACAAATTTTTGTTATCATAGTGGGAGACAAAGAGGAACGTGAAAGAGAATGGAAAGAGCGGCGTATCCAAGGGGGTCAGTAAGGATAGTACCGTAGGGACGTCACTGACAGAGACGGGAGAATTCGGGCGTGGAAGTATAATGAGTCCAGCATGCCCACTTTTTGTGGTGTTTGGAGGGGGTATCCCTAGCAATGGCAATCAACTCTTCCATTTCCGCGACCCTTGAGAGGCGCTGGAACCACTGCTTGACGGTAGGTACGTGCGTGGTCTTCCACAGTGCCGGGATGCATTGCCTGGCGGCGTTCACCATAAGAATCGCCAGAGATTTAGAATAAGTCCTGCTGGAAGTGGAAGAGTGGTGCAACAGGTATTGAGCAGGAGTGAAGGCGATGTCAGCCGTGGTAACTTGCGTAACAATTCTATGGACTTCCTCCCAGAAGGCTGTAAGGCGAGGGCAGGTCCAGAAAATGTGGAGGAGCGTCCCAGGTTCCGCGTTACACCTCCAGCAGATCTGTGATGTGGAAGGGAAGAGCTTATGTAGTCTCGTAGGGGTGTAATACCAGCGACTAACAAGCTTGTAGCCGCTTTCCTGCGTGGTAACATTAAGGGAACATTTGTGATTATTCGTACGGATAAGGTCCCAGTCTTCTGGGGAGAGAGTGACTGCAAGATCCGCTTCCCAATCCTCGCAGCATTTAAGCTTCCCCGGATCGGGTTCGTCAAGCAGAAAAGAGTGAATAGTGGAAAGGAGTCTGCGGATCGGGCCTTCCCGTTGGCACAGGTAGTCGAACGGGGTCAAGGAGGACAAGGAGGGGCACCTGCGAGAGAGTGACAGGAGGTATTGCTTGAGGAGTAAGTGTGGCCAAGGAGCTAAAGGGGGCATGCCAGACTTTTTAGCGACGGAGGGTATATCGAGCGGGGCGTCATCGTCCCAAAGGTGGTGGACTCTCAACTGATCTAGGGCCCAGTTCGGGGTCAGGTAATTGCTGTGCATGCCAGGAGGGAAATCAGGGTTCAAGCGGACAGGGGTCATAGGGCCTGGAACCACGGAGATCGAGCGGGACATGCTAACTGCACGAAAAACTTTGAGGGAGGGACCAATGAGGGGGTGGAGCTTTAGAGCAGGGGGGACGTGGGCATCCAGGAGCCACGGCGAGGAGTGGAGATCCAGAGAAGTAAAGCCCTTCTCAATGGAAACCCAATCCTTATGAGGCCCATGGATGTTCCAATCCGCTATCCTAGTAAGGTGACTAGCGGCGTAGTAATTATACAGGTCAGGAAGGCCAATACCACCTTTAGACTTCGGTCTCGTGAGGGTCTTATAAGCAATGCGGGGCTGTTTGTCCCCCCACAAGAAGGAGGTGCAGATACGACGGTAGTTTTTAAAGAAGGAAGGGGGGAGCAGTATGGGGACCGTTTGGAGGACATAGAGGAGGCGGGGTAGAGCATTCATTTTTAGGACAGCTGCCCTGCCGAACCAGGACAGCTGAAGCTTGGACCAGGATTGGAGGTCTTTCGATATCCGAGCGAAAAGCTGGGGGAAGTTGCGGACAAACAAGTGTTGGAGGTTAGAAGGAATTTCAATGCCCAGGTAAGTGATCGAGTCCGATTTCCACGTAAAGCGGAAATTCGCCCGACAGCGCTCCACTTCTGAGTGGGGTAGGGTGACATTTAACGCGAAGGATTTGGAAAAATTGATCCGAAAGTTGGAAAGAGAAGCATACTCCGCGAACACTTTGAGGAGAGCAGGAAGGGTCGTGATGGGATCGGAGAGGAACAACAGAAGATCATCCGCATACGCGGCAAGTTTGTACGTTCTGTCAGCGAAATGAATCCCGTGAATCATGTCACATTGTCTAATCCTGTGGAGGAGGGGCTCCAGAGTCATAATAAAAATTAAGGGGGACAGTGGGCATCCCTGTCTGGTACCGTTGGAGATCTGGAAGGCACTCGACAGGGTGTCATTAACGCGGATCCGCGCCTCCGGTTTAGCGTACATGGCCTGAACATAGCCAAGGAACCGGGGACCCAATCCCCAGGCAGAGAGCGTTGCTGCCAGAAAATCCCACGAGACCCTGTCGAATGCCTTCTCAGCGTCCAGGGAGAGCAGAAATCCCTTCTGGTTAGTGGTGGAGAGAACGTGGTGCAGGTTAAGCGCTTTGATGGTGTTATCCCGCGCCTCGCGGCCCGGGACAAAACCAACCTGGTCTTTATGAATCCCCTTAGGCAGGAGCGGGAGTAGTCTGTTGGCCAGGATCTTTGCGAACAGCTTGACATCCACATTGATGAGGGAGATCGGCCTGTAGCTAGCAGGGGAGGTCGGGTCCTTTCCCTCCTTCGGGATCACCACAATGTGGGCTTCAAGCATCCGCGGGGACAGGGGGTTGTCTGCCGAGACAGAGTTAAATGCGGATAAGAACGGGGCGACAAGGGTATCAGGGAAGGATTTGTAGTATGCAACTGAAAGGCCGTCCGGGCCCGGGCACTTATTGGGTTGCATTTGTTTAAGCGCCAGGTCCCATTCCTGCTTGGAGATGGGAAGATCCAGCGCAGTGCGAAAGTCTGGAGAAGCATGACGGGGTATGTTGGACGCAAGATAGTCCGTGATGGCCTG
This sequence comes from Pelophylax lessonae, assembly GCF_965119305.1. Classification (NCBI taxonomy): domain Eukaryota; kingdom Metazoa; phylum Chordata; class Amphibia; order Anura; family Ranidae; genus Pelophylax; species Pelophylax lessonae. The sequence continues at coordinate 186,954,725 of NC_138769.1, forward strand.
AGATCTGGATGGGTCGGAGGGGGGGTGGGAACGTGTAGGGTCTAGGTTGTAAAGTTTTCTGTAGAAGGCCTCAAATTCTGCCGCAATGTCTCGGTTGTTAGCCACCAGAGAGCCAGTGGGTGAGCGGAGGGAGTGGACCGTGGACTTCGCCTTCTTTTGGCGAAGAGCTGTGGCAAGGAGTCGACCGCTTTTATTGGCCTGCTCATAAAAGAGCTTTTGGGATAGGAGAAAGCTACGCCTAGTCTAACGGTCCAATTCCTCCATGAGTCGTTCGCGAGCGGAGGTAAGGGCCGCCAAAGTGTCTTGAGCCAGAGATCGCTTGTGAGTCAGTTCCAAGGTACGGATGCGCGAGAGCAGGTCGGAGACTATAGCCTCCCTTTCTTTCCTCAGCGCCGCTGAAAGCGCAATTAATTTACCCCGAATTACGCATTTGTGGGCTTCCCATTGAACGAGGGCCGACGTGTCCGGCGTCGCGTTGACCGTGAAGTATTCCTGCAAAGATTCGCGGATAGCGGCTGATCTAGCTGTGTCCGTCAGCAAAGATGAGTTAAGGCTCCAAACCCGATCTCTGGATAGGGATAATGGAAAGGTAAGGGTAAGGGAAATAGGGTGATGATCCGAGAGAATCGATGGCTCTATAGAGGCCTCAGTGAGAGAAGTGAGAGCAGATTGCGAGAGGAACAGATAGTCGATCCTGGAATATTTAGCATGGAGAGGGGAGAAGTAGGTGTAATCCTTATCCTTAGCGTGGAGCGTCCGCCAGGAGTCGTGAAGCTGGAGTTCTCTAAGACATAGCCTAATCTGTTTAAGGGCCTTGTAAGGCAGACACGAGGAACCTGAGGAGGTGTCAAGCAGCGGCTCCAGGGGAACATTGAAGTCGCCCCCAAAGATCAAGGTGCCCTGCTGGAAGGGCGCCAGTTCACCCAAAACTGATCTGAAAAAAGAGACCTGGGACTGGTTGGGGCTGTAAACGTTCGCAAGGGTGAGCTGTAAGTGTTTAAGGGTACCCCGAAGCAGTAAATAACGCCCCTGGGCGTCCGCCAGGGAGTCAGAAATGGAGATAGGAGCCGACTTAGCAATGAGTATAGAGACCCCTTTAGACTTGGAGGTCTCCGATGTAGCGTGAAAAGCTTGAGTGAAATGTTTGTTTGTGCATCTAGGAAGGGCGTCCGAACGGAAGTGCGTCTCTTGCAAGAATACAACATCCGCGCGGAGTCTATGCATATGCGCGAGCAATTTCGAGCGTTTTTGGGGCGTGTTCAAACCCCGGGCGTTTAAGGAGACAACCTTAAGGCGAAGATCAGCAGGCTGGGGTGCTGGTGCGGACATTGTTCCAAAAAAAAAAAAAAAAAAAAAAAGGGGGGGGGGAGGGAGAGGTGGGTCGAGAGTTAGTGAGAGGGAGGGGGGAATGGGAAGGATAGAAGCCGGGAGGGTAGCTAAAGAACCGTGAGAACCGACAGACCAGCTGGGGAACTCAAAGGGGGAGGGGGTGTGTGGGAGTCGGAGGGTGTCGGACGACCGCTAAGAAACGGCGACCGTTGGTGGGCACGGAAGGAGACAACCAACACAGTGGCCAGAACTCCGGGGACCTGCAGGGGTCATTAGTAGCATTTGTGAGAGCCCAGGTAAATGAGGGAACAGTAGGGAGCAAACTTAGGGAGTAGGGAGCACGTACGATCTGATGCAGGCGCGGCGATGAGGCGTCAGGGAGGCAGAACCAGAAGGCGAGCCACAGGGGGGGATCGGGGAAAAGCACATGCGTCAAAGTGAGGGTGGCAAAGGCAAAGAGACGGGAGACGAGTGGGAGACAGGGACGGTCCGAGAGAGGGCGAGTGAGTCTGTATTGAGGGAGACGTAACCAAGGTGGGCAAACCAAGGGGCGAACGGAACGTAGGAGAGGTGTCTCGTGGTCAGGTGAGAAAAAGGAAGGAGCAGGCAAGGGAGCATCAGAGAGGAAGAGAAGGGCAGGAGAAGAATGACCACCCAGGGGGAGTCTGATCACTCGCAAAAATAGGTAACAACCAGAGGACAGTGGAAGGTGGAGTAGCACAGAAATACCAGTGGATACAAATAAAACATTGCTGGAACAATTTAACAATAACAGTGAAACAGCAGTGCATTGATGCCATAAAGAGTCACAACAGCCCATCACTTTCAATGCGTGTCCCGGAATACATACAATTCGCGGAGCAACGGCAGTCGCCAGGCCCGCCAGTGACCCCACCATCCCACCGTCGGCCAGTACCTCCGCACCCCCCGAAAAGGGGGGGGGTGTGGACCAGCAGAAAGGATACAGAGAGGGAGCCATCCCAGGAGGGCCGGCCGACAGCGGGATGGGGCGCCCCCTACTGAGATGAATGCGCAACTGCACCTGGGGCATAGGGACACAAAACATACCCCACCTCCCCCAGGTGTGTAAATGACAGCCCGGGAGGAGGCAAGGCAAGGCTGGAGCGCCCCACGGGCATACCCAGCAGTGCGGGCGATGGCCTGGTCAGCGGAAGGGGGGGGAACCGCAGCGTCAGCACCGGGGCCCCGCCCCCCTACACAGAGCAGGGCACCACCCCCCGAGATCAGGCACCGCGCCTTACGGCAAATACCCCAGCATCCATGTGTAAGCCAGGAGATGTAGGGAGAGGGTGGGAGGGGGAAGGAGGGGTAGACAAGGAGAAGAGGGCAAGGGAGGGGACAGGGAAGGGGAGGAGAGGAAGAAGGGGGAGGGGAGGGGAAGAAGGAAAGGGGTGGAATAAGGAAGGGAGGGGAAGAAGGAGGGGAGGGAAGGGGAAGACGAAGGGGAGGGGAGGGGAAGATGGAGGGGAAGAAGGAGGGACGGGAAGGGGAAGAGGGAGGGAAGGGGAGGGGAAGAAGGAGGGGAGGGGAAGAAGGAAGGGGGGGGAGGATGGAGGGGAGGGGGGAAGGACGGAGGGAGGGGGGGAAGGACGGAGGGGAGGGGGGAAGGACGGAGGGGAGGGGGGAAGGATGGGGGAGAGAGAGGGGGGAGGAGGGGGGCGAGGGAAGGAGGAAAGTGAGAGGGAGCAACAAAGTGCATTGCAGACAGGGTCAATTAACTCAGTATTCTTCCCAGCATGGATGAGAGCAAAAACACTCAGGGCTAGCTAAGAGCAAGTGTAAAAGCAGGACAACAGTAATGAGTGCATCCGCCAATATCAACGAACCGTATACTGTCCCCAGCCCATGGTAGAGCAGTCCTGTGAAGAGCAGGGGCGAACAACGTCAGCAAGAAGAAGGGGGGGTATCCATCTCGTTCGTGCCATTGCAGAGGGGGGGCCGGGGGCAGCACCCAGGAAGCACGGGGGAATGAGCCAGGGCCCGAGGTATTCCATAGGCGGACAGTCCCGGGCAGCCGGAAGGGCGAGTTCGTGGAAGTCACGGGGGGCACGGTGGAGGAGGGGGAATCAGGGCAATGAGCGAGGGGAATCCGAGGCACACAGCAGCAAGGGTCCCAGAGAGACCGGAGGGCATTGTCAGCGGGGGGAAGAGGTCCAGCTGTTGATTCTCCCGGGGGGGCAGGCAGAAAGATCCAATTAATCGGAGAGAGCCTGGGTAAGGAAGAGGGGGCTCACAAGAACCGGAGGTGTAATCCAATGCAGTGTAGCCCGTGGGACCGTACACAGGAGGCAGCGGCAGAGGAGCAGCAGGCGGGGCGGCGGGTCCGGAGGTCCGGGGAGAGCGTGGGTCATGTGAGGGCAAGGAGGGCATCACGACAAGGCAACAGAGGATAGGGTCAGTTCCAGCAAGACAAACGGGATCCAGGCGAACAGTTCCGTGCTATCCGAAAAAGGCGCTGGGCGGGGAAGACTATGGAGCGTGACGTGCTTTCCGGTAGACGGGTGAGGCCGTTGGGCTCCCGTTGCGGGGAGCATCTCTCCCATTGCCCGGAGGTGAAGAAGGCGGGTGGGATCGGCGGCGGCCCAGGACACAGTTGTCAGCCACTTGGATACCCTCCATGGAGGTCGCACGGTACATCGGGGAGGTGCGGAACTCACTGTACCAGTCGGGGACATCGACAGGAGGAATGCCCAGGGTGGCACAGAAGTGGTCGAGGTCCTCCGGAACCCGCAGCAGGGCCGTGCGACCCTGTGAGGAGGCCGATAGCCCGAAGGGAAACTTCCACCGATAAACGATCGCCCGGGATCTAAGTTCCTCCAGCAGAGGGCGAAGCTCTCGGCGTCTCTGAAGCGTTATGGCAGAAAGATCCTGGAAGAGCTTGATGTCAGCACCCTGGAACGTGAGGTGCTGTCTGATTCTGGCATTCCTCAAGACATCCTCTTTAAGCTGGAAATTGGCCAGACAGCACACCACGTCCCTCGGAGGATCATTCTCCCTGCCACGGGGTCTCAGGGCCCGGTGAATGCGCTCAAAGACCACGGGTGTCTCGGGGGGCCTGCCGAGGAGGTCGTTACATATGGAGGTGACAGCGTGAGGCAAATTTTGATGTTCGATGCTCTCGGGGACTCCCCGCACTCGAAGGTTCCTTCGGCGGCCCCTATTGTCCAGGTCCTCCACATGTCGGTTGAGATCTCTAAGGAGGACCGCATGCGACTCCGACACCTGGTATACCTGCCCAAGGGAAGCATCATGGCGGGCGGTGACCATCTCGACCTCCTCCACCCTCACAGACATTGCCTGAAAGTCCCTGCGGAGGTCCGCTATGGCCGCCGCCATAGCCGCCTTGATATCTGCGGCAACCAGCAACAGATCCGCCATAGAAAGAGTTGGAGTGGCCACCGGAGCTCTTGGAGGTTCTTGTGAGGGCGTAGGCAGAGAGGCTCCCAGCTCTGCGGCTTGCCTGTTTGGCGAGCGGGAATGTGAGCGGGCGGTTTGAGAGGACGAGGAAGATGGAGAGGGCCGTTGTGACCGGAAGATGTCCGGGATATTACGGCTAAGTGTCAGCTCCATTTCTCCCGGGGTTCCCGCTCGGGTGGCGGAAGAGCTTCTGGCTTTGCTTCCCATGATTCAGGATAAGGTAGACACGAAGAAAGGGCTCAGGATGAGGTAATTTCAGACCCCTCAGTGCAGGAGCTCAGATTCAAGCGGCCATATTGGATCGGGTCCAAGCCACGCCCCCAGGTCATACTGTTTAACGTAGGGGAAAGGGAACCCCAAATACTCCACACTGCAGCAGTGGTGGCCTGTTAGCAGGCCAACTACCTCTTTTCCATATGGAGCTGATCTCCCCCAGCCTCTTTTAGCCACTTCCTATCTACATATACTTGCACCAGCATCATCTGTACATCATTGTTCTGGACTGACTTACTCATTGTGACATCAATAGGCTATGTCTGTGCAATGTGTTTTAGAGGAGTCATCTGTAGTCTTCATCAATCTGTATTGCATGCTACAGAGCCACAATGCAGGTGTATAATTGATAGACAGTTGTTATCTTATAACAGAATATGCCTGAAGAAGGACCTTCATGTCCAGATCACTAGGTATTTTTTTAATAAGAGCTGCAGATTTTAAAAGACTGATAACTTTTGAAGATACAGTGCATCCAGAAATTATTCAAAGCGCTTCACTTTTTCCGCATTTTGTTATGTTACAGCCCTATTCCAAAGGGGATTAAATTCATTATTTTCCTCAAAATTCTACAAATAATATACCATAATGACAACATGAAAGAAGTTTATTTGAAATGTTTGCAAATTTATTAAAAATAAAAAATGAAAAAAATCACATGTACATAAGTATTCACAGCGTTTGCCATCACATTCAAAATTGAGCTCAGGTTCATCCTGTTTCACCTGATCATCCTTGAGATGTTTCCACAACTTGATTGGAGTCTACCTGTGGAAAAATTCAGTTGACTGGACGTGATTTGGAAAGGCACACACCTGTCTATATAAGGTCACAAATTTAACAGTGCATGTCAGAGTACAAACCGAGACAGGATTGTAGGAGGCACAGTTCTGGGGAAGGGTACAGAAAACCTTCTTCAGCGTTGAAGGTCCCAATGAGCACAGTGGCCTCCATCATCTGTAAATGGAAGAAGTTTGGAACCAGCAGGACTCTTCCTAGAGCAAGCCGCCCAGCCAAACTGAGTGATCGGGGCAGAAGGACCTTAGTAAGGGAGGTGATCAAGAATCCAATGGTCACTCTGACAGAGCTCCAGTATTTCTCTGTGGAGAGAGGAGACTCTTACAGAAGAACAGCCATCTCTGCAGCACTCAACCAATCAGGCCTGTATGGTAGAGTGGCCAGATGGAAGCCACTTCTCAGTAAAAGGCACATGACAGTCCGCCTGGAGTTTGCCAAAAGCCACCTGAAGGACTCTCAGACCTTGAGAAAAAAAATTCTCTGGTCTGATGAAACAGATTGAAGTCTTTGGCCTTAATGGCAAGCGTCATTTCTGGAGAAAACCAGGCACCGCTCATCACCTAGCCAATACCATCCTTACAGTGAAGCATGGTGGTGGCAGCATCAGGCCGTGCTAATGTTTTTCAGCTGGAGGAACTGGGAGAATAGTTAGGATTGAGGAAAAGATGAATGCAGCAATGTACAGAGATGTCCTTGGTGAAAACCTGCTCCAGAGCATTCTGGACCTCAGACTGGGGTGAAGGTTCATCTTCCAACAGGACAATGACCCTAAACACACAGACAAGAGAACAAATGAGTGGCTTTGGGACAACTCTGAGAATTTCTTTGAGTGGTCCAGGCAGAGCCCAGACTTGAACCCAATTGAACATTTCAGGAGAGATCTGAAAATGGCTGTGCACCTATGCTCCCCATCCAACCCGATGGAGCTTGAGAGGTCCTGCAAAGAAGAATGGGAGAAACTGGCCAAAAGTAAGTATGCCAAGTTTGTAGCATCATGCTCAAAAAGACTTAAGGCTATACTTGGTGCCAAAGGTGCTTTAACAAAATATTGAGCAAAGGCTGTGAATACTTATGTACAGTGCCTTGCGAAAGTATTCAGCCCCCATGAACTTTGCGACCTTTTGCCACATTTCAGGCTTCAAACATAAAGATATAAAACTGTAATTTTTTGTGAAGAATCAACAACAAGTGGGACACAATCATGAAGTGGAACGAAATTTATTGGATATTTTAAACTTTGTTAACAAATAAAAAACTGAAAAATTGGGTGTGCAAGATTATTCAGCCCCTTTACTTTCAGTGCAGCAAACTCTCTCCAGAAGTTCAGTGAGGATCTCTGAATGATCCAATGTTGACCTAAATGACTAATGATGATAAATAGAATCCACCTGTGTGTAATCAAGTCTCCGTATAAATGCACCTGCACTGTGATAGTCTCAGAGGTCCATTTAAAGCGCAGAGAGCATCATGAAGAACAAGGAACACACCAGGCAGGTCAGAGATACTGTTATGGAGAAGTTTAAAGCCGGATTTGGATACAAAAAGATTTCCCAAGCTTTAAACATCCCAAGGAGCACTGTGCAAGCGATAATATTGAAATGGAAGGAGTATCAGACCACTGCAAATCTACGAAGACCTGGCCGTCCCTCTAAACTTTCAGCTCATACAAGGAGAAGACTGATCAGAGATGCAGCCAAGAGGCCCATGATGACTCTGAATGAACTGCCGAGATCTACAGCTGAGGTGGGAGACAATCTTTCGTATACTGCACAAATCTGGCCTTTATGGAAGAGTGGCAAGAAGAAAGCCATTTCTTAAAGATATCCATAAAAAGTGTCGTTTAAAGTTTGCCACAAGCCACCTGGGAGACACACCAAACATGTGGAAGAAGGTGCTCTGGTCAGATGAAACCAAAATCAAACTTTTTGGCAACAATGCAAAACGTTATGTTTGGCGTAAAAGCAACACAGCTCATCACCCTGAACACACCATCCCCACTGTCAAACATGGTGGTGGCAGCATCATGGTTTGGGCCTGCTTTTCTTCAGCAGGGACAGGGAAGATGGTTAAAATTGATGGGAAGATGGATGGAGCCAAATACAGGACCATTCTGGAAGAAAACCTGATGGAGTCTGCAAAAGACCTGAGACTGGGACGGAGATTTGTCTTCCAACAAGACAATGATCCAAAACATAAAGCAAAATCTACAATGGAATGGTTCACAAATAAACATATCCGGGTGTTAGAATGGCCAAGTCAAAAGTCCAGACCTGAATCCAATCGAGAATCTGTGGAAAGAACTGAAAACTGCTGTTCACAAACGCTCTCCATCCAACCTCACTGAGCTCAAGCTGTTTTGCAAGGAGGAATGGGCAAAACTTTCAGTCTGTCGATGTGCAAAACTGATAGAGACATACCCCAAGTGACTTACAGCTGTAATGCCAGCAAAAGGTGGCGCTACAAAGTATTAACTTAAGGGGGGCTGAATAATTTTGCACGCCCACTTTTTCAGTTTTTTATTTCTTAAAAAAGTTTGAAATATCCAATAAATTTCGTTCCACTTCATGATTGTGTCCCACTTGTTGTTGATTCTTCACAAAAAATTACAGTTTTATATCTTTATGTTTGAAGCCTGAAATGTGGCAAAAGCTAGTAAAGTTCGAGGGGGCCGAATACTTTCGCAAGGCACTGTACATGAGACTTTATTTTGTTTTTTTCATTTTTAATACATTTACAAAGATTTTAAACAAATTTCTTTCATGTTGTCGTTATGGGGTATTGTTTGTAGAATTTTAAGGAAAATAATTAATTGAATCCATTTTGGAATAAGGCAGTAACATAAAATGTGGAAAAAGTGAAACGCTGTGAACACTTTCTGGATGCACTGTATATCAACATGTTAAAGCTATGTAATATGACATTTTTAATGAAGGTTTTGATCTTCTAAAAAGTATATATTAACCTTAAGCCCTCGTTCACACCAATATGATTTGACAGTTCAAAATCGCATGACAAGTCGCACTCTATTGCCGGCAATAAAAACGTTCAAATCATTGCGACTAAAGTTGCAGCAACCTTGAAAAAGGTTCCTGTTCTGCTTTTTTGGGATTTCATTGCGACTTGCATAGACTTCTGTTAAATGAAGTCGCAAGCCGCAATTAAATCGGAGGTAGACATCGCACTGATAAGGTTTTGAATTTATGCTCAGGGAGCCTGATGAAGGAGCATGCATGCTCCAAACACGCTCCTCTCCTGCCTTCTCAGCTGCTTGATTGGACGCCCCCTATGCCTCTGCATAGACCCGGGCGCTGTGAAAACAGCTATGCCTACTGAAAAACACTGACAGCCATCAACCTTCTTGTCTCAGCAGCATCCATCAGTTACCAGAGACTCTGCAGATGACCCATTACATTCACCATGCTGGCATACCATTTACCTTTGTGCATAATTTCTTTTAACCCCTATTAAACTTTGTATGCTACACTCAGTAGGTGCTGCTTTCTAGTTCCTTCTTAAGAAATTTTATCAGACATCTCTAAATAATTCAGTATTTAGTGTCTAAGAAGCTGTGGCGGGGTCTGCTAGCTACTTAGACCAAACCTTATCATATTTAGTAAGACAACCCCTGTGTGCATATGTGTCCTTATACAATGGGAGATTATTATTGACCAAACTCTTCCAAATGGAAATGGATGGTGGAGCCTGTTTCTTGCAATGTAAGGTAATAGCTTTCCATGCATAGAACAAAAGGAGGATGGTAAGAGTCTTTTCCGACCTAGTGTGGAGGAGATTGTCGACAGGGCCCAATATACAGGTTTCAATGGCCCTTGGGGCCTGTAATGACGTATAGGTATTGATATTAGTTACAATCTCTGCTAAAAAAACTGTAATGTGATAGCAGGACCCAAAGATATGGAGATAATCCCCCCTGGGGTCGCCACACCTCCAACACTCCGAAGAGTGAGAAGGGTCCATCATATGCATTCTAGAGGGGGTGAAATAAGCCCTGTGGAATATTTTGAACTGGATTAGTCGGTTTTGTAAAGAGACCAAGGTTTTAAATGGTAGTCGTCAGCATCCAAGTGTGGCACATCTTTTAACCATTTATCCGTCAGTTTTTCCAGTGGAGGCGAGGCAACCAACACCACATGGGCATAGACATGTGATGTGGGTTTCTCAAGGCCATTCGGAGCAAACTTCAATTCCACTAGTCTCAAGGAGGCATGTAGGAATTGGCTATGGAAGACACAGGAAAGCTGCCTGTATTGAAAGTGGTGCGTAGTGGGGGGCGTGGCTTGGACCCGATCCAATATGGCCGCTTAACTCTGAGCTCCTGCACTGAGGGGTCTGATTTTACCTCATCCTGAGCCCTTTCCTTGCTCCTACCTTAACCTGAATCATGGGAAGTAAAGCCAGAAGTGCTTCTGCCACCCGAGTGGGAACCCCGGGAGATTTAGAGCTACAACTCAGCCGCAATATCCCGGACATCTTCCGGACACAGCGGCCCTTCCCGTCTTCCTCATCCTCTCAAACCGCCCGCTCACGTTCCCGCTCGCCGAACAGGCAAGCCGTAGAGCTGGGAGCCTCTCTGCCTTCGCCCTCGCATGATCCCCCGAGAGCTCCAGTGACCCCGCCGACCCTTTCCATGGCGGATTTGCAGCTTGTAGCCGCTGACATCAAGGCGGCCATGGCGGCGGCAATAGCGGACCTCTGCAGGGACTTCCAAGCTATGTCAGCGAGGGTTGAGGAGGTCGAGTTGGTCACCGCCCGCCATGACACTTCCCTTGGGCATGTCCACCAGGTGACAGAATCGCATGCTGTCCTCCTCCGTGATCTCAACCGGCATGTGGAGGACCTTGACAATCGGGGCCGCCGAAGGAACCTCCGAGTGAGGGGAGTACCTGAGAGCATTGAACACCAGAACTTACCTCATGCAGTCACTTCCATATGTAATGATCTCCTCGGCAGGCCCCCTGAAGCACCCGTGGTGTTCGAACGCATCCATCGGGCCCTACGACCCCGTGGCAGGGAGAATGATCCTCCAAGGGATGTGGTGTGCTGCCTGGCCAATTTCCAGCTAAAGGAGGATGTCTTGAGGAATGCCAGGATGAGACAGCACCTCACGTTCCAGGGTGCCGACATCAAGTTGTTCCAGGATCTCTCTGCCATAACGTTGCAGAGACGCCGAGAGCTTCGCCCTCTGCTGGAGGAACTCAGGTCCAGGGCGATCATTTACCGATGGAAGTTCCCCTTCGGTCTGTCGGCCTCCTCACAGGGCCGTACGGCCCTATTGCGAGTACCAGAGGATCTCGACCACTTCTGTGCCACCCTGGGCGTCCCTCCTGTCAACGTCCCCGACTGGTACAGCGAGTTCCGCATCTCCCCGATACACCGAGCGACCTCCATGGATGGGATCCAGATGGCCGACAATTTTGGCTTGGGCCGCCGCCGCTCCCACCCGCCCTCCTCACCTCCAGGCAATGGCAGGGATGCGCCCCGCAATGGGAGCCCGACGGCCTCACCCGTCCACCGGAGAGCGCGCCACGCTCCATAGACTTCCCCACTCACCGCCTTTTCTCTGGTAGCACGGAACTGTTCTCCTGGATCCCGTTCCTCTGCTGGAGCTGACCCCATCCTCTGATGCCTTGAAGTGATGCCTTACTTGCCCTCACGAGATGCGCGCTGTCCCCGGACCTCCGGTCCCACCGATCTGCCGGCTATTCCTCCACTTCGGTCTTCTGTGAACGGTCCCACTGGCGATACTGACCTTGGATTCCACCTCCGGTGACTGTGAGTCTCCTCTTCCTTACTAATGCTCTCTCCGAGCGGCGAGAACTTCCTGCCTGCCCCCCGGGAGAGTCGGCTGCTGAACTTCTTTCCCTCGCTTGCGCTGACCTCCGGCCTCCCCGGGAACCCTACATCTGTGTGCCTTGGATTCCCCTTTCCCCTTGCTCTGGATCTCCCCCCCTGCCCCCGGTCTCCCCCCCTCTCTACACCTGCACGAACACCCCGGGAACCCCCTTCTTCACACGGACATGGACCATTTTTATTTTTCATGGTATTGCTCAAGCATGTGCTGGGGGACGTGGAAGGTTTATAGATCATAGCGGATGTGCACTCTGCATTTCTCCTCCTGCTTGAACTAAGCCTGCTATTAGTGATTTTACTCTCATTTAGGCTGAGAAGAATGCTAGGTTCGTAGTCTATGCTTGCACTGCACTCTGTTGTTCCCTCTCACTTTCCTCCCTCCTGCTCCCCCATCCTTCCCCCCCTCTCCCCTCCTTCCTCCCACTCTTCCCCTCCCCTCCCCTCCCTCTTCCCCTCCCCTCCCTCTTCCCCTCCCCTCCCCTCCCCTCCCTCTTCCCCTCCCTCTTCCCCTCCCCTCTTCCCCTCCCCTCCCTCTTCCCCTCCTCTCCCTCTTCCCCTCCTCTCCCTCTTCCCCTCCTCTCCCTCCTCCCCTCCTTTCCTTCTTCCTCTCCCTTCCTTCTTCCCCTCCCCTCCCCTTCTTTTTCCCCTTCTTCTTCCCCCCCCCTCCTTCTTCCCCTCCCCTCCCCTTCCCCTCTCCTTCCCCCTCCCTCCCCTTCCCCCTCTCCTCCCCTTTCATGTCCCCCCCCCTCATCCTCATCTCCTTGCCTACTCCTCCTCCCCTCTCTTACCTTTCCCTTCTCCTCCTAGCTTGCACACGGATGTTGTCTTTGTAGAAGGGTGCAACGCCCGATCTAGATGAGTGGTGCCCTGCTCTGTGTGGGGGGGCGGAGCCCCTGTGCTGACACTTCGGTTCCGCCCCCCTTCCATTGCCAGGGCCATTGCCCGTATCGCTTGGTTGCCTGCGGGACATTCCTGTTTTGCCTTGCTTCCCCCCCGGGCTGCCATTCGCACCCCTGGGGGGGGGTGGGGTATGTCATGGATGCCTACGCCCCTTGTGCCGTTGCATATGCATCACAGTCGGGGACGCCCGGTCCTGCTGTCGGCCCGCCCCCCAGGATAGCTACATACCTGCGTTCCTTTAGCTGGATCACATCCTTAATGGAGTGCGGGGGTGCTGGCTGGCAGCGGGCTGCTGGGGTCACCGACGGGGTTAATGTTGAATACTGCTTTGTTGAGTCACTATATTCCGGGACGCGAATTGACTAAGTTAGGCTGCATGCCAACAGTTGTGGATTTTGATGGCATCACTGCTCTGTTCCCTCCTTGTTATTGTTCAACTGTTCCAGCAAGTTTTCTTTTTTATCCATTTGTTCTTCTGTGCTACCTCGCCTTTCCCCGCCCTCTGACTGTTACCTGCCCTTACTGAGTGAACTGACGCCTCATGGGTGGTCATGCTTACCCCTCTCTTCTCTTCCTTTCTGGTACCCCTCTGGTCTTCCCTCCTTTACTCTTACCTGACCACGACATGGATCACCTACACTTTGACCGCCCCTTGGTTTGCCCACTGTTACACGACTCCCTTACTGCAGACTTGCCCGTCATCCTTCAGATCCTCCCTGTCTCCCTCTCGACTCCCATCACTTCGTCATTACCACCCTCATTTTGACACCTATGGTAATCCCCGTTCCTCCCCTACGGCTCACCCAATGGCTCTGCTTCCCTGACGCCACATCACCGCTCCGCATCGGATTGTACTAGCTCCCTACTCCCTGAGTATGCTCCATGTTGTTTCTTTATTCGCCGGGCTCATTCACCTACTACTAATGACCCCTGCAGGTCCCCGGAGTTCTGGCCACCGTGTTGGTTGTCTCCTCCCGCGCCCGCCAACGGTCGACGTTTCTTAACGGTCGCCCGACACCCTCCGACTTCCACACCCCCCCACCCCCTCTGAGCTCCCCAGCTGGTCTGTCGGTTCTCACGGTACTCTAACTCCCCTCCCGGCTCCTACCCTTCCATTTCCACCCTCCCCTTCACTAACTCTTGACCCCTTTTTTTTTTCTTTTCTTTTTCCCCCTCCCTTATAGGGTGCACTGCGATGACCGCAACAGCACCCCAGCCTGATGGCCTCCGCCTTAAGGTTGTCTCCTTAAACGCCCGGGGTTTGAACACACCTCAGAAACGCTCGAAATTGCTCATGCATATGCACAGACTTAAAGCGGACGTAGTGTTCTTGCAAGAGACGCACTTCCGTTCGGACGCTCTTCCTAAATGCACGAACAAACATTTCACTCAAGCTTTCCATGCTACGTCTGAGACTTCGAAGTCTAAAGGAGTCTCTATACTCATTGCAAAATCAACCCCTTTCTCCATTTCCGACTCCCTGGCGGACGCCCAAGGACGTTATTTACTGCTTCAAGGTACCCTCAAACATATCCAGATCACCCTCGCGAACGTCTATAGCCCCAACCAATCCCAGGTCTCGTTTTTCAGATCAGTATTTGGTGAACTGGCGCCTTTCCAACGGGGCACTTTGATCTTTGGGGGCGACTTCAATGTTCCCCTGGAACCACTGCTTGACACCTCCTCAGGCTCTTCGTGCTTACCTTACAAAGCCCTAAAACAGATTAAGCTATGTCTTCGAGACCTCAGGCTTCACGATTCCTGGCGGACACTCCATGCCAGTGACAGGGATTACACTTACTTCTCCCCTCTCCACGCCAAATACTCCAGGATCGACTACCTGTTCCTCTCGCAATCCGCTCTCACATCTCTTACTGATGCCTCCATAGAGCCTTCGATACTTTCGGATCATCACCCTATTTCTCTCACCCTATCCTTCCCGCTGTCTCTATCCAGAGATCGGGTTTGGAGCCTTGATTCCTCCTTGCTGACGGACAAAGCTAGATCGGCCGCCATCCGCGAATCTTTACGGGAATATTTCTCTGTCAACGCGACGCCTGACACGTCGACCCTCATTCAATGGGAAGCCCACAAATGCGTTGTCCGGGGTAAATTTATCGCGCTATCAGCGGCTCTAAGAAAAGAAAGGGAGGCTTTTGTCTCTGACCTGATCTCGCGCATTCGTACCTTGGAACTGGCCCATAAACGCTCCCTTGCTCAAGACACTTTAACGGCCCTTACCTCCGCTCGTGAACAACTCGCGGAGGAGCTAGATCGGAAAATCAGACGTAGCTTCCTCCTGTCCCAAAAGGTTTTTTATGAACAGGCCAATAAAAGCGGTCGACTCCTTGCCACGGCCCTTCGCCAAAAGAAGGCGAAGTCCACGGTTCACTCCCTCCGCTCACCCTCTGGTTCCCTGGTAGCTAACAACCGAGACATTGCGGCAGAATTTGAGGCCTTCTACTGTAAACTTTACAACCTAGACCCAACACGCTCCCACCCCCCCTCTAACCCTACCAGATCTCAAGCCATCACGGACTTTCTTGCGTCCAACCTGCCCCAACAAGCTTCTCCCGATTTCCGTACTGCGCTGGATCTCCCCATCTCCAAACAGGAATGGGATTTTGCGCTTAAACAGATGCAACCCAATAAGAGCCCTGGCCCTGATGGCCTTTCTGTTGCATACTACAAATCCTTCCCTGACATCCTTGCTGCCCCGTTCTTATCCGCCTTTAATTCTGTCTCCGCAGAAAACCCCCTGTCCCCGCGGATGCTTGAGGCCCACGTTGTGGTGATCCCGAAGGAAGGGAAGGACCCGACCTCCCCGGCCAGCTACAGGCCGATCTCCCTTATCAACGTGGATGTCAAGCTGTTCGCAAAGATTCTGGCTAACAGACTGCTCCCACTTCTACCTAAGGGGGATAATACCATCAAAGCGCTTAATCTGCACCACGTCCTCTCCACCACTAACCAGAAGGGTTTCCTGCTCTCCCTGGACGCTGAGAAGGCATTCGACAGGGTCTCGTGGGATTTTCTTGCGGCAACGCTCTCTGCCTGGGGATTGGGTCCCCGGTTCCTTGGCTATGTTATGGCCATGTACGCTAAACCGGAGGCGCGGGTCCGCGTTAATGACACCCTGTCGAGTGCCTTCCAGATTTCCAACGGTACCAGACAGGGATGCCCGTTGTCCCCCTTGATT
Organism: Pelophylax lessonae; assembly: GCF_965119305.1. Lineage (NCBI taxonomy): Eukaryota > Metazoa > Chordata > Amphibia > Anura > Ranidae > Pelophylax > Pelophylax lessonae. The sequence goes on from NC_138769.1 coordinate 186,970,530, forward strand.
TTCATCATGACTCTGGAGCCCCTTCTCCACAGGATTAGACACTGTGACACGATACACGGGATTAATTTCGCTGACAGGACGTACAAACTTGCCGCGTATGCGGATGATCTTCTGTTGTTCCTCTCCGATCCCATCACGACCCTACCTGCTCTCCTCAAAGTGTTCGATGAGTACGCTTCCCTTTCCAACTTTCGGATTAATTTTTCCAAATCCTTCGCGTTAAATGTCACTCTACCCCAATCGGACGTGGAGCGCTGTCGGGCGAATTTCCGCTTCACGTGGAAACCGGACTCGATCACTTACCTGGGCATTGAAATCCCTTCTAACCTCCAACACTTGTTCGTTCGCAACTTCCCCCCGCTTTTCGCACGGATATCGAAAGACCTCCGATCCTGGTCCAAGCTTCAGCTGTCCTGGTTCGGCAGGGCAGCTGTCCTAAAAATGAATGCTCTACCCCGCCTCCTCTATGTCCTCCAAACGGTCCCCATACTGCTCCCCCCTTCCTTCTTTAAACACTACCGTCGTATCTGCACCTCCTTCTTGTGGGGGGACAAACAGCCCCGCATTGCTTATCAGACCCTCACGAGACCGAAGTCTAAAGGTGGTATTGGCCTTCCTGACTTGTACAACTACTACGCCGCTAGCCACCTTACTAGAATTGCGGACTGGAACATTCATGGGCCTCATAAGGATTGGGTTTCCATTGAGAAGGGCTTTACTTCTCTGGATCTCCACTCCTCGCCGTGGCTCCTGGATGCCCACGTCCCCCCCGCTCTAAAGCTCCACCCCCTCATTGGCCCCTCCCTCAAAGTTTTCCGTTCGGTTAGCACGTCTCGCTCCATCTCCATGGTTCCAGGCCCTATGACCCCTGTCCGCTTGAACCCGGATTTCCCTCCTGGCATGCACCGTACTTACCTGACCACGAACTGGGCCCAAGACCAGTTGAGGGTCCACCATCTTTGGGACAATGACGCCCCACTCGATATACCCTCCATTGCTGAAAAGTCTGGCTTGCCCCCTTTACCTCCTTGGCCACACTTTCTCCTCAAGCAATACCTCCTGTCACTCTCTCGCAAGTGCCCCTCCTTGTCTGCCTTGACCCCGTTCGACCACTTGTGCCAACAGGAAGGCCCGATCCGCAGACTCCTTTCCACTATCCATTCTTTTCTGCTTGACGAACCCGATCCGGGGAAGCTTAAACGATGCGAGGATTGGGAAGCGGAATTGGCGGTCGCTCTCTCCCCAGAAGACTGGGACCTTATCCATACGAATAACCACAAATGTTCCCTTAATGTTACCACGCAGGAAAGCGGCTACAAGCTAGTTAGCCGCTGGTATTACACCCCCACGAGATTACACAGGCTCTTCCCTTCAACGTCACGGCTCTGCTGGAGATGTAACGCGGAACCTGGTACGCTCCTTCACGTTTTCTGGACCTGTCCTCGTCTTACCGCCTTCTGGGAAGAAGTCCATAGAATTATTACGCAAGTTACCACAGCAGACTTAGCCTTCACCCCTGCTCAATACCTTTTGCACCACTCTTCTACTTCCAGCAGGACTTATTCTAACTCTTTGGCGATCCTTATGGTGAATGCCGCCAGGCAGTGCATCCCGGCTCTGTGGAAGTCCACGCACGTACCTACCGTCAAGCAGTGGTTCCAGCGCCTCTCAAGGGTCGCGGAGATGGAAGAGTTGATTGCCATTTCCAGGGATACTCCCTCCAAACACCACAAAAAGTGGGCTTGCTGGACTCATTATACTTCCACGCCCGAATTCTCCCGTCTCTGTCAGTGACGACCCTACGGTACTGTCCTCATTGACCCCCTTGGATACACCGCTCTTTCTGTTCTCTTTCACGTTCCCTTTTGTCTCCCATTGAGATAATAAAATTTTTTTTTTTTTTTTTCCCTCTCTCCCCCCCCCTCCTTCCCTGTTAATTTTCCCTTTGCCTCACCCCCCTGTCTTCCTTCCCCCCCCGCCCTCCACGGGCTGCTTCGTTGTCTCTGGGCGGGCCCGGACAACTGGCTCCCCCCCTTCATTGCATGACTTAGTTGCTCCGCAGCCGCTTCTCCCCGACGACTCCCCTGTCTCCCGTCCCTGGGTTTGGATCACCCAGGATATGGGCCTCGACATGGACCAGCTCGACCTGACCGCTTGTCCTCCTGCTGCCTTACCTCCTCTGTAGTGTCTAATTCTTTGGCTTCTACTCTTGCCCCCCCTCTCTTTCCACTTCCGACCCCTGATTGTCTTCACACGCCTCACAGGGTAGAGTTGTCCCGGATTTCCACGGTTATCAATGTTGTTTATTGTAGGCTATTTTATACTGTTACATTTGCCGTCTTCGGCTGTTTACATGCTTGTACCCCTTTTTGAAAATTTTGTACATTTCTGTCATGTTTCTTTTGCCAACTTGAACTGGTTGTACATTTGTACTTTATCTTTTATGAACCAATAAAATATTTTGAAAAAAAAAAAGTGGTGCGTAGTAGGAACACTGAAGTCCTCAGAGAGGCGGGCCAGGGGTCATAATGAGCCCTGATCAACTATCTGGGAGATAGACCTAATTTTGTATTTAGTCCAAATGACTGGCTCCGGTAGCATAAAAAGATGAGGCTGAGAGGGTTTTTTTTCCAGAGGGGTGTGTTAGGTCACACTGCAGTAGCAGGATATCTCTCATTGGCCAATCCTGATCTCCACGCTCTTATGGTTGTGGACATAGATGGAGTTAAGGGATATGGATCCCTGAGGCCCTGGAACACAGGGGTCTATAAGACCTCCAGAGATCCAACAATGGCCGCCTCCAGCATCGTAGATGGGTTAGTTTAGTCCGAGGAAAACCACCAGGCAACCGTGACCAACTCAGTGGCCATATAATATTTATGTGAGTCTGGGAAAGCCAGTCCCCCCTGAGAGGAGGGCCTCAAAAGTGTGGACAACTTGTATCTCGGAGGGTGAAGGTGGAGAAAATGTTATTTAGGTGGGTAAAGAAGAATTTCGGAATCCGGATGGGGAGTGGCGAAAGATATGTACGTTTAGGTATTATTTTCATTTTGATTAGGTTCACCCGACCCAAGAGTGAAAGCGGCAAAGATTCCCACAACTTCAGCTGATGCCTAATATGCTGTACAACAGTGTTTAGGTTTAAGGAGACTTACTCTGAGGACTGCCGAGAAACCCAGACCCCCCTGGTATTTAAATTTGTTCACCCACTGAAGCGGGAGGCTCAGAGGAGCAGACGCCTGGGACTCAGGGTCAAAGGGGAAAAGTAAAGACTTGGTCCAATTGACCCTCAACCCTGTGAAGGTCTAATATGTGTTCAATATTTGCAATGCTCCTTGTAGTGAGAGTCCAGCATCATTTAGGAATAGTGGCATGTCGACAGCATACAGGGCCACCCTCTCCTCCAACCAGCCCACATGGAGGCCCTTAATGTGTGGAGATGTACGAAGTGCTTCTGCCATTGGCTCAGCCGCATTTGTGAATAGAGCAGAGGAAAGAGGCCTTCTCTATGTCCAGAGAGGCCACCACCCTCGAGCCTCGGTTGCAATGTGAAGCATGTATGTTTGTGAATAGACTACAGAGATATATATCCATAGATTTGTTTGTCATAAAGCCAGTTTGGTCCGGGTCAATTAATGTAGGGAGTATCTTTTGCAACCGCAGAGTAATGAGCTTGTTTAGGATTTTAACATCATTGTTTAATAACGCGATGGGTCTATATGAAGTGCATAAACCGGGATCCTTAGAAGTTTTATATATCAACACTATATGGGCATGGCTCATAGAATCCAGCAACTTGCCCTCGGCGAGACAGTGGGAGTACAAAGAGGCAAAGATGGGAGCCAATATTTCTACATGGGTTTTATAAAAATCTATGGGGAACCAGGGGAAGCCATCAGGGCCTGGTGCCCTACCCAATGACCCTCACCACCTCATGTGCCATAAATGGGACCACTAAAGCTGACTGTTCTGCATCCGACAGCCACCCCAATGCTACCTGGTCTAAAGTAGGGGAATAGAATGCGGGCAGAAACCTGCTGGAAGCCTGAAGGTATAGCTGTCAGTGTAATATAAGGTGAGGGAGTGCATTCATTGCACTACCTACACCTATGGGGCAGTGGCAGACCTATAGGAAAGTAGCTCATTAAAAATGTTATTATAATATTTATTTGATTGGTTAATAAATTTTAAAGGCAGGACTAACGGTTTTTCTGTAATTTTAAACTGTTTGCTGCGCCATTAGATCTTCAGACGCCGGCGGGGACAGTAAGAAGAATTGTGGATCCCATATTACAGGCTGTATTGGACCGTGCCGGTTCGGCTGGCGGCGATCAGTGGCTACTTCGGTGCCTCTCTATGCCCGATTTGGAAAATTGCCCCGGGTTTCCTACCCTACAAGCCGCCGCTACTTTGGCTCCGCTAAATCAGCCTACCGGGTCTCTTCAAGTACGTCCTTCACGGCCTTCCCGACTGCAGTCTCCTCCCTTCAGCCCATCGTCACCTCCGATGCTTGGCTGCGCCTCCCCTCTTCCTCGTCACCTACGATCTCCTCCCCCTGTTCGTCATAGATCTCCTCCGCAAGTCATTCGGAATCCGTCTATGGCTGAACCCCGGCCCTCCACCTCTGGCGCATGCTCGGATCTTCAGTCAGCTCGGGAACCTCGCAGAGCTAAGAAGAAGCCATGGAGGTTCGAGTCCCCCTCTCCTCCCAGACGTCCGGCTGTTTTAAAAAAGAACAAGGTTGCTTTTAAAAACTTGGACAATAATAAAACAATGCCCTCCGGGGATTTAATATGAGGGGGTCAGGCTCCTCCTCCCACCTCTTCTTTTTTTTCTTCACAGGTTGTGCTTGATCGAGCTGAGCGGCCAGTTTTGGCGGCGGCCCAAGTGGAGGATCGTGTACCTGCTGTTGCACCATCTAGTGGTGAGTCTGCTAACTGCAGTTTTCTTTTCGAATTGGCTCGTTCATTCTCTAATTTTTTACAAAGTAATTGTGTACCTCCAGTTAATGCCACTCCTGTGGGTATGCCTCCAGCTTTTGCTCCTATTTGTGTCCCTCCAGTTACTGTAGCACCTGTATGGCAGGATAATTCAGCTCCTGTTTTCCCTGTTTCCACGCTTTCTACTTCTGTCCCGATATCTTCTGTTATGCCTTCTAATCCTATATCTGTTCCTAATGTGCCTGAATGCTGTTATAAGGAAGCTATGTCGTGCGTTCTGCTGCCGCTTGGTTTTCATTTGAGTAACGGTATTAAAGAGAAAATTTGGAAAGGGGATTATGTTGATCTACTTACCTTGTTACCTTCCTCTAAAGATGTTAAAGTAGATAGTAGAAGGGACAGTGATAGAATTGATGATGATGCCAAACGCAAAGCTGTTCCAAGGTCATTCAACAACTGGCTTCAAGCCTTTTGTATATTTGCTAGTGTTATGGGTGAAAAATTCCCTGAGAAGTGTAGCGGGTTATTTCAACACGTTGAAATAATATTAGAAGCCTACAAAAATTTTAATGGTATGTCATGGTTTTACTATGATGAATCATTTAGACAAAAGTTGGCTGTCCATCCATCGTTGTGTTGGGGTATGAAAGATGTTGGGCTGTGGCTCAATTTGCTTCTGCCTCAGCGTCCTATTGTCAAACCTTCGCCTGTTACCCCGGTTAATAATTTTCGTAAGGGTTTATGTTTTAGTTTTAACGAGGGTTTATGTAAGTGGCCGGGTACATGCAGGTTTAAGCACGAATGTGCTCATTGTGCTGGAAACCATTCTGCTTCTCGTTGTTTTAGAAAATTGAATTCTATTTCTTCTCATTCACAGGGTGATCTTTTTCGTAAAAGCAGCCACACCGGTGAAGTTGGAAGCCATGCTCCCGTGGCTTCACATTTGGCCAAACAGACGGATGGCAGGCCTCCTTTGTGAAGGTTTTTCAGAGGGTTTTTCGTTACCATCTTTTTGCGGATCAGGTTGTCTATTTTCTAAGAACTTACCTTCTGTTCGTCGACATCCTGGTATTGTTGCTGACAAAATCTTGACTGAAATTCGGGAAGGTAGAGTTTCTGGCCCTTTTATTGACCCTCCTTTTATTGATTTTAGGGTTTCCCCGCTGGGAATCATTCCAAAAAAGGGGGGTGGTTCTTTTCGTTTAATACATCATTTGAGTTATCCGAAGGGGCTGTCATTGAATGATGAATTGGATTCTGAGATTTGTACGGTGTCTTATTCATCTTTTGATGACGCTTTGCGTATTATTCAGAATGTAGGTGATTCAGCTTTATTGGCAAAAGCTGATGTTAAATCAGCTTTTAGGTTGCTGCCTATCAACCCGAGGGCTTTTAACTCTTTAGGTTTTCAATTTGATAGCTTTTATTTTTTTGACCGTTGTCTTCCGATGGGTTGCGCGTTGTCTTGTAGGTATTTTGAAATGTTCTCGACCTTTTTGGAGTGGGTTGTGTGTTACCGCACTGGATCTGCCAATTTAGTTCACTACTTGGATGACTTTCTTTTTGTCGGCAAGCGTGATTCTAGTGATTGTTTGTTTCTTTTTTCTACATTTAATATGGTGTGTTCTGATTTTGGCGTTCCGTTGGCAGTGGAAAAGTCAGTTTATCCTACCAATTCTTTGGAGTTTCTTGGTATCACCATTGATACTGTTGAAATGGAGTTTCGCCTTCCGGTTGACAAAATTTGTAGATTGTTTAAATTGGTCGATTTCGTGCTGTCTAAACGAAAAGTTACTTTGAGGACTTTGCAGTCTCTTTTGGGCTTGTTTGCTTTTGCTTCCCGTGTCATACCGTTGGGCCGGATATTTTCGAGACGCTTGTACAAATCTATGTCTGGTGTTTCTTCTCCTAATCATTTTATTAGTATTGGTAGTTCTTTGCGTTCTGATTTGTTAGTTTGGCGTCGCTTTTTGAAAGATTTTAATGGTTGTTCAGTCTGGCGTAAACCTTTTTGCGATATGTCTTCATTGGATTTATTCACTGATGCGGCGGGTTCTGTTGGGTATGGTGCATTTTGGCAGGGACACTGGTCTGCTGGTTTGTGGCCTACCTCTTGGTTTTTGAAAGGTTATACTAAAAATATTGTTTTGTTGGAAATCTTCCCTTTGCTTATATCTCTTGAATTGTGGGGTTTTCATTTTAAAAATAGAAATATTTTATTACATTCTGATAATTCTGGTGTAGTTTATGCCATTAACTGTCTTTCTTCAAAATCTTTACCTGTTTTGGCAGTTTTACGTCACCTGGTGTTTAAATGTTTAGATCTTAACATATGGATTAAAGCCAAATATATACCTGGTAGTAAGAACCTCATTGCTGATTCTTTATCACGTTTACAGCTGCATGTTTTTCGAGAACTGGTGCCGGATGCGGACCTACGTGGCAGTTTATGCCCGCCTCATTTATGGGACCTGGTGTGACTCCTCTCCATGACGCGATTCGTGGTTCCTTGGCATCCTCCACGTGGGCACAATATATTGCCGCGTGGAAATTGTGGAATGGATTTTTGTCATCTTTGACAGATATTTCTGTTTTGTCTTTCGAAGGGCTGGTTTTGAGTTTTTTGAATACCTTGATCTCTGGGGCTTATTCTTATTCTTACATTAGGAAAACGCTATGCGGTGTTTCTTTTTTCTTGAAATTGGCTGCTGCACCTTCATGTTTGGAATATTTTTCTGTTCAACAAGCTTTAAAGGGCTATCGTAGACGTCATTCTTCAGTTGATAATAGAGTGCCTATTACGGTAGCTCTCCTTGGACGTTTGTGTTCTTCTACTGGCTCTGTTTGTAATTCTCCTTTTGAATCGTTACTGTTTAAGGTAGCCTTTGCTTTATGTTTTTTTGGTGCTTTCCGCATCTCTGAATTATTGCCCACCAATTCCAGTAGTCTTTCTGGCTTTCATTTTTCTGATTTGAAGATCAACAATGGTTTTATTCAATTATATTTGCGTTTCAGTAAAACTGATCAATTGGGTAAAGGGCGATGGATTACTCTTCGTACCTTAGAAGGTTCTTCTATATGTGTTGTGTCTTTGTTATTGGAATATTTGCAGATACGTCCATCAGGGAGTCATCTTCTGTTGCACGTTTCTGGCAAACCCCTTACTATTTTTCAGTTTAAATCAGTTTTGAAGAAATGTCTTGTTTATCTTGATTTACAACACTTACATATTACTTCGCACTCATTTCATATTGGGGCTGCTACTGAGGCTGCTATGTTGGGTTTTTCTGCTCCTGAGGTTCAGCGCATTGGTGGGTGGTCTTCTAAGTGTTACCGTTTATATGTCAGGCCTAATCTTTGTCTTTGAATCCCACAGCTCGAAGACATGTCTGGATTATTGGCCATTCATTTGTTTTTTGGTCCTTCAAGAGAGCTGCAAGAAGACCTTACGGTACTAATCTGGGTTTTCCTTTGGATTCTTTACAAGTTTGGTGGTACGGTAAACGTGGGATGCAGTGGAAGGACTTACATGATGCTTTGTCACTTCTTATGTTACATTGGCCTTCTCCATCTTTTATTATTTTTCACTTAGGGGGGAATTATATTGGTGCTTTTAGGACTTTAGATATTATCTCCGATATTAGATTGGAGTTTGTCAATTTGCATGCTATTTTTCCGGATGCGATTTTAATTTTTTCCGAAATTGTTCCACGAATGCTGTGGTCGGTTTCTTCTGATTTTTATTTTTGTGAAAAAATTCGTAAGCGAATTAATAGAGCTATTGCTAAATTTATTCCTTCGGTCGATGGTATTTCGTACAGACACATTGACTTGGAAGGTTTTTTGTTGGGTTTTTATCGCCCTGATTTAGTACATTTGTCTGATATTGCCTTAGACGTTTTTAATATAGGTCTTCAAAATTGTATTGAACTGGCCACGGTTGGTGTGGGGTGCCAGGCTCCATGTTTTTGAGCCTGGCGTGTGGATGTGTTTGTTATTAAAGTTATTTATTAGCTTGAGCTGTTTAGCTAAGCTAAAGTATGTGTATAAGTATTTATACTTACGTTGATGGTTTATATCAATGCTAATAAAGGGCCGTGGCCAGTTCAAATCCATAATTTGGTGTTATTATTTCTTATTTAAAGTTAAGTTAAGTGATTTCCTTGGGTGTTCTGCCTACTGTACCATATAAGGTGAGGGAGTGCATTCATTGCACTACCTACACCTATGGGGCAGTGGCAGACCTATAGGAAAGTAGCTCATTAAAAATGTTATTATAATATTTATTTGATTGGTTAATAAATTTTAAAGGCAGGACTAACGGTTTTTCTATAATTTTAAACTGTTTGCTGCGCCATTAGATCTTCAGACGCCGGCGGGGACAGTAAGAAGAATTGTCCCGCCCTCCCTCCCATGTCGCGGTCCTTTATTGTGCATATCCTGGATGTGTTTGTTATTAAAGTTATTTATTAGCTTGAGCTGTTTAGCTAAGCTAAAGTATGTGTATAAGTATTTATACTTACTTTGATGGTTTATATCAATGCTAATAAAGGGCCGTGGCCAGTTCAAATCCATAATTTGGTGTTATTATTTCTTATTTAAAGTTAAGTTAAGTGATTTCCTTGGGTGTTCTGCCTACTGTACCATAAGTACGAAAAGCATCTAGGATTCTTCCCAAGTGTAGGCCGTGTCTCCCGAGGGGCACTCTCCAGGTTTACTGTATGTAGGTGTATATTCCTCCTTGATCCGACCGGCAGGACCGCTGTGAGGTGTTCCAGCTGCTGGGAGAGGAACATGTGACATCACCGGAAGGATAGTGGACCAGATAAGGAGGCAAGGCTACCTTCTCGAAACAACCAGCTCCTTCCAGAGACCTCTAGAAGGAGCTGATTGTTCTGAGCACATAGCCTTGCCCCCTCATCTAGTTCTCTATCCTTCCAGTGATGTCACTTCTGGTGTGCATTCCTTGCTTTTTAGTGTGACTTCCCGGGGCTCCTCCAACTCCTGAGTGGGCCATCTTACTCTCCTAGCAGCTGGAACACCTCACAGCAGTCCTGCAGATCATATCAAGGAGGAATCCACACCTACATACACACCAGATGAGCGCTTTTAGTTTATATCTCTTGTGAGTATTTTTTATCCATTGTAATAAATACATTTTAACCGGGATACTACACTTAGCTGGCGCTTCCTTCCCTTTGATTTTTTTCTCTCTTTAGTAAAGGCAACCCCTTTATGTCTGTTGGGGATTCCAGTGTCAGGACCTTCCTGAGTCACAATTTTTACGACAAGGCCTCCTTAATATTGCTACCTAAAACATTTTTTAGACATATAGGCGTTTTTTTTTTTTTTTTTACTGATGTAAATGCAGACCATTGTTTTCAATGTGCCTGTACAGACAGGAAATCTGAGTTGCCAGTCAGTATTTTACGCGCATATTCACACAAATACACGTATGCAGTACACCTCTCAATAAAATATTGCATTCTCGGACATAGAATTCTGGGAACAATACAAATATATGTGCAAAATAATGGCCTGAAATTTCGGCCATAAATAATAATGATGTTCAAACACAAGCACCGTGTGCAATTACCCTAGGGGCTCATTCACATCTAAGCATTTTTTTTTAGCCCAGCCCCAAATGATAAGCACATGTGAAAATTGGGCCATTTTATTGAAAGAATCAGTTCAAATCTATGCAGTAATATTCAGCTATGTGCACTGTGCTTTGAATGTGCGCTCTCCAGCATGCTCAGTACGCAGCACGGCGTAATCTATACAGAGAGTGAGACTCACTTGTAATAGCCCTGCCGGCTTTGAGATATCTCACCACGGGAATTCCTGACAGTTAAAAAATCTTGTTGGAGAATTTATATTAAGATTTAGGTCGACTGATACTGTTGGCCTTTTTTAATAAGACAGTACAGCAGTGGATTGCAGTCTCTGAGCTTGCATATCCCAAAATTCAGCAAGAAAGTCAAATTGTTTGATGCTCTGCTCTGTTCTATCACTTGATGAAATGTGATTGACTGCTTATGCAGTATTAAAAATATATAGGGCTAAAGGGTAAAAGATCTCTTTATAAAATATGTATATATTTATGTATGCTAGAAAACAGAGGATGATAAACAATCTATGCAGCATATGAATGTCTGCTTCCAGTTATTGTGCGATGAATATTAGCTCTGGGTAAAATGTACAAGAATCACAGTGCAGATCTTATGAAATGATTAGTGAGTCAGCGTCAAATGCTTTTCGCCCTGAGCGATCTCCTAACACAACACATTGCTCCTGTGGCTGTCAGCAGTTCCTGAGCTTTTCCGTAATGAGAAAAAAAAAAAAAAAGAGCTTCAGTATCATAACTATTACAAGAAGTAAACAATTAATTGAGGTAAGTATGGAAAAATAACAAAAACATGATCGTTTCTTTATACAGAGGGTTCTCTCTATCATCTACAATTCCCATTCTCAACTAGGGTTCCTGGAAACCATAGGGTTCCTCCAGAGGTTGTTAGGGGTTCCTTGACATGTGGCTAATTGACCTCTTATCTTATGGTGCCTTTCATGTCCACCACAACCTGGCAGAGCCAGTAGCGTGACACCAGAGATCTTTTTAGCTTGCTGTAAGGTGATATTTTTTTTTTTTCCATTTAATTTTTATTGAAAGAATTGCAAAGTACAACGGTAAAAAAACATAACAAAAATAAAAATATCGGTTACAAAGTGAGGTTACAAATCACTATAACAAATTGCATCAACGTATTGCGTGCTCGGAGCTGGTAGCATTAAGAGATATGTCGGACAGGATGCTGTGCTTTGTACCCGCACCAAGGACGAAAGTTGAGGAAGAAGATAGAAGGAGGAAAGGAAGAAAAAGGGGGGGGGGAGGGGAGGAGCAGTGAGGAGAGAGAGAGAAGGAGAGAGAGGGAGGGAGAGGGAGAGAGGGGCGGAGGGGGATGGGGAGGGGGATGGGGGGGGAGAGAGAGAGAAAGAAGGAAGGGAGGGAAGGGGAGGAGGAGGAGGAAGGAGAAGAGGAGAAAAAAAAAAGAGAAGAGGAAGAAGAAGGAGGAGGAGGGGAGGGAGAAGGTTGAGGGGGGGAGGGGGAGAAGGGGGGCAGGGGGGAGGATGAAGAGGGGAGGAGAGGGGAGAAGGGGGGGAGGAGGGGGAGGGAGAGGAGGGGAAGGGAATGGGGAGGTAGGGGGGAGGGGAATAGGAGGGAAGAGGAGGAGCGGATAGGAGAGGGGGGGGAGGGAGAAGGAGGGGGGGGGAGGGAAGGGAGGAGGGAGAAAGAGAAGGAAGAGGGGGATAAATACAGGGAGGAAGGAAATTTAGCGGGGAAGATAGGAAAGATAGAAGGGGAGAGCACGAAGACAATAGTACTCAGGTGACATTCTAAACTCCATTGTGGGATCATTCTTCCCACTTACCACCATTGTAAGGGGCATTTTCTAAGCATTCTTGATAGACCATTCTTAGTGGGGGGTTCCGTGAGACCTGAAAAATTATTTCAAGGATTCCCCTGGAGTAAAAAGGCTGATTAGAAAGTAGAAAGGCTGTTTTACAGTGTCTAGAGCAGTCAACTCAAACTCAATCCAAGGACAAGCTGCAAAGCCAGTCATTCAGGCTGCAATTTGAGAGGTATGAATGATAATTGCAAATATTTCATAAATTAAATTTTGCCAGACACCGATGAGCAAAAATACTGCAGCTCCAATTTACCCTGGGATACTCCATGCTAATCTTTAAAGCGGAGTTCCACCCAAAAGTGGAACTTTTGCTTTAAGGACTCATGACCCCCTGACATGCCACATTTGGCATGTAATTTTTTTTTGGGGGGAGCGGGTACCTAGTTGTGAAAGGTACCCGCTCCCACTTCCGCTCAGGCTGCCTAGGCGGCTCGAGGGGAAGTTCTCCTCTCCCCCTCCCTCCCTGCAATCTTCTAGGACACGTCACAGGTCCCAGAATATTTTCCATTCAGGATGCGCATCGTGACTTACGCATGCGCAGTGCGCACCTAGGTGTGAAGCCACGAGCTGTCACAGCCAGGTGCCCAAACTAGTGATGCTGGCGCCGGGGAGAGCGGAGGGAGAGAACTGAGGGTTCGGGCGGCCGCATCGCTGGATCGTGGGACAGGTGAGTGTGTGTTTTTAACACTTTTTTGTAGCTGCTGACATTTAATAAACACAGAAACGTCTGGAACTCCGCTTTAAACTAACCCTGTCAACAGAGGGTCACTTCCAAAAAAAGACCACTCCTGTAAAAGAAGAGCAGCTATAGTTACTTTTCTGGCTGATTCTGTCTTAAAATGCTGCCTATTTAGAGCTTCCCATCTGCGGCAGCCGGTATTCGACCAGTCAGATGGGTCAAATACCTGCTCTCTTTGCCACGGTTTTCCCCTCTGTCTCGTACACCCTGTAGTTATGTCCACTTTGGCAGCTGAAGGAGCAGGTATTCACACATCCAGAAATGGAAGCACTAAAAGGCAACATTTTAAGACAAGGACCGCTAGAAGGATAAATATAGTGACTCATATGTTACAGGATTGGTCTTCTAAGTGACCCAGTGTTGACAGAGTCATCCTAATCTTCCACTTCAGTTTGACAAAAACACATGTTGATTTAAAAAACTGATGTCACAAGAGAGAGGCTTAGTAAGCTCCAGGACTTTGCATTCTGCTGAGCTTGCCAATTACCTCCTTCAATCTGTGCCAAATTCACTGCTGTTTGTGGCCACCATCTCCAAACAGCCTTGCAATCGTTCTTCAAATAATCTCTATATGCAGCATTTAGTATTAGTGTCTTCCTGCATTCAGACAGCCGTGGCCTGTGTCTCATGCAATCCCACCAACTTCAGTTTAGATGGGTTTTCCTTCCCATCTTTATCAAGGAGAGCTACAAGTTTGAGATGCTTACTTTAGAGCATCCTTTCTCAACCTTTTGTAGCCCAGGGGAACCCTTAAAATAATTTTTCCTCTAGGAAAATTTCACCTACATTGGTGGTGGGAAGAATCCTCTCCATACAGGGGTGGCCAGAATGACATACACTATATTGTCAAAAGTATTGGTACACCTGCCTTTACACGCACATGACCTTTAATGGCATCCAAGTCTTAGTCCGTAGGGTTCAATATTGAGTTGGCCCAACCTTTGCAGCTATAACAGCTTCAACTCTGCTGGGAAGGCTGTCCACAAGGTTTAAGAGTGTGTCTATAGGAATGTCTGACCATTCTTCCAGAAGCACATGTGTGAGGTCAGGCACTGATATTGGACAAGAAAGCCTGGCTCGCATTCTCCACTCTAATTTATCCTATTGGTGTCCTATCGGGTTGAGGTCAGGACTCTTCTCCCTGCCACCAAATTATTTGTGCACTGGTCCAAATCATTTGGTGGAGGGGGGGGGGGGTTATGATGTGGGGTTGTTTTTCAGGGGTTGGGCTTGGCCTCTTTAGTTCCAGTAAAGGGAACACATAAGGCATCAGCATACCAAGACATTTTGGAAAATGTCATGCTCCCAACTATGTGGGAACAGTTTGGGGATGGCCCCTTCCTGTTCCAACATGACTGCTTACCAGTGCACAAAGCAAGGTCCATAAAGACATGGATGAGCGAGTTTGGGGGTGGAGGAACCTGACTGGCCTGCACAGAGTCCTGACCTCAACCTGATAGAACACCTTTGGGAAGAATTAGAGCAGAGACTGGGAGCCAGGTCTTCTTGTCCAACATCAGTGCCTGACCTCACAAATGAGATTCTGGAAGAATGGTTAAACCTCCCTATAGACACACTCCTAAACCTTGTGGACAGCCTTCCCAGAAGAGTTGAAGCTGTTGTAGCTGCAAAGGGTGGGCCAATTCAATATTGAACCCCACGGCCTCAGAATGGGATGCCATTTAGGTTCATGTATGTCTAAATGCAGGTGTCCCAATACTTTTGACAATATAGTGTATTTGCAGTCATGCTGCTGGCTCTGCTAAGTGGTGTTACACCTGGAACTATGCAAGCACCATCAGATTGGAGGTCAGTTAGCCACAGTTTACAGGAACACCTAGCCACTCCTGGAGAAATCCTAGTTGAGAATGGGTGGTCTAGAGCAGGGTTTCTTAACCAGGGTTCCTCCAGAGGTTGCTAGGGGTTCCTTGAACATTAAGCACATTCTGCCTCTCATATAAGTTCCCACTGACACCACTGATCTTTTTAGCTATCTGTAAGGTTGTTCCCAATGACCACAAGTGTAAGGAGCATTCTTCCCACTATTGTATCAATAGTTGTAGATATAGTCATTTTTAGCAGGGGTTCCCTGAGACCGGCAAGTTATTTCAAAGTTCCCTGAGTATTGAAAAGGTTGAGAAAGGCTGGTTTAGAGGATTAATTCCAGATGACAGAATCATCGCTGGACTCCGCCCCTTGTGGGGCCGCTGCTCTTCCCCGATCGTCGGGGAATCTAGTTTGGAGATCCGCCCGCTTGTGTAAACAGAGCGGGCGGATCTCCTCAGTGACAAGGAGTGACAGATTGCAGTGTTCAGCATAGCTGAACATGCAATCTGTCCTTGTGTCACTCAGTCACCTCCCCCCCCCCCACACGTTAGTAAGCACCAGGCATACATTAACCCCTCCCTCTCCAATAAAATTAACCCCTTCCCTGCCAGTGTCATTTTTACAGTAACAGTGCATATATATATATATAGCACTGATTACTGTAGTAATGTCACTGGTACCCCCAAAAGTGTCAAAAATGTCAGTCAAGGGTCCGATCTGTCCGCCGCAATGTCGCAGTCCCGCAAAAAAAATCGCAGATCGCCGCCATTACGCGTTAAAAAAACACCAAAAATGACAGAAATCTTTCCCTTAGTTAGTAAACGCAATAACTTTTGCGCAAACCAATCAAAATACGCTTATTGTGATTTTTTTTCCAAACATAGGTAGAAAAAACAAATTGGGCAAAAATTTAAAAAAGTTTTGATTTTTACATTTTTTTGGGGGGGAATTTCATATAAAAAAATGTTAAAAATATTGTTATTTTTTCAAAATAAACGCTTTTTTTTGTTTATAGCGCAAAAAGTAAAAATCGCACAGGTGATCAAATACCACCAAAAGAAAGCTCTGTTTGTGGGAAAAAAATGACGTAAGTTTTGTTTGGGTACGGCGTTGCACGACCGCGCAATTGTCAGCACAGCGCCGAATCGCAAAAAGTGGCCTGGACGTAAGACAGCAAAATCCTCCGGTGGTAAAGTGGTTAATTTTCCTTGCATGTGATTGGGTTTTCTTTGCAAAGTGAATCTTTACCTCATTTACTAAGCTGTGGAGCAACTGCACTTGTAGAGGGCAACCCCCACCTCTAATACCCCAATACCAACGACCTCAACCACCCACACAAGCAGGAAGAGAGGTGGTAAGAAACGAAGAGGTTGCAGAGGAAGTAGGGGCAAAAAGGAAAAGAAACCAATAGGACAAGGCATCTTCAACTTAAGCGGATTGACCTTTACAGAACAAGAGATGGCGGTATTAGATTTGGGCCTAAAATATACCCCAGACCAACTGTTGGACCCCTTTAATGTATATGTAGATGTTCAAAAACTGATCAGGAAAATCAATATCAAGAAGCATTATTTATGTAAACAAGACACCCCTATGGCCACAGGAAATGAGCAGGAACAAGAGGCCTTTGCACACAGTGGACTTAAGAATAAATCAACTTTTAATCCTAAATGCAAAAACAATCATTTTACCGACACTTTTAAGTCAATAGTTGAACAAGATTTGAGGAAGATGAAAAATAAATGGCATAAACCCAAACAAAATATAGCCCCAGGAATTAAAGAACTTGAGGAAAGACGAAATATAGTTATCCGCCCCGCAGACAAGGGGGGCGGCATAGTGATTTTAACAAAGGAACATTATTATGAAGAATTAAACAGGTTAGTACAGGATGAAGAAACCTATACTAAACTAAAAGATAACCCCTTGACAAAATACAGAAATAGATTGAAGAAGCACCTTAAAAAAGCACATAAAAGAGGTATATTAAATAAGAAAGAACACAAGTACCTCATTCCGGAAGCACCGAGGTTACCAATTATTTATCAACTTCCGAAGATACATAAGGATGCTGAAAAACCACCAGGGCGTCCCATTATCAGTGGAATAAACTCTCTCTTTTCTAGATTGGGGGAGTACCTTGATACATACCTGCAACCCTTGGTGGAAACCTACCCTTCACATCTGAAGGACAGTGGGCATCTAATTAACATCCTGGATTCCACTGAACTGGGGAAGTACTTCTTGCCACTATTGATGTAGAGTCTCTCTATACTAATATCTTACAGAAAGACGCACTATCAGCTGCAGAATGGGCCTTAAATAACAAATCGCAATTGGAACAGGAACAAAAATCGTTTATCCTTAGGATGTTGAAGATGGCCATGAGAAAAAATTATTTTTGGCACCAGGGAGCCTACTACCGACAGCACAAAGGAGTGGCTATGGGCGCACGTTATGCGCCGAGTGTAGCCAACCTATTTCTTAGCAAATGGGAAAGTGAAGAAATTTTTGGAAAACCTATTGAAGAACTCCTAGTGTACAGGCGCTTCATAGACAATATTTTCATCATATGGAAGGGATTAGAGGAGTCCCTGAAAGCGTTTCTGGAACACATTAATGCTAATAAATACTCCATCAAATTCACAGGTTCATGGAGTAAACAGGAAGTAAATTTCCTAGATCTCACTATTTCCCAAAAAGAACACGTTCTATATACAAAAACACACTTTAAAACAACGGACAGGAATGGCTACATTCCCACACATAACTGCCATCACCCCAACTGGATTCGAGGTATCCCTAAGGGACAAATCATAAGGATGAGAAGGAACTGTAAAACTCAAGAAGACTTCGATGCCCAGAGCGATATTCTTATCCAAAGATTTAAAGAAAAAGGATACAAACAAGAAGTACTGAATAGAATCAAGGAAGAAGTGAGGGAAATGGATAGGAAGGAATTACTGCGAAAGAAGGATAAAAAAGCAGATGACTACGCATTGACCTTTATATCTCAGTACAATATCAGATATAAAGAGGTCGAACAAATTATACACAACCATTGGCCCATTCTTCTAAGGGATGAAAGACTGAAAGAAGTACTACCCCCTCGCCCAAAATGTATTTACAGAAGGGGACGTAACCTGAAAGATAGGGTGGTCAAAAATGTACCCGAACTCCCTAAGAAACTTATCCCGTTCTTTGAACACAAGGGATTTTTCTCCTGCGGCAAATGCAAAACTTGCAAAACAGTAAAAAATCGAAAACGAAAAACTGTGGAATTTAAATCCATGGTTACAGGGAAAAGCTATAATATTAAAAAACTCATCACCTGTGAAAGCACCCACGTAACGTACCTATTAATGTGCCCTTGCGGGCTTCAATACGTGGGACGCACCACAAGAAAACTTAGGGTGCGACTAGGAGAACATATTGACAATATCCGCAAGGGATTCAAAAACCACAGCATCTCCAATCACTTCCGCCTAGTACACAATCAATCTACTATCTGCGTGTGGGATTGAGCACAATTGGCGAGGAAAAAACATGAGGATAGCTGTATCACAGAATGAATCCAGGTGGATTTACGACCTGTCGACACTCCAGCCCCTAGGTTTAAACATCGACATGGACCTCAATTGTTTCATTTCCGATCCATAAATATTTTTTAATCCTTTTAATATTAACTTTTAATCTACAGACATATTTATATTCTTATTCTTGCTGACCCCTATATATATACACTATATTTTTCCATTTCTTACATACACAGATACATAATAATGTATTCAACACCTTTATCACTAAGGCATTATTATGATCAATTAGCACTTCAGCACTTTTTCACAAACAATATATATTTATTTGTTCACATGCACTTTAGTAATGGAATCCACGATATATGAGGGTATTTCACGTTAATATGCATATTGCACATGCTACGTTTATTTATAATAATTTATTCATATGTATAATTTATGTATACCCTATATGTTTGAATCACTGAAATATTGGCACTGTATCCTCTTAGTGAGTTATGTATGTCAGGTTAAAATAGAGAAACAATGAAGTGAATATTTTAATTGTACCATCACAAATTAAATGAGCTGACATATTATATTAATTTTAAATAAGTGTACCCGTAGGAATGTACATAGATATATAAATGCGAGTGCGCAGCCAAATGCCCCGAAAACTTCCAAACCTTCCATGGTAATGAGTAGCCCATCCGTTACTAGGTAACGTTGAATGCGGGGAACAATGACTCTCCAAATGGGAGGAGCAGAGGGAGGCGCACATCGCATTTAAGTCCCCTACGAGCGCACGTCTCCACCTCTGAAGACGTCACTACGCTCTGACGAAACGCGCGTCAGGTGGAACGCACGCCGTCAAACCCGGAAGTCAGCTGGAACTCAAACCGCTCTCCACGCTACAGACCTCCACTGCAGGGATTGCACAGCGAATTTTTATCTGTAACAATTTTATCTGGCAAAATAAACATGATTAAATGATACGGCACTATCTGGAACCTTCCTCTTGTTTTCTCACAAATCATCGGAGCAACTGCACGGAGTCCGCACACCCCGCTCGGGGGATCTCGGCTGAAAAGTCCGTACATCCCACTTGGAGGACCCCGGCTGAAGGAGGAGACGAGCCCAGCAGCTGCCACTGTCTAGACCAGGAGGGTCACTAAAGCTCTGATGGTCTCTTTGCCGTAAGGTGGTAGAGACCCACCGCATCTGGTGAGTGTACATCTACCCTCATTGTTTGTATGACCTGGACAGTTATATCTCATTGGAGGAACCAACACCAAGCACCAGCACCTTTATTTATATCTTTTGGCTCGTTTTTTTTGGCACCAGCACCTTCATTTATATATTTTTTGGCTTTTTTTGTTATTTCTGGCTGTTTCTGAGCAATCATAAATGGGCCACCTATGAAAAAAAAAATTTTTTCCATCACTTTGCACTTTAAAAATACACTGAACTTTTTTGGACTTGATTATTGGCACATTTACCACTTATTTATATATATGTAATTTTTAGGGGCCTAGCCTATTTTTAATGATTTTAGTGACATAAGATTTTATACTATACATATTATACTAAATACCGTCATTTCCTGCACGCACCAGCAAGCGCTATATATTTTTCCAGTTAGCTGGGAATTACAAGCAGTTTTATCGCATACTTTATAGCAGCTGCTTAGTCTAATCTGTTTACATACTCACCCCCCACCCACATTCCATTAGGCACTCCTAGGCGCGAGAAATATATTCTATTGAATATATAAATTTGCAACTGTACTATGCAAAGTGCACAATTGATTTGTCTTTAGTAAATCAAACCCAAAGTTCACATTGGTACGGTACGGGAACTGCATGTGATTCGAAAAGGAAATGCCCACGTTCCTTTATGAATCAATGTATATGCAAACAAAAGCATCAGAGGGAAGAAGCACCTCAACTGATTTTGAGTCCCAGACCTAGAGGGGGTAAACAGGTAAGGGCATCTCCCACTTTCTCCTCTGCGTACCTGTTCTTGGTCAGTAACTCAGAAAGTATAAAAGCCCAGCTTAGGCCTACATTTTTTATTTGTTTTGGATACAGTATAGAAGGGTTAGAATCTTGATCAGGTTTTACTGCTGTGTGTCCCCAGTGGGGGGGTTCCTCTCACTTTCTGCCCCAGTCACATGGTATCAGAGGGGCAGTAAAATGATGGGAATTCTTTGTAATGGGAACAATACCAAACTCTTTTTTTTAGTAGAGTGGAAATTATTTCGAACCTCCTTTTTAGGCTTCCATTGCTATATATGTTTTCCTGCTCCAGTGACCACCCTTCTCCCAAATCCTTGTACTGGGTTTACTGGGACACCAAGAGAGGATAAACCTCCCCAATACTGACAGTGATACAAAAAAAGGTTTTAACCCTTTTCATTCTATACTAAACAAAAGTTTTGGCTAGGGTTGGGCTTCAGCCAAGCCTCCGGGATCAACACAGGCAACTCTGTAACAGTGCTTTTGCTTTTATATATATATATATATATATATATATATATATATATATATATTCTGGGCTCTATCTGACAGTGAGGCATCACCTGGGAATCTGGTCAGTGGTCATCTCATGCTACGCATTATGTCTCATGCATTGTTCTATATGTCGGTTTTTATATGTTATGTACTGTACTGTTATGTTATGTACTCATTGTTGTTTGTATTTTAGAACTTCTATTTATAACTGTACATGAGCATCCCTGAAGAAGAGCACATTACCAAGTCTCGAAACGCGTTAAATGTCTCATCTCATGTGTCTCTCTTTATGTAGAAGTCCTTTTTTGTATTTTTCTATCATGCCTATACCCCTTTAGCCCGTATTGCCACCTAATTTTGGATATTTTACACTGTGATTTTCAAATAAAGAAAAGAAACGTTTTTTACATATTTGGCGAGATTTTTGGTGTCCGATTATGCCTACAAATAGTCCTATCCTTGGAGGTTTTTTTTCCGTTTAGGGTTGTGCTTTAAATCTAGCAGGGGAAAACAAAAAAAAAAAAGAACAGTCAACTTGTGTTTTCAAAAGTGGGTCAACTACAGCAATTCTGTATATTTTATATGACAAATCTACCTTAAGTATTCGCAGTAGCAGAATAAGTGCTATTCTGCTGAAGCAGCGCATATAGCAATAAATCACAGATTATTCCTTAAAGTGCAACTCCAGGCAAAAAGCAAAATACACAGTTGAGGCATTTATATAGGAACTGTTTTACCTGCTAACAAATTTGTATATTTGTCTATCCAGTCCTAAAATTTACACAGCCCTGTCACACAGCAGAGCCAGCTTGGTGTATCTTCTGCAAATTTGCAATTCATTCTGATCACTGAAGCAGCAGGAGAGTGATTAGCTCATCCCTCTGCTCTGTCCTCCTGCAATTTTCCTGTCCGCCCATGTGCATGAGGCATCCCCGATTAGATCATACTGCTTCTTCTTCCTCTCCAAGTCTGAGTGCTTCTTCACAGAGGTTTACAGAAGGCTGATATCAAGACAAATGAAGATGCTTACACTTGATGCATTTAAAAATTGATATAGAGACTGTTTTAATGAAATTATAATTGCATTCATTAGTGTTTTTTAATATCTGTCTGGGATTCAGATTTACGAATTATAACTATAGTAAATCAAACTAGAATTGTGTGCTATGGGGTAAAACATGTTGCACATCATCCCTGCTCTATGCTCTGCCTTAATAAATATGTACGTGCACATTTTGGGCAATGTACAGATTAAACATGTAAGAGGTCATAATACTAGCATATCTCCTAGATGACACCTGTGCATATATTCATTAATACCCAACTTTGTATTCAGAAAAATAATACTTATCAGGGATGCTATTAAATGATATGCAAATATTCACTTATCTAACCCATTCATCGAAATTCACATAGCTCTGATAAGCAGTGGGATAAACACAGAACAATCATCACCTGCTGAAGTATGGGATTAGGATAGATCAAAATTTCAGATGAGGGTATGGATTGAATTCCTAGACACTGTAGCAGATGGTAGCTTTGTAGAGCTGTAAAAAGCGCACGCGAGTTAGTAGTCTGTTGGCCACACAGATAATTCTATCTTTAACACATATCTTTTTGCTTACATGCAAACAAAAAGGTCTTCATAGGAATAATTGTCTCCAATGGATGTTCCAAGTTAACCGCTTCCGCACCGCGCCACGTACTTTTACTGCAGCAGGGCGGTTCGGAAGCGGTTAACCTTAGAGCGAAATCACGTATAGGTATGTC
The DNA here is from genome assembly GCF_965119305.1 of Pelophylax lessonae. Lineage (NCBI taxonomy): Eukaryota > Metazoa > Chordata > Amphibia > Anura > Ranidae > Pelophylax > Pelophylax lessonae. The sequence goes on from NC_138769.1 coordinate 186,993,306, forward strand.
GCGGCTTCTTTGGGGTCTGATGCGCGCCACCAACGACCCGCTCCCGCTGGGATTGAACACAGCGGGTGGCAATCAGCGGGTCCGGTGCCGTCACCCAGCCATCTCTCCCGAGAAAGGCAGAACAGCGGTCTGCCTATGTAAACAAGGCAGACCGCTGTTCTGTCAAAAGGAGAAGATGGAGATCTTGTATATCTGCTAAGCAGGAACACGGACCTCTGTCTTCTACCAGTCAAAGCATCCCCCACACAGTTAGGAAGCACTCCCAGGGATCACATTTAACCATTTGATTGCCCCAGATGTTAACCCCATCCCAGCCAGCGTCATTAATACAATTTCAGTGCATATTTTTTGGCACTGATCACTGTATTAGTGTCACTGATTCTGACAAAGTGTCAAAAGTGTCAGTTAGTGTCAGATTGTGCGCCCCAAAATCGTAGTCTCGCCATAAGTCACTGATCGCCGCCATTTCTAGTATAAAAAAATAAAATAAATAAGAAATTACAGTATATATACAATAGTTTGTAGACGCTATACCTTTTGCTCAAACCAATGAGGTAATCACTGTCTTTCTTATGGCATGTCACTGGTCTCCAAAAAAGTGTCAGTTAGTTTCCGATTTGTCCATCGCAGTGTTCACAGTCACCACTATAAGCCACTGATCACTGCCATTACTAGTAAAAAAAAAAAAAAAAAATGCCATAAAAATATCCCCTAGTTTGTAGTCCCAATAACTTTTGCACAAACCAATCAGTATAAGCTTACTGGGATTTTTTTTTTTTACCAAAAACATGTAGCAGACTACGTATTGGCCTAAACTGATGAAGAAATTTGATTATTTACATTTTTTTTTATTGGGAATGTTTTATAGCAGAAAGTAAAAAATATTGGGCTTTTTTTTTAATTGTATGTCTTTTTTTTGTTTATAGTGCAAAAAAAAATAAAAAATCAGAGGTGATCAAATACCAAAAGAAAGCTCTATTTGTGGGAAAAAAGGACATCAATTTCATTTGGGTACAATGTTGCATGAATGCGCAATTACCTGTTAAAGTAGCGCACGGCCAAATTACAAAAAATGCTCTGGTCAAGAAAGGGGTGAAACCTACCAGAGCTGAAGTGGTTAAAGCAAACCTGTCATCAGAGACTTAAAGGTGTAAACCATTGTTGGTCTACCTTTGAATATGCTAGTTGACTGACTTTTATATTGATTCACTAGCTTCAATACTTTTAGTTATAGACCTGAAACAATCTTGCCACTGAAAAAAGTCCTTATCTGCATATCTGCATGCCTATTCTGGGTTAGTGGCACAAAGTGGTAAGGCAAGAGGGTCAAGGTGACAGACAGCAGGGAGAGCTCAGCAAAGGCAGCCTTGATATTTATGTAATAAAGGTTTGGGGTTGTTTTTAGCATATTTTATGGATATAGGTTCCTCGTGGTCAGTAAATGCAATAATTGGACAAGAAACATAAAATATCGATCAAGAATAAAGGAGAAAAGAAAAAAGCGGGACTATATAGGCCACCATGAAGAAGGGGTAATTACAAGTATTCACAAATATGGTAAAAATTCATCTTTATTTTACAAACTTAAAAATAAACATATACTAGAATAAAATTAGCAAAATAGCTCCTATTAGGAACGCTAGTGTAGAATACCACGTAATTGTCCGTGATCTTAGCGTGCAGTCTGACGGTCCCCGGTAAGCCAACGCGTTTCACAATTATAGCTTCCTCAGGGCACCAAAAGACCAGAAAGACCAATGCACTTGTAATTGACTCAATAGGCCATAAGGCAGGCTGAAAAACTGTATTCCTGGGCAGGCGTCAGAACCCACTGTATGGTGGTAGGTCTGCTTGTGCAGTGAGCCTCCCTTAATGCTTGCACAGCAGCCAGTGAGCTTATGGGTGAGCAGCCCTCCTTTGACTTGCTAGTGTGTATATATATCTCTCCTCCTATTCTGGTAGGTGTCTCACAATCCCAGTATATTTAAGACAAGATCTTCAATCCACATACTAGGGTACTAGTTGAAGGATACATCACCCTCCAATCTGTGTGTACCCCACTTCAGTCCATATATATGCGTGATCACTGGACTCGGTGTCCGATGTTCCACTACTTAGATATACCCATGCCAGTCCAAAGCCAGTCTATCTGCGTCCAAACAGCCTCCAAACATAACCTGCCTTATGCAAGGGGCTAGGTTTCACACATCTCAGGGCACAGGTCTCAGCTCTACTCTCCTATTACTCTCATCTAGAAACTTTCCCAACCTCGTTTAAAGCAGCAATAACCCAAAACCAAAAATTTCATTTTTTGCAGCTTACCAGTTCTTAGATGTGGTGACTGCATTTGTTTTCTTTTTTTTAGGCTTTTTTCCCTTCCGTTTTCACTTGGTGATCTGGCCAATAACACACTCCCTGTGTTAGAGAGCCCCCACTCTTCTAGATGAAGGAGCACAGAGACATCTTTGGAGAGCTGTATTATTAATCTGGGGGTGTCAGGGAAATGGCCGTGGAAGAGCATTTCTGACAATACTAGAGATGCGCGCATCAGGCACACTCCTGTACGCATGATCATTGGCAGAAGAATAGCAAATTGGCGCATGCAGGTGCGCGGCGGTGCAAATCAGTGAACATGTGTGCGCAATGGCGCAAACATTACGTGACAGATGAGGCCATTTGCTGGCCTATATAAGACCGCTGCTGATTCCATCAAATTGCTGGATTGTTGTCAGCCTTCCTGTGTTCCAGAAGCTCTGTTTACTTACCTTGGATTTTCTGTTGTGACCCAGCTTGTTCCTGACCTGTCTGATTTCTTCTCCTGGCGTTGACCCTCTGGCTTGCTCTACCAACCTTTTTCCTGTTTGATCACATGCGTATGACTTTGGCTTGCTTTACGGACTTTGTTATTACTACCTGCCTGCCTTCCTGTTGTGACCTCGGCCAAGTTCCGGTTTCTGCTACCTGCCTTTGCCCTCGGACAGATTACCCGTGTTTGACCCTCAGCCTGGCTTCTACTACTGTTTGCTGTGTGCACAAGTTTGCCAAGTAAATCTGGAGTTTCCCGAGAGAGATCTGTCTTGCGGTTTAGGCTGTCAACTGCAGCATCCACCAGGTGATCACCGGCCCAGCTCTTCAGTACCCTGTTGGCAACCTGTGCTTGTTTGAGCGCTACACCTCCTTTACCACCTTCAGGAGTGTACCACACTTAGCCACAAGGGCAGCCCTCTCAGCACCTTGGCCTCAGATCAGGCACGTGACAGGGGGGAGGGAGGTGTTTTATGTACTAGCAGATTTAGATATACTAACAAATTAAATAGCATTTTTGGTTTTGTGATAGGACTTTACTGGTACAAATGGGACAGACAATTCAGTGAATAAAAAGTTTATATCAAAGTTTATTATGATTAAAATCACACATTTACAGAAAGGGTTCTCCCTCCCTACACAAGGGCAGTTAAGGGAGTAACCCAGCAATCTGCATCGACGACCCCACTCTTTTGCTGCTCCCTTTTACTACTCTTTAACAAATTTCTCCTTCAATTACCTCCCCCCCTCCTCCTTATCCTCCCCCCCCCCCCCGCATCTTCCAGTCTATGCTTTTATTTGAACTTATTCCACTGATACCTCACCTATTCTGGGACCAGACTCAATTCCTATTATCAGTTAGCGTTATTCAGGTATAAGATTACTGTTTTGCTTCAATAATATTATTGTTGCTCCCCCTTGACAAATGATACTTCATGTTTGTTTGATATATTGCATTGCTCTCATGCGTAATAACGCATATTTTGTTCAATGTCACTATTTAAAATTTCTGTGATTGCTCTTCTTTTATCAATAAAATCTTTATGGAAAAAAAAAATAATGAATAAAATCACACATTTAAAAGAAGTACAAGTTCTAGGCCCCACATGTTTTGAAGGACCAACATAGCACATATACTGTATCCTATTAATTTGTTGTGTTAACCCAAGTAGGATTAACCAAGAGATCAGAGTTCAACATGTTTCGCTTTGCCTGCTTCCTCAGAACCCAGTGCTCTTGGATGTAGGAGTAAGTAATCTGACTAGAAAAATACATAAAGAATCAATACAGAGTAATCTTTACAACAGTCAACAACAAAAGTCAAAAATCATTGTCATAAAACTGGTAAATTCATATGTAGAGAGACTCATATGCTGCCTTCACAATATAGAGAATGGCAAGGGACCAGCTGTGGGTGGCTGTGGGGGGTCAGTCAAAATAGAAACAACTCAATCAGTCCAAGGCCCTGTATGGGGTGAAATCAACTTTGTTATTTGATCATTTGTGCCTAAGGATAGATTGAGCAGGATTCCATGTTTTATAGAAGTTTGCTGACATGGTGTTTGGAGGGACTTGGGATGTATGACTGGATATTCTGGAGCTAGAGACTGGATGACTAATAATGCACCTCACATAAATACATGGTGATTTAATATTCTTTTTTGAATTTAAGTCACCTCTGGATACTTAATGTAGTAATCTGGATTTGACTATGCTGATATTGTGTTTAGATGGTCTTATGAGAAGGGGATCGATTTCATCTGGGGAACCCCGTATAATTAAGAGGTCCATGAACCTCTCTATTAGGTCAACGTAGTGGAAATTGCAAGTAGGTGGCTTCTTGATTTTTTTTCTCCCACAGAAGTGACTAACTGTTAAATTATTAGTACGATTCTAGTGTTCCCCATTTTTACTTTTTTTTTTAGTTCATTTGGTAGACACTAATCTACCTACGCCTTGGATTGATTAAGTTGTTTCTATTTTGCCTGACCCCCCTAGGATGCGTCCACCGCCAACTGCTTGTCCCTTGCCATTCCCTATATATAAGGCAGTATGTAAATGATACATCGGTACCTCTTCATATGCATATAACAGTTTTGTGACAATGATAATTGACTTTTGTGTTTGACTGTTGTAAAGATTACTCTGTATTGATTATGTATGTATTTTTATAGTCAGACTACTCACCCCTACATCCAAGAGCACTGTGTCCTGAATAAGCAGTCAAAGCGAAATGCGTCAACCTCGGATCTCTTGGTTAATCTTTATGGGGTTTAAACAACAAATAAGTAGGATACATGTGCTATGTTGGTCCTTCATCACATGTGGGGCCTAGAACTTGGGGTGTTTCTTTTAGATATGTAATTTTAATCATAATAACATTTTGTGTAATGTTTCTATTCACTGAATTTCTGTCCCATTTGTACCAGTAAAGTCCTCTCACAAAATTTGGGTTTTAGTTATCACGGTTTTAAGCAGGCAGAATGTACGGTTTTAGGCAGGCAGATTTTTTACAGTTTACCTTGAGCTCAGATACAGTTAGGTTCTGCTTTAACCACTTTACCTCCGCTCACATGGAGGCTACTGCGGCACTTTGCCACGATCCCGTCCAGCGACGTAGACCTACGTCGCTGGACTCCTCCCCTTGTAGGCGGCGCTCGCGCGCCGCCGGAGGCGCGCTCCCGCTGTTTTCATTCACAGCGGGAGTCGGGCCAGGGGAGGAGCAGCGGCGATCGCCGCTGCTCTTACCCGATCGTCGGGGATCGAGTCTGGAGATCCGCCCGCTGTGTGTAAACACAGCTGGCGGATCTCCATAGTGACAGGGAGTGACAGATCGGAGTGTCCAGCATAGCTGGACATCCGATCTGTCCCTGTCTCACAAAGTCACCTCCCCCCCCCACAAGTCAGTAAGCACCAGGCATACATTAACCCCTCCCTCTCCAATAAAATTAACCCCTTCACTGCCAGTGTCATTTTTACAGTAACAGTGCATATATATAGCACTGATTACTGCAGTAATGTCACTGGTACCCCCAAAAGTGTCAAAAATGTCAGTCAAGGGTCCGATCTGTCCGCCGCAATGTCGCAGTCCCGCAAAAAAAATCGCAGATCGCCGCCATTACACGTTAAAAAAAAAAAACACCAAAAATGACAGAAATCTTTCCCGTAGTTAGTAAACGCAATAACTTTTGCGCAAACCAATCAAAATACGCTTATTGTGATTTTTTTTTACCAAACATAGGTAGCAGAAAACAAATTGGCCAAAAATTTTAAAAAAATTTGATTTTTACATTTTTTTGGGGGGGAATTTCATATAAAAAAATGTGAAAAATATTGTTATTTTTTCAAAATAAACGCTTTTTTTTGTTTATAGCGCAAAAAGTAAAAATCGCACAGGTGATCAAATACCACCAAAAGAAAGCTCTGTTTGTGGGAAAAAAAGACGTAAATTTCGTTTGGGTACAGCGTCGCACGACCGCGCAATTGTCAGTTAAAGTCGCACAGCGCCGAATCGCAAAAAGTGGCCTGGACGGAAGACAGCAAAATCCTCCGGTGGTAAAGTGGTTAAGCAATACAGTTAGGTCACCTGCCTGCCCCCAGCCTGTGACCATACAAAGAAGGGCAGCAGCAAACCAATGAGGTAATCACTGTCCTTCTTATGGTATGTACCATAAGGATCCTTACCCTGGTGTGTCCGCTTTGTAAATTGAGCCTATAACGGCTTGCTGACTGCCTCACTTATGAGTATGCGGCAGAACGTCTCTCTTGCGCTGGATCACGCACCCAGTACATGATCTGACACTTCCGAGTAGGGGGTGCGTGCCCCGTGATTAGACTAAGCACAAGCCAATCACGGGTGCTGGCCAATGGGTGTCCGCCAGCACCCGTTGATCGGCAATGAGAGACACAGAACAGAGCTCTGCCTATGTAAACATGGCAGAGCTCTGTTCTATCAGCAGGGATGTGGTGGAATAAAATCCACCACGTTCCTTAATAAAAACAGCACACAGTAAACACAAAAACACTGGTTAGGCACACATTTAACCCTTTGATCACCCTAGATGTTTAACCCCTTCCCAGCTAGTATCATTAGTACAGTGACAGTGCATATTTTTAGCGTCACTGATTCCCACAAAGTGTCTAAAGTGTCAGTTACAGTGCCGTGAAAATGTATTTATTCCCCTTGAAATTTTGTCATGTTAGAACCAAAAGCGTAAATGTATTTTATTGGAATTTTATGTGATAGACCAACACAAAGTGGCAAATAATTGTGAAGTGGAAAAAATGATAAATGGTTTTCAAAATATTTTACAAATAAATATCTGAAAAGTGTAGCATGCATTTGTACTTAGCCCTCTTTACTCTGATACCCCTAATTAAAATCTAGTGGAACCAATTGCCTCCAGAAGTTGCCTAATTAGTAAATAGAGTCCACCTGTGTGTGTAAATAAATCTAAGTATAAATACAGCTGGTCTGTGAAGCCCTCAGAGGTTTGTTAGAGAACCTTAGTGAACAAAGCTTCAAGAAGGCCAAGGAACACACCAGACAGATCAGCAATAAAGTTGTGGAGAAGTTTAAAGCAGGGTTAGGTTATAAAAAAATATCCTAAGCTTTGAACATCTCACGGAGACCTGTTCAAACCATCATTCGAAAATGTGAGGAGTATGGCACAATTGCAAGCTTACCAAGACATGGCCGTCCACCTAAACTGACAGGCCGGGCAAGCATTAATCAGAGAAGCAGCCGAGAGGCCCATAATTGTGAAGTAATCAGTTTATATATGATTACCTATAGCGCTTGCTTAAATAAATAGTAATAAAAGAAATAATTCTTACACTGTTAGATTCAAACGTATTAAAGTGCATATATATAACCCCGTGATCTGCTAAAAGTGATGAAATAAATAGGTACACTTCACATATACATATAAAAATAAATGAATACAATATTAAATAAATAAAATACATTTTGCAAGTTCATATATATAGTGCAGGAGGTGTAAAATACTCTCATAAAAATGTGCAGAAGTTCATATGCAAAAAAAGTTCATGTTTAAAATGACGTGACTTCTTGATAGTGAAAGTTCAAAGTAGATAAATAAATAAAGTGCACAGTGAATAGTGCTAGGTGCTGCTGTGATAGGTTTTCCACTCTATCCCTGGTGTCACTCCTTGTGCTCCACCGTGACAAGATAGAAAGATTTCACACTCACCAGATCGCGTGGGCCCTATGTGCCTTACGACACTAGGACCATTAGAGCTTTGTGACCCCCAGGGCCGGGACGCGTTCTCTCCAGGTAGACACCTTCTCCTACGGCAACGCTCCTCCTGTCATCAACCTCCAATCAGGGATGTATGTAAAAAAGGAAGGTCTAGATAGTGCAGTACCGTTTTTTCCAACAAGTAAATTTATTGCACAGTATCCAGATGAGCCATTACAGGATCCAAATATAAATAAAGGCAATAAAAGCAGTAAAAAGCACGAGAAATCGGGATAAAATCGAATAAACGCCATCACTGGTATGAGCTGCGGTGTGGAAAGCAATACTTCTGGTTTGCGTTCCACCAAGCTCAAGTGACATCACGACATGCGTTCCAGCTAACGCGTTTTGTCACTGGCTAGATGTCTTCAGAGGCCCATAGTAACTCTGATGGAGCTGCAGAGATCCAAAGCTCAGGTGGGAGAATCGGTCCACAGGACAACTATTAGTGATGCATTCCACAAATCTGGTCGTTATGGAAGAGTGGCAAGAAGAAAGCCATTGTTGAAAGAAAGACAAAAGAAGTCCTGTTTGCTGTTTTTGAAACCCATATGGGGGGACACAGCAAACATGAAGAAGAAGGTTCTCTGATCAGATGAGACCAAAATTGAACTATCACTGCACATCACCCTGAACACTCAATCTCGACCGTGAAACATGGTGGTGGCAGCGTCATGTTGTGGGGATGCTTTTTTTTTTTTTTCAGCAGGGACAGAGAAGCTGGTCAGAGTTGATGGGAAGATGGATGGAGCCAAATACAGGGCAATCTTAGACGAAAACCTGTTAGAGTCTGCAAGAGACTTGAGACTGGTGCAGAGGTTTACCTTCCAACAAGACAACGACCCTAAAAATACAGCCAGAGCTACAATAGAATAGTTAAGATCAAAGCATATTCATGTGTTAGAATGGCCAAACTTAAATCCAATTGGAAATCTGTGGCAAGACTCTCTACAGTAGATGTGCAAAGCTGGTAGAAGAATATGCAAAAAAACCTTCCAGCTGTAATTGCAGCATAAAGGTTCTACAAATAATTGACTCAAGGGGCTGAATACAAATGCACACCACACTTTTCAGATATTTATTTGTAAAAAATGTTGAAAACCATTTATCATTTTCCTTCCACTTCACAATTATGTGGCACTTTGTGTTGGTCTATCACATAAAATCCCACTAAAATGCATTTACGTTTTTGGTTGTAACATGACAAAATGTGGAAAACTTCAAGGGGTATAAATGCTTTTTCAAGGCACTGTCAGATTGTGCCTCTCATTATCAAAGTCCAGCTATAAGTCGCTGATCACAACCATTACTAGTATAAAAAAAAAAAGGAATTCCAGTATATATATCATAGATTGTAGATGCTATACGTTTGTGCATACCAATCAATATACGATTATTGGGATTTTTTTTTACCAAAAGCATGTAGCAGAGGTGCACATTGGCCTAAATTTATGAAGACATTTGATTTTTTTTTATTTATTGATATGTTTTATAGCAGAAAGTAAAGACATTTTTTTTTTTTTAATTTTATCTAAGTTGTTGGTCTTTTTTTGTTTATCGCACAGAAAATTAAAAACCCATAGGTGATCAAATACCACCAAAAAAAAACCTAAATTTTGTGTGAAAAAGGATATAAATTTCATTATGCCTGACCGTGCAATAGTCAGTTAAACTAAAGCAGTGCCATGTAAAAAAAAAAAAAAAAAGCCTGGTCATAAAGGGGGGAGGGGGGGTGGTCGTGGGAATCTTCCACTTGAAATCTTCCACTTTTGATGGTGGTCAAGTGGTTAATGGGAAAATAATACATACAAATCAAAAGGCTAGATCCTGGTACCACTGCAAAATTGTTCCATATTCTTTTTTTTTTTTTTTTTGAAGATTTAAAAGCAGCTTAAACACAATTCTATTTTCTCACTTTTCTTGATCACATTCTTCTGTGTTTCTATAAAATGACCAGGAAAACACATACAGACAATGAACTGAAAACAATTTACTACAGAATGAGTACTGACTATGACTAAGCTCTGTTTAAAATGGATTAACAACTGATCAAAAACATGTTGAAATGGGATTTTGCACAAAGAAAATGAATCTGTATTTTATTATTTTTTTATGACAGAATTAAAATGCAATGTGCTCGGGAGCACTAAGGCATTTGGCTGCATAAAAGATAGCACTCGACGACACAAATGACAGTGTGTTTTACCAATATTGGCTGGGAGTAATGGACTATGGAGGAAATACAATTATAGCAACCTAGTCTACTGGTTTCCAGCCTAAAAGGGGTAAACCTAATGAGCTCTGGGGGTTCTTCTAGTTTCATAGTAAAATGGTTAGGATCGTTTGGAATTTTAGTAACACAGCAAACATAAAATATATTGATTAGTATTTTAGCTATTTAGGGTCCATGAAACTCACCACTTCTAGAGGAGTTTAGCATTTTGCTTGTAGAAGCAGCTCAATATCATCCTATGTATCCATGCACGTTAGGACATTTAGAGGCATATTTTAAGCTCTGCGTTTAGAGGCAGGAAAAAAAAAAAAAAACCTTCTGTCTTGCCTTTTTGAGAGCAGTTTTCCTTAAAAAAAAAAAAGAAAAAAACACTAAACGCTCCTAAACGCCTGTACAACAATGCTCTATGTGAGCAATTTTTTTGCCAAATAACTGCCATTTTTAAGCCCAGTGTGCATGGACCCTTTAAAATATAGCTAATTAACCTTCAGAGCTCTCATTTTGTTCAGAGAATCATACCTTCACACTCGTCTCCCACTAGTCTTTCTCTCTGCGAAGGTATATGCAATTCTGACCCGCATACCGCAGGTATAATAGAGTGTTTGTAGAATCATCTCCTGTCCCCTTTGGCTAGCATGCCCTCCTATACAGCACAATGGTCTAAAGACCTAGAGATTGACCTGAAGGCGGAGGATTGGGAAGATATTTGGGCGACTACTAAATCTTCACATCATCATCACATGCCTGACAAACGGGTCCTGCGTGGCTCCGTGATCTTCTTTGGAATAAAGCATTTTGGACTGCTTTTGCAAGATCCTTGGTGTGCTGGCGAGTATGTATCTACTAAATCTTCCTCTCAAAACATTATTGCACTTGAGACCAATTATAAAGTTATGATGCTGTGGTATTTGGTCCTGGTAAGGATCTTTAAATTTCAACCAGGATACCCTCCTGTATGTTTCCGTGCCTGCGGCCAAGAAGGCACTCATGCCCATATTTAGTGGACCTGCCCTGTTGTACAATGATTTTGGGCTAAATATTTCAGAATGGCCTCCACCCTGATTAACACCACTCTAGACCCAGACCCGCCTCTCACGCTACTGAACCATAATACTCTGAACTGTACCAAAGGCCATTTTTGTCTTATCCTGCAGGTCATGACAGCAGACAAGCAAACCATAGCACAAGCCTGGGAGACCCCTTTACTGTGCACTACTGAAACCAAACATAGAATTACCCAGGCCATGATCCACAGTAAGATTGAAGCTACCATCCAAGCCAAAATACCCAAGCATCTAAAAATCTCGAAACCCTGAGTTGGCCACTTTCTACCTCCTGGTTTTGATCATTTTTAATGAATTCATAAATTATCTAGAGGAGGGGATATCTAGTACAATCTCAGTATTTGCGGATGATACTAAACTAAGCATGCCAATATCTTCTATGCAGGATGTAGAAACCTTACAAGCGGATCTGAACAAAATAATGTGGTGGGCAACTACATGGCAGATGAGGTTTAATGTTGAAAAATGTAAAGTAATGCACTTGGGCGTCAGAAACACAAAAGCAAGCTACTCACTGGGGGGGAAACCTCTGGGTGAATCTAGGATGGAAAAGGACCTGGGGGTACTGGTAGACAACAGGCTTGGCAGTGGCATGCAATGCCAAGCCGCTGCAAGCAAAGCCAACAGAATACTGGCATGTATAAAAAAGGGGATTCACTCCAGAAATAAAGAGATTATTCTCCCACTCTACAAGACTCTGGTCCGGCCACATCTGGAGTATGCTGTCCAGTTCTGGGCACCGGTCCTCAGGAAGGATGTGCTGGAACTGGAGAGAGTACAGAGAAGGGCAACAAAAATAATTAGGGGAATGGAGGACATCAGCTATGAGGAAAGACTACAAGCACTGAACTTATTCTCTCTGGAGAAGAAACGATTGAGGGGGGATATGATATCAATGTACAAATACTGTACTGGCAACCCTAGCAAATGGAACAAACTTTTCAGAGAAAGGGGATACAATAAGACACGTGGCCACTCAGTAAAACTTGAGGAAAAACGGTTTAACCTTAAAATGCGTAAGGGGTTCTTGACTGTCAGAGTAGTAAGGATGTGGAATTCTCTTCCACAAGCAGTGGTATCAGCAGGGAGCATCGATAGTTTCAAAAAACTATTAGATGGGCACCTTAAAGACCACAACATACAGGGGTATACAATGTATGGTTAACAGCACACACACATCATAGGTTGAACTGGATGGACTGGTGTCTTTTTTTTGACCTCACAAACTATGTAACTCACTATGTAACTATAAGTCTCTCCTCGAACCCTGAACCATCACCCGTTGTTAAAGCTTGGTCCTGCGCTGGGCAAGAGCTGTCCTCTTCCTCTTTCTTTGCTGTTTTCTTTCTTTCATTTCTTTCTTTCTTTCTTTTGTCTCTTGATTTATTCATTATTATTCATAATTCCATTCCTTAACCCACTGGAACATGATATAGTGAGGTATTACTTCATTATATTACTTGTTCACCAGTGCTGACCACTTTGCATCTTCTCAGTTACTGACTTCGATGTAATTTGTGTTTTTCTTTGTTATAAGCTCGAAAAGGGTTTGTGCCTTTACTTTTTGTTAGGTAAGCTGTATATCCATTGTGCAAGTTCTGTACTGATGATTTTATTGGAGTACTTCCACTGCACGTATACTGTATATATATATATATATATATATATATATATATATATATATATATATATATATATAATATACTATACTATACTATGCTATACTATACTATATATGCTATACTCTACTATATTATATACTCCACTGTGGATTAAACTCTATGTATTTCTTTATAACTTCAATAAAAGGATTGAAAAGAAGAAAAATATAGCATATTGTTTGGAAACCTTTACCAGTTAGGGGTACCAATGATTCAAGTACTTATATCAAGGGAGTCAAGTGACCCACAAATGTGAGTTGCTGAGTATGCATTGTTTTTTTTTTTATTTGTTTTTTCGAAAGGGTTAATAACTGCAAAGGTGAATTCACCCAAAAGTGTTTTACTTATAGGTGGAGCCTGGCTGTCTGAGTTTACACCTGGCTACTTATATGTCTTGAATACTAAAGTAGGGAGGTCTCCTGACCATTCCTCATTCTGGGATGCAATGTACAGCAAATCTTTAAGAGTAGTGAAAAGATATGAGGTTTAGGTTTGCCACTACCAAGGTTCACAGAGAACCCAGGAATTGCAAACCGTCAACTTCTGGCCAAAAACTGTTCGGGTTTGCCACCAGAAATAAGGAACAATCTAGAATGTCTTAGCCCCCGACCTGAGTCACAAAAGCCAATAATATGAAGCAATGATATCCTACCCCCCTTTCTGTAAAATAATGTGTTTATAGCAGTTATGTGGTCAGTGTGTGTCAGAGCTTTTACGGAGAGATACTTTTTTGGCATTGGTACACGTCCCCTATTGCAGTGCCCAGCTCCCTGTTCCACAGATCTTATTAGGGTTCACTGCAAAGTTTGTGAACTTAGTAAAGTACATGAATTTGTTTGTAAGTAAAATAGTAAGGTCCAAAGTATGAAAGATATATTGTGGCTGATGGATAGCAGGGATTAGGACCACCAGCCGCCACTGGATATTAGTATAAAGATTCAAAATAGTCGATGTTGATTGAAGAGTGAAGTTCCACTTTAACCACTTGCCGGCTGCCCGCCCGCCACAGATTTACTCTAGCAGGCTGACTCGGCTGCGTGGACCACCGTTCCTGTATAGCAGTTCACAGGAGCACTCCTGGGGGTGACCGTGTGCCGCCAGAGGTGCGCGCCTGCCCCCGCTATGCAGCAGGGATGTTGATCCATGAGGCCGGTAACCCCCGCGATCGCTCCCCGCTAAGAGAGAACACCGATCAGCTGTTGTAAACACAGCAGACCGTTGTTCTCTCTGAAATTATCACAGGGTGCCTGTGATCCTCCAATTTAGGATCACAGATCTCTGTGTTCATTTCACAAGTCCCTACTCCATACAGTTAGAAAACACTCCCCTAGGCTCACACTTAACCCTTTGATCATCCCTGGGTTAACCCCTTCCCTGCCAGTGTCAATATTACAGTAACAGTGCATATTTTTTAGCACTGATTACTGTAGTAATGTCACTGGTCCCCCCAAAAGTGTCAAAAATGTCAGTTAGGGGTCCGATCTGTCCGCTGCAATGTTGCAGTCCTGCTAAAAATCGCAGATCGCCGCCATTACTAGTAAAAAAAAAAAAAATTTGAATGAAATAAATATTTCCCCTAGTTTGTAGACGCGATAACTTTTGCACAAACCAATCAAAATACTCTTATTGGGATTCTTTTTCCCAAAAATATGTAGCAGAATACAAAAAGATGAAAAAAGTAGATTTTTATTTTTTTTTGGGGGGGGGGGGATGTTGTATAGCAGAATGTGAAAAATATATATATTTTGTTTTCAGAATTGTCGCTTTTATTTTAGTTTATAACGCAATAAATAAAAATCACACGGGTGATCGAATATCAACAAAAGAAAGCTCTATCTATGGGAAAAAAGGACATCCATTTTTGTTGGGTACAGCATCACACGACCGCGCAATTGTCCATTAAAATAACACAGTGCCGAATCTCAAAAAATGGCCTGGTCATTAAGGGGGCAAATCCTTCCGGTCCAGAGGTGGTTAAACACTGGGATCACTGGAAGAACTGGGACCTCACCAAAAAAATGTCAGGTGAAAGAATTCAACAAAAAACTTCAATATCAGTTTTGAGTGACCTTTATAAAAGCTTGAACAGTATAGGCTAGTTCTAATCCCTGAAGTTTGAACTCATACTGTAGCTGTTCTGTTTTGTTTCTCAGGGCAGTTATGGATCCCGCGTGACCAGAGCAGGAAGGATATCTGAACAGAGGCATAAGAAAGTAATGGAAAAATGAGTTAAGAAGGGTTGTATGGTGATCTATACCATATGGAGTAGTGCGCGATAAAGTTTATAATTGGTGTCTGTATCTCTACTGTACTGCTGACCTTAATTCTGTCTTTCACCTCTGACTCTTGGCCTTAGGCCATTGCATTACTTGTCTACCCCACATCAAGGACATTCTTTCTGTATCAGTAGACAGACTCTCTGCAGATTCATTTTAAAAAGCTAACGGCCTCCAATGCCTTCGATTAAAAACATAAGACACCTACTCACAGGGCATGACATTTTCTCGGTCAGATGAGGTAGAGATGTCAAGAAAACAAAACCCACGGAATCTGTGTAAAATGTGAAAGAAAAAAGAAGAAAGTTGGTTCATTGTTTTAACCACTTCAGCTCCGAAAGGTTTTAACCCCCCCCCCCCCCCCCCCCCCCTCATGACCAGGCCATTTTTTGCAATACGGCACTGCGTTACTTTAACTGACAATTGCATTGTCGTGCAACGCTTTACCCTAATAAAATAGATTTCCTTCTTTCCCACAAATAGAGCTTTCTTTTGGTGGTATTTGATCACCTCTGCGGTTTTTATTTTTTGCGCTATAAACAAAACAAAAAAAAAAGAAATTACAATTTAAAAAAATTTTTTTTTTCATTCTGCTATTAAACACATCCAATAAAAAATTTTAAAAATCTAATTTCTTCATCAATTTTGGCCAATATGTATTTTGCTATATATTTGTGGTAAATAAAAATCCCAATAAGCCTATATTGATTGGTTTGCGCAAAAGTTATCAAGTCTACAAACTATGTTTTTTTTTTGTCATTTTTATTTCTTTTTTTTTACTAGTAATGGAAATGGTCAGCGATTTTTAGCAGGACTGCGATATTGAGGCAGGCAAATCGGACCCCTAACTTACACTTGACACTTTTTTAGGGAACAGTGACTTTATTACAGTGATCGATGCTAAAATATGCACTGTTACTGTACTAATGACATTGGCAGGGAAGAGGTTAACATCAGAGGTGATCAAAGGGTTAAATATGTCCCTTGGGGGCATTTGCTAATTGTGTGGGGGTTGCTCTGACTGGGGCAAGACAGAAATCCGTATTCCTGCTTAACAGGAACACAAGATCTCTATCTTCTCCCCTGTCAGAACGGCGATCTGCCTTGTGTACATAAGTGGACCACAGTTCTGCCTCTCTCAGAAATGATCGCACGTAGGACCCGCTGATTGGCTCCCCCTCTGTCCAATCAGCGCACATGTGCCCCCTATTGGCTGTTGCACAAAATCATGTACAGGTACGTGATTTTGTGCAAAAGAGGTGACCTGCTGCAGTAAACGTATGTTTGGCGGTCGGCAAGTGGTTAAAGAATACATGTAGAAGGGGGAATATGGAGGCATTGATGGTCCCCTGAGTTTTACAATTCTAGCCCCATGGCACTCTCTGGGGACTAAATTGGATTGAGCATACAGCTAATGAAGCTATAGAAATGTTAAAACTTCTGATCTGCATATTTGTTCCACTTCCACTCCATCTTAGTAAGAAGCCAATGGACCTATGGGCAATGGACTTACGTAGATGGGTCTAACAACCAGGCAACTGTTAAAACAGTTCCAGTCCTTTCCTACCAATGGAAAGGGTTGTCCTGGTATCACATGAGTCAGAGTGTTATAATAAGATACAATTGCTGTAAATAGGCACCCAGCCAATCATAGGAGTAGATAAAAAAATGTCAGGGGGTGTTCTATATACAATCCCACCAGTGTTGCCATTGTTTCAAGGAATGAATATTTGAAATTTTACCATACTTAGAAAGCAGGCAGATGCAGGCTAAAGCAGAAAAAATGTAATCACACTAAATTACAAAATGGTTTGTGCAGCAAGTATATATGGTGTGATGGTACTCACCCTCACTGGGAGTGAAAGACAGATACTTAATGGTTTGGATTGCTTCAAATGGGTTCTGTGTGTACACTTATGATAATGTGTATTGAACTTCAATGTCAGAGACAGGCTCTCCCTATTGTTTGAGTGCTGAGGTAGGATGTGTACTCTGTTAAGCCTGTCTGTCCCATTGTTAATTGTTAATGAACTCACATATTATTTCTGTCAAGATGGCTAGATAATTAGTTCAGGTTAATTATATTTCTGTATACAATTTCATCTGCGTATGATAATGTAATCAGGCCACCCCTGACCTGTGTTTGGTAATCTGATCAGGAGGGGGATGTCCATGCTGTATATAAACTGTGTACGTTGTTCAATAAGGGAGAAGGTTCCAAAACGTATACAAGCTAGGTTGTTGGCTAGCTTTGTATGGGGATGCGGCTGGAAAATCTGATATCTATGTTCAAGACTGGAAGGAAGCGATATACTGACAGAAGTCCACAAGTACAGTGTGGGTTGTGGTTCTGTTACATATGGTATATAATTTTTTTTTTTTTTAAAGCAGACTTTTCCTTTAAAGCGGATCTTCAGTGAGCACCACAAACCAAAAACACTATTTAATTCATTTTTAATATTCAAAGCAAACTCCCTTATCCATCCATGTCTCCATGCTTTATTTTGTTTAAAAAAAATCACTTTGAAAAACCCCCTCTACCATTTCTAGCTGTGGCCATCTTGAGTAAGGGCAAATGATACAAAAAGAATTGACTTCCTGGAATCCATCTGCCCTTAGCTCAAGTACGTATTCTGATATGTGTGCTTATCTGAGAAAACCCCTCCTCCTCTCCTCCCCTCCTGAAGACTCCTGGGATGTATGACATTATTTGCCTAGGCAAGAAACCAGGAAGTAACTGAAGAAATGTAAAAATAAATGTTTAAAACAAGTAAATACAATACTGTCCTATTTATTTACTAATGCTAGCAGCATGAGGATTAAAATGTATTTTGTTAAATGGGAATCTTGTATGCATATTTGATGGATACTATCTGCACCCAGTGTGATACAACCAATAAAGTCAAGATTAAAAGTGTTGACAGCTGCACTCAAATATATTGCACGAATCAATATAAATAAAAAAAAGCAGACCTTTGGTTGCGCTGTCATCAAATAAATTATGATAAATCATAAACAAATATATAAAGTGTCTCACACCAATATGTAAGTGATACAAATTAATACATTTTTAATGCAATAATGCAAAGATAATAATGTGCTAAAGTCCAAACAAAAGGTAAAAAGTCCCCAAAATTATTCAGTTAGGTTATGGTGATCTTCAATATGCTGTGTTGTAAGTAACCCACTCCAAGACAGATAAAATTGGCCCCTTACCAGAAGGTGAGACCCTAAATGGGTTTGACCTCACTTTTAGTGAGTACCCCTCGCTATGGGTGTAGGAAGTACAGTGTATCCGGAAAGTATTCACAGCGCTTCACTTTTTCCAGATTTTGTAGCCTTATTCCAAAATGGATTAAATTCATTATTTTCCTCAAAATTCTACAAACAATACCCCATAATGACAATGTGAAAGAAGTTTGTTGGAAATCTTTGTAAGTTTATTAAAAAAAAAACCCATGTACATAAGTATTCACAGCCTTTTCTCAATACTTTGTTAAAGCACCTTTGGCACCAATTACAGCCTCAAGTCTTTTTGAGTATGATGTTACAAGCTTGACACACCTATTTTTGGGCAGTTTCTCCCATTCTTCTTTGCAGGACCTCTCAAGCTCCATCAGGTTGGATGGGGAGCCTCGGTGCACAGCCATTTTCAGATCTCTCCAGAGATTTTCAATTGGGTTAAAGTCTGGGCTCTGGCTGGGCCATTCAAGGACATTCACAGAGTTGTCCTGTAGCCACTCCTTTGTTATCTTGGCTGTGTGCTTAGGGTCGTTGTTCTGTTTTAAGGCGAACCTTTGCCCCAGTCTGAGGTCCAGAGTGCTCTGGAGCAGGTTTTCATCAAGGATGTCTCTGTACATAGCTGCATTCATCTTTCCCTCGATCCTGACTAGTCTCTCAGTTCCTGCCTCTGAAAAACATTCCCCCAGCATGAAGTTGCCACCATCATGCTTCACTGTAGGGATGTTATTGGCCAGGTGATATGCGGTGCCTGGTTAAATCTTTGTTTCATCAGACCAGAGAGTCCTTCGGGTGACTTTTGACAAACTCCAGGTGGGCTGTCATGTGTCTTTTACTGAAGAGTGTTTTTTGTCTGGCCACTCTACCATACAGGCCTGATTGGTGGAGTGCTGCAAAGATGGCTGTTCTTCTGGAAGTTTCTCCACAGAGGGACACTGGAGCTCTGTCAGAGTGATCATTGGGTTCTTGGTCACCTCCCTGATTAACCACTTTACCACCGGAGGATTTTGCTGTCTTACGTCCAGGCCACTTTTTGCGATTCGGCACTGTGCGACTTTAACTGATAATTGCGCGGTCGTACGAGGCTGTACCCAAACAAAATTTACGTCCTTTTTTTCCCTTAAACAGAGCTTTCTTTTGGTGGTATTTGATCACCTGTACGATTTTTACTTTTTGCGCTATAAACAAACAAAGAGCGAAAATTTTGAAAAAATAACAATATTTTTCAAATTTTTTTTATATGAAATTCCCCCCCCCCCAAAAAATGTAAAAATCTAATTTTTTTATCATTTTTGGCCAATTTGTTTTCTGCTACATATTTTTGGTAAAAAAAATTGCAATAAGCATATTTTGATTGGTTTGTGCAAAAGTTATTGTGCTTACTAACTAAGGGAAAGATTTCTGTCATTTTTGGTGTTTTTTTTTTTAACGAGTAATGGCGGCGATCTGCGATTTTTTTTGCGGGACTGCGACATTGCGGCGGACAGATCGGACCCTTGACTGACATTTTTGACTCTTTTGGGGGGGACCAGTGACATTACTGCAGGTGCTATAAATATGCACTGTTACTATAAAAATGACATTGGCAGGGAAGGGGTTAATTTTATTGGAGAGGGAGGGGTTAATGTATGCCTGGTGCTTACTGACATGTGTGGGGGGAGGGGACTGAGTGACACAGGGACAGATCGCAGGTTCAGCTATGCTGAACCCTGCAATCTGACCCTGCCTGTCACTTAGGAGATCCGCCCGCTTTGTTTACACAAGCGGGCGGATCTCCAGACTCGATTCCCCGCCGATCGGGGAAGAGCGGCGGTGATCACCGCCACTCCTCCCCTTGCCCGACTCCCGCTGTGACTGAATACAGCGGGAGCGAGCCTCCGGCGGCGCGCGCGCTGCCCACAAGGTTAGGTGTCCAGCGACGTAGGTCTACGTCGCTGGATGGGAACGAGCCACATTGCCGCAGTAGCAGCAATGTGAGCTGGGCTAAAGTGGTTAATGCCCTTCTCCCCTGATAGCTCAGTTTGAATGGGTAGCCCGCTCAAGGAAGAGTCCTGGTGGTTTCAAACCTCTCCGATTTATGAATGATGGAGGCCACTGTGTTTATTGGGACCTTCAATGTAGCAGATATTTTTCTGTACTCTTCCCCAGATCTGCACCTTGATACAATCCTGTCTACAGACAATTCCTTGGACTTCATGGCTTTGTTTGTGATCTAACATGCACTGTTAACTTTGGACCTTATATAGACACAATGACCTCATCAGCATTCAATTTTCTTACTTGCAACCACAGGTTGCCGGCTTTAGTGTTGGCCAGGGGGAGATAAAGGAGTAAAGGAATAGGGACAGTTTCAATGTCACTGTAGTGTTTTTGCAAAGGAGAAAACTATGAGTTTAGGTTTAGCTCCACCACAATCTTTAAAGAAGAACTATAGGCAAAACTTTTTTTTTTTTCATTTTGGATAGAGTAAGGGAGGGTTGTAACCTTTGTCAGATTTTTTTTTTTTTGGCCATCTGTGTCCCATCGTGGAGATTTAGTTTCACTTCCTGTCTCATAGCCAAAGAGGAAGTGAGAGGAAATCCCTGCAAAATTAGGGGAATTCTTGGGAACCCCCAGGTCCCAAGGAGATTCCCCCTCTATTACTTTTCTGGGGACAACTCAAAATTTGGGATTTTCTTTTACTTTCACTTTCAATGATAATGGTAAACAGGGCAAATAGAGAGAGTGGTTTTCCTAATTGGGGGGGGGGGGGCACAGACAGCAATAAAAACTGACAAACATTCTAATCCCTCTCCACTCCATCCAAAACTAAAAAAAAAAAAAAAAAAAAAAAAGAAAGTTTTGTCTTTAGTTATACTTTAATATTTCTCCTATTACGTATTATTATAAATTACTTATACCAACACCACAAACTTTAAAAATATATTATTTTATTTGTTAATACAGATTAGACATAAAATATGCTTATCTCTGGACTTCAAGTGCCCACTTTATATCCCCCAAGTGATGCCAGAGCTCCTAGTTCTGCCCAGTTCCTGGAAGGTCATAATGGTACAGAGCTTCCTCTAGATCTTGATTGTGAGAGACAATTGTTCCAGTGGTGGTCCTGTAATGCTGACTTGCACGCACTCTGGAAATGACGGTGATCTAGAAGCTCTGATGTCAGCCTTGGGAAGGGAATGTGAGACTTGAAACCTGGGAATAAAAGTAAGAAAGGATTTTAATTATTAATATAAGATGGTTTAGAGCAGGGATCCTCAAACTATGGTCCTCCAACTGTTGAGGAACTACACATCCCCATGAGGCATTGCCATTCACAGACATGACTAGGCATGATGGGAATTGTAGTTTCTGAACAACTGGAGGACCATAGTTTGAAGACCCCTGGCTTAGAGCAACCCTTTTGTTTGCCAATGTATACAGAAATTGCTGTCAAAAAGGAACTCTCTGGTGCACAATCAGTAAATAAAAACTTTGCTTCAGTCTGTCCCCCAAGACCCAGTTCTTTAGCCTTTGAGCAGAGTTGTATAAAGTACTCAAAACCCATACTTGAGTAAAAGTACAAGTGATCGATCAAAAAGTGACTTGAGTAGAAGTGGAAGTGCTCAATCAAAAAGTGACTTGAGTAGAAGTACTAAATTATTCAACATTTTTTGTACTTAAGTTTAGCAAGTAGTTTTTTTTAACATATTGCTACTCAAGTACTGAAAGAAAAAGTACCAGTAGTTTTGAAGAAAAAATTGCTACTCAAGTACTGAAAGTAAAAGTACAAGTACTGTGTTATGTAGTTATTAAAGAAAGAAGTCAAAAGTTTGAACATCGATATTGTTTTTTATTATTTCAAATGCAGTTTTTATTTATACATACAGTAGCATTTATTTTCGTATGCGCTGATAATACACATGTTTTGAGCTTCATGAAACCTGCCATCTACTGTTCTGGCAGTGGTAATTTTTATAATTGTAACGAGTAACTATGCAGCACAAAAAAAAAATATCGGAGTAGAAGTATTGAAATCATTGAAAAAATGTAGTGAAGTAAAAGTGGAAGTAGGAGAACAAAAATTCTACTCTAGGAAAGTACAGATACCGCCTTTCGGTACTTAAGTACAGTAGTGAAGTAGTTCTACTTAGTTACTATACATCTCTGTCTTTGAGTGGCACATTCTTACATCTTTTAATCACAGCTGGCAAGTCAAAGACATCATTTGACAGCCATGTGTCATTGTCTTTACATGTCAGCTGTCAGGGGCGAAGGTAAAGATAAATTTAGAGATAAAGATGATCTTTGTGAAAAATAAATAAATTCAAGAATTTTAAGGGGCATGTACAGAGTTTTAAAACAAACAAATACAATGAACCTGTGCTTACAATATTAGAAAGAAATGTAAAAGCAGCTGACACAATTCACTGGTAGCGAATACTAGCATAAAAACATAAAAGCGCAGCGATAAAAAACTGACAGAAAGTCTTTATCAGGAAATTGAACAGAAAGAGTCTAATAACTGTGGGATCCAAATAAACAATCTCGTGAGAGATTGTTTCCAACCATCAAGATGGCCGACCTCCAGCTGCTGGATCACGGCCATCTTGATGGCTGGAAACATTCCCTTTTGACTGTTGATGTACATGCGAGGTTTTATCTCATCTATGGTGAGTGTGTTTGTTGTGTTTTAATAAAATGATTACCGAACGTACTACACTATTAACTGTTTTTCTGATTATATTGGAATTTTACATCTATTGAGGTTAGGGTTGCCATCGCATCCCTTTAAAAATGAACCCCACAACAATTTTTTTTTTTTCGCAATCCTCAGACTAAAACTAAACAAAAAGCATTTTTTCTTTTTTTGAGCAGTGTTTTTTTAAAAGTAAATAATGTTACTGCATATCAAAAAGAGTGCATTTTATTCTGTAATTTGTCCTGTTTAAAACAACACTAAAATTATGATTTTGGTACAAAGCATTGCAAAGTTATTTAAAAAGTAAATGAGTAAAGTATTTTATTTTTTAATTTTGCGGTTTTTTCAGTGTGATACATGGAAATATATGTAAAAGGTGAAAAATATTAATGAACAAAGCAAACAAAACAGAAAAAAGTTTAACTATTAGTTAATAAAATAGAAAATAAAATCACCAGGAAAATTACAATTGAATGGAAAAGGAGAATACAGAGTTAACCACTTCTGGATCGGAAGATTTTACCCCCTTAATGACCAGGCCATTTTTCGCGATTCGGCACTGCGTTATTTTACTGAACAATTGTGCGGTTGTGTGACGCTGTACCCAAATATAATTGATGTCCTGTTTAAATAGAGCTTTCTTTTGGTGGTATTTGATCACCTGTGCGATTTTAATTTTTTGAGCTATAAACAAAAAAAGAGTGACAATTCTGAAAAAAAACCCCAATATTTTTCACTTTCTGCTATATAACAATCCCAATTAAAAAAAAAATGAAAATCTAATTTTCTCATTTTTGGCCAATTTGTATTCTGCTACATATTTTTGGTAAAAAAAATCCCAATATTTTGATTGGTTTACGCAAAAGTTATCCCGTCTACCAACTAGAGGAAAGATTTATATCATTTTTTTTTTTTTTTACTAGTAATGGCAGGGATCAGTGATTTTTAGCAGGACTGTGACATTGTGGCGGACCGATCGGACCCCTAACTGACATTTTTGACACTTTTGGGGGGGGGACCAGTGACATTACTACAGTAATCAGTGCTATGCATATGGTTAACCCAGGAGCGATCAAAGGGTTAAATGCATGCCAAGGGGGTGTTTTCTAACTGTGGGGGGTGGGCTTATGGAATCAACACAGAGACCTGTGTTCCTAAATAGGTGGAACACAGGAGCCCTGTGATGATTCCTGAGAGAACAACGGCCTGCCATGTTTACAACAGCAGACTGCCGTTCTCTCTCCATGGGGAGCGGACACGTGCGCATTGCATTTGGACACAACTCGCACAGGACCCTTTTTTGGGTCTGCACCAGAATCGGATTGCATGGGTGTTCACACATGTGCAATCCAATTCATGTCCGAACTGCGATATGCAAACTGATCTGGGGGTGTCGTTTGACTCCCCCAGCAATTCGCATATGGCAGTGTGAACTGCTTGCAAGTTTAATGCAATGGGGGGTTCGCAGGGTTCCTGAATCGCATATGTGTGAACCAGGACTAAGGGAGGATAAGCGCTGATTCTTAGTGTTTTGGCTGATTGGATTCTGTAACAAGCACAATCGTCCGCTGTATGTAGTGTGGTATGTGTGCAACTGTCGGTGAACGATCTCTCACAAGATTGTCTATTTGGATCCCACAGTTATTGGACTCTTTCTGTTGAATTTCCAGATAAAGACATTCTGTCAGTTTTCTAGCGCTGCACTTTTGTATGTTTTTAAGTAGAGTTGCGGATCCTTTTCCTAAGAGATAAAGATGAGGGCTGAAACTGATGTGCTTTAATTTCCACGCATCTTACCCACTAGACCAGGGGTGTCAAACTTAATTTCATCGTGGGCCGCATCAGCATTATGGTTGCCCTCAAAGGGCCGGTTATTGTTATTATTATACAGGATTTATATAGTGTCAACAGTTTGCGTAGAGCTTTACAATGTGATTATATCTGTAAGATTAAATGTCCAGAGATGTCAAACCCCCCCCCCCCCCCATCATCAGAAGTCAAGAGTCACCCATCCTTCCTTACATCACAATGCACCCTCTTACCTCGTGCTGCTTCCAGGAAGAAGATGCGGGTGGATCTGGGAAGAAGAAAGTGCAAGGTCTGGAGGAGAACCAGAGGAGGGCTGGAGTCAGCTTCCAGAGTCTGCTGAATGCTGAGACCAGGGGAGGCAGAGGCAAGGTGGTGTTGGGGCTGCACACAGAGGTGCAGGATCTCTAGGAGGAGTTCTGCCCTCCTCGCTGCGGACTGCTGGGAGAGGGGGGGGCAAAGACGAGCCTTTCTGAAGCTGCGCAGAGGAGTGCAAGATCTGGCAAAGGAGTTCTGTCCTCTCTGCTGCTGACAAGGTGGGGGCAGAGACAAGAGGAGGTGCCGCAGCTGTAGGAGAGGTGCGAGGGCCACATGAAATGGCCTGGGGGGCCGCATTCGGCCCGCGGGCCTTGTGTTTGACACCTGTGCACTAGACTATAAAACAAACTTTTATTTCTCCTTGTCTAACCAAGGTTTTCCCCCTTATAATCAGGCTTTTTTTTTTTTTTGCTTTTCAGCATTGTGCTACTTTAACCACGCATGGCCTGCCCCACGTACATTTATTGCGTCAGTGCGGCCCTTAACCACTTAAGCCCCGGAAGATTTTACCCCCTTCCTGACCAGGGCCTATTTTGCGATTCGGCACTGCATGACTTTAATGGACAATTGCGTGGTCGTGCGACGCTGTACCCAAATTAAATTGACGTCTTTTTTTTCCCACAAACAGAGCTTTCTTTTGGTGGTATTTGATCACCTGTGCGATTTTTTGATCATGCGCTATAAACAAAAAAAGAGTGACAATTTTGCAAAAATAACAATATTTTTCAAATTTTTTTATATGAAATCCCCCCCCCCCCCCCCAAAAAATGTAAAAATCTAAATTTTTTAACATTTTAGGCCAATTTTTTTTTTTACCATATGTTCGGTGAAAAAAAACGCAAAAAGCGTATTTTGATTGGTTTGCGCAAAAATTATTGCGTTTACTAACTAAGGGAAAGATTTTTGTCATTTTTATTGTTTTTTTTTTAACGAGTAATGGCGGCGGTCTGCGTTTTTTTTTTTGCGGGACTGCGACATTGCGGCTGACAGATCGGACCCTTGACTGACATTTTTGACACTTTTGGGGGTACCAGTGACATTACTACAATAATCAGTGCTAAACATATGCACTGTTACTGTAAAAATGACACTGGGAGGGAAGGGGTTAACTTTATTGGAGAGGGAGGGGTTAAGTGTGTCCCTAGGGGCGTGCTTCTAACTGTGATTGGACATGGCTGTGCCGTATGATCTGTGCTTTTACACAGGGGAGAATGACAGGTGGCTTTGTTTACACTAGCCGCCTGTCTTTCTCCCTCTCCACCTGACGATCGCGAGTGATCGGCGGACATCGGGTCCGCCGGTCACACGTGCGGGCTTCTTAGGGAACTAGCGGGGGCAGGAGTGCGCCTCCGGCGGCGCACGCTCGCCCCCTATTGGCTCCCAGGCTAGTGACTTACCGGTACGTCACTTTGCCTGGGAGGGGCTGACCGCCGCCGTATATAGTCGGGCAGCGGTCGGCAAGTGATTAGGTGCAAAATCATGTACTTGTTATCATTGTCGGCTCTGGGGCGCATACACTGCCGAAGCCGTGCTCCCACTGTGATTGGATATAGCGGGAGCCAATCAGCGGGTCCGATGGCTGCCGGGATCCACCCATTGTTCGTAGGAGAGACAGAAGGACGGTCTGCCTATGTAAACAAGGCAGACCACCGTTCTGTCACAGAGAGAGAGAGAGAGAGATCTTGTGTTCCTGCTAATCAGGAACACAGATGTCTCTCTTCCTCCAGTCAGCCCATCTCCCACACAGTTAGAAAGCACACCTAGGGAACACAGTTAACTCTTTGATCGCCCCTGATGTTAACCTCTTCCCTGCCAGTGTTATTAGTACAGTGACAGTGCATTTCTTTAGCACTGATCACTGTACTGGCGTCACTGGTCCCCAAAAAGTGTCACTTAGTGTCAGGTTTGTCTGCCGCAATGTCGCAGTTCCGCTAAAAATCCCTGATTGCTGCCATTATTAGTAAAAACAAAACAAAAACAAAAAAGTCACTAAATCTATCTCATAGTTTGTAGATGCTATAACTTTTGTGCAAACCAATAAATATACACTTTTAGGTATTTTTTTTTACCAAAAATTTGCAGCAGAATACATATTGGCCTAAATTGATGAAGAAATTAGATTTTTTTACATATTTTATTGGGATTGTTTTGTAGCAGAAAGTAAAAAATATATATTTTTTTTCAAAATTGTAGCTTTTTTTGTTTATAGCGCAAAAAATAAAAACCACAGAGGTGATCAAATACCACCAAAAGAAAGCTCTATTTGTGGGAAAAAAAAGGACATAAATGTTATTTGGGTACAGCGTTGTACGACCATGCAATCGTTATTTAAAGAAATGCAGTGCTCTATTGCAAAAAACGGGCCGGTCAGGAAGTGGGATGAATTGGCATTGTCTAGCATGTAGAGGTCTGTGAAAACCTCAATGGATATGCCCCCCTTCCCCCAGACCATCGCTGACCCACCACCAAACCGGTCATTCTGAACGATGTTACTGGCAGCGTAATGTTCTTCACGGCTTCTCCAGACCCTTTCATGTCTGTCACATGTGCTCAGGGTGAACCGGCTCTTATCTGTGAAAAGCACAGGACCCCAGTGGCAGGCCTGCCAATTCTGGTGTTCAGTGGCAAATGCCAATCAAGCTCCACGGTACCAGGCAGTGGGCACAGGGCCCACTAGAGGATGTCAGGTCCTCGGGCCACCCTCATGACGTCTGTTTCTGATTGTTTGGTCAGAGACATTCACACCAGTGGCCTGCTAGAGGTTATTTTGTAGGGCTCTGGCAGTGCTCATCCTGTTTCTCCTTGCACAAAGGAACAGATACCGGTCCTGTTGATGGGTTAAAGACCTTCTACAGCCCTGTCCAGCACTCCTAGAGTAACTGTCTGTCTCCTGGAATCTCCTCCATGCTCATGAGACTCTGCTGGGAGACACAGTAAACCTTCTGGCAACATATTGATATGCCATCCTGGAGGAGTTGGACTGCCGGTTCAGCCTCTATAGGGTCCAGGTATCACCTCATGCTATCAGTAGTGACACTGACCCTGGCCAAATGCAAAATTTGTGAAACCTGTAAAACCATTCCTGTTTTGGAGGTTGTCTCATTGTTGCCCATCTAGTGCACCTGTTGTTAATTTCATTAACACCAAAGAAGCTGAAACTGATTAACAACCCCCTCTGCTACCGAACTGACCATATCAATATCCCAGGAGTTTAATTGACTTGATGCTATACTCTGATTAAAAAAATGTTCCTTTAATTTTTCTGAGCAGTTTATATATGTCTGTTTTATGATTCTTTTCAGACTTTACTGTACGTGGAAGAATCTGTTTAGTAGTTTGTCTTGGAGGCAGACATTATGTTTTCTTGTAGTGTTAGAGTGGATACTTCTCAAACAAAAGCCACTGGATACAATTGGTACATAGGTACTATTTGTTGTATTTCAGTTGACAGTTGGATCACAGGGCAAATTGGAGAATGTGTCTCCCATTGAAACCCAGTATTGCGAAAGGGGCCACACCCATGTGGGGATGGTAAATTTTCAAAATAAAAGGTTGTCAGACATAAGCTGACAAGAGGACTCTATAATGACTTAACACTAGGAAATGTCTGTACAGCCAGAAAAAGCTATACCTGAAGACGCTTTCGCCTAATATCCAGCAAATGCTTAAAAGCCTGGGATCCTTGTTGCCTACGGAGATCATGAACCCACACTAACCTTATTCAAGTAACTTTTCAGCGTATTTCTACTGTTTACAGAGCATAATTTCTTCTTATTTGCTAATCATTTTTCTTGTTATAGGTATATCTGTCAGTCTTGTATTATATTCATATAACTGTAATAGTTTTGTATGTACAGCATTTTATGTTTAGTAAAAGCACATTAATATACCACAGAAGTCTAAGCTTCCTTGCTTATAATGCAAAGTAACCTTACTAGGCACCAAAAGCAAAACATTGCATAAGATGTACTTGTTTATCTGCAGCTCTCACTCCTCTACATTAGTTTAAGGTCCAGAATTTACACAGCTTGTCTGAGCTTCCACAGGCAGGGGGTGGGGATCTGCTGTCACACACTGTACAGCATGGAAAGGAGAGCTCAATGTAATCTAAGACCTGAGTGGAAGGAATGGACACACTCCCCTCTACACAGTCTCATAGGGAAACATGCACAAACTGAGGCTGTCAATCACCTTATGTGTGCTGGAGGGGGGCATCTCTTGAGATCATGTGGTGTCGGGATAACTGTGTCAGAAGTGACTAGTGCAGACAGCAGACAGAAAAGAGAGGAGACTAGTACATACTATTGAGGGAAATGCTCTGTTCAGTTTTCCTTTCAGAGGTGTACAACTACTTTAAATGCATGTGGTGTCATGTGGCTACCTGTGGGGCTGTGTAAATATCAGGAATCGATTGATAGAAACATAAATCCTTTAGCAAGAAAAAAAATTCCATATATGTATTTAATTTACTGTATGTTTGTAGCTGTATGCCTGGAGTTCAGTTATAACAACCAAGTTGTATTGTGCATACTATGCAGCATACATACGTAATACAACACAGATAAAGAAAAAGCTAATGGTCAAAGAACAAAGCGCCATCACACTTCCATACAGGTCACTGACTACAAACTAAAAATAAGCATCGTTTTTTACTTTTGGGAATCCTAATGTTGCAGAAATTCTTGCATGAAATGGCTTTTTGTTTTAGTGGAAATATCTTACATTTTTGCTGATGTACAACATGCTTAAATGTTTAGAAATATGACATATAAATGACCGATACACTGTTTCTCAAAAGCAAAATGACCAAAACCTGATACAAATACGTTTTTGCAACAAATAGAATGTCTTTATAAAAAATATTTTCTTTGATTTGCTATGCTCTAATAAGTTTGTTATGGTTATATAGCCCTGAAGCACTTTGGTTGCCTTATATAGATATCTACCCATGGGACAAAAGTCCAGATATTTCCCAGGGCAAACATTTTTTTCAAGCATGGAATTTAGGCTAATGTAGTATAAATGGCAGAAGCCTTAGATATTAGAGAATTTGGTTGTTCTTATGAAATCATACCTTATACTTTTAGTGTTCATTGCACGTTGAGTGTACTTCGTTTATTATGGAGGGAACTGACAGATAACATTAAACCACTGGAAAAGAAAATACCTGGTTGTGTTTGGGTGATTCAAATTCTGATTAGGGGTCATTCTGTTGCAACCATTTTTAAAACTGAAACCTTCAGATTGTGGATATTTTTTAAAGCCTAGGTTTATCTAAAAGAAAACAAAATAAGCACAAGGGAAACAACTTACTTTTAGTGTGATGTGTCCCTTGTGCTTCTGTCCTTTAGTTCTATAGTAATCTTCCTCCTCCAAAGCCCCACCACCCATGCCACTGTAATCTGAAGATTAAAAGGTCCACCCCTCTATTAATAGATCTTGTTTCATTGATAGAAGCTGTACCATGGTAAAGTGTAGTATTCTATATGGTGTAGTAGTATTCTATGAATGGAGGAGCTAGGTGAAAAGGGCAGGCATACTAGAGTACTCTTGCTGAGGGTTCTATTACCCCTGATTTACTGGATGTTTACAGCAGAGGCATCAGAATAGGGAGATTACTACTGAACTAGAAGACAGAAGCACAAAGGACACATCACAGGGAAGGTAAGTAACTTCCTTTTTGCTTATTTCATTTTTTTTTTTTTTTTCAGATAAACATAGGCTTTAAGTAAACCTGCGCTTTGCCCATTTGGGGCAACACAACAAGTTGTATTAAAGGGAGAAGTATGGCCAAAGCTTTTTTGTCTATACTTCTCCTATGGATCATAGGAGTGCAGTTTGTTCTGCACTTCTGTGATACACTTTTATCCAACAGCTTAAGCCCGCTGTTGTTGGCTGATGTCAAAGAGCTGGTCTAGGCTCTGAAAAGATCTCAACCATATGGTCAGCATCTGCCCACAACCCTGGACCGGAACCTGTCGATCTGCTGAGAGCCTGAGCCAGACCCCCCAGTGAGCACTGGAGGGGAAAGCAGAGAGTTGCTGTCTGATAGTCCCAACTCTCTTCTCAGAGCAGAGGGGGTGAACTGAGTGATCAGCGGTGTTTGATCGCTCAGTTCTCACTACAGAGCCCAGTGGGGGACAGATGCACCATCAGATCGATGCTGCATCCACCTAGGTGAGTATAAATGTTGATATTTTTTTTATTTAAATCCTGAACTTCTCTTTTAATTGCTGCCCTCCCCAGCAGTATATAATAACCTTTACTCTCCCGACACTACATGTTCATACAAAGAGTATAGAGGGTAGGTGACTGACTCCCCTTTCTCCCATGACACTAGTGGTTTCCGATTGGCAGCTTAAGTGCCTTCCACTGTCCACTATAGGGTGGGAAGAGAGTCCTTATCCCTGTCCAAGCTCCAAGTTGGTGGCTGAGAGCTTGCATAATTCCTCCAGGTCTTCCAGAGAAGATGGGGGCAAGAGTTAAAGCTGTTCTATCACCTGAAAAAATAAAGAAACAACAGAAATTTGTGAAAAATAAGACTCTTAATACTTACCTTTCAAGTGGGAAACAAAGTCACAGTTAATGCTCTTCAAGAGTTAAGGCCTTCAGGTGAATCTTCAGTATTGAATACTTCTGGATGTATCAGCTGCTGTGGTACCCTCTGTAGAAAACAGTGCAAAGAACCACAGGAAATAGCGAGTTGCCTGGAAACTGCAACAACTGGAAATGTGTTGGATGTGGAGGTTTTACTAAAATCTGTAACTCTTGAAGAGAGCAAAATGAGGATTCATCACCCACCAGAGTGGAAAGTATTGATAATCTTCTTTAGCACGCTGACAATTTTAAGAAATTATTTTCAAGTGATAGAGTCACTTTAAGTGAAATGTTTGCTTTGCTTTACAAATATTAGGTATGCGGTAGATAACATATTCGCTATTACATTTCTGTTGGAAACAATTATGTCTTTTTATTTTAGTGTATTTTCCTGGAAGCAAGAGGTAATCAAATTTTGAGCCTACGGCAAAAATATTGAAGGTTTCAAAAAAGTAATCAGAGATCTTAATATTTATTATGTACCAGAACTGCTTGGTTACTACTATTAAAAGTGTTTGAAGCATATTTTTTCCCACATGGAAATAATTTCCCTAGAATGTCATTAAACCCACATCATAAAAAAAACCTATCAATAAATGCTGTATTACATGCTGTTCAATGCTGTTCATACTCAGTCATTATGAGATTCGTTCTATATATTATGCAAAAAAAAAAAAAAAAAACTGGTTAATCCTGCTATCTTCCCCCTTTTGACCATGTCCCCAATGCAGTTGGGGATTTTGCAGAGCAGTGCTCGCAGCTAGTGCACATGTTCAGTTTACAGTGAGTTTCTATGCTGAGCATTTCCTCCTTATCACATCTGAGCAGCCTATGTGATTACATGTGGACGTAATACGTATACACAGTGGTAAATGACATCCCACTCCCTTCACTCTTCCATGACCCCTAACCAGCTATATATTTCTTGTAGATTGATGGAGGCTTCACTTCCCTGTTTTTCTAAGACACAGGCTGGAGGGGCATGACATAGCCAGATAGAAATCCACCCACACCATGTTATTGGCAAAAAATAATAAAGATTTGATTTCAAATGTATATTTGTATGACAATTTATTACAGTTTATTGCTATTCATTATTTATTTTTTATGTTGTAACTGGAAGGCCGTTTTTTTTTTTTTCTACTTTGAACATGTAACCTACAGCAGAGGACTAAAAGCTCCTCCTGCTAATATTTCCCTGCAGACAGGCTGGGAAAGTTCTGGGTCATGTGACAGCTGTTTATCGATTAGGAAAAAAGGTACTTGGATTTTTTTTAATTAAAATATTTATATTGCCATCATCCACATACAGAAAGAGATGGGACAATGAAAATTAAACAGTGTGTGTTTAGTGTCACTTTAAAACTGAATTCCAGGCAAACAGTTATAACCATAGCCGAAATACATACAGTATATATGAACTATTTTATTAAAAGTAATAGAAGATCTTAAAGCCCTCTATGCACCAGATTAAAGTCCCCCTAAACACACTGCAAGGGTTACATTTTTTTCTTGCTGTAATACTTACTTATTTCTTGCTTCAGCAGGGTCACTCCAACTGGTCCTGCAAAGCCCCCTTTCTTATGGGCTCCTGGTCAAGGTCATACTCCTCCTCACACAATGCAAGTTTAATAGCCCTGCATTGTATGTGATGATGCCAAGGAACCACCTAAAGTACAGAGCATAGGGAGAGGAGCACAGTGCGGGAGCGGGAGTAAGGTAAGTAATTGAGCTTTTTCATCTCCCCTTTAAACCTTGTAGGGCCCAATTGCATGGGCTTTTTTCCCTTCCAGCCCAGAGCTGGACTTTAAATGCCTTCTTTTGCTGTGTTGGTTGGGTAACCAAATGCCTAGGACTTTAGTCACATGGTCTTTGCATAAGGAGAAAATCAACCCACCTGAATTCTAAACCTCAGCAAAGCCTAGAATTTTGGTAGTGTGAACAGAACTAGAAAGAACTTGGAGCAGAATTGACTGTGCTCCCCTATGCCAAATAAAGCCTTTATTTTTTCTCCAAAAAGTCCTGAGGCTGTGTGAGCTGGGGAAAGCAGTCAGATGAGAGACTTCTAAAGGTATGCTTTCGATTCAACTACACTTTTTTGGAGAAAAAATTGAACTGAGGAGATACGGAGCCTGGTGATGATCCCTGGTGGAAGGATAGACTCTGGAGACGGCAGACTAATCTGAAGCAAGGGCTCATGCAGCTAATGCATAAAGGCTTTATTTAAAAGGCAATTTGGTGAGTGTCCATTGCATAGGGGAGCACAGTCGGTGTGGTGGAGGCTTTTGTGTCCTTTGTGTGGAAACACTGGTGCCTGACATCTGAGGAGGATTTGACAGACTGTTGATGGTTCCTGTATATGCGTGGACTTAACAGTCTCTGTGGGTTTTGAACTGTTTCAGAGGCTGAATACCCATACTTGCACATACTAAGGGTGTGTGTATAAGCGCTGCTGGATGTATAATATATTGGACTGAGACACACGGATTGGGCTATATTTATACGTTTTAATTTTGTAAGCTTCATTTATAGCGGCAGCTAGTGTATGAAAAGGATGCACATATTTATATGGTTTATATGATTTTAGTATCTACCAGATTTTATGAATATCTTATTTTTGAAAATTTTACTATTGTGATTTTATTCAACAAACACTGTTTTATTTATCCACAAGCGCCGGGCGGGTGGCTGGGGTTCTTTTAGCTTCAGACACCTTTTACCTTGATTTATAAATGATTGTTTAATACATTCTTATTTATAGTTTTTGATATATATGAATTTCTTACTTGATTTAATTTATGCACTGTACATTGATGGCACAACACGTTTTTCATTAATAATAATATGTATAGTGTTTATGTGGACATTTTGTGAGTGCAGCTGTCACTGAGAAACTTTGGTGACACTTTCTGCGCAACTTATCTTTTGGTTTAGTTAGACTCATTTAGGCTCTCACGTAGACTCCTGTAGTGCCTCCTGGCACTACGGTGTGATAAAACAATTTGGCACGGGGTATGGCTATCAGCATTGTTGCTGCTGATTCACAAACCTGTAGCTTGTCAATCAGCACCTGGACACACCCGGTACTGCTCATTGCTTTCTGGATTTGCAGCACTGCTGAAATCTTCCCAATGTGAGCTGCAGTATCTAGGGGGGCGGGTGGTAGACACAAATTAAGAAGAATTTGGGTTAGTCAAGGAAGGTAAATTAAGTTTTTTGTTTATTTTAAGAGGCTTGTGGATAATATAGTAACTGGATTTGGTACTTGTTTAGACTGTCATACAGGAGCCTTTAGTTTTACTTTATTAATGGATCTTTAGATGGAGACATGAGAACATGTCCTTTGTTGTATTTATTTTTAATGTTCTGCTGATTTTGTTAAACAGGGAAGCAGGGCCAATCAGAAGAAGTCAATGCACAATAACACAAATTTGCTTTAAATCCCAAAAAATACATAGGGTAAACTACTGTATGTTCTAGTTTCTGTCATAGGTGAATAGGCACAGCAGGTAGACATTCATTGTTTGTGTTTAGGCAACAAAATATTCTATGATAAATATTATTCAGCTGGTGATTTGGCATAATTAAACTTGCAGTCTGCTTTGCAGGTTGGATTTTCTGTTGCAGATTGCTAGGATTATGTGGCCTGGTAAAGGGGACCTTTAAAATGTTTACCAGTCAAAAATAATTCACTATAAAACATCCTCACTAGAGGTCATCTAGGTTAAACAGGGGCCCAGGCTTCAAAGGACCTCTTTACCAGTTCACAAGTGGATCTGTTGCCCTGGCGGAGCAAATCAGCAAACATTGGATCAGCAAGAATCATCCAGATGTCAAATTCATGTTCAGGAAAATCAATCTCTTATCACTAAAGATAATGCTATAGGCATAAAAGGGCTTTTCATGTTACATTAAAGTCAAAAGCAATTTTATTTCAGCCTAGGATTTCTTATCTACTGGTTCAACCAATAGAAAAACCTCCACTTTACTTAGACTAGGAGATTTGGTGAACTTCTTTACATGACCAAAAGAAAACCACTAAGGGGCCTGTATTGCAGTGTGGGATATGAGCACCTCAGCAGCAAGTAGAGAGAACCAGGCTACCAGGAGGGTCAGGCCATAGTGAAGATGGGGTCAATAGAATACATGATGGACTAAAAATGTTTTTGATAAATTGAAAGTAACAGTTTGACTTTATAGGAAGAAGTGTCATATATCTAGTCCCTTACTGGACTCTGTGTTTTTCTTCTACTGGCTGCCATGTCACTACAAGAAACAGTAGTAATATAGTAGCCAGTGGTAGGGGGCGTGCTATTTAAAACACCCAAGGATGCCTGCTTTAACAGGGTGATCCAGGCTTACTTTTAGTACAGTAACCAATTGTAATCCATTGGATTTTTCTTTTACTGCATCAAAATCTGTTGATACAGTCTATAACACTCCTCTATGTCTCTCTGGTTCAAAAATGAATAGGACCATGAAAGAGATTAGTTCATTAACGTACATACAGGGCAATGCTGGTTTCTTCGCAGATAAACCATGTTTGAGATCTTTTTCCCCAAATAACCTCCACAGTGGTTTACAGGCAGCCACCCCACAACCCCACTGCCCCTTTGAGGTGGATGATTTAACCCTGAGCCTGGCAATTTCATCTTTTATAAATAAGGCTCCTGATGCTTTTATCTATCCCCAACACCACTTGTACAATCACCCTTCCCTTTTGTACTTTTTTCTCCTATTTGTACCCCGTCCACCATCCTCCCTTTCCACCCCCCCTACTTCCACTCCAGTCCCTATCCTCCCATCATCTCCACGTCCCATATGTCACCTCCTTTTATCCCCATCCTTCTCCATCCAAACACACACCTCACTCTAACACTCTATACCACACTGAGTCTGACACAAATAAAACAAATATACTCCAAACTTTACATCTTTATGATAAAAGTTTCTTAAAGGACCAGCCAGGTTTTATATGAGGTGCCTTAGTTGATAGAACTAATCCAAACTCTTCTGTTTCATATGTTAACTGTGGTTAAACTGTTTGTAAACGATAATCTTGTAAGTGCCGGTTCACACTAGGGCAACCTGTGAGGCGACCTGGTCGCCTCACAGGTCGCCGCAGGTCGCCTCCCATAGGGAAGCTGCGGACCCGTTCTAATAGGAGCGACACAAGTCGCTCCGACCTAGAAAAAGGGTCCGGAGCTTCTTTGGGGCGACCCGGAGGCGACCGCCATAGACTTCAATGTAATGAAGTCCATGTCGGCCGCTCCGAGGTAGCGGCGCGCCGCTCGCACCGCGTCCTCGGAGGTCGCGGTGCGAAGTAGCGTCGCCCCTATGTGAACGGGGGCTAAAACAACCCGTTCAGTTTTAAATAGAAATAAAAGACAAAACATTTTTGTATAAATAAAAAAAAAACATGATAAATACCTTTTCCCTTTTTTTCTAAATTACCACTTTTCCTCTGTTCACCACTGCATAAGAGTTGGGGGGGGGGGGGGAAAAGCAGCAGCACACTAATGCCCCATACACACGTTCCGATAATCGTATGACAAAACTCGCTTTCGACCTGATCTCACGATAATCTGATCGTTAGTACACAGCTTTCGACAGCCAATCACAACAGTTGGTCCAACAAAATCCGAAGGGACAAACAGGAAAAATTCTTCTCGAACGATAATCGTTTCGTTAGTACAGTATGCATACGCTAAAAGTCGATCGACAAATACCACGCTTGATCGGAAACAGTAAAATAATCCGCAGGGGTCAGACGTATATACATCACTTCCGATACGTAGCTACGAAAAATACACTTGGTCAGTGAATCGTACAAAGAAAATCTGTTGGTTTGTAGGCAGTGTTGGTTTCGATTTTAGTAACATGCAACAATTTACGAAACATTAGTCGTACGATTATCGTACGATTATCGTACGATTATTGGAACGTGTGTACGGGGCATAAGCTTGCCAGTAAATGGCTGTGCAGCTGGGGCGTGTCAGGAAAAGTCTGATCATTGGAGGAGAGTACACTGAGTTCCCTGCATAGCTAGAGAACTGACTATGATGTGTTGTCTTCTCTTAGTGTGGTCAGTTTTCAATAGGAAAGCAAGGGGACTAGCAGGAATACCAGGGATTTCACACAAAGGAAGCAATACAAAGAGAACAGGATTTTTTCTCATACAAGTACATGGTACAGCAGGCACATATCAGGAATAGGAGTTGTTTGGGTAACAAACGCTTTAATCCTGGAGACTCTTTTATTATACTTTGTAAATCCCTCCTGCTGTAGTAACTGGCCTGTATTTTCTTTTGGTGTTGTCCTAAATAAGGAATAAATCATTTAAAAATATTTCAAATTGTTGCATTTTTACACAGTATCACTGCGTTGCACTTTCTTATTCGTTAATCCTTAACATGTTCAAAAAGAAAGTTAAAAAAAAATACAGATTATAGTAATACTAGCAAATGTATTTGCTTTGGGGATTAGTTAAATACATATTATAGTCAGACGAGGTCCCTAAGGAGCAGGTATTAAGATTGCTGACTATTCATACAATACTTGTAATAATAGACTTCAGCAGCTTAGATAGGAACTATATTTTGCTCATAATGGGTTTTCTTACTTGCTGGTTGTACACCGGGAAACGTGGAGGCCTGCCAACAGCATTATTAAAAAGTGGCCAGATGGGAGATCCAATTAAATATCCTCATTTCCATTGCAAATGCTTTGTTGCTTAATGTCTTTGTAAGGTATTCCCTAGTTATTCAGCATGTTCCACGTTGACGTTGGCCAGGGACACAAGAGGTTATGTTATCATTTATCTAGTTATTTGCAGACTTTTCATTGTCACCTTTACTTAAACTTTAGCACTACATTAATGTTTTACACTTAATTAACTTAAATACAAATTGTGATTTACAACAGAACATGTGCATTTAAAATTGACTTGTCATATATAGTTAAGGTTGTCTTCTTGTCAGGAAGTACAACATTTTTGCAAATACTATTCAGTATCACAATTTCATTGTGTATGATGCACCATATAGGGTCCTTTTGAAAAATGCAGCAGCATAGCCAACCTAAAAACTAAAACCCACCACACAGTGGGTTTCATTTACTAAAACTGGAGAATGCAAAATCTTGTGTAGCTCTGCATAGAAACTAATCAGCGTCCAGTTTTTTTTTGTTGTCAAAACTTAACTGAACAAGTTGAGTTAAAAGCTGATTGGCTACCATGGACACCTGCACCAGATTTTGCCCTCTCCAGTTTTAGGCTCGGTTCAAACTGATGCGACATAGGATCCGGCTTGAGACCCCAAGTCGGATGACATGTGAAATTTAATGTTTCCCTATGAGAGCCACCTTAACTGATGTTACCCAAGCCTGTCTGACTTTAGATAAGGTTCCTGCACTACTTTAGTCCGACTTTAATATGACGTCAATGCCACTTCAACTTGGGCAATATGGCATTAATACACTGCCTGGCCAAAAAAAAGTTGCCACCTAAAAAAAAGGTCACACACTGGCTATTTTGTTGGCTTTGATTACGGCATGCATTCGCTGTGGCATTGTTTTGTAATGTCACAAGATTAATTTCCATCCAGTGTTGCCTTAATTTTTCACCAAGATCTTGTATTGATGATGGGAGAGTCGGACCACTGCACAAAGCTTTCTCCAGCAAATCCCAAACATTCTTAATGGGATTAAGTTCTGGACTCTGTGGTGGCCAATTTATGTGTCTCATGCTCCCTGAGCCACTCTTTCACAATTTGAGCCCGATGAATCCTGGCATTGTCATCTTGGAATATGCCCGTGCCATCAGGGAAGAAAAAATCAATTGATGGAATAACCTGGTCATTCAGTATATTCAGGTAGTCAGCTGACCTCATTCTTTGGGCACATGCAGTAACTATCCAATTGGATAGTTACTGCATGCTTAGTTTAGTTAGTTGCTTAGGTAATTCCAGGTGGCGACTTTTTTTTTGGCCAGGCAGTGTATTAGTAAAATTTAAGTAAAAAAAAGTCACATCAAAGTTGTATCAAAGTTGAACTTTGAAGTTGCACTGAAAGTTGCACCACTTTGGACTCGGGCTAGTGTGAACTAAGCCTTAGTAAATCAACCCCATTGATATTCTTTACAAATGCACTTTGCGAACTTCTGAAACCAAGAAAGGTAGGAAAGAATAGGGCCGCAGCACGTGTGACCACTGAAAGATGGCTCTGACATGACATTATTTTGGATGAAAGACTGTGCAGCTTTGAGTGGGGAAACACAGTAAATAACCCTTGACTGTGGCTGAAGGTATTTACTTAGGTGGACTGCACTCAGGGATGGTGGGCAAGTAATCAGAGAAAAACTGCACCATAGATGCAGTAGTCCTTTGAATTATGACAATATTTTAAAACTCCTATGAATAAGTAGTTTTAGTTGTAGTTTGCTTTGTGCAGCAGATGAAACAAGCAAAAATAAACTTTTACACGCCCCAAACTGAAAAAATCGCCAATATTTCAAATAAAATCTGTGTATTGCAAAGTCATGCATTTGTAGCTCTTTAATTGTGCATCACTTTTCTGACATTTGTCTTTCAGCCAAAATGTTCCTAGTTACTGATCTACTAAATCATAGCTCTTTTTCCTCATTACCTTCCTTGCAAACTTCATCTCCTTAGTAGGTTCATTAACCCCATTTTCACTGAAAAGAGACAAAGCAAAGTGTGCACTTGAAACAATAGGCATCTATAGGGATCACTGATCTGCAACTATACAGGGTTTCATGTGTTGGTAGTGACAGGAGTAATGTGCTGTTACTTCTCTGTGCAGAAATTTTCACATTGAAAACTAGTGACATTTAATGTTGGTATAATAATGAACCTGACCTCTGACATATAAAAGCACCTTATCCTTAACCTGACACCATAGGTGAGCGCAGCCTATGGCATTAGCGTGTGCACCCCACCCCAAAGCTCAAACATATCTGGATTCTATCTAGGAGATGGAACTCGAGATGGTGCAGCAACACAGAATGTTTGATACGCTATTGGCCTAAAGGAGCTAAAAGCTGGAAGCGCTGTAGGGGGCTACACTCTGCCCCCAGTGGGTGTATACTCTTATGAAACAGCATCACAAACAGGGATGCACAACAGCATATGATCTATTGCAAATAATCTGAGCTGGAATTTCATTTCTTTGCAAACCTGCTGCTCCCATTTCCATCTCCATCTGTACTCGCTGATAATCATTGTGTGACAAACCGCTTGATGATAATCTTGATTGAATTCTGTTTGCCCCTGAGGAAGCAATAATCTTTTGCGAAACATGTCGGGCTAGAATTCCTCACACCTCAATAAGGAGAATCTTATCAATGATATTTGTGGAAAGTCACCAGTTGTATCAATGATCATTAGTGTATTATTGTCTATATGTTTTTTGTATGTCTGATAATATTATGTCAATTGTCAAAATATACATTTTCTTGACTTTTAAAGGGAAAAATTAATAAAGTATTTTTGATTTTTATACTTACCTAGTCTTATATGAATTGAGTATGATACCATCAAAGTCCCACTAAGCCCTCTTTTTTCTTCCAATGTACACTTGGACATTGGTAATTCTTTTACATGTCAATCGGGATGAAGGTATCAAATCAATAACTTTTTACCAAACACAACCTCTTGATAGTGTATATATATATATATATATATATATATATATATACACACACAGATACACACCCTCTTATAAAGAAAAGAAAACGAACATTTTAAATTGGATGGTGTCAGTAGGGCAGTGGAAGGTGTCAGTAGAGGAGTTTGTAGAGAAGAGGATGGTGTCAAAAGAGGAGAGAACAGTTTTAGTAGGGCAGAGATTGGTGTAGTAGGCAGTGGATGGTATCAGTAGTTTTTAATGTTTATTGTTTTATTTTTTTAAATATTTTTGATAATTTGTTTAATAATTTTTTACAATGTTATATTTTTTTTTTTTTTACAATTGTTTTAGGAGCCCGGTTGAGGGGCTTTGGTGAAATATCAGGGGTCTTAACATACCCATGATGTCTCACTTTTGAGACAGGGTAAGGGACTGAGGAGAGAGATTCCCCAGTCCCGTTTCTCTGTAGCCTCAGCTGCACTGGACAGTGAATGAACGGGAACAGCTTCCTGTTCATTAACAAACTGAAGTATAGTAAACACAGGAGGGAAGCCAGCAGCGCTGTGGTTGGGTGGGGCCTAGGCAGCAGGGGGAATCTGCACCACACGGAGTGGTAAGGGTGTGCCCAGGCACCCCCAGCACACCCTGTGTGCCCGCCTATATCTGACCCTAAAGCAGAGAGTGGAATCTTAACTCTCACCTAAATCTCGATACTTGAAGTTAACCTGTTATTTAGATCCCTATTTCCTGCAGTCGTCTTCCATCCTGTTTGCCAGGTGGTGTCCTGTGAACAACCCCATACTTACATATTGACATTTGTGCTTAGCTGTAACAGAGAAACCATAGGAAGTGCTGCTGATAAAGTGCACAGAGGCAGATTTGTGTAGGCCTTGTAGGCACTTGTCTCATGTACCTTTTTGACCATCCAGCTTTAAGCAATTGAGCATAGAGATGAGAATAGCCTGTATTGAAAAATAGGACTCCTTCTACTGAGCATTGTCACATCAGTGTTGCAAACCTACCAGATTGAAATTTACTGGCACAGCTAAGTTTTTACTGGCATTTTCAAAAGTTACAAAATGACAGTTTTAATTGCAAATTGTAGTATTTAGGTTACAAACAAGTGCAATATGCAATTAGCAATGTGATTTAATGTAGATATTAGGGCAAAAAAAAACATTTATTTTATTTTATTTTTGATATAGTAAGTAGCTCAGGGACAGGATTCAGAAGGGGAAGAAATTAGAATGGTCAGGCACACACACATGAAATTGACTCTCACAGTGAAACTGATAACAGGGTGTAGCAGCACAGATGATGATGACACGTCACTGACACAGCACGTCCCCTCCTGAGTCACAGTGACAGTCTCTCTCCATGCCAGGTGGTCCCTTCCGTCCACTCCTGTCCAAAGAGCACTGGCAGTCCCGCTCCCGCTGACAGTTGCCTTTTTCCAACAGACGAGGCTTCAGCTCACTCTGCTCAGCTCACTTGCACCATGACATAGAGGTGTTATAAAGATTAAAAAGGTTAAAAGAGAACGATTTTTAATGGGGTAAATGGGGTAAAAATTAGAATTAAAATGAAGGCACTCCTACAAAGAATTCTATTTATATTTTAATTTTAATTTTAATTTTTACCCCATTAAAAATCGTTCTCTTTTAACCTTTTTAATCTTTATAACACCTCTATGACAGGGGTTTCACACTTCGGTTCACATTTTATGCACCATTTTTTGCACTATTTATACACGTTTTTAGAGTGTAATAATAACATGATGTTATTGGATGCTATTGTACACTAGAGGAAGTTCACATGATGAAATATATACAAGCCTACCGTATCCATACATACATATTGGCCTCGGCAATGAACAGAGCAATCTGAGTATATACCAATATGGCTGCCGTAAGGCTTTAATTGGGTTACCAATATGGCGGAGGTAAACACACTGGTTACTAGGATACGGAGGCCTATTTAATCACCGGGAGTAGCGTAAGATGGCACCGCTCCAGATGACCTCGTAGTGACGAAACGCGTAGGGAGGAAATACAGCGTCACTCATCACTTTCTGTTGAGTGGTTCCGGAATGTGGAACGCGGAAGCGCCGAGACACCCAGAAGCTGATCGTGAACTTCCTAACAGTGAGTCTATGCTATTGTTCCCCTATTGTACAGACATACTACACCATGGAAGTTTCTTCTTTTGTATATTGACTCTAAAGCCATAGTGGGACAACTATCAGGGAACGCCTGAGTTCTCCCACCAGCCGAGTCACACCCATCAGGCTTACACCTGCAGCAAGGGAGATAGCGTAAAACAGTGGGATATCCATCCACCCACCAACTGAGTCTCACCCACCAGCTTTATACCTGGAACAGGGGAGATAGTGCGGTAAGTGCTTTACCTAATAGGGTCACAGGTACTAGCACTAGCACTTCCAGCACGAGACCAGAGGGTGATACACCCACGAAAAGACTGGTACTAATCACTTTATCGGTTGACAACTCATCAACTATTCTTTCACTCCCTGAAATCAGGGATATCACAATAAATAGCTTTACAGCACGGTTACTTTTATTTTATTTTGCCCTATTTATTTTAGCACGTAGCACTTTATGTATCTATAGCTTTCTTATATATGCAGCTGTCCACCATGTAATATTATTAAGCATCTGGAATTGTCTTCCAGCATGCTGGCACTATAATACCTTTGCACTGTGCACTTTTTGTTTCCCACGACATATGCAATATCTTTTGAACACAGCTTAATTTTCAGCACAGTGCATAAACAATCAGGTTTTATGTTTAAAACATTGGTT
Organism: Pelophylax lessonae; assembly: GCF_965119305.1. Lineage (NCBI taxonomy): Eukaryota > Metazoa > Chordata > Amphibia > Anura > Ranidae > Pelophylax > Pelophylax lessonae. Next base: position 187,037,715 of record NC_138769.1, read on the forward strand.
TTCTGAAACATTACCATACACCAATTGTATTGAATGCACAATTAGACCTGTGCATGGTGGTAGCGCCACTTTTTTTTAACCCCAATTCACGTTTTACCCTAGTGGTAGGTTGGAGGCAGCAAAAACCACAGATTTTGAATATAAATTTAAATAGGAACTCCATAGCGCGGGTACACCTACCTTGTTTCATTTTTGCATCTGTGGGCAATAGGTTACAGCAGGAACTAATGACATTAATGATGTCTGGCGATAAAGGCATCTCTGCTTTCCCAGAGTCAGACAACCTGTTCAAATGGATTGGCACAATTGATGGTGCTGTGGGAACAGTGTATGAGAATTTAAGGTACAAGCTGTCTCTGAAATTCCCAAGCGGCTACCCCTACAATGCACCAGCTGTGAAGTTTATTAGCCCATGCTTCCACCCTAATGTAGACAGTCATGGAAACATCTGCTTGGACATTTTAAAAGATAAATGGCCAGCTCTGTACTATGTTCAGACCATATTACTCTCCTTACAGAGCCTTCTTGGAGAACCAAATAACGACAGTCCCTTGAATGCACATGCTGCAGAGCTCTGGCAGAATCAGACAGCATACAAGAAGCATTTACTTGAGCAATACAAGAATAACACCCAAGAAAAGGACATTTGACTGAGTGCCTGTATGTTATGTTCTGTATATGGATGATGTAGTATACGCTTAAGTTAATGAGTTTGATTGTTGTGTAAAAATAAAGTGATTTTATAACTTCAACTCTAACTTTTAAAGAAAGTACTTTATAAAAAAAAAAAGCTGCTAAAAGAATAAAGATTATATTTTTTTCTTGCCAGCAGCCCATCTTAAAGTGCTGCCATTTGGTCGCTTTCCAGCCGCTGCAGGTGTTGCACACTTCTAGGTGTGTGGAATATGTGCTCCCCCACCATACTTTGTGGTTTCTCCCAATGGCTTGTACCTCGCTACAGGACATCAAAGCCAGATGGCAGAACCACTACAAGCAGCAGGGGTAATAGGTATACCAACCATCCAATCAGTAGCATTTCAAGACCAGGGCCACCAGAAAAGTAATTATATTCCCTCTTCTTTTAGCAGGTTTAATTTTTGGTGCTGACAGGACACTTTAATATTTAAAGCCCAAATGATTTTGCTAGCTTCCAAGTTGTTAGTATGTCTTTTTCTTGGGTGTAAAGAAATGTCCTGTAATCTTTCTTTAGCAGCTGTAAAATAGTTTGTTTAGTTTGCCTGAATAGTACAGCTTCTGTTTTTTCGCCTTCCTCTGTATCAACTGCAGGTAATGGATTGTATATATGGGATTGTATGGTTGGGTTTTCTTTACTGTTTTTTTGTTTTTTATTGGTTGAGCCAGATGGACTTGTGTCTTTTTTCAACCTGACTAACCATGTACTTCCCTCCTGTTCTGGACATGAGGGCTGCAGGTTCCATTAAAACCCTTGCTAGTGTTTCTTTGTCCCCCTTTGCGATTAGCCATTCTCAGAATGTTCAGCCACAGGTTGTATGAGCATGGAGGTGAAATGCTGATCTTCAGTCATAGGTTGGGGTAGTGACCTCATTTTATTGCTTAAATGCAACAGAAAACTACAAAAATGAAAAGGAGACAGTTCCCCCTAACAGTCTCCGAAACAGGGGAAAGTGGACTTTCTCGATACCTCAGACTCAATACACAAGGGATAAAATTGAGAAGATGCTTTATTTATACAAAAAAGGTAAAGAATGACATATCTGAACAAATCAGAATAACACAGACAACTTTTAAAATACAAAAAGGGGTATCACAGGTTGGTCTAGCTGTATAATGATTCCACTGATACTTAATATACTCCAGTAAGGAGGTCAGAGGTATAGTGGCTCCTCATTGTATACATGCTCCTCTACATGTTTCGCGGTTGGAAACCGCTTCTTCAGGAGGGACAGGTTTAAGTAGTATCTGAAATATAGTAGCAAATTACAAAGAGTATACAAGACGATATACAGGATCATATGCAAATGTAAATGTAAAAAAATAGCTATACAGGGGGAGGGGGACATTGGTGCTTACCGTACAAGACCAACACAACAGGTTAAAAAAACGGCGGCTCTACCAATGCTTCCCTATACTATTAAATGCATCAGAGAATAGTCAGGTCACCAACTTGACTCTGATGTCTGGCAAGGCTGTGAAATATTCAGAATTCCCATGCACTTCTGCTGACCAGTGACAAGGCAGCAGCAGAGTAAGACCTCATGCATACTTAAGCTCAAAAACGCTGCTTTTACAGTCATTTAAAGTGGTTGTAAAGGCTGTAGGCTGAAACCATCTGTGTACTGCTCCCCTCACAGCCCCAATATGACTCCCTTGAACCCCCTCTCGATCCAGCAATGTGCAAGGGAGCCTCGGCTGTCCCGGTTCTTTCTCTCCTCATTGGCTGAGACAGTAGTAGGGGCCATTGGCTCCCACTGCTGTCAATCACAGCCAGCCAGCCAATTAGAAGAGAGCAGGGGGTGAGAGCGGGGCCGAGCTGTGGCTCAAAGAGTCTTATGAACGCAAAAATTGAGGCTCAGGAGCGAGTACGCACCAGTGCCCCCATAGCAAGCAGCTTGCCCTTGGGGGCACTGGTCAAGAAGGAGGAGCCAGAAGCACCGGTGGAGTGCCCGAGAAGAAGAAGATCAGGGCTGTTCTGTTAAAAATCATTGCACAGAGCAGGTAAGTATGACATATTTTTTATAAAAAAAACCAAAAAAAAACGAACTTATAATATCACTTTAGGCTCCGTTCACATCTAGGCATCCTGACTCAATTCTGCCCGCAATCCCGATTTGCCGAAATTCGCCGGATGCCCTCACAATCCCCGTCACTTACAATGGCACCCAGATCGTAGCGCGATTTTGCCATGATTGTCCCCCGACAAGTCGCTGTAAAATCACGCAAAAAAAATAGTTCCAGAATTTCTTTTGGGTGACAGGCGTCCCGCGATTTTGTTTGCACAATTTTACCGCGATTCATTGGGCGACAATTGCTGCAAAATTGCACCGCAATTGGGGTGCCATTAAGAAGTAATGGCATCACACAAGTCTCTCATGATGTGGATAGCTCAGGTGTGAATGGAGCCTTAAGCTTTTTCTTCCTCTGCCTCTAAACTCTCCTCCATGTTAATCTATGTGTCCACGCACACTATAGGCGTTTACAGGAGTTTGGAGGCAGAAAAAAAAAGGAGAGGTGCTTTTGAGCATAAAAAACACCTGATGCACCTAAACACGTAAGTGCATCTAGACCTGTGTCCAGATGGGCGCTTTTAGCGCTTGAGCTTTTTTTTTTAATTTCAGTGGGCACAATAAATTAATGTTCTGGCCAATTAAATTTTTTAAACACCCTAGCGCTCGACGCTCCTAAAAGTGCTTGAAAAAATGCAGTTTAGGAGATTTTTTGCAGCAGCTTTTCTCCTTCCAGGAGAAAAGCTTTTAGAAGAACCCCAGTATGCATAAGGCCTGAAGGTGGATGAGTGACTGCTCTAACTCACTTTAGGGGTTTGAGGTACTTATCTTTAAAAAGTAGGCTTTTTTTTACAACAGAAGGTAGGGACAAGTTAAGGAACATGAAATGGAGCCTAAAGTTACACTTGATGGCTAAATATAACCATTCATAATATTCCAATGCAATATTTCATCTTTACCTGACTCAATACCGTGTTTCCCCAAAAATAAGACCTACCCTGAAAATAGGACCTACTGTGATTTTCGGGAAGGGCAGCAATATAAGACCTTCCCCAGAAAATAAGCCCTAGTTTAAAGTGTTTGTAAAATCCTAGAATCCCCTCTATTACTGTTTTATATAATATCCAATGCGTGTTTTTCAGTAATATAATTGTGGCAAATACCTTCGGTACAGTGCCGCTCGGCACTCAGCTGACCTCCCGCTGCTCTCCTCTTATCCCAGCTGTCAGCGGGGGATCTTGGCCCCTCCGTCTGCAGTGCTCAGAGCGTGGAAGAGAGCTCCGGCGGGTCACGGAAGTGCCGAGCGGCGCTGTAACGAAGGTATTTGGCACAATTACAATACAGGAACACACACATTGGACATGATATAATACTAATAATAGATTGGATTCATTCAAGGATTTTACAAACCCTTTTACTCGGTTCACATTGGGGATTCCTGACAGGCAGGGAGGGAGAGGGGGGAGAGAAGACATTATCATTACATGATAATTATTACATGATTATTACATTATCATTACATGATAATTATTACATGATTATTACATTATCATTACATGATAAGACCTACCCCAAAAATAAGCCCTACTGTGTCTTTTGTTGCCAAATTAATATAAGACCCGGTCTTATTTTCGGGGAAACATGGGTATATATTTCTATGTAATAAAGTCCTGGTCATAGTAAATACCTAAAAACCTTTTTTTTTAATATAAGAGCTTAAATTAGCCCAAATTTGGATCATAATTTTAATTAAATTATTATACCTTTTTTGGATTGCTAAATTCACGTCACAACATGACAATGCCTATATGAAATTGCTTATTCTTTTGTATCTTTCCCAAATAATAGTCTACACCTGGAAAATATAAATACTATCTATTTATATATAGAATTGCTGAGAAAATATATTTTGGTTTGCAACTTTAAATGTCGGTTCCAGTTTGGCCAGATGATCTTCAAATGCCCTTTCTTATCACTTGTAGTATTTCTCAAATACCTAGCACAAGTTCAAATTAAGTTGACATTTAGGTTTAATAGAGAAATTCCCTCAGAAGAGCAGGGAAATACCAACTGCCAATCACTAAAATATATTCCTTTTTTGTTCAAATTTTAATAAAGAATATTTATCTCAAGGAGAGATTATGTAAAAAAAAAAAAAGTTTTTCTGTAGTAACCACAGAATCTTTTTTTGAAAACGAATGTGTGTTATCATTGCTAAATACAGTATTGGAGACACATTCAGATCACATTCTTCATTTTTCTTTTTATATTTTATTTTTTTATGTTTTATGAACATATGCAGCTATACAGTATAAGCTTCAAACAATGGTCAATAATTTACATGTGTCATTTCTGAAGTTTAACATCAGGTATATATAAAAACACAAATGAATGAAGTTACATATGTGTTTAAAGTCCAACTCTGAGATAACTGTCAAATTTTCAGCTTTAGTAGCTATGTTTATACAAAAATCAGTCACTTAATAGCTATTTAAATTGCTAGGTGCATCATTGGAGAAAAAACAACATACTGTGTACCTGTGATGGAAAGCTAATTTTTTTTTATAGTAAAATCAAAAATTACTTATTTTGTTTACAGGAAAGCTTAGCTTGAAAAAGCTCCACCCACTCTTGATCACATGGCCATAATTTAAATGTACCAAGTGTAAATATCTTAAAATAGAACTTTGGCTTTGCATTAAAAAATATGCACTACTGGACTTAATTGTAACTGCATACATATTCACAGTTTTCTCATAGTCCCTCTGCAAAGTCTTGCAAATACCCAAGGATTTTTCTAGGTAAGATCACCCAATGCAGCTTGCTGTGATGGGAGGACAACGCTGCTTCTCTGCTACTGAATTCAAAGCAGTGTTGTCCTTCACACAGGCCATGGTTGCTCAACCTGTGGCCCTCCATCTGTTGCGGAACTATAAGTCCCATGGGGCATTGCAAGGCTGATAGTAACTTGACAGTTGATAGTTGACTCCCAAAGGCAGAGGCATGATGGGAATTGTAGTTGGGCAACAGCTGGAGGGCCACAATTTGAGCATCCACAACATAGGCTGTAAATACTTGCTCTACAGAGGGATAACAAGATGTGTTGGGTCAAAGGTGTGGTTATCAGCATTGTCATTGCTGACTCAAAAGCCTGCACTGTTATTCAGTGGCTGGTCACACCTAGCCCTGTCCACTGCTTTCTGGATTTGTAGAACTGATTGTTCTGCTGAAACCATCCCACTTTTGGTTGCAGTGTCTGGAAGGGGAGCACAAAAAAAGAGGATTAGGCTAACTCAAGGAAGAAGGTTTTTTTTTTATTTAAAAAGCTCTTGCATCACACAACTGGATTTAAGACCTTCTTAGACTGCTACAACCAGTAAAATAAAAGCTTTACCAGTCCATGCGCAGATCCTGAACTTGAGTTTCCAGGCTGGGGGTTCCTTTAAACGAAACTGAGCTGGTAAGAAAATAGTGGGGCGCTGCAGCTCTTCCAACCCTCCACTGGGTGATGGACCAAAATTGTGCAATAAAAGACAAAGGAAAGAGCGCACAGCCGCCCTAGCAACCACATTGTTGTCATGTCAGGAGATCTCTCCCCTGTGCACCCGATTGTCTGTGTCCTCTGAGCGGTTGTCCGCATTTCATCACGCTTGTGCGGTGCCAGCTGGTCTGGTCACATGCGCACATCGGACGGCTTACCCGGAAGCGGAAGTGTATACCTCCAGATGTTTCGGGTCGGAGGAGGCGGCCAGCAAGTGTAGGACGAGTGGCTGGCGGGACCTGGAGGAGAGCATGGCCTTCTCCCTGGGAACACAGGGAATTGATCTGTCCTGCATGACCTCCACTTACACTTGTGAGTTATGTTTTAAATGGATTTGCATTTATCTAATAAAACAGTGTTATGCAGGGGCGGCTGTGCGCTCTTTTCTTTGTCTTTTATTAGACTGCTACAACAGAGCCTTTAAAGAGAAACCTTCACCTTATCATAAAAATGACAACAAAGGCGCCTTTGGAAATGTTCTGTAAGTGCCGGTTCACACTAACGTGGCACGACTTCGGGGGCGACCTGTGAAGTCGCTTGCACCGCGACTTCGGCGCGACTTGCACAGACTTCATATAATGAATGTCAATGCAAGTCGCTCCGATGTCGCCCCGAAGTAGTACAGGAACTATTTTCTAAGTCGGAGCGACTTGAGAACTATTAGCCTATTATTAGACTATTAGAACTATTATTAGAACGGTTCCCGTAGCACACAATGGACCGCGACTTGTCAGGCTGACCAGTCGCCTGACAAGTCGCGGTAGTGTGAATGGGCACTAATGGTAATCTATAAATGTATGCATATAGATGGGGCCTACACACTGGTGTCTTGACCGCCGCATCCTCGTTTTAGGAACGGCAGTCTGTTTCATGTGAGTTTATGGCCATTTGTTGTTGCAACATGTACATGTCATTTTAAAATATTTTTAATAAATACTACAATATGTAAGCACTCTTTGTCCTGTTTTGGTGAGCATTTATGCAGCGTACCGATCGCTTGGGGATCGAGGGGGTGCTTTCGCAGGCCAGGCCGGATTTTTAGCTCTTCATCGACCTGTTCACAAAGGCTCGTTTTATTTGCTTTCTGGTGAGTGCATCTTATTGGTGAAGGAGGAGCACATCCATACTATTGTCATATTTACGTGAGGTGTACTATTCAATACTGCACTTTCTTCACATCTATCTGGTGAGTGTTCGGACACTCTATACACATTACGGATATCACACTTCATTGTCTGGATTATTGCCTTTTTTTTGCACATTTTGGACTGTTAATCTAATTCACTGTTTATTATAGTGTTTGTATCATTGTGTTAATAGCGCTGCACACACTTTGCATGCATATATATATATAAATAACTGCAGGGTTTTTAATTTTTGTGTGCCTTATTTTTCCTTAGTTCCCCATACTTCTCATAGAGGCCATTTTCACCAAAGGCAGATTAAAGTGTTACTAAAGCCACAACAGTAAAATCAGTCTGTATATGCATTAAAGCATGCTTGTTATACTCACTGTGGAACCTAAGGGGTTAATCCTCTGCATTGTGTATCAAGGCTGTTTGATCCTGTCTCTCTGATCCGCCTCTTCTTTAACTGACTCCAACCCATCTACTGATAGAACAAAGCATTAGAAGTCAGGCTGCACATGCTCAGTTTGTTATGTATTGCTAGAGAGGTTTTTTTTTTTCTTAGGAGAGTGCATGTGATCAGCACTGTCCAGACAGAGGGTCAGGAGAAAATGAAAACTCCTACAAGCTTTGTTCAGACACTGATACAAGTCAAAAGACTGCTCTAACTGCTGATGAGAAAAGGTATTTTGCAGTTTATATTTACTAAAATAATATCATTTCCATGTTCTGTGTACTGTGGGTGACCAGGTATAGTGAATGCAGGGTCCTGGGTTAAGTAACACTTAAATCCATCTCTATTTACTGGAACTCTGCCTAGAAAGTGTGCCAAATGCCAAAGAAGAGAGATACAACCTCTTTCATTTGCTGCTGTTCTTACAGCGTTAACAGGTCAGACACAAGAAAGTAAACTAACTGCATAGTTTGATTGTAGCAGAGAGAATTCAATTCACCAACCTGGCTGTGCTAACAGTTAGGGCTATGTAAATCTCAGGACTGACTGGACAGAAATACAAATGCCATGGTGGACAAAGCAGCTTTCAGATGTATATTAACTGTTTGCCTAGAGTTCAGCTTTGATGTTAAGCTAAACTTCAGATACTTAGAAAATGCTAATGGTACACTACACCTACAGGTATGTAGACTGTCAGTAGCCAGTGAGCTATTGGGTGTCCATTAAAATCATTATTTGCATTGCACTTAACTATGGGATTCCTTTACTTGATCCTAATATGCAAACTCAAGAATCAGGCAGTGTTAATTTCATCAACGTAAATACAACTAAAACTAAAACAATTCAGTTGACTAAAATATGACTAAAACTAAAAAGGGATTTTAGTCAAAAGACAATGACTAAAGCTGAATTGAAATTTGAGGTCACAATTATCACTGGTTAAAATTTGCAACGGCTAAATCTGTGTCAGTAGTGCATGTTCAAACCTTAATACCATAAATAATAACATGTTATTAGATTTTTACTCCAGGAGTATATAATGAGTTTGGAAACTCTAGAGAAATGCTTAAATAATGCATTGCAATTTAACTAAACCCATTCAATTTTAGTAGAGTAAAATGTATTGGAGATTTTATTTGACTAAAATATGACTAAAACTAAAATAATTCAGATGACTAAAATACGACTAAAACAAAAATGGAATTTTAATCAAAAGAATATGACTAAAACTCAATTGAAATATGATGTCACAATTAACACTGGTTCTGTATCACAATGGCTTAATCAATGGCTTAACCTATGTCTGAAGTGCATGTTCAAACCTTAATACCATAAATAATCACATTTTATCAGATGTTTACTCCAGGAGTATATAATTAGTTTGGAAATTCTGGAGAAATGCTTAAATAATGCATTAAAATGTAACTAAACCCATCAGATTTTAGTAAACTAAAATGTACTTGAGATTTTAGTCAACTAAAATATGACTAAAACAATTCAAATGGCTAAAATACGACTAAAATTAAAATGGTATTTTAGTCAAAAGAATATGACTAAAACTAAATCGAAATATGACGCCACAATTAACACTGGTTGTGTATCACAATGGCTTAATCTGTGTCTGTAGTGCATGTTTAGACCTTAATACCATAAATAATAACATGTTATTAGTTTTTTACTCCAGGAGTATATAATTAGTTTGGAAATTCTAGAGAAAAGCTTATATATTATATAATGCATTACAATTTAACTAAACCCATTTAATTTAAGTAGACTAAAATGTACTAGAGATTTTAGTCAACAAAAATACGACTAAAACTAAAACTAAAACAATTCAGGTGACTAAAATACGACTAAAACTAAAATTGCATTTTAATCAAAAGAATATGACTAAAACTCAATTGAAATATGATGTCACAATTAACACTGGCTTAATCTGTGTCTGTAGTGCATTTTCAAACCTTAATACCATAAATAATAACATATTATTCGATTTTTACTCCAGGAGTATATAATTAGTTTGGAAATTCTAGAGAAATGCTTATATAATGCATTACAATTTAACTAAACCCATTTGATTTAAGTAGACTAAAATGTACTGGAGTATTTAGTGGACAAAAATACGACTAAAACTAAAACAATTCAGATGACTAAAATACAACTAAAACTAAAATGGCATTTTAATCAAAAGAATATGACTAAAACTAAATTGAAAAAGGATGGCACAAATAACACTGGCTTAATCTGTGTCTGTAGTGCATATTCAAACCTTAAAACCATAAATAACATATTATTAGATTTTTACTCCAGGAGTATAAAATTAGTTTGGAAATTCTAGAGAAATGCTTATATAATGCATTACAATTTAACTAAACCCATTTGATTTAAGTAGACTAAAACGTACTGGAGATTTTAATGAACACAAATATGACTAAAACTAAAACAATTCAGATGACTAAAATACAACTAAAACTAAAATGGCATTTTAATCAAAAGAATATGACTAAAACTAAATTGAAATTTGTCATCAAAATGAAGACTGGAGTCAGGGTGTGTTATCAGCATGAAGTCATACCAATTAACTAACCAGGCAATCAAACACAGCAAACAACTTTACAGTATGCCTTGTCATCTCCCTTCCATCATTATTCTATGTTGCATCCTTAACTTTTTTTCCTATCACGTGGCAGAGGCAAGGGAACACCAACAAGTGAATTTCTTTTACATAAAGCGTTTTAGTGTTTTTGTTATTATAGTGTAGTTGTGGCTGTTTTATATACAATTTGCTCTGAGCAGAATTATTGGTACAGGGATTACAGCATTGCTGTAGCTCTACCATGTAACTGAATTAAACCGCTGATATTTGATGATGTTGCTGATTTCCTTGCACATATTTATGTGATGTTATACTGATATCGCTGTTTATTATGCATAGGGTTGTGCTGTAAAGTAAAACTGAACATGTGCCAAATGTGCACACAGTGAAAACGCTGATTATCTAAGGTAGGAGCACAAAACTGCCAGAGGTTTAATATTTATATTTGGATCTGTTTATTAAGCAGTATTATAAGGCAAGAAACAACAGTCATACTTTCTCTGAAGTTTAGCAAAATTATTTTTACTGAATATTTTATATAAACAGAAAAATATAGCCACACAAAGCACTCTACTTTGGTACAGATTAAGTGGGCATTTTAGAGCTGATAATATTATTGAAGATCTGAAACCCGATTAATTAAGAGAATCATTAATCCTAAACTCCTAAAGCAAAACTGTGCCTTTATTTTAAACAATTATCTTTCGGTTAAAAATTAACCTCTTACCGACTGCCCGCCGTAGTATTACTGCAGCAGGGCTGCTCGGCTGCGCAAAATCACGTAGTACTACATGATTTGGTGCACAAAGTGTTGGCGGCGCCCGCGCGCCGCCAGAGCCGCGCTCCCGCTGTGATTAGACACAGCGGGAGGCGGGCTGAGGGAGGAGCGGCGGCGATTGCTGCTGCCCTCCCGCGATCGTTGGAGAATCCGAGAGAAGGCCCGCCTGCTTATGTAAACAAAGCAGACGGGTCTTCTGTCAGACAGGCAGGGAGAGATAAGCAAAGCTAAGCTGAAACCGCAATCTCTCTGTGCCTGTCACAGAACCCCCCCCACACGCAGTTAGTAATCACAGTTAGGCATACATTAACCCCTTTGATCACCCCCAGTGTTAACTCCTTCCCTGTCAGTGTCATTTATACAGTAACAGTGCATATTATTTATCACTGATTATTGTAGTAATGTCACTGGTCCCCAAAAAGTGTCAAAAATGTTAGGTAGGGGTCCAATCTGTCTGCCGCAATGTCACAGTCCAGCTAAAAATTGCTGATCGCCACCATTACTAATAAAAACAAAAAACAATAAAAATGACATAAATCTATCCTGTAGTTTGTAAACGCTATAACTTTTGCACAAACCAATTAAAATACGCTTTTTGGGATTTTTTTTTACCAAAAATATGTAGCAGAATACAAATTGGCCTAAACTGATAATAAAATGTGATTTTCTAAATTTTTTTAACGGGAATATTTTATAGCAGAAAGTAAAAAATATGGTGTTTTTTTTTTCAAAACTGTTGCTATTTTTTTGTTTATAGGGCAAAATCTAAAAACTGCAGAGGTGATAAAATACCATCAAAAGAAAGCTCTATTTGTGGGGAAGAAAAGGACATCAATTGTATTTGGGTACAGCGTTGCACGACTGCAAAATTTGTCGTTATAGTAACGCAGTGCCGAATCACAAAAAATGGCCTGGTCATTAAGGGGGTAAAACCTTCCAGAGTTGAAGTGGTTAAAGTGTATGCATAGAGAAACATTTTTGTTTTAATTTTGAATAGAGAAGGGATGGGTTAGAAACCCAGTAAGTTGCTGTCTTACTGGGTAGATCAGTGTTTCTCAACCAGGGATCTCTGGAAGCCTAGGGTCCCTCCTGAGGTTGCTAGGGGTTCCTTTAGTCTTGATAAATGGTTGGTTTCACCTATCAGCTTCACTGACCACCAATAAATTGGGGCAATTGTCCATTAACCACTTAACCATATATACTGCGGCAGGGCGGCCCGGCTGTGCAAAATCTCGTACATGTATGTGATTTTGTGCAGGAGATGTCGGGGCGCACGTACGCCACGGGGCGCCGCTCCCGCTGTAATTGGACCCAGCGGGGCCATTCAGCGGGTTCAGCAGCTGCGATGGCTGCCGGGACCCGCCGAACGAAATACCCTGGAATGTCTACTTTCTAAAAAGGGGTCATTTGGGGGGTATGTGTACTTTCCTGGCATGTTAGTGTCTCAAGAAATGAGATATGCCAGCAGTACATCAGGCATCAGGAGTGATCAGGTGTGATGACAAAACAATGGTCTGCCTATGTACACAAGGCAGACCGCCGTTCTGTCACAGAGAAAGAGAGAGATCTTGTGTTTCAGCTAAGCTGAAACACAGATCTCTCTTTTCCTCTAGTGCATCCACTCCCCCTAGAAAGCACTCCCTAGGAGTACTCTTAACCCCCTGATCACCCCTGGTGTTAAAGAGGAAGTAAACCCTCCTCAGGAAGTTGTACCTATAGGTAAGCCTATATTAAGGCTTACCTATAGGTACTGTAAATATCTCCTAAACATGTACCGTTTAGGAGATATTTACCTTTAATGCAGCCAGTGACGTCACTGGCGCATGCGCTCTGAAGGAACGGCTGATCGTGCCGTTCCTTCAGAGCCCCGTGCCGTGACCGTCGGCTCCCGCGCGCGTGCGCGGGAGTGACGTCACCGCGGCTCCGGCCAATCAGATGGCCGGATGCCGCGATCCCGGAAGACGGGCGACTGAACATGTCGCTCGTCATACAGGTGAGTGAGCGGCACGGCGGGGGCTCGTTCTAAGGTAAGTATTTCATAATGAGCTAATATGCGATGCATACTAGCTCATTATGTGTTTCTCTTGCAGGATGTAAAAAAAAAAAAAAAATTTTAAACGGGTTTACAACCTCTTTAACTCCTTCCCTGCCAGTGTCATTTATACAGTAACAGTGCATTTTTTTTTAGCACTGATCACTGTATTGGTGTCACTGGTCCCCAAAAAGTGTCACTTAGTGTCAGATTTGTCCGCCACAATGTCACGCTAAAAATCGCTGATCGCCACCTTAAAGGCCCGTACACACGATAAGAAAATCTGAAGGGAAATTTCATCCGAGGACCAATCTGCCAATTTTCGGATTGTTAGTATGGTGCTTTCAACAGCCGACTCCGACTTTTGGGCCGACAAAATCCTGATGTGCAGGCTATATAATTTTTGTCGTCCAAAAAAACAACGTCCGATTTTCGTCTCATTAGTACAGATTTCGACGGAAAAAAATCTTAAGAGCAAGACTAGGCATGCTCAGAGACGAAAGAACACATCCAAAGCAATCCAACACATGACATCACTTCTGAAGTAGAATTCTGTCGTACGGGAAAATTCGTATGAAAATAACCTCTTTACTTTCCACATCAGACTAGCATGCCACAAAAAACGGACGACAGATCGTTCGATAATCTGATCGTGTATACGGGGCTTTACTAGTAAAAACAAAACAAAAAAATAAAAAAGTCCATAAATACATCCCCTAGTTTGTAGACACTATAACTTTTGTGCAAACCAATCAATATTCATTTATTTTAATTTTTTACCAAAAATATGTAGTGCAGTTTTATATGGCTTTTCTCAACTACCAGTTTTACTGGACAGCTTGTTCTGCATTTAAATGAGAATAAAAATATAAAAAAAAGCAATTCATAAGCCTAAAAATATCATACAAATATTAACCCCATACAGGTATTAGTATACTTTTCTTAACAATGGTGCTTTATTCATCTTGCTGGGATGGATAGAAGAATGAAGAGCAAGAGAAAGGACAAAATGAAGTACTTCAGTTCCCAAGGGGAAAATGCTAATTCATGCTTGCTTTATTGCTGGTCATATATCTGTAGGCTTAGATAAGCCTTTCCCATCCTTTCTACCCTCGAGGAATCCTTGAATTAATTTTCTAGATCCCTGGGAACCCTCTTCTAAAAATGAATATACCTACAGCTCCTGGAGCAATAGCATGATCAATAATTTGAAGAAAATTGTAAATAAAATAATAAATAATATTGCTTTACCTAGTGTACTGTACAAATATTTTCAATAATATTTTTAAAATATAAAATGACTGCAAAAGGAAATGCAAACAGTAAAAAAAGTTAATATTTGTATGAAAATATTAGGCTTATGAATTCCTTTTTATGTCCAATGTTTTTTTTGATATTTTTATTCAGATTTAAATGCAGGTCAAGCTGTCCAGTAAAATTTGCCTAAACTATTAGGCCCCTTTCACACTATCCGTCCGTCGGACGGATTCCGTTTTTCTCAGCGGGGGATCGAGCCGCCGATCCCCCACTGAGCAGCAGGAGGACAGCTGTGTCTCCACGCTGTGTGCGGAGACACAGCTGTCAGTTCCCCATGCATCTCTATGGGGGAAATCGAATGGGAATGGACCGTCGATCCGTTCTCATCCGATCCCATCCGATCCGCTGGACAGATGGAAAATAGGGTTTCCATCCGTCCAGATTTGACGGATTGGGTCGGATGTCAGCGGACATGTCTCCGCTGCCATCCGATGCCCCATAGGAATGCATGGGGGGACCGTTCAGATCCACCAAAAAAATTGACAGGCGGATCTGAACGGTCCGTCTGTGTAAAAGGGGCCCTTATGGTAAATTGTGTTTAAAAAAAATAAAAACCATTGCCTTAACTGCTTAAAAGGTGTTAGCTCAAGTTGGGCTTTAGTTTATGTTTGTTATGCATATTGTGCTAGTATGCATCGCATTCTAGCACTGTTGGAGGCCGCATCCTTCTTCAGCTGCCTTCCTTCCTGGTTTGCAGACTTCGGCCATGCTACTGGCTGTGAGCCGCTTGATGTCACGCCCGTGCATGCATGCGGAAGCCGCCGGTCACGGCACAGGGCTCTGAAGAAACGGAACAGGCGGCCACTTCATCAGAGCGCATGTGCCGATGACATCATCGGCTGCATGAAATGCAAATATCTCCTAAATGGTGCAAGTTTAGGAGATGTATACAGTACCTATAGGTAAGCCTTATTAAAGGCTTACCTTTAGGTAAAAGTTATAAGAGTGGGTTTACAACCTCTTTAAGTCTGTTTAGAATTGCAAGTCTATCTCTCCATAGGGTGACAACCTTGTTCTGCGGTTTCACTGCAGAATTAACAGCATTGTCACCCAGTTAAAGGAAGTAAAATCTATGTTTCAGGTGAACTCAATAAAATTTGGTTGACTAAACAGAAGGATGGCTATAAGGACTGTATAGTGTATGCAACAAGCCCAAAGCAATATGCCACCATGCCCAATAGTGTGATATATTTATAATAGTGTTTGCTCCAAAAATTGGTGCAAAACTATACACTTAAAAGAAAAAATAGCCAATAATTTATTTTACTGTATTCCTAATAACAATTCTACTTCAGTTTCTGTTCCACTTTCTCTTTTTGGTGGAATACCCATTGCTAAGTCTAGTGTTGATCTTTATTCTTCTCAGGATAAGTGCTGGATGAATGTCTGCCTGCTAAGCAATCTACCAAACCTATGTTGTGCTTGCAGTCATTAGACATAATTTAATTCAGTATTTGAAATTAGAGTGCTATTAATATGTTTGATTTACCAAAAACAAATGTAAAAAAAGGAAATCATGTTGTTTTTGAAACACCATATTTTCTGTTGTACAATGGGTCTGTAAAACTCATTAAAGTGTGCATTTCATTAACACTGTCTTCTTGCATTTTAAGACTATGAAATAGGAAGTACCAAAAGGCTTTGTGTTAAAAACAAATCCACTGTTAGTATTGTTGGGAAAGTAGAATGACATATGAATAATGCATGGACTACATCTGGCCTGGTGCTGCTTCTCCATTCCTTGTTGGTTACTGTTCTTTCTGATCAGTGCGCTGGGGACAGACTAAATTTTATTATGGATTTCAATAAGAGTGTGTTTTGGAAGGCTTAAATGTGTAAGTGTTAAAGGAAAAATGCCTTTTTATGATAAAAGAAATATGAAAAGCTATGTTTCATCTCTTAACCTAAAAACTCCTAAAGGGGAGTAGAAGCAGAGGCACCCCCTCCGAATACCTAAAGTACATTCAGAGATACAGTAGAGTGCAGAAGTGAAACCAAGATCTACTCACTATCAAAGCAGCAATCTCCTTGCTAGATGTTGTGTTGGGCGACCATGCTTCGGGGCAGGAGGAGGTCGCCCTGTTCAACATCCCAGCTAGTGTTATAGGGCAACTTGGAAGATGGGAGAAAGTAGTGCCCATTTTTTGTCCCATCAGGAGCTGAATAATGTAAAAAAATGATAATTGTTCTTTAAAGCAAACTTGAGCATGGGACTTGCAGGGCAGAACAAGAGGTATATGCTTTAATATCCCCCTCCTCAGCCACATATACCTTTTCTTCACACCTGTAATTTTCCCTTAAGCCACTGGAAGCAAGTATTATGGTATGATCTAGCATGTAACTCTCTTTCCTACAGTGCAGGTGCTTGATAATTGGCTTGGGGATGTTACAGGGGGAACGGGGGATGTTAGGGGTATGGGGAAAGTGTGGAAAGAATCCCTGTTTGCTGCTCTAGTTGGAGCTAACACAAGGGCTTGCATCTAGCAGTTAAACAGAGGGGTGAAGGAATAAAAATAATAATAAATAAAAATAAAGAAAATGTGAATATATTTTGCTGGAAGGAAGGTCATCAAAGACAACCTATTGTTTTGCCTGCATGGACAAAGCAAAGTATTGTTTCAAGGCTGTTTTAAAGGGTTAAATGTTAGGGTTAAGGAGGCCATAGATGGATTGAATCTTAGCTGGTTGAGCAGGGACTGGCCAATATTTGATCCATCTATGGGCAGGCTAATTGTACCCAAGTCAATTCATTGATCAGCATAAGTACAACCAGCATATCAGAGTTTTAGAATGCGATTATTGCCAATGGCTATAGCAACTAGCAGTATTCAATTTGTTCTGTTGGTGGGGGGGGGGGGTAATAGTGTGGGAGAACATAGTAGCTCAGCCAGGGGGATTCACCCATTAACACTGAACCTTTGGTTTCAGGAAAGAAAATTACATAATCTATGGCTGGCCTTAGGGAGAGGGCTACATGCTTAATTTTTTGGGTTAATTCTTGGGGGGATTGAGTGTTAAGGGCTCTTCCAAGAGGATAGGCAAGTGTTCAGATAGTAGATGGTTAGGTGTTAGGGGGTGCATTAATATGTGAGACAATTACCTGTGGTCCTTCTTTCTCTCTGCTATGGCCTCTTTAAAATATCAAGCCCTGTTATTGGTATATTTAACTCACGTAGAGTATCCTTCACCTGACCCCGTACAGTGTGTGCTGAAATTTCTATAATGGAGTTGCTATGCTTCCTGCCAATTTTTTGAAGGGCACCAACGGGAAAGAGAACGCTTTGTAATATTCACCAGTGGATGACTTTTCAGTGTGATTACTAAAGGCAAAAGAAAGGTGAACAGAACTACAGATAAATCAATTTTAT
Organism: Pelophylax lessonae; assembly: GCF_965119305.1. Lineage (NCBI taxonomy): Eukaryota > Metazoa > Chordata > Amphibia > Anura > Ranidae > Pelophylax > Pelophylax lessonae. The sequence continues at coordinate 187,055,633 of NC_138769.1, forward strand.
CCAGAATCCCTGTAAGTGGGCGATAGCTGCAGATCCCCAAACTGCCAGCAAACCACTCTGTTCAGGAATGTCAACTGGTAAAGAGGTTCAGAGTACCACTTACCATGTACCAGTTTATTTCTGCTTTAGGGGAGCACATACACTAGGATATGCAGTTGCCCTGCCCTCAGTTTTTAAATAGAATGGTTATAGTGAAGTATTAATAATTCATATAAAGGCAATTATATAATGATATTCACAAAGCATGCCATGGTGCTTGTCTATTCACAATCAATACAACATTCTGATTTAGGCCTTAAGTAATATTAATAAATATAATATCCCCGCCCATATTTTAGAAACCCACTCTATATGTTATGTGTTCCTATTCACACAGCATACTTAATACTTAAATTTTTTTTTTTTTTTTTTTTTAATTCCTACCTTTCTCATTTTTTCAGAGCAGGATTATATGCAGTATTCTATAGGGCAGATTGTATTGTTCAGAATAACTTGAAATATGCTTTTATAGGGAGATTTTAGGGAAAAACTGGACTGAAGGTGCATAAGCATACAATTAGATGTACCACCCAAGCTTTGATATTTGAAATCCTTTGTTAGGACAGACAGTGTACGCATCTAGTTTGCCACTGAAGATATGCCTGCACGGTCCAGGCAAGGTTCATTATGGTACGTCAGGGATCCTCAAACTACGGCCCTCCAGCAGTTATGGAACTACACATCCCATGAGGCTTTGTAAAACTCTGACATTCACAGACATGACAAGGCATGATGGGAATTGTAGTTCCTGAACAACTGGAGGGCCATCGTTTGAAGACCCCTGGTATACGTGAATCCCCATCCTCTTCCTCAACATTTCTTTAAAGGGGAAATCTAAGTAGTATTTTTAAGTTTTTCAGAGCAAGTAAAAGGAAAAGCAGCATTTTTTTTTTAAGTTATGTTATATCAATGAAATTGTCAAAAATATAAAAGGAGGTGTTATTTATTTATTTATTTTTTTTATTTTTTTCAATTTAAATTTTTGTATTAAAGTATCAAAAGTATAACAAATTATTCATAAGTAGGCGTTATTTTGATTAGGCTAAAAAAAAAGTGGAAAAACACTTTAAGAGTTCAGAAGGCTTGCACTCCATTCATTCAAATGACTTTAGCTGTTCCCTTCTGACAGACCAATTAAAACCAGATTAACCACTTGCCGACCGCCGCACGACTATCTACGTCGGCGGTCAGCCCCTCACAGGCAAACTAACGTAGGGCTACGTTGCTTGCTTGTGAGGGTCTAGGGAGCGAGCGCGCGCCCCCGGAGGCGCGCTCCCGCTCCCGCGTGGTCACGGACCCCCCCGCGCGTGTGACCAGCGGACCTGATGTCCGCCGGCCACTCGGCGATCGGCGGGGGAGAGGGAGAATGTCAGGCAGCTTGTGTAAACAAACTGCCTGTCATTCTCCTCGCTGCAAAGACACTGATCACTCGGATCTAGTATGTAGATCCGTTGATCAGTGTCCTTACAGCTAGAGCCACAGCCAATCACAGTAGAAACCATGCCCCTAGGGACACACACAGCCCCTCCCTTCCAAATAAAGTTAACCCCTTCACTACCAGTGTATTTTTACAGTAACAGTGCATATGTATAGCACTGATTACTGTAGAAATGTCACTGGTAACCCCAAAAGTGTCAAAAATGTCAGTCAAGGGTCCGATCTGTCCGCCGCAATGTCGCAGTACCGCAAAAAAAAAATCGCAGATCGCCGCCATTACGCGTTAAAAAAAAAACAACAAAAATGACAAAAATCTTTCCCTTTGTTAGTAAACGCGATAACTTTTGCGCAAACCAATCAAAATACGCTTTTTGCGATTTTTTTTACCAAACATAGGTAGCATAAAACAAATTGGCCGAAAATTTTTAAAAATTTTGATTTTTACATTTTTTTGGGGGGGAATTTCATATAAAAAAAATGTGAAAAATATTGCTATTTTTGCAAAATTGACGCTCTTTTTTTGTTTATAGCGCGTGATCAAAAAATCGCACAGGTGATCAAATACCACCAAAAGAAAGCTCTGTTTGTGGGAAAAAAAGGACATCAAATTTGTTTAGGTACAGCGTCGCACGACCGCGCAATTGTCCGTTAAAGTCACGCAGTGCCGAATCGCAAAATACCCCCTGGTCGGAATGGGGGTAAAATCTTCCGGGGCTTAAGTGGTTAAAGGGTTTATGTGGGTCACTAGTGGAGTTGATATTCAGAAATTTGCTTATCACGGGCTATAGTCACAACTTATGTGGCATTCATAAAGGAGTTGACAATTCTTTTTATGAAAATGCAGGTTGACAGAGAAGCTGTTACAATAGATTACTAACAATTGCTAATGATTGTTTTGCATGGGAACCCCCTTGCTTTCTTAAAGATCTAGCTTTATCGTGGTAATGTAATTTCAGCCTTATTAAATTTGCAACTTTAAATAAAGCTTAACTCCAGGTAAACTAAAGGTTCTAACTAAGGGTTAACTGCTCATTTATTTCTGGGGGGCAGGGTAAACCAGTTTTACTTACTTGATCCTCTGTTTCCGCAGGCTCCTCTGTGCCGATGTTCTGTGATCCCCACAGCATATTCTCCCCTGCCCAGATAGCCCTGCATTGGAAGTGAGGACACTGAGAGACAATCTGCTGACGGAGCATAGGGCAGCACCTGGGGAACAGAGGGCCAGGTAAATAAAAGTACTTTTCCCTTCTCCTAGACAGAAATGAGAAGTTAATCCTTGCAGTGTAGGTGCAGCCCTACTGAAGGGGAGCACTTTCAGTTTTCCCAAAGCTGGGCTTTACAAAGGAAGGATCCTGCCATAATGGTATAAGAAAGAAGGTATAGGTAACTTCCTGTTATGGTATGAGGCTGTGCCCCCAGCTGTATTCTTTTGCTGTCATCATGTCACCCATCCCTAATAGAGACTGGAAATGGCTGTCCTGACACACAATGCAAAAGCAGGTGGCAAAAATGTCAATACCAGGAAGCTGTTTTTTGCTTGCAACTGCACCTGCAGGACTTTTATGGACAGAGCTTTGGACTCCGGTGGAAACTCCATGCCCTGTTTTTTTTCCTCCTGCCTCTCTGGAGGTCCCTTGGATGGGACAAATGGGACAGTTTCATCCCCTACAACTGGGCCACTCCTTAGTATTACTTGGACACTTTTAAGTTTATCAAGGAGCAAGGGCTGTGTGGAGCCTGACATGTGGAAGCCAAAGACTATCTACAAGTTGATTTGAGTCAAGGACACTGTGGAGCCTGTTCTAGGCCTTCCTTCAGCTACTTGCAAGGTGGTCTGGAGGAATGTTTCTTCAAAGAGACTCACCAACAGGCACAAGGATCTGGCATGGATGGAAATCCAAGGGGAACTACATTTTCGGGACAGTTATGCATGCCAGAAAGCTGTACAGATATAGGCACTGCCCCAAAGAGGTTTTGCATATTTTCTGGGAGTGTCCCTTTGCACAGGACCTATTGAGGGCCTTGGAACCAGAGCTCAAGGACTTTGTGCCACAGACAACCATCACACACTTTGGTGTGCTGAACAGACTGTTGTGTGGGACTTTTTCTCAGGACAATGCCTGGCGGGTGTTGTGCTGCTTTAAAGACGCTTTATGGTGCACCAGAAAGCCCCTTATCCACCAGTGGGAGAGGATGTCCATTGAGGACTGTCGCAGACAGTCTGCTCAGAGACTATAACCTGATGGATTTAAGGAGGAAGAGAAGGTCTGAAGAATTCCCCTTCCCCCACTCTCCCTTGTGTGTCTTTGTCCTTTCAATAAAGCTTCGGTCCTGTGAATATTTCCCCCCCCCCTATCCTTTTCTATACCACCTCATCACACCTGTTCCCTATTGAATTGTATGGTACCATGTTTTCCATGCTTTGATTTCAGTATTGGTAATGTATCTCGGTAATGCTTAACACCGCATTCACACTGAAGCGGCACGACTTTAGGGGCGACCTGTGAAGCCGCGTGCAGCGCGACTTCGGCGCGACTTGCAAAATTAAATTTAAAATGAATGTCTATGCAAGTCGCTCCAGGTCGCCCCAAAGTAGTACAGGAACCTTTTTCTAAGTCGGAGCAACTTGTGTCGCTCCTATTAGAACCGTTCCTGTACCACACAATGGACCGCGACGGTCCGTGACTTGTCAGGCTGACCAAGTCGCCTGACAAGTCGTATTAGTGTGAATGGACTCTTAGGGGTAAGCGGCGTCTTGCACAATGTGCTGTTTTTTTGGGAACTTTTTCTCTGCACACCATGATAGGCATCATACTGCAGGGCAAATGTATTTATTGTATTACTGTATTGTAATTTAGTATAGTGATATGCACCCTGATAAGTATTTGTTTTTTACAGTTTATATTTTATATGAAAAATAAAGTATATATTTTCAACAAAAAAAAAATGCCAATACCAGGAAGCTGGTCCAGGGCAAAGATGTGCTGCCAATGCAGGTGTGAGTTCATGTAGACAGGAAGCGGATTAAAGAGGATGGAAAAGATCAAGATCACTGAGATGCAAAAAAGGATTTAAAAAAAGACGAAAACAAATATTTGATGAAACAAAACCATGAAAATTATATGTAATACACCGTGCTTTAGCAAATTAAGGGACGTTTTGTTAGGGCCCTTTCACACGGGCTTTCCGATCAGATCTGCCTGTCAGTTTTTTAGGCGGATCTGATCGGATCCTCCATGCAGCTCTATGGGGCAGCGGATGTCCGTGGAGACATCTCCGCTGACACCTGCTGCCATCCGTATCCGATCCTGTCTGTGAAATCTGGACAGATGGAAACCCTATTTTTCCATCCAGGGATCATTTTCGTTCAGGGATCGGATCGGATGAGAGCGGACAGGCGGGCAAGCGGAGACGGAGCTGTCATCCGCCGGCTTAGCGGGGATCGGCGTATCGATCCCCGCTGAGCAGCACGGATCCGCCTACGGAGGCGGACCATGTGAAAGAGCTCTTAGGGTTTCATCCACTTTAAAACAAGGGTTTTGGTACCTGTCATAGAGATTTTTGAAGATTGTGAGTTTCTGCTGCATTATTTCCTATAGACACCAGACTCTGTTTTCTTACTGGACTGTTTTTTTCTTTTTTTTTTTAAACAGTCCATAGTACCTAAATGCTTTTTGGGATTTCCAGCTTGCCAGGATTTATTAGACCTCAATAACAGAAATATATTACCCCTTTATAGTCATGTCTATATTAATCAACCAAGTAAAGAGTTACGATCACAGTTTTCCATGAATCTGTGCACCCTTATGCTCATACATCAGCCAGCATTACAGATATTATAACTGACAGAGGTGAGATTATGTTCACAGTTGTTGTTCAGCCTTATCAAATAAACTCCAGTTATTTTTTTTCTATTAGACTTCCAAATATCATTCTGCATCCTTCTCTTGTATTTGCTTGTTTTGCTACTGACATGACTTCAGAACCTAATTGTACAGAATGAAAATTATAGCAAAAAAAAATATCATGGTACAACAAACAAACATCCCTGAAACAGTGGCACGTAGATGTGAACTGGTTGGGGGAATGTTAATTCATGCTGCCATCAGGATGTTAAAACTTAGTATTTTTTTTTCTAAGCATATTTTCAGGTCAAGTACAGATCTAAAAAAATTTCAATTTGCACAGTGAAAGTGCATAGACATTTATTCTGTGTGAAAGGGCAAAAAGAAATAATGTTCCTTATGCTGCTTGAATGTTTTTCATTGATTGAGAAGGGAAAATACTGCATTTGACCACTAGATGGTGGTAGGTATCATAGGCATTTCTTTTGATACTTATCTTAGTTGCCAACTGCAGTATTTTCAATTACAAGTCAGTGAAAAACAGCATAGGAAAAAGTCTAAAAAGGCTTTTTTTTATTTTTGCCCCATTCACACAGAGCAAATGTAGATTCACTTTCATTGGGTGAATTGCTATCCAAATTTTTTATAAGTATACCTGGTCTAACTGCGATCGCGGCTCTTTAACCCGATGATGCTCTTTACCCATCTGATCAGCTGTGTCCAATCACAGCTGATCACATGTAAACACAAAATGTGGTTTATCATCTCTCCTCGCCTCACACTGACAGCGTGTAGGGTGAGGAGAGGAGAGCTGATCAGATGCATCTCCTCACACGGGAGACCTGTACAGATAATCAGGGCACTAATCATCAAAGCCCTGATTATCAGTGCAGCTCCAACAGTGCCCAACAGTGATGCCAGTCTGTGCTGCCAATCCGTGCCCATCAGTGAGGCCAATCTTTGCCATCAGTGAGGCCAATCAGTACTGCCTTTCAGTGCCCATCAATGCCGCCTATCCGTGCCACCTATCATTGTCCATAAGTGCTGCCTATCAGTGCTCACCAGGGCCTCTTATCAGTGTTAATCAGTGCTGCATATCAGTGACTCCTCATCAGTGCCCTTCAGTGCGCCTCATCAGAGCAGCCTATCAGTGCCCATCAGTGCTGCATATCAGTGACCCCTCATCAGTGCAGCCTATCAGTGCCCATTAGTGCAGCCTCATCAGCGCACATTAGTAGAAGAAAAAAATGCCTAATATATTTAATATTCTAACAGAAACTAAAAAAAACGCTTTCTGTCTTTTTTTTTTTAGCAAACAATAAAAAACCCAACAGTATTTAACCTTCCTAGCGGTATTCCCGATGTTTAGCTCGGAGTTAAATTTCAGTGCCAAAAGCGGTAACCCCGAGCCACACTCGGGGTACCGCTAGGAAGATCGCTGGATCCTGGTAGAGGGGTTATTTACCTTGTCACCGGGATCCAGCGATGTGTCCCGGCGTTGTGCGGCGGCGGATCTTCCTCCCGATGCTCTGTGTTCCCCGGCTTCCGTCTCCTGCGACGTGACGTTCGCCGGGGGGTGGAACCGGCGGCAAATTCAAAAGTAAAACACACCAAACACACTGATACAATGCAAAATAAAATAAATTCACATTAGTTTGCCCCCCAGTGCACCTCTCCTGCAGTTTTAGTGTACTTTTTATATATATATATATATATATATATATATATATATATATATTTATATATACATACGTGTATGTATATATATATAATATATGGATATATATATAGATATATATATCTATATATATATATAGTATATATATTTATGCATACTTTAACTTATTTATAGTTTTTTATTATATTATAATTTATGATTTTGTGTTTCAAACTTTATCATACCCGAGATGTTATAAAGAAGAACGCACAGTAAAAAAAAAATCATATGTAAATAGTTGGTTTGGGCTGCTCATTCTTAAGAATTACATGCAAAATAATGGTACCGCTTTCAGCACCTAAAATCCGAAAGAATCATACCGCCAGGGAGGTTAAATGCCACCAAAAGAAAAAAATAATTTGGGTACCGCGTTGCATGACTGCGCAATTGTCCTTCAATGTGACAGCACTAAAAGCTAAAAGTTGGCCTGGTCAGGAAGGGGGTAAAAATGCCCAGTAGGCTAGTGGTTAATTTAGTTCGCTAAAGCATGTTGTAGCCTAAAGAATTTACACTTTTTTTTCCCTTTTTCACCCTTTTTTGCACATCGGTGCTGCTGATTTTTTTTCCAGCCCATTTCAGCCACTGTCTATGTGTACTCACTTCAGAGTCAGCTTCACGTCATTGCTTGGAGCCAGCTTCCTTACAGTATAGAAACACTTGTAGCCTGTGCTTACCCAATGCGTTTTAGCATTGCTGATTGCAATCTCCACCAGGAGTCTTTAGAAGGATGTGACAGACAGGCTAACAATGCATGAGAACAATTGGAAGGCACATGTCACCCCATTAACGGAAGTGCCTGAAAGCTGTAGATTTAATAAGACTACAACACGTTTAAAAATACATTAACAGGATAAAGATTAAATGAGATTTTAGTGATTGGGGTTGGATCTACAGTAATCCTTTAAAGCCTATCTCTGGGGAAAATAAAAATCCTCCCATTAAATTTTGTTTACACTTGTGGTCAGGGGTGGTAAAAATAGGTGGTTGATCTGTGTTTTTACCACCCTCATGACTGCCCCCTTAAGCTGCAAAGGCAGCGAGCCAGGGTTGTACACATGCCAATGTAAAAATGATGGCCAGTGTTTGCCGAGCCTAATGCGACCCTATCAAGTGAATCGGGCTACCTTCCCTGTGCACGCGGTTGTGGCGTGGTGGTGCAGGCTTTTAGGGTAAAAACAAGCGATGAAAAGGGAGTATACTGCCGCCTAACTGCCTCAAATGCCTCTGAAAAAAAACATAAGATTTTTTTACCTTAGTGCGTAAAGGTAAAAAATCTTCAGTGGGGCTTGTTTATGTCTAGGGTAACTAAAAAAGCAGTTCTAATTACCTGATCTCCTCACAAGGCCTTTACAGGTAAGTAATACCCTCTAGTGTGCATCTAGTAAAATATAGTTTGGTTCAGGGCTAAGCTTGAGCTATGGAATCTTGGTCAGGGTTCATTAGAGTTTAGGGCTGAAAGACTCATGCAGGCAGCTCTCTGGTGCCTCCCCTTGGTTCTAGAATGTTGGAGAATGTTCTAGTAATTAGTGGGTGACAGCTAGGAGGGCTGTCCTGCATATTTAGGGGCCCTTAGCCAATCCTGAGGAGTTGGGCCTGGCAGGGGATTAAGAGAGCCCTAAATAGAGATGAACCGTGCCAGCAAGGGAGTCGCGTGGAAGATGGAGATGCAGTGCTGAGGGAGACTGTCGTTGGCCCTCGAGGGACCCCTGCTGTGGAGGAGCTCTACCTCGGGCTGGGGCTCAGGGGGCTGGCCTGGAAGGATCCTACCACAGAAGCAGTTGGAAGAGACTTTCCTGAGAGGCAGCGGGAGCAAGGAAGGACAGAGTGAGTAGATCAGCACAGTGCAGGGACAGACAATGGGAGAGACTGCCACTTGCAGCAGGTCTCTTATGAAGACAGCAGTGTGCTAAGTCTTCATCAAACCTTGCCCTGGGAAATCTCCAGTGTGTCAGTCGGGTGGACTGGTGCAGAGTGTCAGTCAGGTAGACTGGGAAGAAGAAGAAGCCAGGTGGGCTGGTAAAGAGGCAGCCAGGTGGGCCAGCATTTCCTGCAAGAAGCAAAGCTGGGACCAAAGTCTATGGGTAAATTGGAGATGTTACAGGGGGCAGTTCTCTCCACATCTGCTACTTTTCTAAGGGACTGAGAATTCTTAGCTTTTGCTGAGCTAACAAGAGTCAAATAAATCAAGAAAAGCTGCACAGAGGATCAAGTCAAGCTGTGCAGAACGATCAAGTGGAGCTGCAAATTAGGAGGAAGTGGTCCCTGGTTTGTTTTTGTTTAGGTGGGCATCCCATAATCCCTAACCCCATGCAAATTATTATCTCCTCAATAAATCAACAAAAATGAAGCTCAAGGACTGTTTTCTGAGTCTGGATGCAAGTTAAAAATGCTATGTGACTGGCTGTGTAACAGTGGGGAACCCTGACATTGGCAGCTCCCAGGGGGGTAGTGTTACAGGTACATAAAATAAAAATAATACAATAAATAGATATATAATCTTATACGATTATTTTTTAAATTAATGGCATTAGGATCTCTTTAATCCCAAACATTTTAAAAAGCTATAATGACCAACTGGAGGGGAACTTGAGGATAAGACTCAAGAAAAATAGGTATACGTCGGTCGCATGCCTGCAGCTAGGGGGCTAGTGCACACCACCGGTGGCGCGCTCCTGCCCCCACTCGGCAGCGGGGACTCAGGGCCGCCTGACACCCGCGATCTCTCCCTGCTGAGAGAGAAGGACGGTCAGCTATTGTTAACACAGCTGACTGTTCTTCTCTCTGGATTGATCACAGAGCTCCTGTTATCCTTCTATATAAGATTACAGGTCTCTATGATCATTCCATAACCACTGTCCCCATACAGTTAGAATAACTCCCCTAGGCTCACATTTAACCCCTTGATCACTCACAGTGTTAACCCCTTCCCTGCCAGTGTCCTTATTGCAGTAACAGTGCATATTCTTAGCATTGATTACTGTAGCAATGTCACTGGTCCCCCCAAAAGTGTCAAAAATGGCAGTTAGGGGGCCGATCTGTCTGCCGCAATGTCGCAGTCCCGCTAAAAATCGCAGATCGCCACCATTACTAGTAAAAAAAAAAAAAAAAGAATAAAAATGACATAAATCTTTCCCGTAGTTTGTAGATGCGATAACTTTTGCACAAACCAATCAAAATACGCTTATTGCTAATTTTTTTACCAAAAATATGTAGCAGAAAACAAATTGGCATAAAATGTTACAAAATTTTGATTTTTAAATTTTTTTGGGGGAATGTTATATAGCAGAATGTGAAAAATATTGTTTTGTTTTTTTCAGAATTGTCGCGCTTTTTTGTTTATAATAAAAGTCACACAGGTGATCAAATACCACCAAAAGAAAGCTCTGTTTGTGGGAAAAAAAGGACATCAATTTTATTTAGGTACAGTGTCGCACGACCGCACAATTGTTTGTTAAATTAACGCAGTGCCGAATCGCAAAAAATGGCCTGGTCATTAAGGGGGCAAATCCTTCCAGTCCAGAAGTGGTTAAATAACAATAAATTACATTATGACTTGTGTAGCAATCGTATATACTATATTGTTAATATTTTGGGTATTTTTTCCCACAAAAGTGATTTAGGATCTCTAGATGCTCCCTATAATATAGCAAATCGTTACTTGAGTTCAGGTCTGCTTTAAGATTATGACACTAATACGGTGTATACCAAGGTGTTTAATAATTGAATTGCACAGATATAAAAATAGCTTTCAGCCTGTAAGTAATCACATAAGATAAATTCTACCATAAATAAATGGATGAGTTTGTAAGAAACAGTGCTTGAATGTGCAGTAAAATTTTTCATAAGGCTCCTTTTGGAGCAGTGGAGTCTGCTCCAAAGAGCAGGGGGTCCGTGAGCCGATCCTCTGCTGAATTGGAGCCGAACGGGACGCATGTCAGTTTTTGACATATGTGCCCCTTTAGTTTGTGCCTGGCGGACATGGGTGGACCAGTGACAGCTCTATGGGAGGCCAGGTGTAAATGTCCTTTTACATCAAACTATCTGTGATCCGTCACGTTTGGGTGCGCAATGTTTTTTTTTTCCACATTTGGATGGACTTGGAGTTAGTCAGAATTAAATGGACTCAAGACTGTTTATATCTGACTGTCCATAGGTCTGCATGGAGCTTCCAATGAGGTCAGCTTGAAAAACTGACAGGTGGACCTGATAGAAAAGCCTGTGTGAACGGGCCCTATTCCTTATCCAAAGTCAAAACTTTTTTTCTTTGCAGAGTGGCGAGGGTTAGAACCCTGTCTTGTTCTTAGTGTTGTTTATGTCCCACATAGGTGCGTGTTCAGCCTATTGCATTAGGGTGAAAACCCTAAAGGCTCGTACACAGAAAACCTGGCGAGAAGTTTCGCTCAAAGAACTTTCGTCCAATTCTTGTATAGTGTGTACACACCTTTCTACAGCTGATTCCAACCTTTTCGAAGGGACAAGCTCCAAAATTTTTCTCGTACAGGAACAGAACCAACGATTTTCGCTTAATGTGTACCCTTTTCTAACGATTTTTGTACAAGAAAAATCAGAAACTAAAGACTGCCCATGATTATAAACAATAAACAACAATAAAAAAAGCCTTTGTTGTATAAGAATTTTTGTACAAATTTTCCTTCATTGGTTCCGATTTGCTGCGAAACAATGAGGAAAATCGGACGATCGTTTGCCTGATTTTTTTATAGTGTATACCCCACTTAAAGCCCCAGCAGTATGTCTACATATATATGACCCTGGCACAATGATCTCCCTGCTGGCACAGTGATAGAAAAGTGTGTATGCATTTCTCTTATGACAGAGCCAGTAAGAGGGAGATCTTTCCTCTCTTCCTGCTTGCAGACAGAGCGATAATGCTAATGGGCATGGGGTGATTAGGGTGTGCCCGGGCACATCTGGCACACCTTGTGCGCATGCTTATGATGTCTCATTAGGGGAATTACTCTCTGTAGTTGCACTGGCGACCACTCTCACTGGGAAAGAGAAAATCCAAAATTTGTTTTTTTACCAAGAATAGGGGAGGGGAATCTACCAAGAGGGGCATTTGTTCCAGTGACAAATGTCAGAGGGAATTTTTTCTTTCTGTTCTTGTTGTGTGCACAGGAAAAAAAGTAGATAGCAAATAAAAAAAAAAAAAAAAACAGTTTTGGCTTTGGTTATACTATAAACAGAATGTAAGGAAAAAGGAAGGCTGAATAGCCCCTTTTTCCTCATGGGAAAGTGGCAGGATAGAGTTAGTCAGGTTCAGACAATTTTCCCCCCCTTTTTTCCTCAGGGAATAGAGAGTGTAGTAGAGTGAGATATTCCTGAGGTAAAACACCTGGAGTGGGCGGTCCTTTAGCTATGCAGAGGTTAGAGCACCTATAGGAAGAGAGCAGCTGGAAGAATTCTCTAGAACTCTTGGGGACCCTATTTAAGAAGGGATCGCCTCAGAGAGGGCTCATTCGCCTCAGAAGACTCATCAGAGCAGTTCAGGAGTTTATCTCAAATTTTGAAAATGAGTCTACTGAGGCAGCTTATTGAGAGAGCGGGTGAAGAAGGGGCAGAGGAATGGATAAGAAGATGCCTCAGCTTACCGGGTCCTTTAAGTCAGGAAGCGCGGGGGACAACTACTTCAGAGTTACAAGCAGACCGAGCCCCAGCTTCAAGATTACCGCCACCTGAGGCGGTCATGGAAGGAGCGGCGGATGTCAGTCCGGGTCAGAGGGGAAACGGCAGCGTCACCTCCGGAGGCGGTTCAAAAAGGAAGAGGATACCGGCGAGACATCACTCTCCGTCGCCGGTGCGGCGGCCTCCCGCGAGAAGGGCCGAGACAGGGTCGCAGAGTCGGCGGACCGGGCGAGCGGAAGAACCAAGACAAGACAACGGGAGCAGAAGGCTGGTAGAGGCGGCGAATAGAGGGCGTCAGGCTCCGGTCCATGAAGAGGCGGTGCAGCAGCGGAGAGGAGAGTCGGAGGAGCGCAGAGGAGGAACAGAAGAAAGGGGAGCCAGTATTCAAGCAATCCCTGTGGTTGGCGTAGAGCAGGCGGAACAGCTGCTTCCTCAACATGCTAATGCGAATGGTGAGTTAGCTACACTACCAATCCTCTCTAACATTACTGAAATGCTTTTTAAATTAGCAAAAGATGTCAGTGAATTGCAGAAGAGTGGTACAGCTGTTCAGTCAGAAAAGGAAGGGGAGACAGGTATTTCGGCAGCCGAGGTTTGGGCGCCATCTAGCGGTAGTTCCGCTAACAGCAGGAATGTTTTAGAAAGTTGTGAGGTTTTAGTTGATTCTGCAAAATCTCAAAATATCCCCGAATCCTGCCTAAAGGAAGCGCTTTCCTGTGGAATTTCACCGCTAGGCTTCCACTTATCACCAGGGGTAAAAGAAAAAATATGGAAAGGCGAGTTTATTGATCTATTGTCTTTGCTTCCATCAGCAAAAGAATTCCTTACTAAAAGTGGAAAGGAAGAAAAAATGGAAGATGATAGAAAAAGACCTATAAGTAAATCTTTTAACAATTGGCTACAGGCCTTTTTTATTTTCTCAGCAGTATTGCGTGAAAAGTCTCCGGAAAAAAGTGTTGGGCTTTTCCAACACTTAGATATTATTTTGGAGGCGTATAGAAGTTTTAATGGTACCAGTTGGTTTAATTATGACGAGGCTTTCAGACAGAAGCTTTCTGTTCATAGGAACCTAAAGTGGGGAGTAAAGGACATTGGGCTCTGGCTAAATCTTTTTCTCCCCCAGAAGCAAAATTTTATTAAATCAGGAGCAAGTCAGCAAGCAAACTCTAGTACAGGTTATAAAAAAGGATTATGCTTTAATTTCAATGACGGCCAATGCAAATGGCCCAACTCTTGTAAATACAGACATGAATGCGCATTTTTGCTTTAAAAAAATGGCGAGTAACAACCAACAAAACATTCCAAAAGGCAATATCGCCAGTGAAATTGCAAAGCATGGTGCCTTACCTGTTAGTTTTCCCAGACAAGGAGAAGGCGCAGCTACTGTTTGAAGGGTTTAAGGATGGTTTTTTACTCCCCCCTTTTAGTGGTTTGGGTTGTAAGTTATGTAAAAATTTTAAATCAGTAGAGACATTTTCTGAGATAGTACAGAATAAATTGGCTAAGGAAGTTTTTGAAGGAAGGATGGAAGGTCCTTTTGTTCATCCTCCTTTTAAAAACTTCAGGATTTCCCCCCTAGGAATTGTACCAAAGAAAGAGAGAGGTGCCTTTAGGCTTATTCACCACCTATCTTTTCCTAAGGGTTCCTCTCTAAATGACCAGATTGATGATGACTTAATATCAGTTTCTTACTCATCTTTTGAAGATGCGTTGAACATATTGAGAATTCTGGGTAAAGATGCATTATTGGCTAAAGCCGATATAAAATCGGCTTTCCGATTATTGCCGATTAATCCAGCGTGCTTCAATTCATTGGGCATTTGTTTTCAAGGTCAATATTACTTTGACAAATGTATGCCAATGGGCTGCTCACTATCTTGTAATTATTTCGAAAGTTTTGCTTCTTTTATAGAGTGGGTCATAATTAAAGTGTCTGGTTCACAATTTCTAATTCATTATCTAGACGATTTCCTGTTTATGGGTAAGTCTGAATCTCAAGGATGCTCTACTCTTTTAGAAATCTTTTTTGAGATGTGTAACAGGTTTGGAATACCATTGGCAGAGGAGAAGACGGTTTGGCCCACAACATGTCTGGATTTCTTAGGGATTACGATTGATACATCATCGCTGGAATTCAGGTTACCTGTTGAAAAAATTCAGAAGTTGGAAGGTATGTTGTTGGTCATGGTAAAAGGAAAAAAAAGTATGTCTGAAAGAGATGCAATCTCTTTTAGGTTTATTGGCCTTTGCATCCAGAGTTATGCCAGTGGGAAAAGCTTTTACCAGAAGGCTATACCTGGCAATTTCTGGTTTAAAGTCACCATATTCACACCTTAGAGTAACCTGTGAGCTTAGAGATGACATGTTAGTGTGGTTGCAGTTTTTAATACATTTCAACGGTAGGAGCGTATGGCAGGAGGATTTTATTTTGGATGAAAAATTTTTGTTATTTACCGATGCAGCAGGGTCAGTTGGGTTCGCAGCAATCTGGCGCAACCATTGGTGTGCGGATCGCTGGGCTCCTAGGTGGGAAAGAACTGGCTTTTTGAAGAATATCGTCCTGCTTGAACTTTTCCCCATTTTGGTCGCTTTAGAAATATGGGGGAGGGAGTTTAAAAATAAAAGAATCTTAGTTAGAACTGATAATAAGGGAGCAATGTACGCCATCAACTGCCTAACATCTAGATCTCCGCCTGTCATTGCTTTATTAAGGTATATGGTTTATCTTTGTTTAAAGTGAGACATATGGATTAAAGCGAAGCATGTAGCAGGGAAAAGCAATGACATGGCGGATGCATTATCTCGGTTGCAGATGGGGCGATTTTTTCAACTACTGCCGAACGCGGATCGAGAGGGCTCCCCCTTCCCACAGAAGTTATGGGATATGATCTAGAATTGATCTCAGAAAATATTAAGAATTCATTAGCCCCTTCAACTTTAGCAGGATATCAGTCAGCTTGGTGGATGTGGTGCAATTTTCTTTTGGACTTAAAAGAAAGTAATGAAGCTTTTTCTGAGGGTCTTGTGCTTTTATTTTTAAATTCCCTATTTAAAAGGAATTATTCCTGGGCACACGTGAACAAGATTCTGGCCGGAATATCTTTTTTTCTAAAATTAAGAAATTTGCCATCCTGTATTTCCTTCTTTTCAGTTAAACAGTCATTAAAAGGCTATAAGAAGGTGAATTTTAAAAAGGATAAGCGCAGTCCCATCACACCAAAGATTCTCTTGGATATATGCAAAGCAACCAAGGAAGTATGTTTTTCTAATTTTGAGGCCGTGTTTTTTAAAGCGGTTTTTGTTGTGGCCTTTTTTGCAGCTTTAAGGGTGTCCGAGATTGTAAGTATTCTAAGTGGGGATGTTATTTCAGAAGGAGGATTGGCAAGTATTAGGATTAGAAAATCAAAAACTGATCAAATGGGAGGAGTCTGGATCCATTTACATGAGTTGAAGGGGTCTCCAATTTGCCCTGTGCAAGCTTTATGTGAGTATTCTGTTTTGAGACCAATGATAGGGTCGAAGTTTTATTTTACTCATTTTTCTGGTTCGGCTTTAACAAAATTTCAGTTTACTCAAGTTTTGAAAAAATGTTTGAAGAAGTTTAAATTGGATGCTCTCCATTTAACATCACATTCTTTTAGATTTGGGGCAGCGACTGAGGCCTCCAGGTTGGGTTTAGATGAGTCAATAATAAAAAAAAGTTGGTAGATGGAAGTTGAATTGCTTTCAATTATACGTTCGACCTAATTTTTCTATTTAATTTATTTCAGGTGAGAGCCGCATTATTTGGATTGTCGGCCATTCTTTTGTCTATTGGGCTTTCAAGAGAGCGCAGCAAAGGGTATATTCAGAAAATTTAGGATTGGATCCCGAAAAATACAGAATTTTCTGGTATGGCAGAAGGGGAATGGTATGGGCGGATCTCTTAATGGAAATCAGCAGGCTCCAGATCTTATTTCTTTATCCAGATGTACTAATTGTACATCTGGGAGGGAATGATATTGCCCAAGAGAGAACTTTGGATCTTATTTACAACATTAGAAACGACTTTAGTTTGTCTTCCCCGAACACGGTTATCGTTTTTTCCGAGATTATCCAGAGGTTAAGGTGGTTGTGTTCCCCTTCTCTGAAATCTTTGGAAAAAATTAGGAAGAGGATCAACAGATCCCTAGCAAAGCTGTTGGAAAAAATAGGGGTTAGGTCCTTTAGGCATAAAGAATTGGAAGGAGGTACGGAGGGCTTGTATAGGGATGATGGTGTACACCTATCGGAGATAGGTTTAGATATTTTTAATGCAGACATGGTTGACTGTATTGAGATGGCCGCCGTGCGGGGTGTTGTGTGACAGAAGGGGTTAAATTTTCCCCCTTCTGTCTTTTGGAAGTGATGATTTGAAATCTGAAGTTATTTATTATGCAGCCTGAGCCGGGGTGGCTGGGTTGTCACAAGTGTTATATATTTTATATTATATTTATGGAAGTTTTAAAACCAATAATAAACAGCCGCGGCCAAATTTTTGCCACAAGTACAGTTGTCTGCTGTTTTTTATTTATTTGTATAAGTACATAGTTTACAAAATACTGCCTACTGTCCCATGTAAGGAAAAAGGAAGGCTGAATAGCCCCTTTTTCCTCATGGGAAAGTGGCAGGATAGAGTTAGTCAGGTTCAGTCCATTCCCCCCCCCCCCTTTTTTCCTCAGGGAATAGAGAGTGTAGTAGAGTGAGATATTCCTGAGGTAAAACACCTGGAGTGGGCGGTCCTTTAGCTATGCAGAGGTTAGAGCACCTATGGGAAGAGAGCAGCTGGAAGAATTCTCTAGAACTCTTGGGGACCCTATTTAAGAAGGGATCGCCTCAGAGGGGGCTCATTCGCCTCAGAAGATTCGTCAGAGCAGTTCCCCAACCCCCCCTCCCTTGTCGCGGCTGTTGTTATGTGGTGGGTCACCTTTGCAGTTGCAAAGGGGGACGGTTTTTAAGTATATGTGGAAGTGATGATTTGAAATCTGAAGTTATTTATTATGCAGCCTGACCCGGGGTGGCTGGGTTGTCACAAGTGTTATATATTTTATATTATATTTATGGAAGTTTTAAAACCAATAATAAACGGCCGCGGCCAAATTTTTGCCACAAGTACAGTTGTCTGCTGTTTTTTATTTATTTGTATAAGTACATAGTTTACAAAATACTGCCTACTGTCCCATATAACTGTGCTGTTATTTGGGTATTCCTATGCTGTATAATGTTTTTTGCGTACCTGCAGGTATGCCACATTAGGAAGCAGTTTCCTATAGTGGCACACCGAGAAGAGGAAGAGCTAGAAGCCAGGAGGTTCGAGGCCGCTACTTGCAATTTCATTGCACAGAGCAGGAATGTATAAACCTGTTTGTTATTTTAAAAAAAATACATTTTACAATCACTTTAAATAAAATTTAGATTCTGTAACTTGCTTCAACTAAGCTTTTATAAATATTTCCCTTTATGCGTATAGGGTAATCTTTTTATTGCACTTCTAAAAATGATATGACACTTGCTTTAGAGGACGAAAAAAAATGATAATGTTGGTTTCTGGTTCTTTTTATCACATGAGGTCCAGCATGTCATATTTTCAGCTCTCTGACCTCACTTTCTCATCTTTCCAGCTGTGAACGAATAAAGCACAGATTCATTATCATCCAAGCAAATGGACCATTATGTTACTTGATGACAACAATGCAGAATACGCAGGTGGTCATGGGGCCTCGCTGACTGATTGCAGCATGCTGAAAATCAATCGTTTGCTCTGTGAACCGCATTCAAGTTGTACTGCAACAATCTGGGAATATAATATATTTTTCTTTTCCAATTATGAATATGTCAGAAACAGCGAGTAACTGTTTATAGATTAATAATGTGCAATTTGCAAAGGATGAATAGAGAACACAAGTGGGGGAGATTTACTAAATCTGGAGCATTAAGAATCTGGTGCAGTTGTGCACGGTAGCCAATCAGCTTCTTACTTCAGCTTGTTCAATTCAATTTTGACAATAAAACCTGGAAGCTGATTGGTTTATGGTCAGAGCTGCAGCAGATTTTGCACTCTCCAGTTTTAGTAAATCTCTCCCAAAAGAATACTTGGAATTAATATTTTACTTTGTAGTGAGTTACTGTGGAAAACTATTAAAGAATGTAATCCAACGAAATAATGTTAAGTTCAGGGACAACAAATAGGTAGGAATGGACAGATTGATCAATGAATCCCACCTACCTACACAACCAGTGCAAGATGTAGAGCAGGAATCTTGAACATCAAGAGATCCCTCTCCAATATAGTGCGTGATATGTTCATATCCCTAAACAGAACAAGGTTATTTGTACATATTAAAGCAAGGCACATATCAGTCAAACTTCCCTAAAGCCCCGTACACACGAGTAGAAATTCGGCCGGGAAATTTCGTCCGACGACCGATCTGCCGATTTTCGGCTTGTTAGTATGGTGCTTTCGACAACCGACTCCGACTTTTCGGCCGAAAAAATCCTGGTGTGCAGGCTATATAATTTTTGTCGACTGTCAAAACACGTCCGATTTTCGTCTCATTAGTACAGATTTTGATGTTGAAAAATCTTATGAGCAAGACTAGGCATGCTCAGAGATGAAAGAACAAAAAGAAAGCAATCCAACACATGACATCACTTCTGAAGTAGAATTCTGTCCTGTGCAGTCTAGGCACATTCCAACCAACAGACACCACTCTGGACAAAAGATGGATGACCGGTCGGCGGAAATTCGTTGCGTGTGTACGAGGCTTTAGGCTTCATTCACACTTGAGCATAGTGCAGCGACAGGTGCTGCAGCTCCTCTTCATTTTTTGTTATTAGTGGAGCGTTTTCGGAGCGGTACCATTCATTTGAATGGGCCTTCCTCAAAAATGCTCCATAGAAGATCATGTACCAAATCTTGGCACAGAGCCTGGAGCGTTTGCCACAATTGTAGCACGATTTGTCGCTCGATAATCGTGGCAAAATTTTACCATGTTTGGTGTACCATTAGGAAATAATGGCATCGCAAATGTGTTCCGCATTTTTGCTGCAATTCTGGAATCGCGGGCAGAATTGTGGCAATTTCGCTCACGATCCAAAACGCTCAGGTGTGAATGGAGCCTTAGATTACATCTTTTATCAGAACCAATATAGTGCGAGGACCTACTTTAATTGCATATAAATGTAATTATTGTTTAGGTAGGCCCTCACATCAAATAATTTGAAAATTTACAGTAATTGATCTAAAACAGTGGTTTCCTAAATGTGGCCCTGGGGGCCAGATGTGGCCCTTTATTTGCCTTTATCTGGCGCTATTTCTCCCACTGAATCAAGGTACTATTGCTCCCACTGACCCCAATGATGGGGCACTATTCCTCTCACTGACACCAACAATAGGACACTATTCCTCCCACTGGCACCAATGATGTGGCACTATTCTTTGCAATGCCACAAATGATGGGGCACTATTTCTTCCCATGATATTAACAATGGGCACTATTTCTCCCACTAATGCCAATAATGGGGCATTTTTACTTCCATTGATGCCAGGGCATTTTCTACTTCCAATGGCCACAGTCCCGCTCCTACAAAGTCTGAAGGACAGTATAATGGCCCTTTCTTTAGGTTCGGAGACTCCTGATCTAAAGGTCAAATCTAAGGAAAATCGAATTGATGTGTGGCCATCTTTTCATAGGTCAAAGTCGTCCTACATGAGCTGCCGTGGCCAATGCAGACTCCAGGGTAGCGATCCCAAATATCAGTTGAAGCCTCACAGCCTCACTTTGATACATGTGCATTGCTAAAAGGAACTCCAGATTGAAGATTTCACTACGTAGAACCTAGTGCACCTTGTATGTAGCTCAACTAATATTAAAGTCTTTTTTTGTTTTAAAAAAAACAAACATGTTATACTTACCTGCTCTGTCCCTCATCAAAGCTCCTGGCCCCTCCCTCCGGCCGGGAGCCCCAGCAGTAAGCAGCGTGTTGTGGGGGCACCCAAGCAAGCGCACTCCCAAGCCACGACTCTGTGTGTCCATTCACACACGGAGCTGCAGCACGGTCCTGTCCCCTCTATCTTCTGATTGGTTCACTGGCTGTGATTGACAGCCAATGTCTCCCGCTGCTGCCAAAAGCCAATCAGCAGTGCGAATCCCTAGAGAGCCAAGGCTCTGGACATCGCTGGATCGAGAGAGGTAAGTATTAGGGGGGGTTGTTGCACACAGAAAGTTTTTTACCTTTATGCATAGAATTCATGAAGCTAAAAAAAACCTTTTACCTTTACAACCACTTTAAGGTGCTCTGTACATGCTAAATCTAACCACACACCAGATAGATTTTCTTTACATGTGGTCTATAAATTGAATAGATTGTTAAATTGAGTCCTCCAACTGCAACGTTGTTTGTGAATTCAATTATTGTAACATGTCTACTGTAAGTAAAAACAAAATGATGTGTACCCATTTTCAGGTGCATCTCATAAAATTTGAATATCATCAAAAAGTTACCGTATTTTCCGGCGTATAAGACGACTGGGCATATAAGACGACCCCCCTAATTTTCATCTACCGGTAATACTTATACTTAGGTTACCTTGGAGATATTATACTTGGCGTATAAGACGACCCCCCATTTTTGGGGGATTTTTTTAAGGTTCAAAAGTAGTCTTATACGCCAGAAAATACAGTAATTAATTTCAGTAATTAAATTCAAAAAGTGAAACTCATCTATTAGATATAGATGTGTTACACATAGAGTTATATATTTCAAGCATTTCTTTCTTTTAATTTTGATAATTATGGTACAGTGGGCCAACACCAGCAGAGACATGGCTCCCCAAATCATCACGGACTGTGGAAACTTCACACTGGACATCATTCAACTTGGATTCTGTGCTTCTGCACTCTTCCTCCAGACTCTGGGACCAAATTGATTTCCAAATTAAATGCAACATTTTCCACAGTCAGTGATGATTTGGGGAGCCATGTCATCTGCTGGTGTTGGTCCACTGTGTTTTATCAAGTCCAAAGTCAGCTCAGCCCTCTACCAGGAAATTCTAGAGCACTTCATGCTTCTCTGCTAACCAGCTTATGGAGATGCTGATTTCACTTTCCAGTAGGACTTGGCACCTGCTCACACTGCCAACAGTACCAGTACCTAGTTTAATGATCATGGTGTCACTGTGCTTTATTGACAAGCTAACTCGCCTGACCTAAACCCCATAGTGAATCTAGGGTATTGTCAAGAGGAAGATGAGAGGCACCAGACCCAACAATGCAGATAAGCTGAAGGCTGTTATCAAAGCAACCTCGGCTTCCATACCACCTCAGCAGTGCCACAGGCCACGCTGCATTGATACAGTAATTCATGCAAAAGGAGCCCCAACCAAGTATTTGGTGCCTACTATACTTTACATGGACATACTTTATAGTAAGCCAACATTTCTGTATTAAAAATCCTTTTTTTTTTTTTTTTTTTTTTTAATTGATCTTATGTAATATTATAATTTTCTGAGATACTACATTTTGGGTTTTCACTAGCTGTAAGCCATAATCATCAAAATTAAAAGAAAGAACTGCTTGAAATATATCACCCAATACTGCATCTATATAAAAAATATGAGTTTCACTTTTTTAATTGAATTATTGAAATAAATGACCTTTTTGATGATATTCTAAATTACCTTTTTGATGATATTCTAACTTTATGAGATGCACCTGTATAGACCAGACAGGACAAGCAGTTATGAATTAGATAGGCAAGCCTAGGAAATCAACCACAAAACGCAAACACAACATTTAGGACTAACACAGGACTCAGCGCAGGGTTCACAAACATCAATGCAACCCATACCAATCTTTTCCCTTACCGTTTATAAACTCATAGATTGGGGTTCTTGATACACAGTATGTATAATTGTCCAAGGAGGTCTTTGCCTCCTCCTCAAAGACTTGTGTGCTGCATGTATTAAAAGGCTTTTCATTGGTTTTCCTTTGTTTACATGTTATACAGTCTCGTTCTCTTTACCCGTTAAGTGCTTTTCATGCCAAATACTTGTTTATTGCCACATTTTCACTCTATGACCTAATTATGCAAACAGTGTGTTTTAAAGACTAAAATCCTATTTTAACAAGCTTAATCTGAGTTAATATGCCTCCATACAAATGTACATGAAAACATTTAAATTATTTGTAATATATTATCAATGTCTGAAAAAAAAACAAACAAGCTGTATACAGGAAATTTAATAGGCTAATTAACTATCCATATTTTCCATTTAGCAGCATTTATTTTTATATCATAAATTAGATTTATGGTTTAAGACTAATAGAGATATTAAAAGTATGGGACGGCCCAATATATTTTATTTTATGTGCAATCTGTTCCAAAAGGCCTTATTTACCAAAGAAAATGTGGATACACGGTTGCATTGGTGATACCACAAACCCAGTTGAACAGCTAAAGCTCATTCTCGTTTTTTTTTTTTTTTTCTATGCACAGGTAATGCTTGTGCGGATATGCACAACTATGGCAGTGTACATAAGGGTAATTTACAAACATATGTGCTTTGCTAAGCAGCACACTCTCCAACATCCAAATTTAGCCCCTTGGGTGCTTATGGGATTTTCTCTGATGTTTTTAGGGTGATCTCATATCTGTTGGCTATTTTGCAATCCTTTTCCATATAGGAATAATACGTCTTTAGTTAGGTACATACTAACTTCATGGGCATTGACCATAAAAATGTCAAAAAGGTCATGATGCACTTTTTTACTACTGAACATGAAGAACAAATATGTATTAGGGTTTAAAATTGTGTTATTTTGATGTTCAATACAAATTGCAAATGTGAACTGGAATGTATAGTCATATGGAAAAGTAAGTACATTTTATGGAAATTTGTGACTTCTTCACAAGATTTGTACCAACAAACATTAGGTTTCATTCAAACAGCGTCTGCCAACACAAATTGGCCTTCTTAATCATTTATTCAACAAAAATATCAATAGATTTAATGGTGTAATGTGCTAAAAGTAAGTATACCCCTGGCCCCTGAAACTCGTATTACATAGTTACATAGTTAGTGAGGTTGAAAAAAGACGCCAGTCCATCCAATTCAACCTATGACGTGTGTGTGTTTGCTGTTAACCGCACATTGCATACCCTTGTATGTTGTGGTCTTTAAGGTGCCCATATAATAGTTTTTTGAAACTATCAATGCTCCCTGCTGATACGACTGTTTAAGGAAGAGAATTCCACATCCTTACTGCTCTTACAGTGAAGAACCCCCTGCGTATTTTAAGGTTAAACCGCCTTTCTTCTAGTTTTAGTGAGTGGCCACGTGTCTTATTGTATTTCCTTTCACTGAAAAGGTTTTTTCCATATGCTAGGGTCGCCAGTACAGTATTTGTACATTGATATCATATCCCCCCTCAATCGTCTCTTCTCCAGAGAGAATAGGTTCAGTGCTTGTAGTCTTTCCTCATAGCTGATGTCCTCCATTCCCCTAATTATTTTTGTTGCCCTTCTCTGGACTTTCTCCAGTTCCAGCACATCCTTCCTGAGGACCGGTGCCCAGAACTGGACAGCATACTCCAGATGTGGCCGGACCAGAGTCTTGTAGAGTGGGAGAATAATCTCTTTATTTCTGGAGTGAATCCCCTTTTTTATACATCCCAGTATTCTGTTGGCTTTGCTTGCAGTGGCTTGGCATTGCATGCCACTGCCAAGCCTGTTGTCTATCAGTACCCCCAGGTCCTTTTCCATCCTAGACTCACCCAGAGGTTCCCCCCCAGTCAGTAGTTTCTGGCACCCATGTGCATTACTTTACATTTTTCAACATTAAACCTCATCTGCCATGTAGTTGCCCACCCCATAATTTTGTTCAGGTCCGCTTGTAAGGTTTCCACATCCTGCCCAGAAGATATTGGCATGCTTAGTTTAGTATCATCCGCAAATACTGAGATTTTACTCGATATCCCCTCCTCTAGAGTATTGCATCCTTTGACATTTTTGACCACTCTTTCATGTAAAATTCCTTCAGTTGCAAGATGTCTGTGGGCTTTCTTGCATGAACTGCACATTTATGATCACCCCATAACATTTCAATGGGCTTTGACTAGGCTGGTCCATAGCCCTTTATTTCCTCTTTCTGAGACACTCCTTGGTAGGTTTTCTTGTGTACTTCAGATCATTATTCAAGTTGATAAAAACATTTCTGGTTCAGCTTCAAATTTAAGACAGATAGCCTCACACTCTCATCAAGCATACCATGATAGGATGCAGAAATTATAGTTGACTCAATGACTGCAAGATGTCCAGATCCAGAAGCAGCAAAGCAAACCCAAACCATGCATCTCCATCACAATGCTTCCAAGTTCCTTTCCTAAAATGCAGGACCTGATTGGGTAGTCTATTCACCCAAATGGAACAGAGGGTGTGAACGGACTTGTGTCCGTTTACATCCGCCTACCTCGGATCTGACCTGCTAAAACTACATAGAAGGGGATCTGTCCTCCTTTGTTCAGATAGATTGGATCAGAGATAGTTGGGTGTAAATGGGCAGCAGAGTCTGTTTACACCTGGCCACTCGTAGAGCAGAGCGGACTCTGTCCGTGTCCATTCTGCATAAATTGAGCAGACACGGACCTGTGATCCGCCCACTCTGCTCTGATTAGCAGGGGATCTGTGAACATATCTCCTGCTGATCAGAATGGAGTCCACCCCATGTATAAAAGAGGCTTTAATTTTTCTGTCCCATCACTTAAGGGATTAATATTAAAGACTTGTCAGGATGAATTCTGATCATATTGTGCTAAATATAGTGATTTCCCATGATTGGCAGTACCATCTAGTAACCATAATGGCCATATTTTCCTCATTGCAGTCTTTTAAGAAAAGCACCACATGGCCAGTAGATTGATCTGATGATCAGAGGGAATCAAGGTATTGAGCAAAATACAGTCAGAATTGGTCACGGCTGGGAAAATGTTTGTGACATTAATCCAGCATTTTTTTTTAATGAATAGACCCCTTACTGTCTAGGTGAAAAATGTAAAACAATGGAAATCTACACAACGGGGAGACAGCATGTACAGTAAATACTGAAAGAGGTTCTAACCCTTACTCTTTTTACTTAATATTATTATGTAGCATCCTCTAGTGTGAGCTAGAAGTAGTGTTAGTGTAGATGTTAGTGTAGGAAAATTTTAGCTTGGCTGACGGCCAAGCTTGTGCTGTAAATCTGAATCAGGGTTCAGTGACTCAGGGGCTGGATGACTCATCTTGCAGCTCTCTGGCACTTCTCCCTAGTCTGGTAGTTGGTAGTGCTGGAGGGTAGGAGTAAGGAGGGTCGGACATGCATATTTCTGAGGACCTCGACCAATCCCTAGTAAAAAGGGGCTGCAAGGGGGCAGGCCACCTCATAAATAGACATGAGTCATGCCAGCAAAGGGAGTCTGATGGAAGATGGAGATAGAGTGCTGAGAAGGCTATCCGTGGCCCTTGAGGTTGCCCCCTAGTCTGGGGGGGGGGGTGACCTCGACCCTTTGGTTTGGGTGCTGTAAGATTCCCCCTTAAATACATATAGGAAACCCTTCCTAGAGGCACGGGAGCAAGGAGAGAGGACAGCAGGGGCAGGTCAGAAGGTCTGGGAGATCCCTTGAGAGTCTGCCAGGTGGGCTGGTGAGTGTCAGTCTGGAGGACTGTGGGGAGAGGATAGCCTGGAGGGCTAGTGAAAAGCGCAACTGCAGCCAGGTGGGATGGCAGTGCCTGAAGAGGTGGTGCTGGGATCAGTAGCCACAGGACGAATGTAAGCTGGACACTGAACTTTGCTACACAACCAGGGGGCCTCGGAATCCTGCCTGTAATGGGCTATTGCTTCAATCTGACTGAGTGACTGTCAGACATTTTCAGTGTACCAGCTGGGTTCTCCGAACAAGTGCTAGAGGAAGAAGAGGAGTGTATATAGAGACTGTATATAAGGGACTGTATCTAGGAAGAGCTGTCCTTAAAGTTTGTTCTGAAATCAATTGGGCATCCCATAACCTCCCATCCCTTTCCAAGTTATTACCCCTCAAAAAAACAAAAAAAAAAACGGACTGTTCTCTGAGTTAAAATTTGGTGTGCCTGGCTGTACAGGGTGGGGGATCCCTTTCTACTTGTGGCAATCACTAGATGTGTGGCTGCGTTTGTTTACTTTTATAGGCTTTTTTCCCTCTGTTTTCACCTGGTGATCTCGCCAGTAACACATTGTATTACAGTTCCCCCACTCTGCAGCTGCAGGCATCATTCAGTTATTACTTTTTTTCCACCGGCGATTCCCTTCACCGAAAGAACAATCATAGTGGCTGTCCAGCCGCTTGATCATTCTTACAGGCGGTGGGAGGGTACACCCTCCCGCCGCCCTCCGGTGCTTCTACCGGCTCGCCGATCTTACGGGCGAAGGAATCGGCCGCCGGCGAAAGTGTACCATAGAAACTGCGAGGACCAGATGGTCCCCGGCCGTCTCTATGACTCTCGGAGGCTCGGGCATGACATCATCAATGGCAGGTTCAATACTGCACTGATCTCGGCATTCAGCTGAGATTGTTTTTTTTTTTTTTTTTTAATTTCAGGCTTTCTAGCCTGTAGGAGAGATCTGAGGTCTTATTGACCCCAGATCTCCCCATAAAGAGGATCTGTCATTCACTATTTCTATTACAAGGGATGTTTACAATAAAAGTGATAAAAAAAAATAAAAAAAATAAAGGGAAAGTGAAAAAATAAAAAGTGTAAAAAAAAAGTGTACCAAAGTTTGGCGTCATTCCACGAGTGTGCGCAATTTTAAAGTGTGACATGGTATCTATTTACTTGGCGTAACATCATCTTTCACATTATACAAAACAAATGGGCTTACTTTAGTATTTTGTTCTTTTTTAATTCACAAAACTGTTTTCTTTCCAAAAAAACGCGTTTGAAAAATTTCTGCGCAAATACTGTGTCACATAAAAAGTTGAAATGACCGTCATTTTTTTCCCTAGGGTCTCTGCTAAAAAAAATATATATAATGTTTGGGGGTTCCAAGTAATTTTCTAGAAAAAAAATGATGACTTTTACATGTAGGAGCAGAGTGCCAGAAATTGCCCGGTATGGAAGTGGTTAATAATGAGTGAGTTTTTTAGTGAAGTGATCAATTAGCATACTGTATCTCAC
Organism: Pelophylax lessonae; assembly: GCF_965119305.1. Lineage (NCBI taxonomy): Eukaryota > Metazoa > Chordata > Amphibia > Anura > Ranidae > Pelophylax > Pelophylax lessonae. Next base: position 187,083,521 of record NC_138769.1, read on the forward strand.
CCCATAGTGTTTAACAAAAGGAGCAGGAGGGAGGGAGGGGAGTGTCATTTTTTCACTGTGTATACGCCCACATTCGTGACTGCACAAGTAAGAAAAAACGAGGAAATAAAGAGCTTAAAAGGGAGCTGAAATTAGAGCATGCTCCGCAGAGGACACCAACAGGTCTACACAATCTCAGCCTGCATTGGGGGCACAGAGAAGATGGGAGGGACAGCTAGGGGCAGGACCAACCAGGTATATTTCACTCTACACAAAACGAATGCTTTAGTGGCTTTGTGAGTATGAACACTCTGTTATACAGCATGTAATGAGAGTTTTTCATAGTCTGGGTTTATTGACACTTTAAGCTTACTAATGCTTTCTCTTTTAGATGTAGCGACATGCCTAAATGGCAATTTTTTTTTTTTTTTTTTTATTTCAATGTTTCCTGCCATAGTTTGACAAGCAGTAGTTTGAAGCCCTGTGTGAGCCTGTGTGATTAAATAATACATGCAGTTTTTGTTTAGAAGGCTTATATTGTTTACACTCTTAGGACTAGGCTATGCAGGTGATTTTTGATTGCGTACCTCTGCAATCAAGTTCACCCTTGGGGCGATGTCACACAGAACTTTTGTTATGCTGCTATTTTTTAAATTAAAAATTGGAGCTTCTTTTTCTCATGCTGGGCTGATAAATTATACATTGACTCAGCACAGATTTAAATGGGGATTACTCTCCTCCTGCCACAAGAGCATGAGATAAGGCTATCCTCATTCAAAATGACTCTGAACTTTAGAATTTATCAACCCAGCCATGAGAAAATGAAGCTGCAATTTTTAATTTAGGTTAAAGGAAACCTCTCACGAGGTCATAAAAATGCTAGTTGCTTGGCTGTTATGCTAATCCTTTGACTTCAATACTCTCTGAGCCTCTGACCTGGAACCAGCATGCAGCAGGTGACATCAAAAATGCATATCTGTAATGTAAAAAGTGACTGAAACCCCCCCACAGAATAAGCGGTAGCTAATTAGCATTTTTTGAAGGAGAACAGCATTGGTACCATTTATATTCCTTTCATTACAGGTCTTCTTCAAATCTTCTCTTTGCTGTGGATATGTGGAAGACATTAGGAGTGTGAAAACAATTGCGTAGAATTCAATTCCACACATGGGAGATTTCCAGTCGCTGTTCTAGCTTTAATGGTTTTATATTATTGGTATGTGCCACAATTTAGTTGCATCACAATACATATTCCTCCTAATTACATTCATTATCTTGAGTGGGCCAAGTAATTAACTCTGAATTAAAGTGAATGCATAATGTTCTGCATGTACTTTATATTTTTATACTCAGCACTAAATTGTAAAGGATATTTTTTTCTTTTTCAATTATTTTTATTCAATTAAGAAAAGACATACCAACAATACAAGACAATCAAAAACACAGGTAGTATTCCTAAAATAAACAAAAGAGAAAACATTAAGTGCCGGTTCACACTTCTGCGATGCGGGAACGCTGTGAATATGCAGCCTGTTCCCGCATCCCATCCGCACATCTGGCAGTTCACACTGCCATATGCCATACACAGGGGGTGTCAATTAAAAGTTAACGACACCCCCAGTTGCGATCGCATATCGCAGTGTGATCTGCAAGTACGCACAGAATCCGATCGCACAAGTGTGAACCACTATGCGATCCGATTCTACTGTGGCTCAAAAAAAGCCTCATGTGCGTGTTTGGTGCGGATACAGTGCGAGTTCAGCCATACAAAGTGTATGGCTGAACTCGCATCCGCACATCAGATCGCATGTAATTAGGAGCAGTGCGCTCCGAATTACATGCGATCTCAGCAAACACGGAAGTGTGAACCGGCACTAAGAAACCCAAAGGGTTTTATATGTGCCACAATATATATACAGCCGTGGCCAAAAGTTTTGAGAATGACACAAATATTAATTTTCAGTGTCTGGTGCCGCAGTTTTTATGATGGCAATTAATTGCCAAGTCCCTCTTTGCCAAGAAAATGAATTTAATCCCATAAAAAAACATTTTCGCTGCTTTTGTGTAGAAGACTTCAGGGAGCCCAAGAAAGTCCAGCAAGCACCAGGACCTTCTCCTACAGTTGATTCAGCTGCAGGATTGGGGCACCACCAGTGCAAAGCTTGCTCAGGAATGGCAGCAGGCAGGTGTGAGAGCAATTGCACGCACAGTAAGGTGAAGAGGAGGGTGGCCTGGTGTCAAGAAGGGCAGCAAAGAAGCCACTTCTCTCCAGGAAAAACATTAGGGAAAGACTGATATTTTGCATAAGGTACAGGGACTGGACTGCTGAAGACTGGGGTAAAGTCATTTTCTCTGATGAATCCCCTTTCCGATTGTTTGGGGCATCCGGAAACAACCTTGTCCGGAGAAGAAAAGGTGAGCGCTAACATCAATCCTGTGTCATGCCAACAGTAAAGCAATCTGAGACCATTCATGTGTGGGATTGCTTTTCAGCCTAGGGAGTGGGTTTACTCACAATTTTGTGAACACAACCATGAATAAAGAATGGTACAAAAACATCCTCTGAGGGCAACTTCTCCCAACCATCAAAGAACAGTTTTGTGGCGAACAATGCCTTTTCCAGCATGATGGAGCACCTTTCTATAAGGCAAAAGTGATAACTACGTGGCTTAGGGAACAAAACTTTAAAATTTTGGGTACATGGCCAGGAAACTCCCCAGACCTTAATCCCATTGAGAACTTGTGGACAATCCTCAAGAGGCTGGTGAACAAAAAAAAACCCCCACAAATTCTGACAAACTCCAAGCATTGATTATGCAAGAATGGGCTGCCATCAGTCAGGATGTGGCCCAGATGTTGATTGACAGCAAGCCAGGCCGAATTGCAGAAGTCTTGAAAAAGAAGGGTCCACACTGCAAATATTGACTCTTTGCATAAATTTCATGAAATTATCAATAAAAGCCTTTGACACTTATGAAATGCTTGAAATTATACTTCAATATACACCGCTGAAAAAAAATAAAAAATTAAAGGAACACTATTTAATCAGTCGATTAAACTCCTGGGATATTGATCTGGTCAGTTAAGTAGCAGAGGGGTTTGTTAATCAGTTTCAGCTGCTGTGGCGTTAATGAAATTAACAACAGGTGCACTAGATGGGCAACAATGAGACAACCTCCAAAACAGGATTGGTTTTGCCCTTTTTTTTCCCTACTGATGTTTTCGGGCTGTTTTTCACTAGTTTTGCATTTGGCTAGGGTCAGTGTCATTGCTGGTAGCATGAGGCAATACTTGGACCCTATAGAGGTTGCACAGGCAGTCCAACTCCTCCAGGATGGCACATCAATACGTGCCATTGCCAGAAGGTTTTCTGTGTCTCCCAGCACAGTCTCAAGAGCATGGAGGAGATTCCAGGAGACAGGCAGTTACTGTAGGAGAGATGGACAGGGCCGTAGAAAGTTCTTACCAGTGTTTCTCAACTCCAGTCCTCAGGGAACACTAACAGGCCAGGTTTGCAAGAAAACTGAAATACATCACAGGTGATATCATTTGCTGCTCAGTGATTGTAGTATTCTAGTCTGCATCTCCCCAGGGTAATACTTAAAATCTGGCCTGTTAGTGTGCCCTGAGGACCGGAGTTGAGAAACACTGCCTTAACCCATAAGCAGGTCTAGCACCTGCTCCTTTGCGTAAGGAGGAACAAGATGAGCACTGCCAGAGCAATACAAAATGACCTCCAGCAGGCCACTGGTGTGAATATCTCAGACCAAACAATCAGAAAAAGACTTCATGAGGGTGGCCTGAGGGCCTGACGTCCTCTAGTGGCCCCTGTGCTCACTGCCCGACACCATGAGGCTCGATTGGCATTTGCCATTTAACACCAGAATTGGCAGGTCCGCCACTGCCGCCCTGTGCTTTTCACAGATGAGAGCAGATTCACCCTGAGAACATGTGACAGATGTGAAAGGGTCTGGAGAAGCCGTGGAGAATGTGATGCTGCCTGTAACATCGTTCAGCATGACTGGTTTGGTGGTGGGTCAATGGTCTGGGGAGGCATATCCATGGAGGGACGCAAAGACCTCTACAGGCTAGACAATGGCACCCTGACTGCTATTAGGTATCGGGATGAAAACCTTGGACCCATTGTCAGACCCTACGCTGGTGCAGTGAGTCCTGGGTTCCTTCTGGTGCGCGACAATGCCCGGCTTCATGTAGTGAGAATACGCACCCAATTCCTGGTCGATGAAGAAATTGATACCATTGAATGGCCCCCATGCTCGCCTGACATTAATCCAATAGAACGCCTCTGGGACTTTATGTTTCGGTTCATCCGATGCCGCCAGGTTGCACCTTAGTCTGTTCAGGAGCTCAGTAATGCCCTGGTCCAGATCTGGGAGGAAATACCCCACGACACCATCTGTCATCTCATGAGGAGCTTGCCCCGACATTTTCAGGCATGCATACAAGCACGTGGGAGCCACACAAACTACTGAGTATCATTTTGAGTAGCTGCAATTACATTTCAGCAAAATGGACTCGCCTACTGCATCATTTTTTCACTTTGATTTTTGTGGTGTCTTTGAATTCTGCCCTATGTAGGTTGATAATATATATCCTTACATCCATATATATCACACTTCTTCCTCAAAAAACATAAAATAAAAAATTAAATTAAAAAAAAAAGGCAAGGGAGGCAGGGTAAACCCCCTTTGAATCATAAGTACCTTTTCTGATCCTCCTAACTATGGTCTAGAGTCTACCGCCTAGTCCCTGACCCCCACCCCATCCCCCCCAACCACCCACATCTTCCTATGGTAGTGGGGAGAAGAAAAAAACAACAAAAAAAACACTATAACAAATCAACAATCAAACCAAAAAATGTGTAGACTATTTTAATTTAGGGGGAAGAGCCAAGGGGAACCATGTGTGGCTACCTTCCTGATTCTACCCCTCCCTTCCCTCACCATGCTCCCATTTTAGACCCCCCTTCACGCTCTCACACCCTGCCGTTTACCTATTTGTGCCCAATATGGGCATTCTATTTCAGGGAATATTTTTTTAAGTGTTGCACTTGTTTTATTACTATTTACAGTCAGCCTCTTTAAATATTTACCAGTAAAACGTATCTGATTTGCTGGAAAAAGGCTGTTGTTTTAACCTGAAGCTCAAATTACCCCCTATCCCCCTTCCTCACTGTCCTAGTCCGACAGAGCTTTATGTTGAGTCAATTGGACATAGTACATCTAAGGGAAAACGTCCTGCTGGCCTATTGTGTTCAAAAACTCTACAATCCTCTGGCAAGCCGATCCCATGGGTGTACTATGTATTAAATAACTATTTGTATTTTGTGTGTGTGTGTACTTAAAACTTGCAAAAAGAAATTAAATAACTATTCAAACTAAACTCCAGGTAGATAAAAAAATACAGCACTTAAGGCTCCATTCACACTTGCAACCCAAAAGGGTCCACCTGTCAGTTTTTTCGGCGGATTCTATCAAACTCTTCAGTCTCCTCTATGAAGCGGTTGGTGTCAACGGGCATGAGTCCGTTGATACCAGCTGCCATACGATCTGATCCTATCCGCTAAAAACAGACTGATGAGGATCCGTTCCCCATCCATCTGGCAGGAGACATAGCAGTCAGGTGTAAACAGGCAGGTGGTCCGCTTACATTGGTCCACCCATAGAGAAGAGCGGGCTGTGTCTGTGTCCGCTCGGCATAAGCTGATCAAATAAATAAATGATAAAAGCTGATCTTTGTAAAGCCGGCCAAAGATTGTTCTAATATTGGCTGATTCAGCAGGGACCAACCGAGATTCAATCCCTCTATGGGCAGGCTGGTTGTACTCAAGTCGATCCACTGATCGACTTGGGTACAACTAGCGTGTCAGATTTTTTGCACGCGATTACTGCCAGTTGCAGTAATCTGTTTACATCGGACCACCCATAGAGGAGAGTGAGCGGTGTCTGTGTCTGCTCTGGATAGGCGGAGCGGACATGGACCAGCCATCCTCCTGCTCAGGGATTAGCGGACAGATTCCCTGCTGAGCAGGAGGACACCAACAAAGCTCACCCCGCGTGGAGAGGGCCTAAAGTACTAATAAACCAAATACCAAAAATGTAATATATTACAGCTTACCATTTATTAGATGTGTGGGCTGCATTAGTTCTCTTTTTTTTAGGCCTTTCCCCCTCTGTTTTCACCTGGTGATCTGGTTACAGCAAACAGTTTTTTTTTGCCTTTTGTGATAAAGGTTTACATAAATAAATAAAAGCTGATCATTGTAAAGCCGGCCATAGATTGTTCGAATATTGGCTGATTAATCAGGGGCCGATCGAGATTCGATCCATCTATGGGCAGGCTGCTTGTACCCAGTGGTGTATTTTGGTTTTGTGCTGCCCTAGGCAAGATTAAAATTGGGCGCCCCCCCTATGTAAATTTGCCCCACTCCTTTTTTAACGTATGTGACTCCTTCAAAATTGAAGGACTACAAGTCCCAGCATGAACCCCTGAGGTGGGGTGGGTGTGGGAGAAAGAGAGGGGGGATGAGAGAGAGGGGGGATGAGAGAGAGAGGAGGGTGAGAGAGAGAGAGAGAGGGGGGGATGAGAGAGAGAGGGGAGATGAGAGAGAGGGGGAGATGAGAGAGAGGGGGTATGAGAGAGAGGGGGGGTGAGAGAGAGAGAGGGGGGGTGAGAGAGAGAGGGGGATGAGAGAGGGGGGATGAGAGAGAGAGGGGGATGAGAGAGAGGGGGGGATGAGAGAGAGGGAGATGAGAGAGAGGGGGGGGTGAGAGAGAAAGGGGGATGAGAGAGGGGGGTGAGAGAGAGAGGGGGTGCAAGAGAGAGGGGGGGGTGAGAGAGAGAGAGAGGGGGGATGAGAGAGAGGGGGGTGAGAGAGAGAGGGGGTGAGAGAGAGAGAGGGGGGATGAGAGAGAGAGGGGATGAGAGAGAGAGGGGGGATGAGAGAGATGAGAGAGAGGGGAATAAGAGAGGGGGATGAGAGAGAGAAGGAGGGTTGAGAGGGGGGTGAGAGAGAGAGGGGAGGATGAGAGAGGCGGCTCTAGCAACCAATGTCCAATAGAGTCTCAGGTGGAGGGGGGCGGCTTTTTTGCTGCCCCCCTGCAAAGTGCCACCCTAGGCCTGGGCCTTGTTGGCTTAGGCCAAAATACAGCACTGCTTGTACCCAAGTCGGTCCATCAATCGACTTGGGTACAACCAGCCTGTCTGATTTTTTGCATGAGATTACTGCCAGCAGCTATAGCAGCAGGGAAGGCTCCCGCCGGCAGAACACAATAGTGCAATGGGAGGGATTATCCAATAACACTGACTGAGCTGATAGGGAAATTGATTGATTTTCTTTCCTGCAACAAAAACTGAATCATCTATGGCTGGTTTAAGCACCCCTGCCAGTGGTAAATGGTTTGTCTCTGTAAACCGAAACATCCGGAAGAGAGCTTGTTCTTTTAAAAAAAAACAGGAGACTTACTGGCCAGATCACCATATAAAAATAGAAAAAAGAAAGCCTTAAAAAAGAAAACAAATGTAGCCATCACATCTAAGAATTGGTAAGCTGCAATATAATACATGTTTGCTTTTGAGTCTAATACCGCTTTTAGGCTGTATTGACCCCCGTTTACACTGGTGAGGCTTTGAAATCGCACTAATTCAGCACGATTTCAAAGTTGCACATCAGTTTGTTTTGCACTGCTGATTTCGCTGTGGCTTTCCACTTCATTTAACAGAAGTGTTTGCCAGTCACAATTAAATCGGTAAAAAGTAGTGCAGTAACCTTTTTCATATTCACTGCGACATGAGTTATGGCGATATTAACGGTTCCATTGTGGGCAATGGAGTGCAACTTGACATGCAATTTGAAACTGTCAAGTCGCACTGGTGTGAACGGAGTCTTAAAGCAATCATTTATTACACTGCAGCTTACCAAGTCTTAGATGTGGTGGGTGCATTTGTTTTCTTCTTTAGGCTTTCTTTCCTTTATTTCCATCTGGTGATCTGGCCAGTAAGACTCGGTTCACACCTATACGACAACCACCCGCAGTGAAAATGCGCTCCTGTGAGAAAACGCACGGGGCTGCCATTCATTCTGAATAGCACCCCCATGCATGTAAAAACGTGTTCGCGGGTGCAGGAGTAGCAGAGAAATTGCATGGTCAAAATTACCATGTGATTTCCCTGTGGGTTGCAATTTGAAAAAGGTGCATGCAGCCACCACATCTAAGGATAGGTAAGCTATAATACATTACATTTTTGATTTTGGGTTTAATACCGCTTTAATGCAACTGTGTTCATTAATATCAAAAAAGGTTTTTTTTTTTTTTAAATCCAGCAGTTCCAGTGCCTGAAGATGACTTTTTGCAATCTCTGTATAGCAGAGTTCAGACTAGGAGAGGGAGAACAGATTAGTTTCAGGATAAGACTGTGGAAAATTCTCGTGGTCGCCAGCACACAATTGTCTTTCTGTTTTTTTTCATTTTAAAAAAAGTGCTTAAAGTGATACAAAGCACACGCTGTTTAATATACATTGTCCCTTCTTTTTCTGTATGTAAATGATGGCACTGTAATTATTTTAATTTAACCACTTCAATACTGGGCACTTTCACCCCCTTCCTGCCCAGGCCAATTTTCATCTTTTAGCGCTGTTGCAATTTGAATGACAATTGCGCGGTCATGCAACACTGTACCTAAACCAAATTTATGTAATTTTTTCCCCACAAATAGAGCTTTCTTTTGGTGGTATTTGATCACAGCAAGTTTTTTTTTTTTTTTCTTTTTTTTGCTAAACAAATAAAAAAAGACCGAAAAGTTTGGAAAAAAGTAAAGTTTTTTTGTTTATGTTGTAAAATTTTGTATATAAATATGTTTTTTCCTGCACTGATGAGGCCGCACTGACCGGCACTGATGAGGAGGCACTGATGAAGAGGCACTGATGAGGAGGCACTGATGGGGAGGCACTGCTGGGGTGGCACTGATGGGGTGGCACTGTTGGGGTGGCACTGATGATGGGGCACTAATATGCAGCACTGATGGGCACTGATATGCAGCACTGATGGGCCTTGATATGTGGCACTGATAGGTAGCACTGATATGCAGCATTGGTGGGCACTGATAGGCAGCACTGATGGGCACTGATATGTGGCACTGACGGGCACTAATAGGTGGCACTGATGGGCACTGATAGGCGTAACTGATTGGCATTGTTAGGCACTGATAGGTGGCACTAATGGGCACTGATAGGCGGCACTTATGGGCATAGGTGGGCAACACTGATAGATGGAAATGATGGGCAGCACTGATGAGGAGGGCACTGGCAGGCTCCTTGAGCACTGATTGTCATCCTTGGTGGCATGGGTGGGCATCCCTGGTGGCCTTGGGTGGGCATCCCTGGTGGCCATGGGTGGGCAATCCCTGGTGGCTCTAGTGGCATCCCCCACGGGTCTGCACTGGTAATCAATGCTCTGATTACCAGCACAGGCCCCCCCCCCCTGTCAGGAGAGCCGCTGATCGGCTCTCCTCTACTCGCCCCTGTCAGGCGCGAGATGAGGAAATAACGTTTAACGGCACGTCCTATTTACTATGTGACCAGCTGTGATTCGACACAGCTGGTCACATGGTAAAGAGCCTACGTCATAGGCTTTTTTTCTTGGGACCAGAGATGCGGTGAGTCAGAGGGACACACGACACCACCGATGCCGTTTTGCACACCCCCTGGTCTATCCTGCTGGACATCATATGACCGCCAGACAGGATAGTGCAACCACTTTGCCGCCGTCATTTTGCTATATGGTGGGCGGCAATTGGTTAAAAAAGTACCTTTTACCTAATGGATATACAGCTGTCACATGACCCAGCTCTTTCCCAGCCCGTCTGCAGGGAAACATAAGCAGGGGGAGCTTCTAGTCCTCTGCTGCTGGTCACATGTTAAAAGAAAAAAGCCTTTGCTGCTGTTGGAGTAAAAATAGATAATTAATATCAATAAACTTTAACTTGTCATACAAATATATGTTTGAAATAAAATCGTCATTATTTTTTGACAATAACAAGGTGTGGGCAGATTTCTACCAGTCACAGGCTGCGTCACACCCCTCCAGCCTGTGTCTTAGAATAAGAGGGAGGTGAAGCCTTCATTAACCACATCCCGCCTGCCCTATAGCAAATTGACGGCAGGATTGTGGTTGTATTATCCTGACCGGACGTCATATGACGGCGGCAGGATAATACAGCTCTGCGCGCCCCACGATGCAAAACGTTCCACATATCAGTGCCACATATCAAGGCCCATCAGTGCTGCATATCAGTGCCCATCAGTGCTGCATATTAGTGCCCCATCATCAGTGCCACCCCAACACTTTATTATGCTTCAGTTATGAATGAACACAATGAGTGAGTGTGTTCATTTAGAAAAGGAAGACGCTGGTATATGGCATTTTTTCCAACTCCTTTTTCCCACTCTCCATCTTGAAACATCCCCCGCAGCAGCAGCGGGAGAGGAGAGGAGGGAAGCCAGCAGCACTGCGAGGCGGGGGGGGGGTTAGGGGGGCAACACAAGAGAAGCCCAGGCACACCTGGCACACCCCCTGCACATGCCTATGCTGATAGGAAAACTGCACAGATTTTTTACTTTAGTTTACCTCAGTTTTCATGTACAGTGCCTTGTGAAAGTATTCGGCCCCCTTGAACTTTTTGACCTTTTGCCACATTTCAGGCTTCAAACATAAAGATATAAAACTGTAATTTTTTGTGAAGAATCAACAACAAGTGGGACACAATCATGAAGTGGAACGAAATTTATGGGATATTTCAAACTTTTTTAACAAATAAAAAACTGAAAAATTGGGCATGCAAAATTATTCAGCCCCCTTAAGTTAATACTTTGTAGCGCCACCTTTTGCTGCGATTACAGCTGTAAGTCACTTGGGGTATGTCTCTATCGGTTTTTCACATCGAGAGACTGAAATTTTTGCCCATTCCTCCTTGCAAAACAGCTCAAGCTCAGTGAGGTTGGATGGAGAGCGTTTGTGAACAGCAGTTTTCAGTTCTTTCCACAGATTCTCTATTGGATTCAGGTCTGGACTTTGACTTGGCCATTCTAACACCTGGATATGTTTATTTGTGAACCATTCCATTGTAGATTTTGCTTTATGTTTTGGATCATTGTCTTGTTGGAAGACAAATCTCCGTCCCAGTCTCAGGTCTTTTGCAGACTCCATCAGGCTTTCTTCAAGAATGGTCCTGTATTTGGCTCCATCCATTTTCCCATCAATTTTAACCATCTTCCCTGTCCCTGCTGAAGAAAAGCAGGCCCAAACCATGATGCTGCCACCACCATGTTTGACAGTGGGGATGGTGTGTTTAGGGTGATGAGCTGTGTTGGTTTTTACACCAATCATAACGTTTTGCATTGTTGCCAAAAAGTTCGATTTTGGTTTCATCTGACCAGAGCACCTTCTTCCACATGTTTGGTGTGTCTCCCAGGTGGCTTGTGGCAAACCTTTAAATTACACTTTTTATGGATATCTTTAAGAAATGTCTTTCTTCTTGCCACTCTTCCATAAAGGCCAGATTTCTGCAGTATACGACTGATTGTTGTCCTATGGACAGAGTCTCCCACCTCAGCTGTAGATCTCTGCAGTTCATCCAGAGTGATCATGGGCCTCTTGGCTGCATCTCTGATCAGTCTTCTCCTTGTATGAGCTGAAAGTTTAGAGGGACGGCCAGGTCTTCGTAGATTTGCAGTGGTCTGATACTCCTTCCATTTCAATATTATCACTTGCACAGTGCTTCTTGGGATGTTTAAAGCTTGGGAAATCTTTTTGTATCCAAATCCGGCTTTAAACTTCTCCACAAAAGTATCTCGAACCTGCCTGGTGTGTTCCTTGTTCTTCATGATGCTCTCTGCGCTTTAAACGGACCTCTGAGACTATCACAGTGCAGGTGCATTTATACGGAGACTTGATTACACACAGGTGGATTCTATTTATCATCATTAGTCATTTAGGTCAACATTGAATCATTCAGAGATCCTCACTGAACTTCTGGAGAGAGTTTGCTGCACTGAAAGTAAAGGGGCTGAATAATTTTGCACGCCCAATTTTTCAGTTGTTTATTTGTTAACAAAGTTTGAAATATCCAATAAATTTCGTTCCACTTCATGATTGTGTCCCACTTGTTGTTGATTCTTCACAAAAAATTACAGTTTTATATCTTTATGTTTGAAGCCTGAAATGTGGCAAAAGGTCGCGAAGTTCAAGGGGGCCGAATACTTTCGCAAGGCACTGTATGTGGACAGTTTTTATGCATGTCAGTTATGTGCCCTGTTCACACCAATGTTGAAGTCATGTTGTTTTTTTTTTCAAGTGCAGTAAACTGCGTACACATTGCAGATTCCTGTGCAGAAATAATATGCACGTTGTGGTGTGAACAGGGCACATAGAGAACATTTTTTTTTCTTTGAGTGCTCTTGCAGAACACGGAAATCTCTACACCATGGTGTGAACGAGGCCTTAGCTGTAGTGAAGTATTTCCCAGGCCTGTCAATTAGCTGGATCTACACTACATGTAACATGATCTGTAAATAAAGGAGAGTATGGAAAATTACAAGATTCTCTCTCCCATTCACAGATTCTGTTACATGCAGTGTAATCAATGTACAGTCCAGTCTTTTCTCAATAGTGGAATAAGAGAAGAGTCCCGCTGTCTGTGCCAATGGACGTAGCCGTGGGGCTCTGGAGAGAGCACGCATGAGTGCCTCTATAAACAGTGCTTTCCCATGGAGCACTGGACAGCTAGGAGGAGCCAGGAGAACCGGCAGGGGTCCTGAGAAGAGGAGGCTTGGGCTGCTCTGTGCAATTACCTGCACAGAGCAGGTAAGTATAGAGATGTTTGTTATTTTTAAAAAAATCCTTTCAACCACTTTAACTCAGAGTTATGACTAATAACTCCCTCAGCACCCAGGGCTGCTGATAGGGGGAGCCACCAGTCCTCCTGTAGGGAGCTCAGGCACACAGGGGGGCCCCAACAGCACGGGGAATTGGTGTGGTCGGGCAGAGGGACAATTACAGAAGGAAGCCCTGTGCGGCTCTCTGCAGCAGCTAAAAGCCAATTTCTCCCCCTCCTGCCAGCTTTTAGCTGCTGAAGGGAGAGACACAGACACAGGGCATCGTTCCTGTAATTGCTTCCCTGACACTGATCCCCCTCCCTGTTCTGCCTGCTTCTGATCCCCCCCTCCCCGTGTGCCCCCCTTTCACTGTGCCACCCCCCCCCCCCCATTTCCTCTCCCAGAGCACTGCAGGCTTCCTGCAGTAATAATAATAATTAAACATTTTAACAAATAATTTAAGAAAATTGTGAACATTTAAAAAATATATAATTTTTTTTAAATGTAAAAAACAATTAAAATGGGCTAATTCTCACAGGTTCTCTATGTTTGTGTCCGCTATGTTTGTGTCCTTTCACACTTATGCGACGCGATTTTACGATGCGATTTTGACACGATTTTGAGCAATGGCTCAGGGCTATATACCTCAAAACGCATTAAAATCGTGCCAAAGTAGTGCAGGAACTACTTTGAAGTCGGTGCGACTTCAAAATGCACTGATATGAATGGGGCACATTGAAAATAATGGAAAACAACTTTTTTTTTGCGGTCCAAAATCGCGGGACAAGTCGCACTAGTGTGAAAGGGGCCTAATAATGATATTTATATATTCAGGTAGTCAGGTAGTCAGGGGGGAGCCCTGCCAGGGAGGTTGTACGGGGCCCCATGATTTCTAACAAGAGCCCTGTCAGCGCCAAAAGTTCAGCAGTAGAAAGAGGACCTGTCATCAATACACAGAGGTTTTCTTCAGAATCCAGAAGACGGACAGACTTTGGAAATACTTCATTATGAGTAAGTGATGTGACTGCATCTACAGTGGCAACAATAGTTTTTGACTAAACTTGAGATGTTTTTGCAGTAGCAATTGTTATACCTTGACAAAGAGGTTCAGCACAGCTTCCAAACATGTGTTGGTGATTGCTGTTTGCTGTAAAATTGCTTCATCATACATGGAGAGCTGGACTTTCTTCACGCTGAGTTTCTAGCCATGCTATCACTGGTCATGCACATTGGACGTTTGAGGTGAGGGATTTGAGTGCAGGATAGATACATCTTTCTTATTTCACACCTATCACAACTACTGTAATTATAACTATGCAGAAATGTTTCTTAGACATGTGCAAAGTGCCAAAACCCACAAACACCAATTCCATCTTTTATCACTTCAGAGTGGTTCAAAATGAAAGATGATTGTTGATTGGTAGCCCTGGATTACTGCACTCTGCATGTTGCGATTTTCATTACTAAAAAAAGTGTGTTTTATACATATGTAGCACTGTCCCCATAGGGCTTGCTGTATGATGACCTGTTGGGCCTTCTCTGATTACCAGCAAACAGTCACTTAGGGTACAGTTTACACATTCATCCTTACTCCCAATCAGAGGCGTAACTAGAACCTTCAGGGCTCCGGTGCAAGAAACCATAAAGGGCCCCCCGGACCCCTGGCCGGGGCCCTTCCCTTCAAGCCTGGGGCTCTTCCCACTGATCCTGGGGCCCGTTACTCTCATTGCGGGGCCCTTCATTATGGTCTCGCAGCGGGACCCTTTCACAAGTTCTGCCCACGGTGGTGGAATGCCAGGGCCTGGTTGCAAGTGTGACCTTTGCGATCCTGGACGTTCACCCACTGGTGTCAGTAGTTTTTATTTTTTGGTATTTTATTTGTATTATTTTTTATCATTTTATTTTATTTTTTTACAATGTCACTGACTATGACTCTGTCCATTCACAAAAGGAAGGACCTGGTAAATTACATATTTACCGACCCCTTCCTTGTTCTTTATTGTGACACATGCCCTGCAGCAGCAGCCGACAGGAGAGGGGAGGAAGCACAGTGGGGGCAGCACAGTGGGGGGAGGGGGGGACCAGGGGAGCACACAGGGGCCCAGAGACAGAAGAACACATGTTACTGGATAGGAGGGGCGGCGGGGGCAGCATACAGCCAATCTCCTCCATTTTCCTCCTGCAGCTACTGGGGGAAAAAGGAGGACAGTGATTTCAACTATTTACAGTTGATAAGGACAACTCTCCTTTGGCCTCACCAGGTTGCTTATGGAAGCAGTCACTCTGCTTTACCCATACTGCCACATGCATGAAAAAGGTTAAGTCTCCTTGCTCTCTCCAGAAATTGACTTGGTGATCTATATTCTCTTCAGGACACTCACTAGCATCCCCTTTACTGACACCCGTCTACTGACTCTTCTAGCTGCAGGGGTGGCCCCCCTTAGGTCAGGCCTCTTGACACAGATCTGTACTGACTGTACTGCAGAATCAGATCCTTCAGTGTCTCCCCTTCCAGTGAGATTTACAGGACCTCCAGGTTCAGTTCCCCTCTGGCTCTTTAGGCCCTTAGGTCGACCCCATGAGGCCACATGGCAACTTCAACAGAGAAGGAGGCAGCCGCCCCCTCCCTCCGTGACTCTGATCTCCAGCTGAAAGACCCAGAGCACATGTGCTACTGGCATTTATAAAGTATCCCAACATGCGCAGATGCATTTTGCCAAACCACCAGGGCTATATCAAACGCCTGTGCACGCATTTGTCAGGTTTCCTCCCACTGTCCAATATGCCTTCCTATTGGACCAGTGTAAAACACTCTGCAGAAAGACTGAGCTGCACCTAAGCACATTGAGCAGACCTTTCTAGCAAATCCTGCTTTCTGGTAGGCAGAGAACAATATAGATTTACCTGCAATCCCTCTGGTAAGCAGAAAGGATCCAAACAGTGGCGGCGGGCCGATAGGTGGCGCAGGGGCGCCACCCCCCAAAAAAAAGAAGAAGAAAAAAAAAAGATTAAATAAAAAATAAAAAAAATTGTCAATTTTTGCCAACTAGGGGTGCCGGACCTAGTGCTGGATATGGGGGGGGTGGGGTTTTTGACCCCACCTTCGGCTGGAAGAGGCACCGATTGGCGCTCTTCTGGGGGTCATCGGGGCACAGAGCAATGCGCCCCAACACTCCCCACTTTACTGATGTCCGGTCTGTGATTGGTCCAGACTCCAGCCTGGACCAATCACAGTAGGACATGGACCTGGTGACATTCTGCGTGGGGGATGTGCACCGCCCCGGCGTCATGATCACTTTCCGTTCCCGCCCGGAACAGAGAGAGGACACAGGACAGGAGAGCGAGAGCCGCCGCTGAGGATGAAGCCGGGAGTCGGGAGGACCGAGGAGTCGCCAGTCGCCAGAGCGCAGTACCGAGGAGCCTGGAGGTGAAGAAGTGACAGGATGTGATCCTCCTGCAGAGCTCAGACTTCCAGTTATTCTGTGCCAGCAGCTGCAGCGGGGCGGGCGGCCTCACGTTGTGAATGATTGGTCGGCTCGATCGGATCGTGCAGAGATAATCTGCGATCAGATCTCTGAGTCTGATCGCAGATTATCTCTGCACGATCCAATCGAGCCGACCAATCATTCACAATGTGAGGCCGCCCGCCCCGCTGCAGCTGCTGGCACAGAATAACTGGAAGTCTGCGCTCTGCAGGAGGATCACATCCTGTCACTTATTCACCTCCAGGGATTGGCAAAAGAGGAGCTGCTGGCAGTGCCTGGAGAAGTCGGGGTGTCCAGTGTCGGCGTGTTGCCCCCTCATGGCCTGAACCTGCGGGGGGAGCACCATGTGGGGGAGCTGTCCCTCCGGACCCAGGAGCAATGTGTCTCCCGTCTTCAGCAGCCCACAGCACAGCAGTCGGTCCAGTTGAGTGAGCCAGCCCAAGAGCAGGTAAGTGACATGACCTGTGACCTGACCTGTGACATGACCTGTGACATGTCTGTGACATGACCTGTGGCATGACCTGTGACATGACTGTGACATGACTGTGACATGATCTGTGACCTGACCTGTGACATGACTGTGACATGACCTGTGACATGACTGTGACATGACCTGTGACATGACTGTGACATGACCTGTGACCTGACCTGTGACATGACTGTGACATGACCTGTGACATGACCGTGACATGACTGTGACATGACCTGTGACATGACTGTGACATGACCTGTGACATGGACTGTGACATGACTGTGACATGGACTGTGACATGACCTATGACATGACTGTGACAGGACCTGCGCCATTACCTGTGACATGCCCATGCCATGACCTGTGACATGCCCGTGCCATGACCTGTGACATGCCTGTGACATGACCTGTGACATGACCTGTGACATGCCTGTACCATCACCTGTGACATGCCTATGCCATCACCTGTGACATGCCTATACCATCACCTGTGACATGCCTGTACCATCATCTGTGCCATACCTGTACCATCATCTGTGCCATGCCTCTACCATCACCTGTGTCATGCCTGTACCATGACCTCATAGTCACGCAATTTTTTACCGCAAAGCAATACCTTACATTTTTCTTTTTGTGCCCCCCCCCCCCCCCCAAAAAAAAAAACTATACTCTCTCTCTAGCACCTACTTAGGAGGATGCTATATATATATATATATATATATATATATATATATATATATATATATATATATGTGTGTAATTCATCTTATAACAGTCATCTATATTAAGTCATGACTCTGTATGATAGAAGGTTTACGTGCAGTTTACCTTAAAGCGGTATTAAGCCCAAATGCAAAAATGTGTTATATTGTAGCTTACCAACTTTTTGATGTGATAGCTGCATTAATTTTCTTTTTTTAAGGTTTCTTTCCTTTATTCCCACTTGGTGATCAAGCCAGTAAGTCTGTTATTTTTCAACAGAACAAGCTGTCTAGGAGCTCTATCAATTAGAGGGTTGAGACATACCTTTTAACACTGATAGAGGTGCTTACAATGGTCAGCTTGTATATATTTATTTAAAGGAACAAAACTGTTGCTGTAATTGCCTTTAAACTGTTAGCTGAAGGTTGGCTTCAATTTGTTTAGTGTATATTAGACCCATTTCACACTTGTGCGACTTGTCCTGAGACTTGGGACTGCAAAGTCACATGACAAGTCATACTCCATGATTTCCAATGAGTACCATTCATATTTGTGCGGCTTCAAGTCAGAGCAACTTCAAAGTAGTCCCTGGACCATTTTGGTCCAACTTTGATGCGTTTTGAGGTCCATAGTCCTAGATTACACAGGCTTGGCTTCAAGTCCAGTCAAAATCACATCAAAATGAGGTCAAAATCGTGGCAAATTTGTGTGACTTTCAGGTCGCACGAGTGTGAAAGGGGCCTAAATCTACTTGTCCATCTAACTCTTCCCTTCCCCCCAGAATGACAATGCTGCTGTCCAAAGGTTCCTCTGTTGCTCTTTCATCCAGAGTATAAGGTCCCTTAGGCTCCATTCACACTTGTGCGACTTGTCATGCAACTTTGGACATTCAAAGTAGTTCATGCACTACTTTAGTCTGACTTTTATGCAACTTGAGCACCATAGACTTTAATGTTAACCCTCAGAAGTTGCATCAACGTCATACCTAAATGGTATACAATGCAACTTGTGTGCAACAGTTGTCCATTATCGCTGGTCAAAGCCAAAGTCGTATACAAGTTGCGCCCATCCAAAATTGCGTCAAAGTTGCACCAAATTTGCACTCCAAAGTCGGTGCAAATTTGGAGTTGTACATGTGTGAATGGAGCCATACAGAAAGGGTTGTTACTGGCCAGATCACCAGATGCACACAAGGGAAAAAACCCTAAATGAACAACACTAATGCTGCCACCACATCTAAGGATTGATACAGTAAGCTGGAAAATATTATATTTTTGTTTGTGGGTTGAATAACACTTAGGGCTCTTTCACACGGGCTTTCCGTGTGAGAGCTCCGCTGCGGTCCTTTTTTTTTTTTTTTCACGGAGCGGATGACATTTCTGTCATCCGCTCCGTAGGTCCGCATATCATCCCATCCGTTTGCGGATGATATATGGACATAATGTAAGTCTATGGGGATTGCGGATGTCAGCGGATGACACCGCTGACATCCGATTTTCCTTCCTTTCCGTTTTTTGAATGGAGGAAAAATAGGGTTCTGTTCCGTTCGAAAGAACGGAACAGAACTGAAAGGAAGGAAATCGGATGTCAGCGGATGGTATTCCGCTGACATCCGCAATGCCATAGACTTACATTATGTCCGCAAATCATCCGCAAAAAAATAGGATGATTTGCGGACATACGGAGCGCCCGTGTGAAAGAGCCCTAAATCACTTTTCTTACCCACTCAGGTGCAGTGCTGTATTTTGGCCTAGGCCAACAAGGCCCAGGCCTAGGGCAGCACTTTGCAGGGGGGCAGCAAAAGAGCCACCCCCCTCCATCTGAGACTATTGGCCACTGATTGCTAGAGCCGCCTCTCTCACCCTCTCTCTCTCTCCCATCCCCCCCCTCTCTCTCTCTCTTATCCCCCTCCCCTCTCTCTCATCCCCCTCTCTCTCTCATCCCCCTCTCTTTCTCTCATCCCCCTCTCTCTCTCCTTCAATTTTGGAGGGAGTCACATCCGTTAAAAAAGGAGTGAGGCAAATTTACATGGGGGGGGGGCCCAATTTTAGTCTTGCCTAGGGCAGCACAAAACCAAAATACACCACTGCTCAGGTGATCCATTAGGCTTCTGCAGGTTCTCTAGCATGTGAACCAGCAGGCTTCTGATGAGAATCTATCCTTGCTTAATCATAACCTAGGACCTCCGTCCAGCCCACTATGCCTGCTGGCCTTTAATCCCGTTTCTTTCACAGGGGCCGAATGTCGGGTGGTATCAGCCGGTTCAATAGAAACCAGTCGACATTCGGCCCATGCCTACTGCAGTCAGTCCAGCCGACTTCTGTCGAAGGGGCATGACCGAAAAACATCTACTGTTCGGTTCCGGATCAACGCTCTCAGTCTAAGGCGGCAACAACCCCCCTGCCAGAACACAATAGAACAGCAGGGGAGATAGTTAGCACAGCGGCTCCTCCTAAGCTGTCAGGTTTTTTTTGTTAGCCCTGCTGGGTTGATTGGAAAAAAACTACTAGAGTGTACTAGGCTTAAAAAAGTTCCCTATTGGTAAAGTATAACAGAGTCCACACCAGACTCCTTGAAAGCAGCAAACAGATTTTACTGAAGAAGGTCATCTATACGATCGACTATACAGGGTAAGGATGGCAGCATACTTAACCACTTAAGCCCCGGAAGATTTTACCCCCATTCCGACCAGGGGGTATTTCGCGATTCGGCACTGCGTGACTTTAACGGACAATTGCGCGGTCGTGCGACGCTGTACCTAAACGAATTTGACGACCTTTTTTTCCCACAAACAGAGCTTTCTTTTGGTGGTATTTGATCACCTGTGCGATTTTTTGATCACGCGCTATAAACAGAAAAAGAGCGTAAATTTTGCAAAAATAGCAATATTTTTCACATTTTTTATATGAAATTCCCCCAAAAAAAAATGTAAAAATCAAAATTTTTAAAAATTTTCGGCCAATTTGTTTTATGCTACCTATGTTTGGTAAAAAAAAATCGCAAAAAGCGTATTTTGATTGGTTTGCGCAAAAGTTATCACGTTTACTAACAAAGGGAAAGATTTTTGTCATTTTTGTTGTTTTTTTTTTAACGCGTAATGGCGGCGATCTGCGATTTTTTTTGCGTTACTGCGACATTGCGGCGGACAGATCGGACCCTTGACTGACATTTTTGACACTTTTGGGGTTACCAGTGACATTTCTACAGTAATCAGTGCTATACATATGCACTGTTACTGTAAAAATACACTGGTAGTGAAGGGGTTAACTTTATTTGGAAGGGAGGGGCTGTGTGTGTCCCTAGGGGCGTGGTTTCTACTGTGATTGGCTGTGGCTCTAGCTGTAAGGACACTGATCAACGGATCTACATACTAGATCTGAGGGATCAGTGTCTTTGCAGCGAGGAGAATGACAGGCAGTTTGTTTACACAAGCTGCCTGACATTCTCCCTCTCCCCCGCCGATCGCCGAGTGGCCGGCGGACATCGGGTCCGCTGGTCACACGCGCGGGGGGGTCCGTGACCACTCGGGAGCTCCCTAGACGCTCACAAGCAAGCAACGTAGCCCTACGTTAGTTTGCCTGTGAGGGGCTGACCGCCGACGTAGATAGTCGTGCGGCGGTCGGCAAGTGGTTAAATGAGTTGCACAATTCCTAATAACACATTGAGAAGGATATAAAAAGACTTGCGCCCTAGAAGTGGGCTATAGAATGTCATGGCATTCCTCCAAAGGAGGAACACAATCAGCCTAACTTAATCAGCCTCCGAACGGCGGCCATCTTTGTAAGTCTGGCCAGCTGATTGTTTATTTTACTGCACATTTTGATTGATGCATGCTGCAGCAATACTTATATACTTTAAATCCAATATTAAAAAAATATACTATATAGTACTTTCTGGGCTGTATCCTCCAAAGTCATAAGAGGAAGCTGAGTGCATTGTTTGTAATGGAGATCTTATAGAGGTGCTTATACCATATAAGACCGGTGGGTGCATAATTGGTGGAGGTTTTTTCACATCACTGGATTCCTTGACACTTGGTGAAACATTACTGTCTTTTCAAGATTACTATTTTTGATATGAGTTTTGAATATCTAATTCTGGTGAGTGCATAGTAAGACAGGGGTTCAAGCACATGGCGATATTTCTGCACAAGGTGGACATCTTTCAACTACAATTTGCTTTATTATTGTATCAATATTTGGACTCATTCCTTTTGTCACTTATGTTTATATAGTTTGATGTAAGCGCTGCGTTTAATAGATTTATGTACAAGCCTTTGTAGGGTCACCTTGTGAGCTATATGGTTTTAGGCGCTCACTATTTGTGCGTTTTTCCACAGTTATACTCACTTAAATCCCCCGTCTAGGTCCCACCTGGTACCATTTACGGGCGGGGACTCCACCAATCCAGTGCAGTGATGGTCCGCTGAGACCACTGGTCCCCTTAATTCCCCTCCACTGATGTTTGTCTTCTACTTGATCCTGAGAGGACCTTGCCACTGGCCATTTAAAAGGAAATGTCCATATTATGCAGGTAGCGATGTGGACACCCAAAGAAGAACTAATGCAAGAAGAAATCAGAAGAGGAAAAGGTTCAGGGCATAGTGCCATGTGACCATGGCTACACGAAAGCGGCTTTTAGTTTGGACTTTTATAGCATAATATACATACGGGCACCATGCCCACACATAGGACCTCTTTAATTCTACACACTTTGGGTTCGTTTTAGAACTTTAAGACTACATTTGGTGATAATTTAATGTAAAGCAGGGCAAATAGTAATGTTTTTTTTGTGTTGTCTATTCACAATGTTGTGT
This sequence comes from Pelophylax lessonae, assembly GCF_965119305.1. Classification (NCBI taxonomy): domain Eukaryota; kingdom Metazoa; phylum Chordata; class Amphibia; order Anura; family Ranidae; genus Pelophylax; species Pelophylax lessonae. The sequence goes on from NC_138769.1 coordinate 187,105,867, forward strand.
ATCATCATTTTTTACAAACATGCATATTGGGTGTGTAAGAATAAATTTAGCCATACAGTTTTAGTTTAAATCAAAAAGGTAAAGTGCTTAAGATTTTGGTGTAAGGTAGGACCCATTCATACTAGTAAGATGATTCATACCAATTCGCACATTCTAGTGCATTGAATTAGAGAAAATGCTGCAGGTCCCACTTTTGGCCAGTTCTGGTGCATTAGGCAGCTAACTCAAATGAATAGGCTGCCGGAACTTCATGTAATTTAATGCACGACTTAACACTTGTGAACACATGCGTGTTAAATGCACCACAACAGACTGCCCAGGTATGAATGGGCCCTTACAGGTAAGTAAATCTTTTCTTAGAAATGTAATTTAGAAGAACAAATTGTCCCCAGAAGTATAGCTTTAGCCAACACTTTATATAGATTTGGATAGAATTTGATCAGTGTATAACCAGCTTTAAAGCATTATTAATCCCAAAACCAAAAATGTTGTATATTGCAGCATACCAATCATTAGATGTGGTGGCTGCATTTCATTTCCTTTTTCCCTCTGTTTTACCTGGTGATCTGGCCAGTAGCACACCTCCTGTATTAGAGTGCCCCACTTTGGATGCAAAGTGGGACCTTTAAATGGCAGCATTGTCATGGCAGGAGTAGCAGATTTAGATACACTAACAAACTGAAGCTGACACTTTATAGGCAATTACAGAAAACAGTTTTATTCCTTGTGGGATACGTAAATTAATAAAAGCTGATTGTTGTAAGCACCCCTGTCAGTGGTAAATGGTTTGTCTCATCCCTTTAAATGCTACATCTGTAGGAAAGCTTGTTTATTTTGGGGAAAAAAAAACAGACTTACAGGCCAGATCATCAAGTTAAAAGAAAGTATAAAAAAAGAAAACTAATGGAGCCATCAAATCTAAGCTGCAATATAATAAATGTTTGCTTTTGGGTTTAATACCACTTTAACATTTAATTGCTGTCTGTATCCAGATTGGAGATTTCCAGTCGCTGTCTACCCCAGTGACAACATTCAGGGAGATTTACTAAAACTGGAGCGTGCAAAATTTGGTGCAGCTGTGCATGGTAGCCAATCAGCTTCTTACGTCAGCTTTTTTAATTAGGCTTTGATAATAAATCTTGGAAGCTGATTGGTTTCTATGCAGAGCTGCACCTAATTTTGCACGCTTCAGTTTTAGTAAATTCCCACCATTGTCTCCAGGATGGGATGTGAATAGAAAGTTTTCTCCCATTTACTTAGTTCTGGTGCAACTGCACTTTCAAAGTGAAAAGTCTAGTTGCCTTTAGTAAATCCACCCCTGTATTTCGGTATTTGTCACTTTAATTGTATCCAGTTCAGCACAGGTATACTTTAAGTCCAGATTAATTTTTTTTTTTTTTAAAGGAAACCAGTATAAAAATTCCATCTGCAATGGCTAGTTGTCTTGCTGTTATCTTATGCCTCATACACATGTGCAGATCGTCGGCCGAACGATCGGCCGTCTTTTGTCCCCGGGCTGTCGTGTCTGTTGAAAAGTGCAAAAGACTGCACAAGAATTTTGTCCGCCGACTACAGCCGACTGCAGAAGTGATGTCATGTGATGGTTAACTTTCCCTGTGTTTTTTCTTTTCTGAGCATGCCCAGTCTTGCAAATCTGCTGTCTGTCGGCCGAATTCTGTATTGACTGGCGAACAATCGGCCGCTCTGGTGTCGGCATACAAAAATTTTAATGCTTGCACGACAGATTCTTTTCGGCCGAAAGTGCGCTGTCGGCTGTCGGAAGCATCATACTAGCAAGCCGAAAATCGGCCGATCGTTCGGCGGCCGAACATTTTCGGCCGATAATCTGCACGTGTGTACGGGGCATTAGTCCCTTGAGTGTTGATTTACTAAAGATGAAGAGTGCAAAATCAGGTGCAGCTGAGCATAGAAACCAATCAGCCTCCACGTTTTATTGTCAAAGCTTAATTGAACAAATTAAAGTTAGACGCTGATTGGCTACTATGCGCAGCTGCACCAGATTTTTGCACTCTCCAGGTTTTAGTTAATCAACCTCTGTGTTTCACTACAGAAAAAATATTAAATCAGCAGATCTGAATTTATTTCAGCATTATTTATTGGATATTTGTACTGTGTGAGTGGGCCAGGAAACATTTCGTAGGAGGTAGCCCACGTATTTTTTTTTTTTTTTTTCATATTTTTTATTTTTTTTTGGCTTATGAGGTGCTAATAATGATGTTAGTACAATTGTTGTGGAAATACAGTTTTTTTTTTTTTAAAAACAAATTCTGAGATAAAATGAACCACCTTCTCACTGATTGCTTCACATTTCCTAAACCCCGTTTTTAATCACCTAAAACCATGGTCACATGATGATCGAGCGCTGGGTCCCCTGCTCTGTTTATTTCCTTGAGGGGGTCCTTTTTCCAGGTGTCCAGGTCACTGGACAATTCCCAATGGCTGTCCAGCGGGGAGGGGGGGGGGGTTCTCTCAGGATCCAGAAGACTGCTAATATCGGACCAAGAGCAGTGGACTGGGTTAACGTGCAGCACTGAGCTTATGGTCCTTGCAGACATAAATGGCATCAGCAAGGGACCAGGATGGGGGAACTCAGGTATAATGGCACTTTTCCACTGCAAGTACCGGCTTGACCCGGTTTGCTTTTCCACTGCTGGTACCGCATGGTACGGTGTTGGAACGGTTCGGTACCGTTTGGTATGGTTTTCTTTTCCACTAAAGTAGTGCTAAAGTTAAGTGGGTGGGATAACAACGATTCACTGACCAATCAGTGGCTAGTAGTGACTGCATGCAAAGGATTGTGGGATATGGCACCGGTATGGTACCTCTTGGAACCACAATCGAGGTGGTACTGTTTTAGAGAGCCGTACTGTTCGGTTCCATGCAGTGGAAAAGTGCCGCCGTACCGTACCGAACCGTTCCTACACCGTACCATGCGGTACCAGCAGTGGAAAAGCACAAAAGCGAGCCGAATCGTTCGGTTCCATGCAGTGGAAAAGCACCATAAGTGACTTCAGCCGGGACGGTAAATTGAACAGCTAATAGGTTAGAAGGGGGTATGAGGGAAGGATGATGAATTTATAGATTTTGTCCAGACTTTAGCTTTAGATATTTAGAGGAGCATTCAAGTATACACAAAATCTGCTTTCAAAAACCTTAATCTTGAGATGGGGCAATTGTTGCATCAGTGTACGATTAAAATGTAAATACATAGCTTGGCCGTGAAGAAGGTAAAAAGTGAGCTGGAGAACAACAATTAAAGGGTTACACATTTAATCTCACACACCTAGCACCCAATTAACATGTCTGAACACTGTATTAAACTTTCCAACCTAGCTGAACGTCTCGTCCAACTTAGAAATAATCCATTTAGCTCAGCCTATGCAACATTTTGCCAAAAAGATGCACAAGAACGCCGTTTTACAGCCTGGGCAATTGACTTGGTATGGTGTGTGTTTATCATTCACAGTACAGCTGCCAGTGCCACAGGCTCTGACAGAACACCGTATAAAAGGCTAATGTCTGAGGTAAGCTTTTTTTATTGTTGCCGGCGAACTGCATTTTGATAAATATACCTCATTTAAAGAAGCTGTGTCCGTTCTTTCAGCCTCGCCATCTTTGTTGTAAGCATTTCCAGCTAAGCATTGACAAACTATTTGCCTTTTCAATGACTATCCTGCCTTTATCCCGAGGGTTCTCCTTCATCATCAGTATGAGATCGCTGCTGTTATCTCTTGCATATCAATGTGGTCCGCAAAGCAATTTTCATGCTTTCTGTCCTTCCCTGTCTCCCTTCATGCACCGAGACAAAACAAATCATGTGTATGCTGGGTGTTTCATGTTCATAGCAAGCCCTGCTTGCATTAATTCACACCAAAACCTGTCACTTTTCTCCCTTATAACACCAATCCTCAGAGAATTTGTTAGGCATTTGCTCCTGTGAAACAATAAATGGGTCATTTGGATCCTCAATATAAAAATCTACCTTGTGTCTTAAAAATATATTGTTTTAAAATGGCTTGGTATATAATCAAAGTCTCCTTTTTTAAATATTACACCCATATGGTAAAGTCTAAGGAAGATGAGGTAGGGAAATCCACAAATGACGAGTAGGACTTAAGTAATGATTAGAACTGTTAACCTAAACTGTTGCCCTAAATGACCTCTAACCTTACTCAAACACCTTGAGATAATGCCTTCCCTGGGGAATGGTTGTAGCTACCACAAGTATATTGATCCAGCCTTGATATACCTCTAAAGGTCATTAAAGTTTTCAAAAGCTGTTTTTATTAAAATATTGGTTATTTGGTCTTCAGAGTAGCTGTGCCATTATATGCAAAACACCATCATGCTGTACTGAAAATCATATTATACATTTACCGCTATTTACAGCCAGCAATTCATTGATACATTCCAAAACCTGTATTTTGTTACTATTGATAAAAGGTAACTTACCGAGTCACCCTGAGTTCTGAAGGTCAGTTTCTGGTCTTTGCTTGTCATGAAAAATAGTGGCTAATGACGGCTTCATTGACTCCTAATGTGACCAACTCTGTTCCTAGTCCATTGCCTGGTATCCCACATTAAATTCCATGATCACAATCCACGTCTCGGCAAATATACCACAAGATCACATAGAGGATCAGGAGAATGGCAAAAATAAATAAAGCTACCAGGATAGCCTTGGTCACAGGAGATATGAGTGACTGCATGTCACCTAGGGGTTCAGGCGGAGAGGTCTAGTTGGCAATTACTGTGATTAATGGAGCAAAGGTTAACCGGTGGTCTCTGGCGCTGGCATACAAGTGCTGTGGAGCGAGGTACCAACTAGGACCTGTGGATCCTCTGCATTGCTTCGTGCCAAGTTGAATGAGATGTACAAACGGTGCCTTATTCCCCTTGACAGGAAAAAGGGAAAGAAAATGACAGCTCTTCTATACACGGGCTCAAAATCTTCTCTGCACACGTCCATCTGAGTCTCCAGCACAAGAGATCAAAGCCTTAACTAGAGCAAAGAGAGGGACTGCGCAGAGGAAACTTAATGATGCTAATAATCCTGCCATGGGAGCAGACCAATCTTCCCGGTTTCTTTTATTCTAGCAGAAGACAAGATTCATTCAAACTTGTGGAACAAAACTGGGTAGCGATTGATGAGCGAAGTAGTCTCCTGCTGTTACATCCATCAAAAGCCATCAGCTGGGGACAAATAGGGGGAAAAAGAAAAACTGGAAAGACGCAGGAAAGTTGGACAAGTAGAAGGTCAGAGGTTACGGTTGACTATTATAGTCTAGAAGCTGGAGTTAATATTTCAAGTATCAGCATTGCAAAGTTGAGTTAGCATCCCTGCATGCAGCAGGTAGTATGCATGGGGGATAGAGAGACTCCAGCATGTGTGAGACTGAAGCGCGTGTGTATATGTCTGCAGCTTGCTTGCTGCAGACTGAGAAGTAGGTTGATTAGTATTCCACCCAGCAAAGTCTCTCCCTCCCCTACCTCAGTATCTCCCTGTCCTCCCCCTTTCTCACTGCACAGCTCCTCCTCTTGTTTCTCTATCATTCAGTCACCAAACAGCACGCTCTTATCCTCTGGTGTTGTTATTACGTTTTGTTTAGGCAGCGTGCTGCAGGTTACCATATAAATGCATGAGCAAAATAAAATGCAGAGATGTTGTGTACACTGACTGCTACCTATAACTATAATCTTCTGCATTAAGGGATATAAGCCTTGTTAGTTCACCAGGTATTGTAAGGACAAAGCTTTGCATGGGTGCAAAACACTGTTATAAATTGGCAGATAGATTCTCCGCTCCAGAAGCCCATCTTATAACGCATATGACAGAAATCATGTAATCATAGAACATTTTTTTTTGGTGTTATGAAATAATCTCTGTGTGCATGGATTGCAAGACTAAAGGAGGCCAAGGAGGCTTAAAGCTGAAATTAAAGCGGAAAGCTAAATACTGAGTACTGTCGTAGACACCCTTTTCGAAATTCTGGTGGGCCTCCAAACCAAAATTTCCCATGCTTGCTGCCGATTCATATCATATACACTTAGCTCCCAACCATCCCTGATTTCAAGGGACTGTCCTTGATTTGGAACAAAATCCCTCTGTTACACTTTCCTCCTCATTTTTCCTTAATTTTGGTCTGATATATATATATATATATAGTTGTATCTAAAATGCCTTTTTATCTTTCAAAAAGTGTTTCCCAGTGATAAACCTTTCATCCAATTTAAAAAAAAATGGCTGCATTTGTAAATTTCAAAAGCCAATATAAAGGAAATGTAGTGGTTAAAAAAAAAGGTACTTGTGGGTTTAACTAATCATTTTTTTGTATAATTCCCCTAAAGGAGCGTGAAAGGAGGGGTGTGTTCTATGCTTACATACTTTTGCTAATAGGTGTCTCTCTTTCCCATCTCAAAAAGTTGAGAGGTATGTATACTAGGCATAAATTGGTAATTTAATATAATTACTTTTCAATCGGAACAACCTATAGATACACAGCCCTGCAGGTATACCCCGTGTCCGCCGTAGGGTAGTATCCTCGGGTTCCCCTACTGTTGCTGCTATATCTGACTGCTGGTTTACTCTGGCTAAGCAACTAAATTACATTTATTCCCCTTCTCTCCCCATTACCAATGTCATGTATTTGTCATTTGATTACTTGTTGTATTGTTCTCACTACAGATAGTAGTAATTAATTCCTCCGGAGGAAGCCATTGTAACTGCAAAACATGTTGAGGATTGGCTATACATCAAGAATTAATTACATCCTGTGTCCGCAGGACTCACCTGTGGATACTATACTAGCAAAAAATATTGACATCATTGTGGGCCGCATCAGCATTAGGGTTGTCCTCAAAGGGCTGGTTGTATCTGTAAGACTATGCATCTACTTGGATACTTAGAAGTATGCAGTGTACAGAGTGTAGAGTTCACGAGTGCACTACATACAGATTGCAGAGTTCAGGGGTGTGCTATGTGCAGACTGCAGGGTTGAGGAGTGTATGATATACAGAGTGCAGGGTTTATGGGTGCGCTATGTACAGAGGGCAGAGATAAGAAGTATGCAGTGTGCAGAGTTCAGGAGTGTGCGGAGTACATAGTGCCCCCCAAAAAGCTTCCTCACATCTCATCTGCCTGGCTCTAGTACCTTTTGGCAGTGTAGGTGGCTCTGCGTCTCTCTCTCTCTCATTTGCAGGGCTGTGCCCCACCATGAGTGCATGCACAGTAGGCAGGGATTTGCAAGTGCCAGAGGTGGCAGAACTGAGTTTCACCATGTTCCAGCTGAAAAGAAACCCTTGGTGCGAGCACCAAATGAAATGGCCTGGCGGGACTTGTGTTTGACACTTGTGATCTACGCAATAAAATGTTGTTGCAAGTATTGTTTGTTATATGTGTCCTTCTTTTTTAACCTACTTTTGTACAAAAAAATGTAAAAACATTTTTTTTAAATCAATTTGTTTTACTTTCTTGGGTACCAAGATAGTCCATTTACTACATGCTGAGGGTTCAGTGGGGGCAACCCCCAGCTATACCAATTTAGGTATGTATACCTGTCACAGGCAGCTACACAAATCTGTCGGTGCCAGACACTGAGGTCAATGTCCATACTGGACACTCCTTTGTCTTTTTCTCTCCCTGGCCACTGTGCCTGTCACACTGACAGACGCATGAGCCAAGGAGTTTTGCAGTGTGGTAAGTAGGAAATGTCTCAATGCCTGTGATAAGTGGAGTGCAGTGTTGGCTTCCTAGCGGGATTGGGCACGTGGGAACTCGAAAACGCCAAAGCCCATATCTAGCAGTAAGTGCAGCCTGATTCGCAACTGAGAGACGATTTCCCTATTAGGTCCACCTTACTGTTGATTGACAATACATGGCAGTGGGTGGATCCAAAGGCACTATTCAATCCAATAGCAGCTTTCAAATCTGCTCACTGCCAATTGCTGTCAATCAAAAGTAAAGCAGACCTGGTCTCTCAGTTCCCCATTGGGCTCTGTCCACCCAGTGACTCAAACTATTTCCAAAAATATGGACTTTGTCATATTTTGCTAATGACAGTGCCGCTATCCTTGGCTCCTTTGTTCAGATTTAGCTTTTGGCCTTGAAATCTCCCAGCTAACAGCTGAATGGGCCCAGAAATACAATACTGTCGGGGAACCTGTCACAGACATGTCCCGCTTTGAGCACTGGTGTACCTCTGCACGCCAGCTTGCCAGAGCTGATCTTTATTACGAATAGGAGGGGGTTAATGGGACTTTAAGTGAGATACCTGATATGTCAGACCAGCATCTCCATCCCTATTAGGATAAACAAAGGAGGATTGGGACTTTGAGTGAGGCAAGTGAAACACAGCTGATAAACAGAAGTAATACAATACCAATTTATTAGTTGTTAAATAATGACAAAAAACAAAAATAGATATGCCATATTACAGAAATATAGAAAGTTGGTTAAATGACAAGAGCTACTAAAATGACATGACATCAGATAAACAGCAATATAAAATTCCAAGTGGTGCACCATATCATACATTAGATCAATATGTAAACATGTAGTAAAGATGTAGCTGCATCCAATAAAAGCTTGATGCGTTTCGTGCGCTAGACGCACTTCCTCAGGAGCAGATGCAGGACATGGGTCTGTAAATGAAATGTATGTATGAGTGCCTGTAGAATCTCCTAATTATCCCAAAATTAGGGGAGGGAAAAGGAGGGGGGGGGGGTGGAAAAAAATCCCCCTCTGATGACTTACAATTAGCTCAAGGTTCAAAAACAATGCCTTTATTGGATGCAGCTACATATTTACTAAATTTTTACATATTGATCTAATGTCATTTAACCAACTTTCTTTATTTCTGTAATATGGCATATCTATTTTTGTTTTTTTTGTCATTATTTAAGAACGAATAAATTGGTATTGTATTGCTTCTGTTTATCAGCTGTGTTTCACTTGGCTCACTCAAAGTCCCAACCCTCCTTTGTTTATCCTAATCTTTATTACCACCAGTTTCCTAATTTGACAACCGGCGGTATTTCTATACGAATCTGTCACTGCTAATTGGCAATAGTATGAAACTTCCTGATTTTTGTGCGTGTGTCAGTAATGTTACCAAAAGCTGAGAAAATGCTTGCCTGAATAAGGTGCAGGTAGTTTTAACCCCTGTTGTAAGTACATATGGTAAATTACACATATACTTACCAGTACAGGTACAGGATACCAGTTAAGGATTGAAAATATGTGGGACTCTTCACTAGGGTTGAGCGGACACCTAGATGTCCGTGTTCGACGGGTTCGGCCGAACTTTAAAAAAAAGTCCGGGTCCGTGTCCCGGACTTTTACCGAACTTTTCCCGGACACCGAACCCCATTGAAGTCAATGGGGACCCGAACTTTAAGGCACTAAAATGGCTCTAAAACACCAAAGGAAAGGGCTAGAGTGCTGCAAATGGCAGCAAAACGTAATTAAGAGCATGGCAAGTGCTCTGCAAACAAATGTGGATAGGGAAATAACTTAAAACAACAAAAAAAAAACAGAAAAATAAAACAATGTTCTTCTTCATCTCTGAAGGACGAGGCCCATATGGAGTAGGAGGGAGGTTGAGGTGGTGGTGGATGTGGCGGTGACATAGGCATGCGCACAGGGTGTGCCGGGTGTGCCTGGGCACACCCTAATCACCTAGGGCACATAGCATTGCCAGTGAGGAGATGGGAAAGATCTCCCTCGGACCTGCTCTGCTCTATTTCTCTTTGCCTACAGGTACATGGCCCCGATACATTACTCTCCCTGCTGGCAAACACATGCATGTGTATTTCAACTTTGGGGTGCACACCTTAATGCAATAGGCTGCGCACACCTATGGGTGGTGTAGGTGGAAGCGGCGGTGGAGGAGGACCAGGGCCGGATTAAGAGCATCATGGGCTTGGTGCTGAGGATTTTGAAGGGCCTTAAGGGCCGTGCCTTGCCATGCACCCAGAGGAGGAAGGGTGCAGCCATGCATGCCTAATTCAACATGGGATGCTGTCTCTGAAGCCCATAAACACATCCATGCATCGCCAACTGTCCCTCCTTGTCCGGCCTTCGCGCTGTGTGGGGAGGTTCTGAGGGTGCTGCCTGGGGAAGCGAGCATAGAAGCCAGACTTCTGTGTTTACAAGTGACAGAAGAGCGGTAACAGTGAATATGGCCAACCCGGGGCCTATATAAAAGGTAGGGGCCTGCATGGAGCTGCAGCTCCAATAGCCCCTACGTTAATCTGGCCCTGAGGAGGAGGACGAGGTAGCCAACACTGCTTCTTTTCACAAATTTTAAATGAGGGTACACACCAAAAGAGTGAGAAAGAGCAAAAATGGAACAATGGCTGGGTAAGGTCGGTATCCATTGCTATTCTGCACAAGGTACGGAAAAGTCCCGTGGGATCCATGCCTGGTTCATTTTAATGAACGTGAGCTTGTCCACATTGTCTCTGGACAGGCGGCTGCGCTTGTCTGTTATAACGCCCCCAGCCGTGCTAAATACCCGTTCAGATAATACACTGGCTGCAGGGCACGCCAGCACCTCCAAGGCGTAAAGGGCAAGCTCAGGCCATGTGCCCAATTTGGAGACCCAGAAGTTGAAGGGGGCAGACCCCTCATTCACTACATGTAGGCGTGTGCACACATACTGCTCCACCATGTTGGTAAAATGCTGCCTCCTGCTAAGACGTTCCATCTGAGCTGCTGGTGCTGCTGTTTGTTGTGGCGTGCCGACAAAGCTTTTCCACATTTCAGCCATGCTAACCCTGCCTTCTGAGGTGCTGGCGGTGCCCTGGTTGCGTTGGCGACCTCCTCCTCCTCCTCCTCTGCCTTGTGCTTCCACTGTGGCCCCGCTGTCAGATGGGAATGCCAGCAGCATGGCGTCTACCAGCGTGCGCTTGTACTCGCGCATCTTGCGATTGCGCTCCAGTGAGTGAATTAAGGACGGTACGTTGTCCTTGTAATGGGGATCCAGCAGCGTGGCCACCCAGTAATCAGCACAAGTTAGAATGTGGGCAACTCGGCGGTCGTTGTGGAGACACTGCAGGATGTAATCGCTCATGTGTGCCAGGCTGCCCAGAGGCAACGAAAGGCTGTCCTCTGTGGGAGGTGTATCGTCCGTGTCCTCTGTATCCCCCCAGCCACGCACCAGTGATGGCCATGAGCTGGCCTGGGTGCCACCCTGCTGTGAACATGGTTCCATCTCCTCCTCCAGCTCCTCCTCCTTCTCATCCTCCTCATCCTCCAGAACTGTGCCCCTGCTGGACAATTGTGTCCCTAGCGTTTGTGTGTGCAGGAACCCACCCTCGGAGCCCCTTGCGAATGACTGCCCTGAAAGCCTTGGAAATGTTACCTCTTCATCCTCCTCCTCCTCCTCATCCTGTGCCACATCCTCTTCCATCATCGCCCGAATTGTTTTTTCAAGGAGGCATAGAAGTGGGATAGTTAAGCTGAGAACGGCGTCATTGCCACTGGCCATGTTGGTGGAGTACTCAAAACAGCGCAACAAGGCACACAGGTCTCGCATGGAGGCCCAGTTATTGGTGGTGAAGTGGTGCTGTTCCGCAGAGCGACTCACGCGTGCGTGCTGCAGCTGAAACTCCACTATGGCCTGCTGCTGCTCGCACAGTCTTTCCAGCATGTGCAAGGTGGAGTTCCACCTTGTGGGCACGTCACATATGAGGTGGTGAGCGGGAAGGCCGAAGTTACGCTGCAGCGCTGCCAGGCGAGCAGCAGCAGGGTGAGAACGCCGAAAGTGCGCACAAACGGCCCGCACTTTCTGCAGCAGCTCTGACATATCGGGGTAGTTTTTAAGGAACCTCTGCACCACCAAATTCAGCACATGCGCCAGGCAAGGGATGTGCGTCAAACCGGCTAGGCCCAGAGCTGCTATGAGATTTCTCCCGTTATCGCACACCACCAGGCCGGGCTTGAGGCTCGCTGGCAGCAACCACTCATTTGTCTGCTGTTCCATGCTCCTCCACAACTCCTGCGCGGTGTGTGGTTTGTCCCCCAAACAGGCAAGTTGTAAAACTGCCTGCTGTCGTTTACCCCTGGCCGTGCTGAAGTTGGTGGTGAAGGTGTTACGCTGTCCGGATGAGGAGGCGGTAGAGGATGAGGAAGCGGAGTAGGAGGAGTTAGGAACAGGAGGCAAACTGAAGCGCCCTGCAATCCTCGGTGGTGGAAGGACATGCGCCAAATTGCTATCCGCCTCAGGCCCATCCGCCACTGCATTTACCCAGTGTGCCGTTAGGGAGATATAACGCCCCTGACCGTGCTTACTGGTCCACGTATCGGTAGTTAGGTGGACCTTGGCACAGATGGCGTTGCGCAGTGCACACCTGATTTTTTCCCCCACTTGGTTGTGCAGGGAAGGGATGGCTTGCCTGGAAAAGTAGTGGCGGCTGGGCACGACGTACTGTGGGACAGCCACCGACATAAGGTTTTTAAAACTGTGCGTCTCCACCAGACGGAATGACAGCATTTCAAAGGCCAATAATTTTGAAATGCTGGCATTCAGGGCCAGGGATCGTGGGTGGGTAGGGGGGTACTTCCTCTTCCTCTCAAGTGTTTGGGAGATGGAAAGCTGAACGCTTCCACGGGACATTGTGGAGATGGTTGTTGGTGACCCAGGTGGTGGTGTTGCTGACAGATCGTCTGTTTGCGGGGTGGCAGGTGCCGGTATCACTACAGATGTGGCTGGAGCGGCCGAGACTGCAGCAGAAGAGGAAGCAGGATGAGCCAGAGACGTTTCTTGGTTTTGAAGGTGTGTACTCCACTGCAGCTCGTGCTTTGCACTTAGATGCCTGATCATGCAGGTTGTGCTCAGGTTGAGAAGGTTTATGCCTCGCTTCAAGCTCTGATTGCACAGGGTGCAAACCACTCGTGTCCTGTCATCAGCACATTTTCTAAAGAACTTCCACGCTAGAGAACTCCTTTGAGCTGACTTTGGTGCGCTCGTTCCCTTGCTGCGTTGGGCAGTAGCGGGCGTAGTGTCTAGGGCACGGCCGCTCGGCTTCTGCACCCTGCTCCCTCTTCTGCTGTGCTGGTGGCTCTGTGCGACCACCGCCTCTTCCTCCAAACTACTCAGGTCACCTGCATGACGTTCATTCCATGTGGGGTCGAGGACCTCATCGTCCTCCACATCATCTTCCACCCAGTCTTCACCCCTGCCCTCCTTGTCGGTCTCCACAATGCTGAACGCCGCAGCAGTTGGCATCTGCGTTTCGTCATCATCGGAGACGTGCTGCGATGATCCTTGCATGTACTCATCTTGAGAAATAAGTGGTTGGGCATCGCTGCACTCAATCTCTTCCACTTCTGGGGCAGGGCTAGGTAGATGGCCCTGGGAAACCCTGCTGACAGAGTCATCAAAAAGAAGAAGAGACTGCTATATGGCTTGGGGCTCAGACTGCTTGCCTGATTTGCAAGGGGGTGAGGTGAAAGACGGTTGGACATCGGCTGCAGGTGCCAACTGTGACCTTTCTGCAGTAGACTGGGTGGGAGACAATGTGAAGGAACTGGAGGCACTGTCAGCAGCAAACCAATCTACTATCGCCTCCACTTGTTCTGGCCTCATCACTTCTAGGGGCGTATGATGCCCTACCAAATACTGATGCAGGTTCTGTCGCCTACTCACACTTGAGGAAGGTGTTTCACTTGTGCGTGTAGCTGGCACAGATCGACCACGTCCTCTCCTTGCAACAGGAGCTCTACCAGCAGCACCACGACCCAGGCCACGGCCCTTATTTGACGGTCTCCTCATATTTCTGTAATTTAAGATCTTGCCCTAGAAAGGTTTTTATTGAATAGCGGAATAGGAAATATGATCCAAAAAAGTGTATGTATCTCGCACGTACAAAACCACACTAGGCCCCAATTACTATTGTTTCTACCCCTAAAAGGATGGATGAGGAGTAGGAGGAGTATGGAACAGACAGCACCCTCAAATCTTCAGAAGTATGAGATGAACCTCAAAAACTTGGAAAGGTGGATCTCACACGTACCGACACAGACTATCCCGCAATTCAATTGATCCTCAAAGGTTTTTATTGAATAGCAGAATAGGAAATATGATCAAAAAGAAAGTGTATGTATCTCACACGTACACCACCACACTAGGCCCCAATTACTATTGTTTGTACCCCTAAAAGGATGGTTGAGCAGTAGGAGGAGGAGTATGGAACAGGCAGCACCCTCAAATCTTCAGAAGTATGAGATGAACCCCAAAAACTTGGAAAGGTGGATCTCACACGTACCGACACAGACTATCACGCAATTTAATTGATCCCCAAAGGTTTTAATTGAATAGCGGAATAGAAAATATGATCAAAAAGAAAGTGTATGTATCTCACACGTACACCACCACACTAGGCCCCAATTACTATTGTTTGTACCCCTAAAAGGTTGGTTGAGCAGTAGGAGGAGGAGTATGGAACAGGCAGCACCCTCAAATCTTCAGAAGTATGAGATGAACCCCAAAAACTTGGAAAGGTGGATCTCACATGTACCGACACAGACTATCACGCAATTTAATTGATCCCCAAAGGTTTTAATTGAATAGCGGAATAGATAATATGATCAAAAAGAAAGTGTATGTATCTCACACGTACACCACCACACTAGGCCCCAATTACTATTGTTTGTACCCCTAAAAGGATGGTTGAGGAGTAGGAGGAGGAGTATGGAACAGGCAGCACCCTCAAATCTTCAGAAGTATGAGATAAACCCCAAAAACTTGGAAAGGTGGATCTCACACGTACCGACACAGACTATCACGCAATTTAATTGATCCCCAAAGGTTTTAATTGAATAGCGGAATAGAAAATATGATCAAAAAGAAAGTGTATGTATCTCACACGTACACCACCACACTAGGCCCCAATTACTATTGTTTGTACCCCTAAAAGGATGGTTGAGGAGTAGGAGGAGGAGTATGGAACAGGCAGCACCCTCAAATCTTCAGAAGTATGAGATGAACCCCAAAAACTTGGAAAGGTGGATCTCACACGTACCGACACAGACTATCACGCAATTTAATTGATCCCCAAAGGTTTTAATTGAATAGCGGAATAGAAAATATGATCAAAAAGAAAGTGTATGTATCTCACACGTACACCACCACACTAGGCCCCAATTACTATTGTTTGTACCCCTAAAAGGATGGTTGAGGAGTAGGAGGAGGAGTATGGAACAGGCAGCACCCTCAAATCTTCAGAAGTATGAGATGAACCCCAAAAACTTGGAAAGGTGGATCTCACACGTACCGACACAGACTATCACGCAATTTAATTGATCCCCAAAGGTTTTAATTGAATAGCGGAATAGAAAATATGATCAAAAAGAAAGTGTATGTATCTCACACGTACACCACCACACTAGGCCCCAATTACTATTGTTTGTACCCCTAAAAGGATGGTTGAGGAGTAGGAGGAGGAGTATGGAACAGGCAGCACCCTCAAATGTTCAGAAGTATGAGATGAACCCCAAAAACTTGGAAAGGTGGATCTCACACGTACCGACACAGACTATCACGCAATTTAATTGATCCCCAAAGGATTTAATTGAATAGCGGAATAGAAAATATGATCAAAAAGAAAGTGTATGTATCTCACACGTACACCACCACATTAGGCCCCAATTACTATTGTTTGTACCCCTAAAAGGATGGTTGAGCAGTAGGAGGAGGAGTATGGAACAGGCAGCACCCTCAAATCTTCAGAAGTATGAGATGAACCCCAAAAACTTGGAAAGGTGGATCTCACACGTACCGACACAGACTATCACGCAATTTAATTGATCCCCAAAGGATTTAATTGAATAGCGGAATAGAAAATATGATCAAAAAGAAAGTGTATGTATCTCACACGTACACCACCACATTAGGCCCCAATTACTATTGTTTGTACCCCTAAAAGGATGGTTGAGCAGTAGGAGGAGGAGTATGGAACAGGCAGCACCCTCAAATCTTCAGAAGTATGAGATTGTGTTCACTGTACCCCACAAAGATTGTGTTCACTGCACCCCACAAAGATTGTGTTCACTGCACCTCAAAAAGGATTTTGTTCACTGCACCCCACAAAGATTGTGTTCACTGCACCCTAAAAGGATTTTGTTCACTGCACCCCAAAAAGATTGTGTTCACTGTACCCCCCAAAGATTGTGTTCACTGCACCCCACAAAGATTCTGTTCCCTATACCCCACAAAGATTGTGTTCACTGCACCCCACAAAGGATTTTGTTCACTGCACTCCAAAAAGATTGTGTTCACTGCACTCCAAAAAGGATGTTGTTCACTGCACCCCAAAAAGGATTTTGTTCACTGCACCCCAAAAAGATTGTGTTCACTGCACCCCACAAAGATTGTGTTCACTGCACCCCACAAAGGATTTTGTTCACTGCACCCCAAAAAGATTGTGTTCACTGTACCCCCCAAAGATTGTGTTCACTGCACCCCACAAAGGATTTTGTTCACTGCACCCCAAAAAGATTGTGTTCACTGCACCCCACAAAGATTCTGTTCACTGTACCCCACAAAGATTGTGTTCACTGCACCCCACAAAGGATTTTGTTCACTGCACCCCAAAAAGATTGTGTTCACTGCACCCCAAAAAGGATGTTGTTCACTGCACCCCAAAAAGGATTTTGTTCACTGCACCCCAAAAAGATTGTGTTCACTGCACCCCACAAAGATTGTGTTCACTGCACCCCACAAAGGATTTTGTTCACTGCACCCCAAAAAGATTGTGTTCACTGTACCCCCCAAAGATTGTGTTCACTGCACCCCACAAAGGATTTTGTTCACTGCACCCCAAAAAGATTGTGTTCACTGTACCCCCCAAAGATTGTGTTCACTGCACCCCACAAAGGATTTTGTTCACTGCACCCCAAAAAGATTGTGTTCACTGCACCCCACAAAGGATTTTGTTCACTGCACCCCAAAAAGATTGTGTTCACTGCACCCCACAAAGATTGTGTTCACTGCACCCCACAAAGGATTTTGTTCACTGCACCCCAAAAAGATTGTGTTCACAGCACCCCAAAAAGGATTTTGTTCACTGCACCCCAAAAAGGATGTTGTTCACTGCACCCCAAAAAGGATTTTGTTCACTGCACCCCAAAAAGATTGTGTTCACTGCACCCCACAAAGATTGTGTTCACTGCACCCTACAAAGGATTTTGTTCACTGCACCCCAAAAAGATTGTGTTCACTGCACCCCAAAAAGGATTTTGTTCACTGCACCCCAAAAAGGATTTTGTTCACTCCACCCCAAAAAGATTGTGTTCACTGCACCCCACAAAGATTGTGTTCACTGCACCCCAAAAAGGATTTTGTTCACTGCACCCCAAAAAGATTGTGTTCACTGTACCCCCCAAAGATTGTGTTCACTGCACCCCACAAAGATTCTGTTCACTGTACCCCACAAAGATTGTGTTCACTGCACCCCACAAAGGATTTTGTTCACTGCACCCCAAAAAGATTGTGTTCACTGCACCCCAAAAAGGATGTTGTTCACTGCACCCCAAAAAGGATGTTGTTCACTGCACCCCAAAAAGGATTTTGTTCACTGCACCCCAAAAAGATTGTGTTCACTGCACCCCACAAAGATTGTGTTCACTGCACCCCACAAAGGATTTTGTTCACTGCACCCCAAAAAGATTGTGTTCACTGCACCCCAAAAAGGATTTTGTTCACTGCACCCCAAAAAGGATGTTGTTCACTGCATCCCAAAAAGGATTTTGTTCACTCCACCCCAAAAAGATTGTGTTCACTGCACCCCACAAAGATTGTGTTCACTGCACCCCAAAAAGGATTTTGTTCACTGCACCCCAAAAAGATTGTGTTCACTGCACCCCACAAAGATTGTGTTCACTGCACCCCAAAAAGCATGTTGTTCACTGCACCCCAAAAAGATTGTGTTCACTGCACCCCACAAAGATTGTGTTCACTGCACCCCACAAAGGATTTTGTTCACTGCACCCCAAAAAGATTGTGTTCACTGCACCCCAAAAAGGATGTTGTTCACTGCACCCCAAAAAGGATTTTGTTCACTGCACCCCAAAAAGATTTTGTTCACTGCACCCCAAAAAGATTGTGTTCACTGCAGCCCAAAAAGATTGTGTTCACTGCAGCTCACACACAGAAAAATGGATGTGGATCACTGACACCTGCCTATCTCCTATCCCACACCACACAGCAATATCGATTGTAGTTTGTAGAACACAGTTTCCCTAAAATTCAGCAGCAGCCTCTCCCTAACAGGATTGAGAAGAGATCGTAGATCGGGACTAAGTGCAGACCCCACACAGCAATATTGATTGTAGTTTGTAGAACACTCTGACCCTAAAATTCAGCAGCAGCCTCTCCCTAACAGGATTGAGAAGAGATCGTAGATCAGGATTGAGTGCAGACCCCACCCCCCACACAGCAATATCGATTGTAGTTTGTAGAAGACACTGACCCTATAATTCAGCAGACTCTATCCCTAAAATGCCTACAACTCGCCCTGCCTAAACACTCCGACCTGTCCCTCAATTCTATCCGGACACAAATGTTTTTTTCCTGCCTGTCTTTCCCTAATCAGCAGCCAGCACGTTGATGTGTGCTCTGTCCCTGATCTAAGCAGCAGAATGAAGACGCTGCGGCTGCCTGGAACTTATAAAGACTTGGTCACATGCTTCAGACGGCCAATCACAGCTACTGAGACATTTGCAGGCATGGCTGGGATGGCTTAAGGCACACCAGTTAAACGATTGTTGATTGGCTGTTGAAAGCCCGCCATGAAAAGAGCGCCAAAGCATGCAAAACCCGGAAATAAAACGACCGAACACGGATTTTTACCCGAACATACAGTAAAGTGTCCGTGTCCGTGTTCGGGTACAAAAAATCCAATTATTCGGTACGAACACGAATAATACAGTCCGTGTTCGCTCAACACTACTCTTCACATATGGCACTTTTCCACTGCAAGTACCGGCTCGGCTCCACTTGGCCCTGCTTGGCCCGGTTTGGTTTTCCACTGCATGGTACCGCATGGTACGGTGTTGGAACAGTTCGGTACGGTTTGGTACGGTTTGCTTTTCCACTAAAGTAGTACTAAAGTAAGTGGGTGGGATAACAACGATTCTCTGACCGATCAGTGGCTAGTAGTGACGAACAGTCAAGGCTGCATGCAAAGGATTGTGGGATATGGTACCGGTACGGCCCTCTTGGAACCACAACTGAGGTGGTACTGTTTATGGTACTGTTTAGAGAGCCGTACCGTTCGGTTCCATGTAGTAGAAAAGCGCCACCGTACCGTTCGGTTCCATGTAGTGAAAAAGCGCCGCCGTACCGTACCGTACCGTACCGAACCGTTCCTACACCGTACCATGCGGTACCATGCAGTGGAAAAGCACAAAAGCGAGCCGAACCATTTGGTTCCATGCAGTGGAAAAGCACCTAAAAAGGTAGGCCCCTTTCACACATGCGGACTGTTCATTTCATCAGTTCAGTCATGTCAAAATGGATGAAGTATTCATCAGTTTTCATCAGTTTTTCATCAGTTTTTTTTTTACACCCACTACCAATGCAAAAACAGGTGAAAAACTGACCATTGTCAGTTTACATCCGTTTTGCATCCGATCCGTTTTTTTAATGGAAGAAAAATAGATCTTTGATCAGTTAAAAAAAAAAGGGATGATGACCGATGCGGATGTAAATTGATGTAAATGTATGATCATTCATTTACATCTGTTTTTCCATAGAGATGCATTGATGTCCATTTTTCATCCGTCAACAGATGGATGAAAAACAGACAAACGGACAGCATGTGTGAAAGGAGCCTAAGGGTACAAATTTCAAGATCGTTCAGAATGATAGGAGTAGGCTAGAAATAATTAATATATAAGGTGGAAATTGCCATATTTTAGATTTTGACCAAAGATGTATTATAAGTCAGACGCAGGGCCGGCGTTAGGGGGGGGGGGGGCAAACTGGGAAAATGCCCAGGGCCCCGAATGTCCAGGGGCCCCGTGTCACTGTCAGCCAGGGCCGGACCGGACAGTGTCCCGGTGGGCCGTGGCGCCCAGAGTCATCAGATTCCCTCACAGACACTAGAAGACATTCCCTCACTGCGGGCGGCCGCCGGCCGGTGTACTTGCCAGCTACACCGGCTCCGCGGCCAATCAGCCTTCTGTTCAGGGGGGGTGTGGGTCACACCCCCCCTGAGCAGAAGGCTGATTGGCCGCGGAGCCGGTCCGGAAGTCAAGTAGTCAGTGTGTTCCTTCCCGCGCGGCCGCCGATGATCACTGAAGCGGCTGTAGATGGGAGCTCCTTCAGCCCGACTTCGGGCTGCTCGCGGGGGAGCGGCTGCGGGGAGAGAAGGTAAGTGACTGCCACTGCAGCCTGTGCTGAATAGGAGGGGGGTGGGGCGGCTCGGCCGCATATAGAGAGGATTTGATGTCTCCTTATGCCGCTGGATGGATGGATTCTTCTCCTCCATTCTGCAGACATTCTGCGGCTGCAGGAGAGATATGGAAATATCAATTTCTCTATATGCAGCTGAGCTGTCCCATCCCCCTCCTATTCAACTTCTTTTACTGCCCCCCCCAGTGATCTTAGCCCCCCCCAGTGTTGTGTTCTTAGCCCCCCCCAGTGATCGTAGCCCCCCCAGTGATCGTAGCCCCCCTCCCCAGTGATCGTAGCCCCCCCCAGTGATCGTAGCCCCCCCCCCAGTGATCGTAGCCCCCCTCCCCAGTGATCGTAGCCCCCCTCCCCAGTGATCGTAGCCCCCCTTCCCAGTGATCTTAGCCCCCCTCCCCAGTGATCGTAGCCCCCCTCCCCAGTGATCGTAGCCCCCCTCGCCAGTGATCGTAGCCCCCCCAGTGATCGTAGCCCCCCTCCCCAGTGATCGTAGCCCCCCCCGTGATCTTAGCCCCCCCCAGTGATCGTAGCCCCCCCCCCCAGTGATCGTAGCCCCCCTCCCCAGGGATCGTAGCCCCCCCCCCCGTGATCTTAGCCCCCCCCAGTGATCGTAGCCCCCCCCAGTGATCGTAGCCCCCCTCCCCAGTGATCGTAGCCCCCCTTCCCAGTGATCGTAGCCCCCCTTCCCAGTGATCTTAGCCCCCCTCCCCAGTGATCGTAGCCCCCCTCCCCAGTGATCTTAGCCCCCCCCAGTGATCTTAGCCCCCCTCCCCCAGTGCTCTTAAACCCCCTGTACTCTTTAGCCCCCCCGTGCTCTTCAAGTCCCCACAGTGCTTTTCATCTCCCCCTATGCTCTCTGGCTCCCCCAGTGCTCTCCACCCCCCTGTGCTCCCTGGCTCCCCCCTAAGTGATTTCCAGTTCCCCCCATGCTTTCCATCCCCCTGGTTTTCCCTGCCCACCACCCCCCCCCCCCAGTGCTATCCACACCCTGCGCCTTTCAACCCCCCTGCAATGCTTTCCAAACCCCCCCCCTCCAGTGCTATCTCCAGTGCTATCTGCTTTCCCTGTGCTCTCCAGCCCCCCTAGTGTCCTTCTATCTTCTATCATGTCTGCAGTCTCTGACCTTCTCTTGTATCATGTCTGCAGTCTCTGACCAGCTCTTGTATCACGTCTGCAGTCTCTGACCATCTCCAGTATCATGTCTGCAGTCTCTGACCATCTCCAGTATCATGTCTGCAGTCTCTGACCATCTACTGTATCACGTCTGCACTCTCTGACCATCTACTGTATCACGTCTGCAGTCTCTGACCATCTCTTGTATCACGTCTGCACTCTCTGACCATCTACTGTATCACGTCTGTAGTCTCTGACCATCTCTTGTATCATGTCCTCAGTCTCTGACCATCTCCTGTATCATGCCCTCAGTCTCTGACCATCTCCTGTATCATGCCCTCAGTCTCTGACCATCTCCTGTATCATGCCCTCAGTCTCTGACCATCTCCTGTATCATGCCCTCAGTCTCTGACCATCTCCTGTATCATGCCCTCAGTCTCTGACCATCTCCTGTATCATGCCCTCAGTCTCTGACCATCTCCTGTATCATGCCCTCAGTCTCTGACCATCTCCTGTATCATGCCCTCAGTCTCTGACCATCTCCTGTATCATGCCCTTAGTCTCTGACCATCTCCTGTATCATGCCCTCAGTCTCTGACCATCTCCTGTATCATGTCCTCAGTCTCTGACCATCTTCTGTATCATGCCCTCAGTCTCTGACCATCTCCTGTATCATGCCCTCAGTCTCTGACCATCTCCTGTATCATGTCCTCAGTCTCTGACCATCTCCTGTATCAGGCCCTCAGTCTCTGACCATCTCCTGTATCATGTCCTCAGTCTCTGACCATCTCCTGTATCATGTCCTCAGTCTCTGACCATCTCCTGTATCATGTCCTCAGTCTCTGACCATCTCCTGTATCATGTCCTCAGTCTCTGACCATCTCCTGTATCATGTCCTCAGTCTCTGACCATCTCCTGCATCATGCCATCAGTCTCTGACCATCTCCTGCATCATGCCATCAGTCTCTGACCATCTCCTGCATCATGCCCTCAGTCTCTGACCATCTCCTGCATCATGCCCTCAGTCTCTGACCATCTCCTGTTTCATGCCCTCAGTCTCTGACCATCTCCTGTATCATGTCCTCAGTCTCTGACCATCTCCTGTATCATGCCCTCAGTCTCTGACCATCTCCTGTATCATGCCCTCAGTCTTTGACCATCTCCTGTATCATGCCCTCAGTCTCTGACCATCTCCTGTATCATGCCCTCAGTCTCTGACCATCTCCTGTATCATGCCCTCAGTCTCTGACCATCTCCTGTATCATGTCCTCAGTCTCTGACCATCTCCTGTATCATGTCCTCAGTCTCTGACCATCTCCTGTATCATGTCCTCAGTCTCTGACCATCTCCTGTATCATGTCCTCAGTCTCTGACCATCTCCTGTATCATGTCCTCAGTCTCTGACCATCTCCTGTATCATGTCCTCAGTCTCTGACCATCTCCTGTATCATGTCCTCAGTCTCTGACCATCTCTTGTATCAGGTCCGTAGTCTCTGACCATCTCTTGTATCATGTTTGCAGTCTCTGACCATCTCCTGTACTATGTCCAGCGGGAACACTCTGCAGCCACACCGCACAGCACACCCAAGGTAAGTGGAGGACTGGAGAGAGGAGTGACTTCTACTTAGGGATTTATTTTGCAGATAGGCTGGGCTGGCACTGGCAGCAACAATTTTATTCAAAGAAATCAGGATTTCTTCTGCAAATATACTGGCACTGGCACTGGCAGCCAGGCATAGTACTAGTCTAGTACAATGCCTGCCAGTGCCTTGTCTGATCTGATGATGTCACTGCCAGGCTATTTGCAGAAGAAATCCTTATTTTTCCTCATTTTTTTGATCATGTGTCATGATGACATTGGTTTTGGTAATTGTCTGACTCTGATGCCAGCCTATTTGCTGAAGAAATCCTGATTTGAATAAAATATTTGCTGCCAGTGCCAGCCTGCCAGGCTATTTGCAGAAGAAGTCCTGATTTGAATAAAATTGTTGCTGCCAGTGCCAGCCTACCAGGGGCTGATCTGAGGTGTGAAGGTGCAGAAATTGGGGTGACCTGAGGTGTGAAGGTGCAGCAATTGGGGTGGTCTGAGGTGTGAAGGTGCAGGAATTGGGGTGATCTGAGGTGTGAAGGTGCAGGAATTGGGGTGACCTGAGGTGTGAAGGTGCAGCAATTGGGGTGGTCTGAAGTGTGAAGGTGCAGCAATTGGGGTGATCTGAGGTGTGAAGGTGCAGAAATTGGGGTGGTCTGAGGTGTGAAGGTGCAGCAATTGGGGTGGTCTGAGGTGTGAAGGTGCAGAAATTGGGGTGGTCTGAGGTGTGAAGGTGCAGAAATTGGGGTGATCTGATTTGTGAAGGTGTGCAAAGCTCACTTGATTTCTTATTTATTCTATTTAATGTTATTTAATTAAAGCATATTTTCAAGTAGTTGTATGTTTTATTTGGCTAAATTTGATTAAATGCGCCTATATTTTTGGTAGAATATAAAAAAATTTGGGGCCCCACTTTTAGGTTTGCCCAGGGCCACAGTTTATCTAAAACCGGCCCTGGTCAGACGTATGAACAACTTTTATTTTGATAGTCTTTCTTCCACTTTCCTGCTACATCAGTTGTGTTCCATGTCTAAATATAAATGAGCTGTCCAATAAGTACCAGATTTATACCAAGTGCACTCAGTAATCTGCAATCAGTAACAGAACTAGTCAGACATACCCTCTCTCTGCCTCTGCAATACAAGTCTGTGCGAGGACACTTGTGCTGAGGGGAATGGTTGTCACTGAAGCCCCGTACACACGTACCGATGGTCGGCTTACAAATGTTCCTCTTTTCTCCCCGGGATGTCGGTGTCTGCTGAAAAGTGCAAAGACAGCACAAGGACAGCACAAGAATTTTGTCCGCCGACTGCAGAAGTGATGTCATGTAATGGTTAACTTTCCCTGTGTTTTCTATTTTCTGAGCATGCCCAGTCTTGCAAATCTGCGGTCTGTCGGCCGAATTGTGTACTGACAGGCGAACAATCGTCCGTTCTGGTGTCGGCATACAAATATTTTCATGTTTGCACGAAAGACTTTTGTCCGCGGATTGTGCGCAGACATCTGTCGGAGGCACCATACTAACACGCGTACAATCGGCAGATCCTTCGTCCACCGACGTTTGTATGCCGACGATCGGTACGTGTGTACGGGCCTTTAGAGTAATGGAGAGGAAAGGCAAGAAGCCATATGTTCACCGAGAGGAAGTGGAATTTATCCCCTTCTTGTCTGCAATTTGTTTTATTATTATTCCCCAACATGATACCCTGTCCCAGGGATCAGTCAGTCATCATCCCCACCATCAACATCATCCCCTTTAACAACCAGCAGTTGACACTTCGCAAAGCTGTGAACACCCAATCCCATCGGTCGCTGGCAGCCAGGGTCCCTATTGATGATCATGAACTAATCAGAGTGGTAACTGGTCAGTTGATGACTACTCATCTGTCAGCTTTGACATAGTGATTACATGCAGGCTGAAGGCTTCATTAATAGGCTGCAGTATTCAAGTGAGTTTTTTTTTTTAGTGTAACTGTTAGATAAAAAATAAGATAAATAAAAAAAGAGAATAATAAAATAAAATAATTAAAAAAATATATAATTTTTTTTTTTTTTTTTTGCACAGATGTCAGCTTATAATAAAAATAGAGCAGAGTATTTTTAATAAACCAGTGTACCAAATGAAGTCTTAAACATTATGTCTTAACCACTTGCCGACCGCCGCAAATACATATACTGCGGCAGTCAGCCCCCCCTGGGCAAAGTGACGTATAGGTACGTCACTCGCCCGCGAGCCAATAGGGGGCGAGCGCGCGCCGCCGGAGGCGCGATCCCGCCCCCGCTCGTTCACTGCCATCCTAGCGCGATTGTCCGGCGGACATCTCCCGCTGGAGAGGGAGAAAGGCAGGCGACTAATGTAAACAAAGCCGCCTGTCGTTCTCCCTGATGTAAGAACAGAGATCATACGATCCTGCTATGTAGGATCGTATGTCCCTGTGGTTACATCAAAAGCCACGCCCCTTTACAGTTAGAAGCACGCCCCTAGGGACACACTTAACCCCTGGATGTCTAATAAAGTTTAACCCCTTCCCTGCCTGTGTCATTTTTACAGTAACAGTGCATATGTATAGCACTGATTACTGTAGTAATGTCACTGGTCCCCCCAAAAGTGTCAAAAATGTCAGTCAAGGGTCCGATCTGTCTGCCGCAATGTCGCAGTCCCGCAAAAAAAAAAAAAAATCGCAGATCACCGCCATTACTAGTTAAAAAACAAAAAATAATAAAAATGACATAAATCTTTCCCTTAGTTAGTAAACACAATAACTTTTGCGCAAACCAATCAAAATACGCTTATTGCGATGATTTTTTTCACCAAAAATATGTAGCAGAAAACATATTGGCCTAAAATGTTAAAAAATTTTGATTTTTACATTTTTTTGGGGAATTTCATACAAAAAAATGTGAAAAATATTGTTATTTTTTTAAAAATTGTCGCTCTTTTTTTATAGCGCAAAAAGTAAAAATCGCACAGGTGATCCATTTCATTTGGGTACAGCGTCGCACGACCGCGCAATTGTCCGTTAAAGTCACGCAGTGCCGAATCGCAAAATAGGCCCTGGTCTTTGAGCAGCCAAATCCTCCGGGGCTTAAGTGGTTAAAAAATTAGTCATTAACTGACACATGCTGATGCTTCTAAATTTGTCTAGCAATTTTGGCATCAATGATCTCTGTTCACACACAAAATGGTTAAACAGTTAGTTGCAATCATAACAGATGGGGAAGGACAGGGAGGTGAGTATTACAACACTACAAAGAAGCTGAAAGGCATGAAACTTCAGATGGACTTTGCATAACTCTCGCAGAGGGCATGTTGGACTGCTGCAGAGAGGAATCTCCCTCGCAGGGACAATGTATCTGACAGTGAGACCCACTACAGCCATTGTTCAACAAAAGTTTTCCAACATGTCTCTTGACAGAAGTAGATTAAAAGATTGAGCGGATGGCCACACGTAGATCAAAATTTGACTGGCCTCTGCTGAACCTAATGAATCTTGAACAGTGTATTGCCAGCCAAAGACATGTCAACCTCATAGATTTAATGCAGTCTCAATTCAAAAAGCAAAAAGTATTTTGTAGTTTGCAATTCTTACCCTCTTCCCACTGATGCTGCGCATATATGGTGCCTCTCTGCCAATAGGCTTTAACGCCGAGAGGCCACATGCAATATAAAAGTATTGTGACCCCTGCCTTTACACGCACATGAACTTTAAAGGCATCCCAGTCTTAGTCTCTAGGGTTCAATATTGAGTTGGCCCACCCTTTGCAGCTCTAACAGCTTCAACTCTTCTGGGAAGGCTGTCCACAAGGTTTAGGAGTGTGTCTATGGGAATGTTTGACCATTCTTACAGAAGCGCATTTGTGAGGTCAGGCACTGATGTTGGATGAGAAGGCCTGGCTTGCAATCTCCACTGTAATACATCCCAAAGGTGTTCTGTTGGGTTGAGGTCAGGACTCTGTGCAGGCCAGTGAATTTCCTCTGCCCCAAACTTGCTACTCCATGTCTTTATGGACCTTGTTTTGTGAACTGTTGCACAGTCATGTGGGAACAGGAAGGGCCCATCCCCAATCTGTTTCCACAAAGTTGGGAGCACAAAATTGTCCAAAATGTCTTGGTATGCTGATGCCTTAACAGTTCCCTTCACTGGAAATAATGGGCCAAGCCCAACCCCTGAAAAGCAACCGCACACCATAATCCCCCCTCCACTAAATGATTTGGAGGGGTGGCCAAACTGCTTAAACTCTTCTGGGAAGGCTGTCCACAAGGTTTAGGAGTGTGTTGGCTGGGGTCAGGGCTCTTTGCAGGCTAGTCAATTTCCTCCACCCCAAACTCGCTCATCTACACTATATTGTCAAAAGTATTGGGCCATCCCTCCAAATAATTTGATGGAGGGGGGAATGTTATGTGGGGCTGCTTTTCAGGGGTTGGGCTTTGTCTCTTAGTTCCAGTATAGGGAACTCTTAAGGTGTCAGCAAACCAAGAGATTTTGGACAATTTATGCTCCTAACTTTGTGGGATCAGCTTGGGGATGGCCCCTTCCTGTTCTAACATGACTGCGCACCAGTGAACAAAGCAAGGTCCATAAAGACATAGATGAGTGAGTTTGGGGCGGAGGAACTTGACTGTCCTGCACAGAGTCCTGACCTCAACTCAATAGAACACCTTTGGGATGAATTAGGGCGGAGACTGCGAGCCAGGCCAACATCATCCAACATCAGTGCCTGACCTCACAAATGCGCTTCTGGAAGAATGGTCAAAGATTCCCATAGACACACTCCTAAACCTTGTGGACAGCTTTCCTAGAAGAGTTGAAGCTGTTATAGCTGCAAAGGGTGGGCCAACTCATTATTGAACCCTATGGACTAAGACTAGGATGCCATTAAAGTTCATGTGCACGTAAAGGCAGGCGTACCAATACTTTTGACAATATAGTGCATATGCAGCCCTATGTAAACACTTTTCTATGCTGAGAGTGCACGCCCTGTACACTCCCGGCACAGTCACCAGAGGGGATCGGAAAGCTCCCAATGTATACTTGCGATCAGGAGCTTTCCCATCATGTAACTGCTGGAACAGCCAATTACAGTGGTCACATGACCCGAATGCCCGCTTCCGCCTCCAAAGCATTTAGAAACTCTAAAAGGGTTGGGAGGCAGTGGCAGGAAGGGGTAAAGGGATGGTGGTTATATTATGTACTCCATAAATCAGAGGAAAATTCTCTGCTAGTGTGCCCACATCCTGGAATCCATAAACTAAACAAGTATGTTGCAGGGACTTTTAGGGGCACATGTGAAAAAATTGTGGTAATGAAGAAATAGTACAGTTTAAAAAAAATTTTTTTTATTGAATACTGATAAAAGACGTCATATGCATTCTGACCAATTTATACATCATGGATCCATACTATACAATTTTAATTTAAATATCCAAAAGGTCTCCCTCTTGCATAAGAGGGAGAATCTCTCATTATTAGTCAAGGTGCCCTTAGGAATGGATTCTATAGCCATTACCTCAAGCGCCTTAAGCTCTTTTTTGTGAACTTGTAGGAAGTGGCGGGGACGCTATGTTTATCGCACCCTCTGTGGATTACCTATCCGGGTTCGCATAGTTCTTATGGTCCGTCCTACATACAATAGATTGCATGGGCACTTCAAAAGGTACACCACATACTCAGTGGAGCACGTGATGAACTGCTTAATCTGATAATCCTCGCCCGATTTTCATATTAATGATTATTTTCATATTCATTTTTATTTTTATAACCTTCCGCATTTTTCAGCATTCCTTTTCATAATTTTAATTTTTGTGGTTCTTACTAATATTTAAGGTATATGCCTACAATTACTATTGCCAACTGTTTATGCAGCAGCAATTGGTTTTATTTATGCAATTGTTATAGAGTGGATGTTGAGGGGTTAATGATGAATTGAGACACTGGGTGCCCGCCCCCTCCTCCACCTTTAAATGTCTTGGTTGCTGTTCTCCCCGTGACTTTGACAAAGCACTGAAGTGCGAAACATGTCGTCACGGCAACCCTGATGTTTTCCAGCCCGGTCCCGACGCTTGCTGACGTCACTTCGGGTTAGCGGTCTCGACTGCGGACACTTCCGGTTGGCGGCTCTGCGGTATGGGCTACACTGCTCCGGTGTGAGCAGCTACAGATCGGGTGGGAGGAAGCCACGCTATCCTTACCGGCTGGTCCGGTTTGTCTTTGGCACATCAGATTCCCTTCCCCTCCTGCCTGGTGCCCTGATGTGAGCATCTACACAGTTTTGGCTTATCCAGCGGCTCTGTCATCCTGTGACCTCTCAGCAACGCCAGCAGATCTGGTTTGGAATACATTCTTTATATGTTTTATTCATCACTATGCTTTTAAATAAACTTTCCAAGGTATTTTATCAAGTCTGACTGAGTTATATTGTAGACTATGTACCGTCGGATACAGGGGCGTAACTACAGGGGTTGCAGGGGTTGCAATTGCAACCGGGCCCCATGCTCCAGGAGGCCTGGGCGGCTCCCCTGTACACCTGGATAGGAGGGGCGGCAGGGGCAGCATGTAGAGAAATCACTGTCCTCCTTTTTCCTCCTGTAGCTGTAAGAGGAAATGGATAAGATTAGCTCCTCTGTATTCTGCCCCCGCCACTCCTCCTATCCAGTTCTGCTGTCTCTGGGCCCCTGTGTGCTCCCCTGGTCACCCCCTACTGTGCTGCCCCCCCCCCCCCCCACTGTGCTCCCTTCCCTCTCCTGCCAGCTGCTGCAGGGGATGTGTCACAATAGAGAACCAGGAAGGGGTTGTTAAATGTGTAATTTACCAGCTCCTTCCTTTTCAGGAAGGGGGCCCACTGCAGAACTTGTGAAAGGGTCCCACTTATGCTGTTTCAGCACTGTTTAGCAGCAGCACCATACTGTAACTTTATTTACTTTTGGGAATGAGAGACATCACAGATAGTGCTGGAAGTCCCTTTGTTGTTTGATTCACATCTACATGCATTCACTGCAGTGGTGGCTGCGTACTGTTGCTTAGAACAGGCTTTCTTTTACTGACAAGGGTGGAACATGCCTACACATTAAGGCCCCCATGCACACAGGGTGTTTTTACAGCCACTTTTACCAGCATCAGACATTTTTTTTGCAGCTTAAAAAAGCCTCTCCATGTTATTCTATGGCCTCATGCACACATAGGCTTTTAGGAGCTGTAAGTGGCATAGGCATTTTCAAGCTGCAAAAGAAAAACCCAGGGCTAGCGCGTTCTGAGGACTTGCATTACAGCTGTAAAAACGTCTGACACTGCTAAAGACTGCTAAACGCGGCTTAACACTGGTTACAGCATAAGCCATGTCAAGCGTTTTTTTTCAACATGTCAAAATCAATGGTTCCCTTTGAGAGTCCATTGATTTGAATGGAGGTCGCATCCAAGTTGGATCATGATGATCCGACTTGTGATGCGACTTTTTCTCTGAGTATCTTCAATGGGAACCCCACGCTAAAATAAAAAAATAAAAAAAATTAAAAATGGGGTAGGGTCACCCCCCCCAACCCCCCAAGACCACACTAGACCGTTCGGTCTGGAATGGATTTTGAGGGTAGCCCCCACGCCAAAAAAGAAACGTTGTGGGGTCCCCCATAAGATCCATACCACACCCTTATCCGAGCATGTAGCCCAGCAGGTCAGGAAAGGGGGGCAGGGGAATGAGTGAGCGCCCCCCCCCCCCTCTTTGACCATTCCAAGCCACACGCCCTTAACATGGGGAGGGGGTGGGAGCTTTTGGGGCAGGGGGGCTCTGTGCCCCCCACCCCAAAGCACCTTATCCACGTGTTGATGGGGACAAGGGCCTCTTCCTGACAACCCTGGGTGGTGATTGTGGGCAAGGGGCTTATAGGAATCTGGAAGCCCCCTTTAACAAGGGGGGCCCCTAGATCCCGGCCCCTCCTCTATGTAAATGAGTATGGGGTACCATGTACCCCTACCCATTCACCCCAAAAAAAGGCAGCGCAGTGTAAATACAAGAGGCGGTTTTGACAAGTACTTTCTTAACCCCTTCGGGACCGGAGGATTTTCCCCCTTAAAGACCAGGCCACTTTTTTCAACTTGGCACTGCTTGAGTTTAACTGACAATTGCGCGGTCAGGCAATGCTGTACCCAAACATAATTTACGTCCTTTTTTTCCCACAAACAGAGCTTTTTTTTATGGTATTTGATCACCTCTGCACTTTTTATTTTTTGCGATAATAATAAAAAAAATATCCAATATACTACATTTTGTCATATATTTTGGCCAAAATGTATTAAGCTACATGTCTTTGGCAAAAAAAATCTCAATAAGCCTATTTTTATTGGTTTGCGCAAAAGTTATAGCGTCTACAAAATATGGTGTAAATACTGGAATTTATGCAGCTTTTACTTTCTGGGGGCGTGACCAGACGGCGTCTTTATACCTTGCTGTACGAGGAGTGGTTGGGCACCCGGAAGGCTTGCGTTCCACGGCGTGGAGTCTGGATGCGATACCCGAACGGTGAACACCTCCCTCTGATTGTTCATGCGAATGATATGCTACTGAAATGTGAGTGCAATACTTGTTATATTGATGTGAATAAAGTGTCTTAGACGGTATCACACTAGTGGAGTTCTTTTTCTCCTACATGATTTGGAGCACTGAGGAATACCCATCATTGTGGATATCCCTGATCCTTCCAGGTGGATGTGATTACTATTGGGCTTGTTTGCTTAGTCACGAGAGTGGCTAAGCCAGTTGGGTCGGTGAGTTCACATTTTAAACCCCCCTCTGAGCACGGTGGTGGCAAGTAATGGTGATCCAATATTCCATCTGCACATCTAGCTATCATCCCAGGAGTGTGTAGCAATTGTGGACTTTTGTGATAACTCTGCTGTCTTGGTGGATTTTATATGGACTTTACAAATTTTATTTATTCAGTGATAAGTCTTGTCCTATGTGATTGATTCACAGGGGCAGGCTGTATGAGAGACTGTCATTATTTACACATCCATGTGTATATATGCTATTGATGGTGAGAGGATACCACCATCCCTGCACTACTGGAAATATTCTATGCATATCCAGGGTATCCCGGAGGACGACAGAGTTCATTGTCACTGAAGTGCATGAACCACAGAATTTGCTCATATCTCGCCTTGGCCATGCAAGCAGAGAACACACGCATATGGAGGACTGGGTTAGTGGACCAATATGACCTCAGTTCACTCCTTTCAGTTATGCCCATGTTGAGGAGTAGGCCCAGAAAAGTTTTAAACTAGGAAACCGTTATAGGTTTCCACCTGAATTCTCTGGCAAGGGACGAATTTGGATGTGTGGCGATGAATTGACCAGCATATAAATTGCTTTGGTCTACAATAAATCTGGAAAGATCTTCCGTGAAAAACAGCTCGTAAAAGTCAAGGGAATTAAAATTGGCTGTTTCCACCTGAATTCCGGGTTGGGCAGTGAATGGGGAAAGTAAGGGCACTGTAGAATCTTTGGGCTGCCAATTAGGATATGCCAGTGCATCAGGGAGGACACTATGGGCTCTACGGGCCTGTTTTTGTATTCTCGGTGGCTGCAGGCCACTACTTGTGCTAGCCAGCGCACCAGCTTGAACTGCACTTATGGGACTCGCCACGTCACCAAGTGTTACTGCAGTGCTGGTTTGTCTACGACCAGGATGTACTAGGCCTCTGGTGCTGGCCAGTTCACCAGAAGTTTGAGTGGCACTAGTACCAACACTCTGCTGCATACGAGCACCCTGCGATCTCTGCACCTCAGCAACTCCAGAATGGGGTCGGGTACGCCTGACCTTAGCAGGGACCCCTCTGTAATCGGAGCTATCTGTCAGGGAGCCACTGCTCTCTACAGGTTTGTATACTGACCCTGATTCTGCCAGTGAGGCTTCCCCATCTCTCTCATCTGACATGGTCAGTATCCTGTAGGCCTCTTCACTAGTGTACCTCCGTTTGGACATTTTAGCCACTAAATTTATAGGTACCTAGTTTGACTCACAGGTAAAAAAGCACCTGGTTGTTGAAGACTATTTGAAACGCTACAAAAAAAAAACTGCTAATGCTAGCAGAGATCAAGCCTGACACTACTAACGCTGCAGTTTTGTGTGATGTGTTTTTGTAAGTGACAGTAATCTATTGATTACTGCACTTGCCTGGGTGGGTTGGGGTGGGCTAGGCTAGGGGCTAAACGCAGGTGCTGGCAGGTGTCGTGACCGATCCTGCAAACGCTGCGTTTTGGGAACCCTAAACTATGGGGACACTAGTATAGTTCTGATCAGATCAAAGATATTGATCCGTTCAGATACTATACTAGTGATGGAGGTGTATGTGTGTGTTACTGGCAATCAAAGGGTTAAATTATATTTCTAATTATGCGGCGGGGATCTGTGCTGTCCTAGGCTGACGCTAACTAGCGTTTACGCTAACTAATGTCACCTGTGACACTAATAATAGTGATCAGAAAAAAAACTGTACACTATAAAAGTGACACTGCGACAGGGCAATGAAGGGGTTAGCTGGGGGTGATCAGGGGGTTAAATCTTTATTGGGGGGGTGGATGGCGGGTACCCTAAACCTATTTGGGTCAGAAACGAACTGTCACTAACGCTAAATGAAGTCACAAGGCACTGAGCAGCTGCACCAGGAAATGTCTCAATGCCTGTTATTAGCAGTGTGCAGTGTCGGCTTCCTGGTGGGATCAGGAAGGTGGTTTGGGACTAGGATCCCAAACATGCCTGAGCCCTTCTCTATTAGATAGCACATTTTTTTCTGTAGTAACCAAATAGTAAGATCAGGTGCTGCTAAGATGCCATGTAAATAAGAGGTCCCCAACTGGTGACGGTCCAAGGCCTGTTTTCTTATTTATTATACTTTTTATTTTTTATGTTTACACTCCCCCTTTGTTTTGTTTTTTTTTGTTTTTTTATCACTTTTATTTATATTACAAGGAGTGTAAACATCCCTTCTAATAGGCATAAGGATGGCAGGTCCTCTTTATGGAGCGATATGGGGTCAAAAAGAGCCCAAAACTCTCTCCCAAAATAACAAACATGTTATACTTACCTGCTCTGTGCAGTTGGTTTTTCACAGAATAGCCCAGATCCTCCTCTTCTCGGGTCCCTCTTCTGTGCTCCTGGCCCCTCCCTCCTTCTCCTGCGTGCCCCCACAGCAAGCAACTTGCAATGAGGGCACCTGACCAGAGTCAAAGCTCCCTGTGTCCATTCAGACACAGAGCCATGACCTGGACCTGCCCCCTCTCTCTCTCTCCCCTGTATGACTGACTGATTTTGATTGATAGCAGTGAGAGCTAATCACACCACTCTGCTGTTTTAGCTAATGAAGAGGGTAGTCCTGGGCATCTGAGAAACACCTGCAACATTGCTGGATAAAGATGGGCTCAGGTAAGTGTTAGGGGGGGCTGAGAGGGGCTGCTGCACACAGAAGGTTTTTCTTAATGCATAGAATGCGTGAAAATAAAATAGAAATTCTGCCTTTACAATCTCTTTAAAAAAAAAAAAAATTGTTTACTTCCACCCTGGGCCAGAAATTACGTCATGATGTCACTCCGATTCTCTAAGGCCATAGGGGAAATCAAAGTGGTTCGCCTGTGTGACCAGCTGGTGGCAACGTTGGATTGTTTCTCAGGTGAGCTGGTGGAAATGGGAAGCCTGAGAAACACCAGTGAGTGGCGGGAGGACAGCAGCAAGGAAAACTTTTAGGGAAAGCCAGCCACCAGCTGAAAAAAAACAATACCAGGGTTATGACTGATATCTTCAGCTTATAATCTTGGTAAACCACTTGCAAACTGCAACGTATAAATACGTATTGAGGTCGGCAATAGGTTAAAGGGGTTGTAAACCCTTGTTTTTTTTTAATAAAAATAACAAACATGCCTATACTTACCTGCTCTGTGCAATCGTTTTACACAGAGCAGCCCCGATTCCCTTCTTCTGGGGTGCCCTGTTGGCACTCCAGGCCCCTCCTCTTCATCGGGTGCCCCCACGGAAAGCAGCTGTGAAGGCTCAGGTAAGAAAAAAAAAAAGGGGGGGGTCTGGGGGGAGCTGCAGCACAGAAGATTTTTCACCTTAATCCATAGAATGCATAGAATGTGGCTCCTGGCTCCTCTCCATTGCTATGGGGGCATTGGTGCGTGCTTACTCCTGAGCCCTGCTCTATGCGTCCATAAGAAACATAGAGCCATGGCTTGGCCCATTCCCTTGCCTACTCCTCATTGGCTCATTGGCTGTGATTGATGGCAGTTAGAGTTGCTGTCTCAGTC
Source organism: Pelophylax lessonae (assembly GCF_965119305.1). NCBI lineage: Eukaryota > Metazoa > Chordata > Amphibia > Anura > Ranidae > Pelophylax > Pelophylax lessonae. Next base: position 187,141,294 of record NC_138769.1, read on the forward strand.
AGTGAGGAGAGGAAGTCCTGGGACAGCTGAGGCTCTTGTGAACACTATTGGATTGAGAAGGGGCTAAGGTGAGTATTAGAGGGTGTGGGGGGAGCAGCAAACAGAAGGTTTTTTACTTTCATGCATAGAATCCATGAAGAAAAAAAAAAACCTTAAGTCTTTACAACCACTTAAAGTATTTTTCAGCCCTAAAATGTGTATTTTATCAGGCTACACATGTTAAATGCCACTTTTTTGGCATTTTTTTCAGGGAGGAAACATAGTGCTAAAGGAGTTAGTGCTTATGGATAAATAGTGCATTTTATATACAACTATATAAATCAGACCAAAAATTTGGGATACATGAGGATGACAGAGGGACTTTTCAAAATGTAGGGCAGTCCCTTAAAATGAGGGACAATTAACCGGTTGCCGACCGCCGCACGACTATATACTGCGGCGGTCAGCCCCGGCCAGGCAGAGTGACGTACGGGTACGTCACTCGCCTGTCACTGACTTGTGAGCCAATTGCGGGCGGGCGCGCGCCTGCCGAGGGGCACGCCCGCCCCGGCTCGTTCACTGACAAGTCAGTGCGTGTGACCGGCGGACCCGATCGTCCGCCGGTCACTCACGATCCCTTTGGTGAAGGGAGAAAGGCGGACGGCTTATGTAAACAAGCCGCCTGTCATTCTCCCTGGTGTAAAAATGAAGATCAGACGGTTCTACTATGTAGAACCGTTGATCTCTGTTTTTACACCAATAGCCATGTCCCTTTACAGTTAGAAACACGCCCCTAGGACACAATTAACCCCTCCCTCTCCAATACAGTTAACCCCTTCCCTGCCAGTGTCATTTTTGCAGTAACCGTGCATATGTATAGCACTGATTACTGCAGTGATGTCACTGGTAACCCCAAAAGTGTCAAAAATGTCAGTCAAGGGTCCGATCTGTCCGCCGCAATGTCGCAGTACCGCAAAAAAAATCGCAGATCGCCGCCATTACGCGTTAAAAAACCCACCAAAAATTACAAAAATCTTTCCCTTTGTTAGTAAACGCAATAACTTTTGCGCAAACCAATCAAAATACGCTTTTTGCGATTTTTTTTTTTACCAAACATATGTGGCCAAAAATGTTAAAAAATTTTGATTTTTACATTTTTTTGGGGGAATTTCATATAAAAAAACGTGAAAAATATTGTTATTTTTGCAAAATTTACGCTCTTTTATTGTTTATAGCGCATGATCAAAAAATCGCACAGGTGATCAAATACCACCAAAAGAAAGCTCTGTTTGTGGGAAAAAAAGGACGTCAAATTCGTTTAGGTACAGCATTGCACGACCGTGCAATTGTCCGTTAAAATCACACAGTAAAAAATCGCAAAAAAAACCCTGGTCTTTTAGCAGCCAAATCCTCCGGGGCTTAAGTGGTTTAGACCCATGCTTTCTAAAATGTTGCTGGACACATTGCTGAGGCTTTTTTGTTTTACTGTGGAAAACAGCAGGAACACAGTGATAGGAAATACGCCATAACCATATATACACTGTAGGCATGTTTTTAGAACTTTCACTTTACTTTTAAAAGCATTTGAAGGACTTTAAATACACTTTTAAAACAATAGAAACTAATTTAAACACATAAAAGATACTGGGAGACAGAGAAAGAGCAATGGAAAACACAAAAATATTTAATTAGCAATGATTTAATTAGTAAAATAATATTAATAGGTCTTACAGAAAAAAAAATGCAATATACCGGGACTGCAAAAACGGAACCGCAATATAACGGGGGTTTACTGTAGTTCTACATGACTGACACAAATAATACACCACTATAAACTCTACCACCTAGTGGCAAAACTACTAACCACAGTATAATATACAGTATGAGCATAATTGTTGCACCTATGTCTGTATGAACAGTATGCTGACAAATAACTTTTATAATAAATAACTTCACATTAAAAGCAGCTAGATAAGTTAGAGAAGGCTATTGATAGAGGCTATTGATAGAGCTCTTTACTGCTGGTTACAAAAATCTAAAAAGTTTAATTTTTATCGTTTTGTTCACTAATGCATTTCAAAATAGTTGGATAGGTGGATAGATCTCAACTATGCGGTAAATACAAGACAACAAATGGACATTTATAAATTGGAAGCATTTGTTTAAATTCCTAATGCAGGAATAGTAAACCAGCATCAGACCACAAGAAATCAATAGAGATTAAAAAAAAAAAAAACTTTTATCAAATTCAACCTGTAGAATTTTATTTAGTATACAAATTAATATAAATGAAAAAGAGACACCAAAGGTTGGCTGCCGGTAGAGCTTTCATAAGCTCTAAATCACATTAAGTATGTTTATGTAGTCTTTTAATCCTGGACCAACTGTCCTCACAGGCTCCGTGTTCAACAACTTGGAGCTCTGTCAGCCCCTCCCCTGCCCCACAAACCAATGGCAGTAATAGTGGATTAGTTTGTGGGACAGTCTGAAACTGGATGGCATGGGGAATTTTCCATTACTTTTAGTGAATTGGGACATACCCTTGAAACTCTTGATATAGTGTAAAGAGTACAGAGCCATGTTTGGCAAGCACATCAGCTTTGGTTTTATTAAGAATTTTGCATTTCAGAGTGCCATACTTTTAGCAAAAGTTATCAAGTGTATGTACTGTGCACAATTCGTTCAGTGGTACTTGAGCAGCAGTACAACCCCTTCATACTTTTTGCTATTATAGTATACAGTGCCTTGCAAAAGTATTCGGCCCCCTTGAACTTTTCGACCTTTTGCCACATTTCAGGCTTCAAACATAAAGATATAAAACTGTAATTTTTTTGTGAAGAATCAACAACAAGTGGGACACAATCATGAAGTGGAACGAAATTTATTGGATATTTCAAACTTTTTTAACAAATAAAAAACTGAAAAATTGGGCGTGCAAAATTATTTAGCCCCTTTACTTTCAGTGCAGCAAACAAGTGTGTCCCACTTGTTGTTGATTCTTCACAAAAAATTACAGTTTTATATCTTTATGTTTGAAGCCTGAAATGTGGCAAAAGGTCGAAAAGTTCAAGGGGGTGAATACTTTTGGAAGGCACTGTATCTGTGTTGCATCTGAAATTGGCAAGGCATGTCCCAGTGATTTGTAATGCTGAATATATAGTTTTTTCGTGGTAGGGAATAACGTAGAAACAAGTAGGAACAAGTAGAACTACCACCACCCCTTCCTTTTATTATACATAGGCTGCCCTGCATTGGCTATTAGCATGTACAGGTCATACAGACTATAGAGGGATCATTAAACAATAACTATACATGTGGGGTTAAATCTGATCTTTCCAGGATATGACTGTTCAGAAAAAAAAGTAGTCCCTATATAAGTACATACCTTAGGCAACATGGACATCTGTCAGAGTTCCTTAATACTCTTTTTTCAGGTTTTAATATAGAGAGACTTGGTAATGGAGGCTAGAAAAATTAAAAAGAAATGCTAATTATGCTTAAATTCAATTTAAGAACTAGCTCTTCACATAACTTTTATAATTTAGTACGAGGCACACACTTCATGAATAGAACAGTTAGGATACTGTAATTAAGCTACCCTTGAGAAGAATTTGTCAGCCATTTTGTTCCAGTAGACTTCTCTGAATAATTAGCTTGTATTTTGGCTTTAGAAGTAACGGTGGATTTCTTTTATAAGAAATACAGTATTCTCAAACCCAATCAGATGACTCTGCAATGAGGTTTTTACATTTTTTTTTTTTTTTTAGCTAAAATGATTTGAATAACTACCTGTATTCACTATGTGTATGTCCTCTACAAATAGACATTAAATTGTGCTTATAAGTATTTTAAAAGACTGAGCTGACTTAAACGAGGTTTAACCTTTTGACCTCCGGAAGATTCACCCCCTTCATGACCAGGCTTTTTTTTTGCTATAAGGCACTGCATTATTTTAACTGATAATTGCGCGGTCATGCAAGGCTGTCCATAAATTAAATTTATGTCATTTTTTTTCCACAAATAGAGATTTCTTTTGGTGGTATTTGATCACCACTGCATTTTTTTAATTTTTTTAGGCTATAAAACAAAAAAGCCCAAAAGTATGCAAAAAAAAACAATATTTTCTATTTTTTGTTATAAAACATATCCAATAAAAATAATGTAAAAAATCGAATTTCTTCATAAATTTAGGCCAATATGTATTCTGCTACATATTTTTGGTAAAACAAAATCCCAATAAGCGTATATTGATATGTTTGCACAAAAGTTATAGTGTCTACAAAAGCTATGGTATATGTACTGAAATTTTTATTTATTTATTTTTATACTAGTAATTTCGGTGATCAGCGACTTATAGTGGGACTGTGAAATTGCAACGGACAGTCTGATACTAACTGAAACTTATGACACTTTGTTGGAACCAGTGACACCAATACAGTGATCAGTGCTAAAAATATGCACTGTCACTGTACTAATGAGGAGGGGCAATAAAACGTTTAAATATGTACCTAACCAGTGTTTATGTGTACACGGTGTGCTGTTTTTACTAAGGGATGTGCTGTATTTTTTTCCCTGTTTTGCAGGGAAACAAAATCGCCCACATCCCTGCTGAAAGGACTGAGCTCTGCATTGTTTACATATGCAGAGCTCCATCCTGTCTGTCTCCTCACCAATCAATGGGGGTGCTGGAAGACATCCATTGGCTGGCATCTGCTGTCACTAATCACAGCAGAAGCATCACGCCGGCTGCGTGGATGCATCCCCCCCCCCCCCCTCTATGTGGAAGTACTGAATACTATACTGCACTTATATTATAGTGCTGCACAGTAGTAGTAAATCTGTGATAGGGCGGTCACAACTGGTAACTGGTTAATGTTTAAAGAGCCCTCCAAGCAAACCATAAAATTGGTTGATGTATATGTAATCTAAGCTATGAGAAAATGACACCTATCTATGAAATGTCCCCATGTCCAGTGTAAGCAGGAGCTGAAGCCAGACACGATTTGTTCATTTTGAGATCTTTGCCTTTGGTGCCACATGTGTCATTGCTTCTTAGTTACCTAAAGCCAGAGTCACATAACAATCCCTTTTTTTTTACTTCCTTTGGTCCTTTTTTCAGTGTCCACATCACTGCTTGCTTAATGTGCTGGAGGCTACATTTTCTGTGGCCAGGTCCCCTTTAATAGGCTCCAGAGGCAGGAAAACTCAAGGAGGAGGTGAGAGGACGATTGCCCAAGAAGATAATGAGCAGGGAAAAATGATCTGTCCCCAGGGCAGAATATTAGCACGGCTCATAGAGAAACCTGTTACTGTGGTCTATTACTCTGCATTATTGCTTAGGAAGAGTGTTTCCAATCAAGACCGAGGAACAAAGTAATTGATGTACGACACAGTATTTAAGTTTCATTTTTGCCTGGAGTTAAGCTTTGAGATTTAGAGGAGGTTAATGTTCTAGAAGTACTCCTAGCATACCATAAAATGTTTTAACTTACATGAAATATAAGCAGCTAAGTTAAAATGACACCTATCTTTAATATTTTCCCATGTCCAGTGAAAGCAGGAGCTGCAGCCAATAAACACATTTTGTTCACTTTGGGATCTATACCTTTAGTGCATCCTCTGTACTGTACATGTGTCTTTACTCCTTATTTTCAGCATCTGTCTGATGCCACTTTCACTGGCTGAACCAGGTGTGTTCACATACTACGTCACTCAAGGGAACATCACCTGTGTGGGATTTCAAACACTGTGTAAACACAAGGGAGTGTCTGAGGTGTTTTAAAGGGAAGGAATGGAAGGTGTAGGTGTCATTGGCCTTGCACACATGGCCATGGAACAAGGACAATTCAATGAGGAGCTTAGGGCACTCCTCCAATATACATTTTATTGGGGTCGCTTTGAAATTACCTAAGAAAAACTGAATTTTTGTAAAATCTTACCTGTAAAATGACTTTCTCTGAGTCCTCCGACAGTCGCCGCCGCCTCTAAGTCATCACTGTTGGGTATTGACTTCCGCTCCGCAGGAGTAGCTAGGCATATAGACTTAGTCAAAAGACAAAAGGCATTAGCATATACACACCCATGGGGGCTGTCCCATCCGGTCAATACCCCCCTGCATAACCACTCCCAACTCAGTTTGGTAGCATAGCAGTAGGTAATAAGAACCCCAAAAGAGGGGCGGGGCGGCGACTGTCGGAAGACTCAGAGAAAGGAATTTTACAGGTAAGATTTTACAAAAATTCAGTTTTCTCTTACGTCCTCCGACAGTCGCCGCCGCCTCTAAGTCATCACTGTTGGGATGTCCCAAAGCAGTATAGACATGAGGGGTGGGAGACGCAACGGTAGAAAAGGCAACGCAGTACCCACATCAGAGAAAGGAATCTTACATGCACCGTAAGAGAACCAACTGGGCAACAGAAAAAAACAATGCTCAACAGGAGCAACAGCCCAGGAAAGCAAATGCCAACAGCCAGGGACCCAGAAAAAAACACAAGGGTCCATCATGGCACTGCCGCACTGAGAACCTTGCGGCCAAATGAGACATCAGCTGATGCCAGAACGTCTACTTTGTAGAATTTGGAAAAAGTGTGCATCGACGACCAAGTCGCAGCCTTGCACACCTGGGCCACTGAGGCCCTATGCCAATAGGCCCAGGACGCACTCACAGATCTGGTAGAGTGCGCCTTAACAGGGAAGGGTGGAACCCGTTCCTTCAAGGCGTAAGCCTGTTCAATGGTCTGTCTGATCCATTTGGCAATAGTCGCTGCGGATGCAGCCATGCCCTTCCGAGGACCCTCAGGAAGGACAAAGAGGGAATCCGTTTTACGAAAAGATTCTGTAGATCGCCCTGACAACATCCAAGGAGTGCAGAGCAACCTCCTTAGGATGCTTAGGCTTTGTACAAAGCGAAGGTAGGACAATGTCCTCATTAATGTGGAACTCAGAGACCACCCTAGGAAGAAAGGAGGGCTGCGGACGCAAAACCACCTTATCCCGGTGAATCACCAAGTATGGAGAACGGCAAGATAACGCTGCCAGTTCCGACACTCTGCGAGCCGAAGTGATCGCCACCAAAAAGGCAACCTTCTTAGACAGCAGAGGCAACGAGATATCCCGAATGTTTTCAAAGGGAGCACGTTGTAACATGGACAGAACCAAGTTCAAGTCCCACGGAGGTAAGGGCCCCTTCCTGGGAGGAGCCAAATGTCGCACACCTTGAATGAAGGTGCGAACCAGAGAATGAGACGCCACAGGGCGTTGGAAAAGAATAGCCAGGGCGGACACCTGGCCCTTGATCGTGGCCAGCGCCAGGCACTGGTCCACTCCCGCCTGGAGAAAAGCCAACACTCTTGACACCGAGTACGAGCGAGGGGAGAACCCCCTGGACTCGCACCAGGCGAAGTAAGCCTTCCAGGTACGGTAATAAATCTTTCCAGAGGAGGTCTTCCTAGCCTTGACAAGGGTAGGGATGACCTCAGAGGAGAGACCCCTGTCCCTCAGGACCTGGGTCTCAAAAGCCAGGCCGTTAAAGCCAGCGACTGTGAAGCAGGATGGAAGATCGGACCCTGAGACAGGAGATCTTCCCGCATGGGCAGCCGCCACGGAGGCGCCACTGCCAGATGAACAACGTCGGCGTACCAGGACCGGCGTGGCCAGTCTGGAGCCACCAGAATCACCAGGTGCGGTTCCGGGGCTAACCTGCGGAGGAACCTGGATAGCAACTGAATCGGAGAAAAGGCATACATCAGACGATACTGATGCCAAGGGGCCACTAACGCATCCGAGGCGTCCGCCAGCGGATCGCACGTTCTTGCCACGAACCTTTCCACCTTTTGGTTAAGTCGAGATGCGAACAGATCCACGTCCGGGGATCCCCACCTCGCACACAGCATTTGGAAGACCTCCGGGTGCAGGGACCATTCCCCCTGGTCCAGGGTCTGGCGGCTCAGATAGTCGGCCTGCCAATTCTCCACACCCGGAATGTGAACTGCTTAGATCGCCGGGACATGAGTCTCGGCCCACGATAGAATGTCGGTCACCTCCTGGGCCGCACGAGCACTCCTGGTGCCCCCTTGGTGGTTGATGTAAGCCACCGCGGTAGCATTGTCCGTCTGTACCTGAACAGGACAGCCCCGAAGTCATTCCGACCACTGGAAGAGACAGAGCCACCACAGAAGAGCCAATCTGGTCTGAGGCAGTCTGTCCCACCTGGCCAGGATCTCCGTCTGGAGAGCCCGCGTGTGAAACTGAGCAAAGGGTATCACCTCGAAGGCTGATACCATCAACCCCAGAGACCTCATACAGGTTCTGAGTGACGAGGACGGGTTGTCCCTGAGGGACCTGATCTCGGCCTGCAAGGTCCGAAGCTTGTCCTCCGGCAAGAACACCTTTGCCTGAGCAGAATCCAGAATCATTCCCAGATAGGGAAGACGAACCGATGGAGACAACGCTGATTTTTGAACGTTGATGGTCCATCCGAACTCCTGGAGCGTCTGTACCGTGGTGGACAGATCGCACACTAGGTCCTGGCTGGCAAGTGCCCTCAGAAGGAGATCGTCCAGGTAGCCCAAGATCGCAATGCCCTGTGCCCTCAGTAGGCCCAGAACCGGCGCCAGCACTTTGGTAAAAACCCTGGGTGCCGAAGCGAGACCGAAAGGTAACGCCACAAACTGGTAGTGGTCCTCTGCGATAGCAAACTGAAGGTACCGCTGATGACCTTCGAAAATGGGGATGTGCAGATACGCATCCTTTAGATCTATTGAGGCCAGGAATTCCCCTGGACTCAGGGAGGCCACCACCGAGCGGAGAGACTCCATACGGAACTTCTGAACGCGCACGAAGCAGTTCAGCGATTTCAGGTCCAGAATAGGACGCACTTTGCCCTCCTTTCTGGGCACAGTGAACAGATTTGAATAAAACCCCCGAAACCTGTCTCGATGAGGCACTGGGTCAATCACCCCCTGAGCAAGAAGGTCCTGTACCGCCTGGTGCAGGTCCTGCAGACGCCCCGGAGGCAAGTGAAGATTTGAGGGGAAAAATCTGTCCGCCGGCCTGGAAAGGAATTCAATCTTGTACCCCGATCGAATGATTTCCTGAACCCACCTGTCCGATATCCGGAGCAGCCAAGGTTGGAGGAAACCGCGCAAACGTCCCCCCATCCCTGAAATGGGTGAGGGCGCCCCTTCAGGCAGAGGCGGACTGACCTGCCGAGCTGGCATTACCCGACTTCTGCTTACCCGCCCAGGGCTTCTTCTGGTTGCCCTGGGGCTTGAAGGGCTTGCCCTTGGATTGGTTCCGAAAGGCACGAAAGGACCCCTGATTGGATCTAGGCGCAGAACCCCGCTTGCCTCGAAAAGACTTGTTCTTCGGGTTCTGGGGCAGCATAGTGCTCTTGCCCCCCGTGACGCCTTTCACCAGGGTATCCAACGCCTCGCCAAAAAGGCGAGAGCCAGCATAGGGAAAATCAGCAACCGTTTTCCGTGAGGACTGGTCGGCCGACCAGTTCTTCAGCCATATCAGGTTAAGCACCGCGACACTAGAGAGGCGAGCCACTAAAGGGGCCTCATTCAAGGCCGCATCACACAGATACATGACTCCTTGGTGGATCTGATCCACCATTTCCAGCCGGGCAGGCGGAACACCGTCAGATACGAGATTGCTCCTTAGCTTCTTAGTCCAATCAGCCACCGCCTGAGCAACCAAAACAGACGCGAAAATGGGTTTGAGCAACGAACCTGCCACCGTGTAGGAATGGCGGGCTAGAGACTCCAACCGCCGGTCCGTAGGGTCCCGGAACACCGGAGTATCCTCGGAAGGAACCAAGGTAGCCTTGTTTAACACGGCCACAGTGTGATCAACCTGTGGAGGCACACACCATCGTGATTCCGTAGCCGGCGCAAAAGAATAAAGCAATTTGAACCGACTAGGTACCAGGAATGGACGTTTCAACGTGCGCCACATTTCATTAACAGTGTAATTAAATTCAGCTGGACAGGAAAAAACCTGCGCCGACTTGCGGGTCCTGTGCGTCCCAAATGAGGACACAACGCCCGGAGGACTGGGCTCATCCTCCAAATGTAAAGTTTCCTTAACAGAAACAATTAACTCATCCATGGTCGCCCGTTCTTCAGGTGACCCTGGGGAGGAGGTATCAACCCCCTCCACCTCAGCCTCCCCCTCAGACCCTGGGGGGTCCAAGGATGAGCGGGACCCTGAAAAGGGCACGCTCGCAGCAGCAGCAGCAGCCATATCCCCATCTGAATCAGAGGAGAGAGACAATCTGGGCCTCTTTTTTGCAGCACGTTCAGACATCAGCATTTCCATATTAGACACCAAAGGTGCCACCACAGCAGCCAAATCAGGTCTCAGCGGGGCCACAGGAGAACTGGGCGCCCCCACCAGAGCTGGGGGGAATTTGCTATCCTGAGAATCCATTGCTCAGGGTTACAGAAAAAAACAGTGCAATAAAATGTGTACTGCCCCTAAGATCGCTGCGGAATGCGCAGCCCACCGCTACAGCTACAGTGACAAAGACCCCAAAAGGAGAAGAGAAAACTGAGCCAGAAGCGATAATACAGAGGAATATGGAGAGCGATAACCTGCAGAGCCCGCAGAGTGTTGCTACCGATGTCCTGCTGCAGAGGGAAAGGAAGTGCTGCTGAAGTAGGCTGAACTATAGACTGCCAGACTTAGGGAAAATGGCTGCCCCATAGGAATGCATTGGAGGCTACGCCAAAATGGCCGCCGAACATGCAGTCGGACCGATCGGCCACCTCCCACAAAATGGCGGCGGATGGCGCCAAAATAGCATGCAGTATCGCCCCCAGGGAAGCTACACATGCCTGCCCATATCAAAGATGGCGGACCGAGCGGATACACGCCGCTGCGGTCGCCACACAAAAACGTCTGCACCCCCAACAATGCACCGAAGTGACACAGGGAAGGGGACCCCCAGAAAACATACAGTATCTGCACAAGCGATCCCCACAGGGACCGCATAGGGAGTCACACAGGCACAGACATGGGGAACACACAGCAACACAGACTGCCACCCCAGACAGAGGCCCCACACAGAAGCACTTACCTGTACCAGATGGCATGGGATGCCTCTATGAACGGAAAACCGCTGTCCTCATCTGACAGGGAGTGCCGTGAGCCAGGGACATGACACTGCAGCATTGCAGATGTGTCCTGTGAGGTAGCCACCTCACGGCTGCATCCCTGCAGCGAGCAGGGATGGGTCGTTCGTAATGCCAGGGCAAACCATAGCTGAACGCTCGATGGCGGGCTGGGGGTCCATCTGACCCTTCTGCCCTGGAGAACCAGGGCGGTCAGTCCGAATCCCAGCACCGCATGATCCATCTTCATCTGAAGAAACGACTAACACTAGAAGCTGACAAAATAAACAGCTAGTAAGAAAAAAAACTGACATTTTCAAAGAAAATCAAATAAAAGATAAAGAAGGCTGAGACTGAAGCCCCAGCACAGGGAAGCCTGACTACTCCTGACGCTAGGCAGATTAAAACTGAGTTGGGAGTGGTTATGCAGGGGGTTATTGACCGGATGGGACAGCCCCCATGGGTGTGTATATGCTAATGCCTTTTGTCTTTTGACTAAGTCTATATGCCTAGCTACTCCTGCGGAGCGGAAGTCAATACCCAACAGTGATGACTTAGAGGCGGTGGCGACTGTCGGAGGACGTAAGAGAAACAAGGTTTACATTATTTAAAGCCCAGCTCCAGGATATTAGCAACCCCCCCCCCAAAAAAAAAAAAAACTATCCAAATTTACATTTTACTTAACTGAAGCCACAGGCAAAGCCGTCTTCAAATGTCCACTTCACTGGCCGCATGATGTAGACACCTCCTATTTGTGGAGGCTACACTTACAGCGGCCGGGTCCTATCTCATAGGCTCCAGAGGAAGGAGAACTCAAGAATATAATGATCACAGAAAAATGTCTGATCCCCAGGGAAGGAAATTAGCTTGGCTCATAGAGGAAACTGTGACTTTAATCCATTACATTGCAGGAAGGATTAGGAAGAAGTGTCTGCAATCAAGACTGAGGAGTAAAGGAGCCAAAAAAGAGTTGCTGCTGAGAGTCAGCAGCAACTCTTTTTTGGCTTTGAGGAAGGGGGTTCGCCCCTGAAACGCGTCAGCCTAGACACAGCAGCTCCATGTGGCACACTGTATACCATTCAGCACAGTGTGGTTCCTTGGCTACCTTGGAGACTATATGTGTGTTATGTTGATGTGTGGTTATACACACCTGCTTTGTGAGTATAATATATAATTTTTAATACTTTTAATACATTTTTAGTGGTAATGCACTAGGTCAGTGCGCCCTTTTTCTTTTTTGTTGTCTCTTAGTTGGTATCGGATACCCTTGATCCTGAAGGGGCAGCAAGACCACAAGCTAGTCCACTCAAGTTTGAAGTATCCCTCTTCCCTCCGGCCTATGTTATACTCGAGCACAGGAGAATTGTTCTACTACTTGACATGCAATCTGAGAAACACAGAGGACTGTGTGATTGGCATGACAAAATCTGTTTCACACACACACACACACACACATATATATATATATATATATATGTATACACACACACACACACACTTGTATAGATATAATGTTTTTCATTTCTAAATGGATTTACAAGCAACCAAACTGTGAAAATGAAAATACTGTAAACACATTAAAAATGCTATAAAACACCAAAGTATAAAAATAGATATTAACTGTTAAATACTGGGTATGATGTTTCTGGGTACTTTTGAGGTATGATATTCTTTGGTCATATCCTGGTGCCCATTTGCAGTAAGGGCATAGAATCCAAAAGGGTGGCCATTTACAGTAAGGGCAGAGGGCTCAAAAGTATCTATGAAATCAGTAGACTGCATGTAATCAAAGATTTCCTTTTTCCATTGGTAAAACATTTGAATGGTTCCTTTACTATAAAAAGCATAAACAATACAATTCCATTGTACTGGGTGCACATGCACAGGATGATGCACAGAGAGTTCTCTGAGTTGCCAGAAGAATCCTGGAATATACTGTATATTGTTCAAACACCAGGAGTCTCCCATCAATACCACGGAATTGAGGGAGAGAAAAATAGGGATTTACAAAAAATATATTTAAAAAATGTAATTTAATGAACACATAGGGAAAATATTACCTCAACTTTTAAAAAAATATGAAGGTCTGCTATAGGGCTGGTTCACACCGTGAGCGCATTCCCGTGGAATTCCTGTGCAATTTGAGCGCAGTGAGTTTTCCGCCTATTCATTTGAAAGGACTGAAATCATAGTTACGATAGTTACATAGTAGTTGAGGTTGAATAAAGACAATAGTCCATCCAGTTCAACCCGTGTAGGTGTGTGGGGACGTATTCATTTTCCATACCCCTGAATGTATTCATCTTGGAGATGTATGTCCAAGAGTCTTTTAAAAGTAGCCATACTGCCCGCAGTTACTACCATTTCTGGAAGAGAGTTCCACAATCTTATTGCACTTACTGTAAAAAACCCTTTGTGTAGCCTGAGGTTAAATCGCTTCTCCTCTAATCGCATTGAATGGCCTCGTGTCCTCATGCATTCCTTGCGACTGAATAGTTTTTTTTCTATGCTGAGATCACCATTGAGTTATTTGTAAATTGCTATCATGTCCCCTCTCAGGCGTCTCATCTCTAGGGAGAATAAATTGAACGCTTGTAATCACTCCTCATAATTTAGGTCCTCCAATCCCCTAATTGGTTTAGTTGTCCTTCTTTGGACTCTTTCCAGTTCCAGCACATCCTTTCTGAGAATTGGCGACCAGAACTGGACAGAATACTCCATGTGTGGCCAGACCAGAGTTTTATAAAGTGATAGGATTATAGATCTATCTCTGGAATACATCCCTTTCCTTATTCATGCCAATATTCTGCTGGCTTTGGCAGCTGCATCACTCCAAAAGTAGTGCATGCATTACCTTAAAAAAAGCACTGCAACCAGATCGCGTGGTACTTCTTTACCATGTGATCTGGTGCAGGCAAACACACTGCGTTTAGGGTGTTCTTAGCATTGCATTGATGCCCTCTGCAGATCGCAAGGGCATTGCATTTTGAACACTGTGTGAGAAACATGCATGGAACGCGGATTTCCTGCAACCACATCTGGTGTTAATAGGCTACTAATCAGATATGTTTCTCAAATACATCTAAAACATTACAAAGACTAGTATTCCACTTTAAAGATTAAATAGCTATGAAAGGCACTGAAAAAGAATATGTGAGGACTCAAGTGTGTGTCTGTGTCAACGGATTAATTGTCCTAGATATAGGTCATAATAACCAATACACTATAGACTGTATTATTCAGACTTTAATACCGCATCTGTGCACTGAATCTGTAGCAACTGTTTTTCCTCTGATTGGAGGAGGGTCTTGCCCCTGCTGCTCATCAAAGCAACTTTTACTTTGCTGTCTACATCTCACAGCTCACAAAGTCAAATCCTCTGTGTGCCTATGGAAAGAGCTTTGAAGCAGGGGAAGCAAGGGAGGATGTGCTACCATGCAGCTGAATACTAACTACAACGTTCTGAAAAACATTATACTTTTTGTTCCTTTATACCACACCGTGACCTATGCAACATATTTCAATGGCTGGCTGTAAATGTGAAGGTAACAGAAAATAGGGTGTAAGCAGAAAAAGGTTGGGAGGTGTCCTATGAGTAGAACCCCTTTGGTGATATACTTTTTCTGTATGCAGAACACTTGCAACGCTTCTTACTACGCATTTTGGCAGGGAGTGTTATTCAGATTTTTGAGCCAAAGAGGGATAATAACCATAGACCTTTCATTTAACAGTTATGGAGCAATGAGTATTGCTTATATTGTCATTCTCTTCCTATAACGCTAAAAGCAATCAATCACTGCATTATCAGACCAAGTATGCTTCATATCCATATCAAGAGGTATATTTATAAAAAAAACAATTGCATAGCTCTTCATCCAACAAAAGTGCATGTAAACTTGTTCTGTGCAAATGGCGCAAAATAAAATGTTTTCAGATTACATACACTGCACATTTACTGTGAGTATGGTAAAAAAAATACCGCATTATGACCACTAGAGAGAGCTGAGGAGCATACTTATGTCCTATGATGGTGAGCACCATCTAGGGGTCATATTGCGGTATTTTCCCCAGGCACACACTTGATCTGCAGACCATATAGCCTGTGGACAATCGATTTTACCCCATTCTCACAGAACAAATTGGAATGCTGTTTCGATGGATGAGTAGCTATGCAAATTTATTAGAAATAAACCAAGTTTGATGAAGAGGGATATTCAAAGTATTCACCATTTTGAGTAAGTTTACTGTTATAATATTTTCTTAACTATAAAATATTGCGTTTTTTTAATTCATTTTTTTATGTTAATTTTTCCTCCTTTTCCTTACTATGGCCTTCTAACATTTAAAGTGAGGATGTGGTCCATTGCAAATTAAGTATATATTTCTAAGGTTGGGTTCACACTATTGCGAATTGGATGTGGGTTTCCTCGCATCCATTTCGCATGTCAGGAGATTGTGGCCGGCTCTCTATGGAGCCGGTTCACATACTTCCAGAGCGGCTCCGGTGCAAGTTGAACAGGAGTCCTGTGAGTCTTCTGGTCCGTTTCAGGTCCGAAATAAGCCAAAAATTCAGACTGAAATCGGATCTGAAACGGTGAACAGGGACGCACCGTACCCCTGCTGTGAGCCGAAACGTGCAGCAGTGTGAACCCAGACTTAAGGTCCATTCATACTTGCATTTACCACATTTTACTGCAATGCATAGTGATGCATTCTACATATGTCGATGTACTGCACTGCCATTCAATATATATGACATTCAAATTTACTTTTTATGGAAACCAGGAACATAGACACAGAAAATTACATCATAACCACAGTGCCTTCAATTGCAGACCACTATCTAGTGGCTGCAGGGTACAAGAACAAGCTATCAGTAAATGCTGGGGTAAAGGGGACACTAGGTTTCACAACATTTTGTATTACCAACATCTGCTAGCAGTGAGATACAGAGATGTAGCCACAGCAGAAGGTATTTAAGTGACTGTTAGAGGACCCATGGAACTTGCAGTGCCTTGAAAAAGTATTCATACCCTTTGAAATTTTCCACATTTTGTCATGCTACAACTAAAAACGTAAATGTATTTTATTAGGATTTTATGTGATGGATCAACACAAAGTGGCACATAATTGTGAAGTGAAAGGAAAATAATAAATGGTTTTCAATTTTTTTTACAAATAAATATCTGAAAAGTGTGGCGTGCATTTGTATTCAGCCCCCTGAGTCATTACTTTGTAGAACCACCTTTCTCTGTAATTACAGCTGCAAGTCTTTTTAGGTATTTCTCTACCAGCTTTACACATCTAGAGAGTGACATTTTTTCCCTTTCTTCTTTGTAAAATAGTTCAGGCTCTGTCAGATTGGATGGAGAGCGTCTGTGAACAGCAATTTTCAAGTCTTGCCACAGACTCTCAACTGGATTTAGGTCTGGACTTTGACTGGGCCATTCTAACACATGAATATGCTTTGATCTAAAACATTCCATTGTAGCTCTGGCTGTATGTTTAGGGGTTGTTGTCCTGCTGGAAGGTGAACCTCTGCCCCAGTCTCAAGTGTTTTGCAGACTCTAACAGGTTTTCTTCTAAGATTGCCCTGTATTTGGCTTCATCCATCTTCCCATCAACTCTGACCAACTTCCCTGTCCCTGCTGAAGAAAAGCATCCCCACAACATGATGCTGTGTTCAAAGTGATGTGCAGTGTTAGTTTTCCGCCATACATAGCATTTTGCTTTCCATTTTGGTCTCTTCTGAACAGAACACCTTCTTCCACATGTTTGCTGCGTCACCCACATGGCTTCTCACAAACTGCAAATGGGACTTCCTATGACTTTCTTTCACCAATGGCTTTCTTCTTGCCACTCTTTCATAAAGGTCAGATTTGTGGAGTGCATGACTAATAGTTGTCCTGTGGACAGATTCTCCCACCTGAGCTGTGGATCTCTGCAGCTCCTCCAGAGTTACCATGGGCCTCTTGGCTGCTTTTCTGATTAATGCTCTCCTTGCTCGCCCTGCCAGTTTAGATGGTCAGCCATGTCTTAATAGGTTTGTAGTTGTGCCATGCTCTTTCTATTTTCGGATGATGGATTGAACAGTGCTCTGTGAGATGTTCAAACCTTGGGATATTTTTTTTATTACCTAACCCTGCTTTAAACTTCTCTACAACTTTATCTCTGACCTGTCTGGTGTGTTCCTTGGCCTTCATGATGCTGTTTGTTCACTGAGGTTCTCTAACAAACCTTTGAGGGCTTCACAGAACAGCTGTATTTATACAGAGATTACATTACACAGTGTACTCTATGTATTAATTAGGTGACTTCTGAAGGCAATTGGTTCCATTAGATTTTAGTTAGGGGTATCAGAGTAAAGGGGGCTGAATACAAATGCACACCACACTTTTCAGATATTTATTTGTAAAAAAAATTGAAAACCATTTATCATTTTCCTTCCAGTTCACAATTATGTGCCACTTTGTGTAGGTCTATCACATAAAATCCCAATAAAATAAATTTACATTTTTGATTGTAACATGACAAAATGTGGAACATTTCAAGGGGTATGAAAACTTTTTCAAGGCACTGTAAAATGTTTTTAGAGAGAAATACTTGTTGTTCCTCTGAAAGAGCCATGGGATTTTATTGAGGAGTTTTAAACATTTCCTTTTGACAACCGATTAATCTTTCTACTGCAATTTGGTGAATATGAATCCCCACATTAATTAATTCAAGATTCCATAATGACTTGAGACTTGAGAGGGTTCGTGTGTACTGTCTTTGTCTCCCCATGATGTGTAAACAAGATGATGTTATCATAACAAGCACTAAAAGAATTAAAGGTAACCTGCATGCAGTGAACTATATAAAGTCTGCCATTGCTGGCCTCCTTCTGAAAATGCTAGTTGCCAGGTTATTGTACTGTTTCAATTACATCATTACCAACCTGGATAAAGCGTGAAGATCAAGAGTTCTGCCTTCATTTGTTAATATATCACTTCAGCTCAGCATCACATCAAAGTATCACATCCAGAGACAACCAGACAATTTTTTCATTTTCAGAAGCCAGCCTACATATTTCTCACAGTGTAAATGTCAAAAGTTAAAAAAAGAAATACATTCATTGAGTTGAACCTTTGCTTTCTATTCCTTAAAGTGTATAAAGACCTAAAGACCCACGAGATACCACTAAATCAAACAACTCTAATTTGTCCTAATATTATATATATATACAGTGGGTACGGAAAGTATTCAGACCCCCTTAAATTTTTCACTCTTTGTTATATTGCAGCCATTTGCTAAAATCATTTAAGTTCATTCTTCTTCCTCATGAATGTACACATAGCACCCCATACTGACAGAAAAACACAGAATTGTTGACATTGTTGCAGATTTATTAAAAAAGAAAAACTGAAATATCACATGGTCCTAAGTATTCAGACCCTTTGCTGTGACACTCATATATTTAACTCAGGTGCTTTCCATTTCTTCTGATCATCCTTGAGATGGTTCTACACCTTCATTTGAGTCCAGCTGTGTTTGATTATACTGATTGGACTTGATTAGGAAAGCCACACACCTGTCTATATAAGACCTTCCAGATCACAATGCATGTCAGCGCAAATGAGAATCATGAGGTCAAAGGAACTGCCTGAAGAGCTCAGAGACAGAATTGTGGCAAGGCACAGATCTGGCCAAGGTTACAAAAAGATTTCTGCTGCACTTAAGGTTCCTAAGAGCACAGTGGCCTCCATAATCCTCAAATGGAAGACGTTTGGGACGACCAGAACCCTTCCTAGAGCTGGCCGTCCGGCCAAACTGAGCTATCGGGGGAGAAGAGCCTTGGTGAGAGAGGTAAAGAAGAACCCAAAGATCACTGTGGCTGAGCTCCAGAGATGCAGTCAGGAGATGGGAGAAAGTTGTAGAAAGTCAACCATCACTGCAGCCCTCCACCAGTCGGGGCATTATGGCAGAGTGGCCCGACAGAAGCCTCTCCTCAGTGTAAGACACATGAAAGCCCCAATGGAGTTTGCTAAAAAAAAACCTGAAGGACTCCAAGATGGGGAGAAATAAGATTCTCTGGTCTGATGAGACCAAAATAGAACTTTTTGGCCTTAATTCTAAGCGGTATGTGTGGAGAAAACCAGGCACTGCTCATCACCTGTCCAATACAGTCCCAACAGTGAAGCATGGTGGTGGCAGCATCATGCTGTGGGGGTGTTTTTCAGCTGCAGGGACAGGACGACTGGTTGCAATCGAGGGAAAGATGAATGCGGCCAAGTACAGGGATATCCTGGACAAAAACCTTCTCCAGAGTGCTCTGGACCTCAGACTGGGCCGAAGGTTTACCTTCCAACAAGACAATGACCCTAAGCACACAGCTAAAATAACGAAGGAGTGGCTTCACAACAACTCCGTGACTGTTCTTGAATGGCCCAGCCAGAGCCCTGACTTAAACCCAATTGAGCATCTCTGGAGAGACCTAAAAATGGCTGTCCACCAACGTTTACCATCCAACCTGACAGAACTGGAGAGGATCTGCAAGGAGGAATGGCAGAGGATCCCCAAATCCAGGTGTGAAAGACTTGTTGCATCTTTCCCAAAAAGACTCCTGGCTGTATTAGATCAAAAGGGGGCTTCTACTAAATACTGAGCAAAGGGTCTGAATACTTAGGACCATGTGATATTTCAGTTTTTCTTTTTTAATAAATCTGCAACAATGTCAACAATTCTGTGTTTTTCTGTCAGTATGGGGTGCTATGTGTACATTCATGAGGAAGAAGAATGAACCTAAATGATTTTAGCAAATGGCTGCAATATAACAAAGAGTGAAAAATTTAAGGGGGTCTGAATACTTTCCGTACCCACTATATATATATATATATATATATATATATATATACACACACACACACACACACACACACACACAGCATCTCACAGCAGTGAGTACACCCCTCACATTTTTGTAAATATTTTATTATATCTTTTCATGTGACAACACTGAAGAAATGACGCTTTGCTACTATGTAAAGTAGTGAGTGTACAGCTTGAATAACAGTGTATATTTGCTGTTGCCTCAAAATAACTCAACACACAGCCATTATTGTCTAAACCGCTGGCAACAAAAATGAGTAAACACCTAAGTTAAAATGTCCAAATTAGGCCCAAAGTGTCAATATTTTGTGTGGCTACCATTATTTTCCAGCACTGCCTTAACCCTCTTGGGCATGGAGTTCACCAGAGCTTTACAGGTTGCCACTGGAGTCCTTTTCCACTTCTCCATGACGACATCACGGAGCTGGTGGATGTAAAGGCCCGTACACACGTGTCGAAATTCGGCCGGGAATTTTAGTCCGACGACCGATCTGCTGATTTTCGGCTTGTTAGTATGGTGCTTCCGACAACCGACTCCGACTTTTCGGCCGAAAAAATCCTGGTGTGCAGGCTATATAATTTTTGTCGACCGTCAAAACACGTCCGATTTTCGTGTCATTAGTACAGATTTCGATGGGAAAAGATCTTATGAGCAAGACTAGGCATGCTCAGAGATGAAAGAACACAAAGAAAGCAATCCAATACATGACATCACTTCTGAAGTAGAATTCTGTCGTGCGAGAAAATTCGTGTGCAGTCTAGAGCACATTCCAACCAACAGACACCACTCTGGACAAAAGATGGACGACCGGTCGGCGGAAATTCGTTGCGTGTGTACGAGGCTTTAGAGATCCTGTGCTCCCCCACAAAAAAGAAAGATTTTCCCCTTGTTGGTGGGATTTTTTAGGCACTCATGTCTACACAAGTTTAATTCAAAAATGTTTAATATTTTATTGAAATAACAAAATTAACAAAGTAATAAAAGGCAAGTAAATAAGTAGAGATACATCACATATGCACTTGAATAAGGCACCAATTGCAGGGTGAGGACTCCAGACCCGACTAGTTTCGGAGTTATACAACTACTCCTTCTTCAAGGGGACAAAATAGGAGACCCTGAATGGTGGTCTGTAGGTAATTGATCAAACAAAAGTCAATCAAATGCGAATAATGATACAGATATTCATACAGTACATAAGTTTGTATAAAAAGATTTGAAGTATTAATCACAACTTACATTCTGTGCGATGATGGATAAAACTATATACCTGCCGGTATATGTTAAAAACAGGTGCTCTCTGCGCTCTGCCAAAAACACGGGTTGATTGTGTGGTTGATGAAATCCAACAAATGAAGCCCTCATAGACTTGTGTTGTAGGGAAAGATTATGCCCATATATGTGGATAATCCCAGGAAGACATCAAGTCAGAGCAACTGGATCCCAATAATTGGCCGATCAGCTACAGAGGAGAAATATAGGATCATAAAAGCATGTTGGTCCCATAATATAAGCTGGCCATATTGTTTGAAAAGGGGACAATAGGAAAGGCTCGGAGATGGAATGATGAGTTCCATCTCAGTGCCAGAGTGACAACATGTATTTTTGAATAGAAAGCTAACAATCCCATTCCTATATAGGTGGGGAGGAAAGAAAGCCAATAAGGGATTGGTGAATACCCATAATTATCCCTTAAAAACAATTATATGTTAGTTTCCCCTAATCAGCGAATAAGGGCCAGATAAAGCACAGTTACCCCCATCATCTATAAAAAGATTTGGTGAGGTATCAATAAAAAAGTTACCTTTTGCACGGTGTTTAAACAGACTGGATTAGATCAGGTCCTCACAGTGTTCTCAGCAAGCGAACAATGAATTCACTGCTGAGAAGAGGGTATATGTGTGGAGTCAATTGGACTTCACAGCTGTGTATACTTAACTGGCTTGGTTCACTTCTCCCTGTGCTGATTGCCTGATGGGGTCCCTGGTGCGGAGGGGCCGGGCGTTCCTCCGCTCCATTGGCCCGGAGAGCGATACAGCGGAAGTTCGGCCGGCTCCTGCGTTCCACCGGCACGTCACCTAACCCGTCAGCGTGGAACGCAGGCGGGGTATGGTATGCGTCACCGTCTGTAGGTCTCGCAATGCGAGACCTTAACATGACAGAAGACGCAAAATGCGGCTCGCCACTAGGTGGCGGCCGCTTTCCGTGCCGGGTTGTCTGCTTGATAGATATTCACTGGCGACAAATACCACATTCTTCTGTCCTAGGCGGACAGAGAATGACAGGCATTAAATAAAAAATTGTCTCATTATAACGAAGAAGTATGTTTTGAAGGAAAATTGTATATTATAGCCCCATTGAGGCTATCATCGCCGATCTTTTACTGTCCTTGTAAAAATGCAAGGGAAGAACGAAAGGCATAAATAAAGAGACAAAAATGCAAAGATTTTTCTTATCATTTTGCCTTCAACCCTTAAAGGTTCTGGATGAGCGCAGGAGCATCTGTTGAGAGAACAGAAACCAATTTGTCATCAATAGGGGTCAGTATTGGCAATACCATTATTTTTAGTAAATCAACCCCAATGAGTTCTATCAGTGTGGTATAAAACATTATGATGTCGGATAATATTTTTTATTTTCTTTGAGATTTAATTTATTGTATACATATCTTTAAACAGTTAAATAACTAGATTATACAACTGAATGTTTCCTGTTTATGAAAGTGACATTTAACTGAATTTCTACTATCATGGACTGTGGAATAATATATGCTTGTATGATTGGATTTCAGTGGGAATAGGTTCTGCATTGCAAATGAGC
This sequence comes from Pelophylax lessonae, assembly GCF_965119305.1. Taxonomy (NCBI): domain Eukaryota; kingdom Metazoa; phylum Chordata; class Amphibia; order Anura; family Ranidae; genus Pelophylax; species Pelophylax lessonae. The sequence continues at coordinate 187,164,076 of NC_138769.1, forward strand.
AATGATATGTTCTCATGTTGATTTCATAATCCTACAAATGTATTCTACATAACCTTTATATTATACCACAGAGATGTTGCCTTGAAAGACTATAAAGAGACAAGAAGAGAAGGAAAGCAGGAAATTTTCTGTAAAATGTTCCATCCGAAAATTAAAAATAACTTATTTATTGAATCATGATATTCAACTAATTGTTCCTTTGTAGTTGAAAAAATATAAAATTGTATGTAATAAAAAGGATAATAATATTCGGGATCATTTGCTAACATTATAAAGAAACCCTGATCTATGGTCACGCATATGAAGGAATATTCATAAGCAAAGCTTTAAAAAGCACTTTTGCTACTGGGGCTTCTGCTGCTCACATATGTGGTAACCCTTTCTTGACCGGAGGTCATTGAAGCTTTGATGCCCAGGAGGAAAGGAAGGGAGAAAGGAAAGAAAGGTGATAATATATTAAAAGATAAGAAATAATAAAAAAATAGAGACAAAGATGAAAAAGAGTGAAACAACAATGAAATTACAAAAAAGCTGAATATTTCCTATCAAATACTTATCATAATTTTCCTTTCCTGATGGACTCCATGGCAGCCTACGTGTGGGTCTGCCCTGCCTCCTCTCCAATGCTATAGGACCCTACTCCCATAAACTTCAGTAACTAGCTGACTCTTAGCAGAAAAGGTGGGAACTCCGACTGCCATGGAGTCCATCAGGAAAGGAAAATTACGGTAAGTATTTGATAGGAAATTTTCTGCTTTGCTGACAGGCTCCATTGCACCCTACATACGGAAAAAAACTAGCTGACAACACACGGGGGGGGGGGGGGGTATTGCTAAACAAAATAAGACTTTAGTATACCCACCAACAGGACTCTTAAACCAAGATTTACAGAAGATAAGGAGCTACACAATAGTGTGCCATGAAAGTGTTAATAGAGGCCCAGGATGCCGCCCTGCAGATAACGTTTGGAGCCACGTGTCTGTGGGAGACGGGGAGATATCAATTCTATGTGTCCTCCATTTTGTATGTTCCCACTCCATTTTCTATGTATCTTAGCTATACAAGCTTTGCAAATGTGTACGTGTTACATTTATGGCAAGTTTCTGTTTGTGGTTTTTGATGAAATCATGTCAGGCGCTTCTAGCAATAAGCTATATGCCCTATATGGTATTAAGTGTACTCGTTTATTTCCCGAAATGACGCTTGGTTTCCTTGAACTGTTTAACCAATAAGAACGTAACAAGTATCCTATACTTATGCTATATGCCCTTACTCTTTACTATATAATCCACAACGAGCCTATAATAAACTGAGAGCTTGGTTTCACTATACATCTGTCTCCGTCTGTGTTACTTCCAGAAACCAGCCTCCCAGGCCTGCAAGACACAAAACGAGCAAAGAAGTTATAGATAGTCCGGGACTATCATTGGGACCAGGGGTCTCATCTACCTTCAGTTTTGGGGGCTCGTCTGGGATATGAGAATCACTCCCCGCGGACACCCACTCGCCCGGTAAGTAGAAAAATCCTTTTCTATGTAACCGTTTGTAGTGAGGTTCCGGGGGACTCTGATTAGACTCATATCCAATTGAACAGGGGTTGGTGTGTTCCGGGAACACACGCAACATACCTATAATTGAAATATTTCAGGGAAATATTTTAGTCTCAGGGAGACTTAAGAAGTGATATAAATTTGCTCGTATTGTGTCTGAAAAATCTTTAAGCTTTCCTTCTCTGTCGCATAGAAGTATAAGATAATTTGTATTGTTTGTCTATAATGGTAGGAAAACTTTCTTGATAGCCACTGTACCCGGGAGGTATTGGTCAAGACTCGGAAAGGGTTTTTTTTTTTTTCCTTTTGTCCTAAAAGGGACACCCGAGTCCAAAAGTATATGGGTTTAATTTATATACATCAGTGGCTTGAAGGAGGGTTTTGAAACCATAAAGGGTTACCATGGTAACAAGTGATTATGTGAATGTGTAAATCATAGAGACATGTCTTATTGAGTGAAAGAATATTGGTATTTGTTTATTGTCTTGTTATGTAAATGGCCGGGAATATTTGGTGAGTAATATTCCTGGAAGTAAATTAAGGTAGAAGAACTGTCTACCTAAAGTTAAAGTGTTAAGAATTAATGTATATTGTATATGTGAGTTATACTGAAGATTTTAAGTGTATTATGATTTCATTTATACACCTTTGGTAGCAGCACACTCACATTTATCAGCGTACTTTTTCATTCATATACATTAGACAGACTCTTGGCCGAAGGTACATTTAAAATAGTACTACCTCACAAGATAACATGGCGCCCCTGTTTTTGTTGTTCTGAATATTCATTTTCCAAGTTAGACATACATAATTGTTTGAAGCTGCGACGTTGACCCTGATGTTGGTACATTTCTAGGGAGAGGCGGTTCCCACATTCCTAGGGAGGGGGTCAATTCTTGTGCGGAGCCTGATAGGACTACGTGTTCCAGCTCGTGGGACTATGGGTCCCAGCTTGTGGGACTATGCGTCCCAGCATTGCCAAACATATGCAATTATCTTTTTATGGAATTTTTGGAGTTTTGCCATTTATACATTTGTGCATAAAGCATAGGAACCTCTGGGAAGAGTAATAATAGTGAACAAATACAGTTTTTATCAGGCAAAACATAGTTCGCCGTAGTCGGCAAGATATTTTGAGGTTATTTTTTATAGAATTATAGATAATGAGAAATTACATTTTACAAATGGGTCCCTTGTGTCCCTAAACGTAAAAGGGAGCTCTGGTGCAAAATTTTGAAAATTGGCTACTTGCCAAGAAAGGGTTCAAACTTAAATATTTTCATTCCTGTTATAAGTTATGAAATTTATTTTGGGACAGAAAGGGTTACCGCAATTAGTGTGACCATTGGACCCTATTGGCATCGAGCCAAAAGTTTCAAATCAGATTAACTTTTTATCTGATTTCAGTTTTTGGGTGATATTTTAGGGGAGTCCTCTATTGAGGGAGGGGAACCTCTGGACAGGTTTTTGTTAGATTGGCAGAAGAAAAAAAAAATAAAAAAAGTTTTTTTAGTAAGATTGGCACAGAGCCAAAAAGTTTTAGTTTTATCTGACTGAAGTATGTAGTATGCAAGTGGTATCTGATGTGCCATCTCTACTGATAGCCATACCATCCGATGCTACCCACTTTACAGTGATTGGTTGAAGTAATGCGTTTTTTTTTACCGTCCTAGTGGACGAGGAGACACAGCCATCTTTGTTTCTTGTTTTGTTAATCAGTCCAGGTAACTGACCTGGTGTAGAAGTGCCTCAGGGCTAAATAGACAGTTTTAGTTGTCTGCTCTATAGTTCTCCAGACCACGCAAGAGGGGATGGACACCTGCTCATGAGTCAGTCCCGCTACAATATGTGGATAACATATGTAGTCACTCTGTGGAGGCCAGTCAGAGCGAGTGAGTTCATTGAGAAATGTACATGTATGTGGACACAAAGTGTCACAGGAATAATGACAATGGTGTCAGGAAAGTGTTGTTTACCTTGGTTTTGTTCTCACAGAGGGGGAAAAGGAGAGTCAGTCACGTGGGTCTTGCCAGCCCACAGTGGGTCTTGCCCGCCCACAAAACCAGGATCATTGATTGCAATGGATCCGACTGCTCCTATTTTATGACAACATTTTGAGACAAGCCACAGGTCCAGAAATGTCACAAGTAATGTTGAATGCGTTTATGTATCTGAAAAATGCTATGGTTGTAGCGCCTGCACTGGGCCTCCCAAATTATGGAAAAATGTTTTGTGTTTATGCAAGGGACAATTGTAAGACCATGACAGGTGTACTTGCCCAGGAGTATGGTGATGGACTTTGCCCTATAGTTTTTGTCCAAAGATGGTCGCAGTCCAGGTCTAAGGCATGCCTGAGGTGACTCCAAACATAGCATCTTGTGAGATGGTAATAGGGATGGCCACATTTTTTGCCCTAGGTAGGCCCCAGTTTTAAATGGGTTACTGGGATTAAAGGGTGTGTTACACAACAACATGATTGTATAGACATAATATATCTAGACAGCCATAGAGGGAGAAGAGGATGTTTTTGTAGATGGTTCCTGGTTGTAGAGCTGAAAGTCAGGCCAAAAGATCACACATTATTAGAGCTACAAACGCATGCTACAGAACAGGTTTAAGGAATTAGGTGATGGTTTAGAAAAAGTTGAGAGTGGCCTTTTTCTAAAAGAGGGGAGATCTTGTATCCCCGCAGCTAGCGCCCCACTGTCTATTGCCTAGTATGATGGAATAGGACACAGGGGGTGGGAAAGAACATATGAAGTATTACTGAAGTTTTTTTTGCATTTACAGGCCTAAATTAGTGAAAGCATATGTTGCTAGGTGCATCACCTGTATTAGGAACAACACAAACAAACACATAAGGCCAAACATGAACATCTAGAAATAGGTTTTTACATATAGGCCCAAAGCAGGGAAGAAATAAGAGTTCCTTTTAGTCAATAGTAGATGGATTCAGCAGATGATATGGGCCAAGAACCACATGACTGCCTAGAAATTATTGAAAGTGTCACTTCACCCCGTGCAGACATGATGAAAGAGCTCATCACCAACCTTCTTCAGGCTATGTTGTTACCCTCAGAGTTAGCTATCATTCACTGTAGGGCACATACCAGAGGTACTGATGACATCTCCAAGGGCAACGCACTAGCAGACAAAATAGCAAAAGCAGCCGCACAACAGTTACCTTTAGGAGCCCTAAAACAAATGCCTGTCCTAACCCACATCCTCCCCGATGATGCCCAGTTGATCACAGATCTACAGGCCTCAGCCACTGCTGAGGAATTGGAGGACTGGTGTTATCCTGTTTTGCAAAGGAATCCTGAAACAGGATTGATTTGCAAAGAGGGGAAACCGTGTATACCCCGTAATTGTGCTCCTATTTGCATTGCCCAGAATTCAGGTACAGTGGAAAGGATAAATAGGACAATCAAAGACGAGTTGAGAAAAAGTAAATTGGAATTTTGAATCAAGTGGAACGAAAAAGTTGCTCGCACCTTTCTTTTCTTTTCACAGGTATCAACCCATCACTTGAGGGAAGGAGATGAAGTAGCATCACAAGACCAAGGCTGGATTTCGTTTTGGACCAAAAGACAAAGGTAGTCGCAGTGACCAGAATCGCTGTCCTTGTGGAGAACCAACAAGCCTGGATCCATGCTACTCGAGTGAAATTGGTAAAGGAGGCTCCACCCCCAGAAGCAAGTCCAGATCCAGACCCAAGAGAGGTACTAACGGGGGCGGACGGCCCTGACCTTGAACAGGAAGGTCCAGAAGCAAGAGAGGTACTAACGGGAGTGGACGACTCTGACCTCGAACAGGATAGTCAAGAAAAAGGGGGTTTTTCAGAGGCAGACGGCCCTGACCCTGTAGAAAAATGACATTCCTAATAGCACCAGATTCTGGAAAACTTTGGCTACTTATAGGACTCGTATCATTTTCAGTCTTCTCTGTAGTATGGGTTACCACTAACTGTATTTATCATCCAGAAGACCTGGTAGGGCTACAGGCCATTTGCGGAGCTTCCAACACCCCAACACAGAGTAATGCACATAACAGACAAAAGAGAGATGAAAGCTCAAAAAGTCTTACAGATAAAATGTCATTGTTGCAATTTAAATATGCCTATTCCCAGAAGTCCGGATATGAAAAATGTTGGATATGTAGTAAACTCCATCCTAGCACAGCTAGAATCCCCCTAGTAGCGATACCTTTAAACTTCACCCCTTTTCTAAATGGTACACCTCCTGTTGTCCTCACCAATGTCACGAGAACACTCTCAAATGATACCCTCACTTTCCAAATTATTGGTAGAAGTCATTCCCCAGACTGGTGTTTTAGGTTGGGAAACTCCACCAAGGGAGCTGAAGTGTGCCAGCAAACTAAGATTAATTTCTCAATGACCTCGATGGACAGCTCCTTCTGGCACACCTCAGAACCAGCCCTAAACGCCACTCTGATGAACTTTCTTAACTCCAGTTCCACTTCCTCTTCCCCAGTAGGACGGTTGTTGTCAAATTTAGCTTGGTCTAGCTATTCTGACCAAATAATGGCAATATTTCACAAACGTCCCCTAGCCTTGGGAAACAGTACTTATATTTGTTGTGGAAAGATTTGTCACCCTTGGATCCCTATTGCACCCCAAGGGTGGTGTTACCCCGCATCTCTAGTTCCCATCATGGGTGTAGTGGGAGACAACAAAGGAGGACATCTCCTTGAAGCTAGTATGCATCCTAGGTACCCCCTCAAACACCGCAATAAAAGATAATTATTCCTTGAAAAGGATATGGTATGGGCCTGGTTCCCCTCATGGACCGGATGGGGGATAGACATGATGAAAAGGTTGAATAATTACTCTAAAATTCTCGATGACATCCTAGATAAGAACTCAGGGGACATTACTAAATTAAATATAGAAGTGAGGGCAATTAAGAAACAACTTGAGCTCCATGACCTAGCCATAGAAAGCATGAGTGCTGCTCTTACTGGGTTATGTGAAGTTACGGAGGATTATGAATGTTGCACATGGATACACAATACATCTGTTGAGATACCCGATTATTATGATATTATTACACAGCACCGAGAAGAAGTAGATAAGCTGCAGGAAGCCAGGAATATTGCTAAGACATGGAGTCCCTTTGGTAATGTGAATTTTGGATTTGGAGGAATATTTTCTTGGCTGAAAAATATTGCTATGACTGTTATAATGGTTCTGCTCTTTTTGTTATTTCTATATGCATGCTTCAAACTTGTAATGTGTATTATTGCTAGAGTTTCCCGACCAAAAGTGAAAAATGTCTCTATGCTATCCCACCAAGTTCCAGATTACCAAACCCCCCCGACTAACAACCCTAATGAATATACTGAGTATATTAAAAGACACAAACAGAAGGAAAAGAAGAACCTTATTGTTTAAGGGATGACACATGATCTGGTCTCTCGAGCAGCAGGGATATAGAGAATTAATCTGCCAGTCATGTTACTACACTCCTGGGAGGTATAGAGCCCCCTGATGACATCCCTAAAAAAAAAAAAAAAAAAAAATTTATATATTCCAATGACATACAGGGTAACAAGGGAAAATCAATTAAGGATTAATGATTTTAAGAGGGGATTGTGGGAGACGGGGAGATATCAATTCTATGTGTCCTCCATTTTGTATGTTCCCACTCCATTTTCTATGTATCTTAGCTATACAAGCTTTGCAAATGTGTACGTGTTACATTTATGGCAAGTTTCTGTTTGTGGTTTTTGATGAAATCATGTCAGGCGCTTCTAGCAATAAGCTATATGCCCTATATGGTATTAAGTGTACTCGTTTATTTCCCGAAATGACGCTTGGTTTCCTTGAACTGTTTAACCAATAAGAACGTAACAAGTATCCTATACTTATGCTATATGCCCTTACTCTTTACTATATAATCCACAACGAGCCTATAATAAACTGAGAGCTTGGTTTCACTATACATCTGTCTCCGTCTGTGTTACTTCCAGAAACCAGCCTCCCAGGCCTGCAAGACACAAAACGAGCAAAGAAGTTATAGATAGTCCGGGACTATCATTGGGACCAGGGGTCTCATCTACCTTCAGTGTCGTGCTGCCACCCAGGCAGTCAAAACACCCCTAGTGGAGTGTGCTATCACCGCCTCCGGAGTTGTCAAGCCCTTTGCCCTATAGGCCTGCTGGATGACCTGGACAATCCAAGAAGCAATTCATCTGGAACAGAGATGTTTTCATCTGTTTTTCCCAGAGAAAAGGACAAACAGGTGATCCGATCTCTTTTAGAGAGGTACTCATTTAGTGTTTCTCTCACATCTAGGGGATGAGCCCTGGGAGTCTCGGGGGCCTTAAAAAGGTAGGAAGGACTATTTTCTGGTTCTTCCTAAAGACTGAAGTAACTTTAGGGTTCGAGTCGAGCATGGATAAGAGTACTACCCAGTTAGGAAAGAAGGTTAAGAACGGCTCTTTTGGCCGATGTAATGGCCACTAGGAAGGCAGATTTGGCAGAGAGATACTTAATAGATGTCAGGCTGACCCCATTGGCTTCTGGTTCTGTTAACGAGTCGAGGACTAGGGGAAGATCCCATTTGGGGAATCTTGGTTTCCTCTGGGGCCTGAGTCTTGGTGCCCCTCTGAAGAATTTCCAAAGTAGAGAATGACCGGCCCACTGAACTCTGGAGAAGGCCGATAGGGTCGCTACTTGGACCCTGAGGGATCCGACTGATATGGCCAGATCTAGGCCAGACTGAAGAAAGTCCAGGATGTCTTGCACCCACTCGTCTCTGTGAGACCTTCCTGTGGAAGATGAAAAGTCCACAAACTTGGCCCGTATTCTCCCATAGACTTTATTCATACTTAACCTCCTAGAACTCATGAGGGTAGATATTACTCCTGATGTGCAGCCCAGGGCCTCTAGTCTCTCTCTCTCTCTCAAGAACCAGATTATCAGTTTCAGATGTGCTGGGCACGGGTGCAGAGCTGCCCCCTGGGACAGAAGGTCCAGTCTAAGGGGAAGAGGCAACGGGTCCCCCATTTTTATTTATGGATTGTCTTCAGATTTGGTAGTTATTTCTTTTGCATTTGCGCGCTATTCTTTTTTAATATACATGTCTTTTGGTTCATAGCTGCAGCAGCTTTAGAAATACATGGGTATGCTCCCCCAAATTTCTTGCCTGTTTATTATGTATTCGGTCTGACCAGACTATCGAGGTTGAGCAACCCTCCCCACCCCCCCCACACACACCTGTACTCAATCAGTGTCCACCATCAAGTGGATATAGGAGGAGTCCCCTGTAGTGCATTTGCACATCCTTCCCAGCAAGAAGTATTATCTCCAAGGGTTAGAAAGGCTGGATTGATCTCTTTTTCATGGATAGTGTAGGACCCACTGATAATGGGGTACTTTGACGCAGTAGTGGGCTTGAGCACGATATGGCCATATGGTGGGACCAAACCCCCATTTTTATTTATGGATTGTCTTCAGATTTGGTAGTTATTTCTTTTGCATTTGCGCGCTATTCTTTTTTAATATACATGTCTTTTGGTTCATAGCTGCAGCAGCTTTAGAAATACATGGGTATGCTCCCCCAAATTTCTTGCCTGTTTATTATGTATTCGGTCTGACCAGACTATCGAGGTTGAGCAACCCTCCCCACCCCCCCACACACACCTGTACTCAATCAGTGTCCACCATCAAGTGGATATAGGAGGAGTCCCCTGTAGTGCATTTGCACATCCTTCCCAACAAGGAGTATTATCTCCAAGGGTTAGAAAGGCTGGATTCATCTCTTTTTCATGGATAGTGTAGGACCCACTGATAATGGGGTACTTTGACGCAGTAGTGGGCTTGAGCACGATATGGCCATATGGTGGGACCAAACCCCCATTTTTATTTATGGATTGTCTTCAGATTTGGTAGTTATTTCTTTTGCATTTGCGAGCTATTCTTTTTTAATATAAACGAGTCCCGAAAGCTGAGCTGTGTTAGTAGGGGAAACCATTGGTTTTTCAGGCAGTATGGTGCCACTACCACTACCTTGACGGCTTCCACACAGAGCCTTTGTAAGAACCTGAGCATGACTGGGATCGGAGGGAAGGCATACGCTCTGCTGAAGTTCCACTGATCTGTTAGGGCATCTACCCCGAAGGCCTGAATGCAATGAGCCCAAGTATTATATCTTTAAGCTTGGAGTTGCCAGGGGATGCAAACAGGTCGACTTCAGGATCGATTTCCTGAGACAGAATGCAGCTGAATGTATCTCTTTGAAGGGACCATTCGTTGTTGTCTAGCCAGAACCTAGACAGACAGTCCGCCTGGATGCTCTGGGCCCTGGGGGAATAGGCTGCCGAGATGTTGGCCAAATTCCTCTGGGCCCATGTCATGATTGGCTCCACCTCCTGAAGAAGCTGAAGCCTGCGTGTCCCGGCCTGCCTCTTCATGTAGTAGACAGCTGTGGTGTTGTCCATTGTTAACAGCATTGACTCCCCTTTTATCAAGTGGTGGAAAGCCCGAAGGGCACAAGAAGCAGCCCGTAGCTCCAGGACATTTGAGACTGGGGTGCGGGAGTGGAGATCCCACCTGCCCTGGGTGATCTCTGACCTGCAGTGAGCCCCCTATCCTGTCCTGCTGGCGTCGGTCGTGACTGTGGTTTAGGGAACTGGGGCGATGGAATAACACCTGAGCAGGTTCCCTCAATGCAGCCACCAGAAGAGGCTGTCCCTCATACTTAATGTTATACTTGTGATATAGATGAGCTGATTGCTCCTGTCCCATTGTTGAAGAAACCATTTCTGGAAGGGGCGCATCCTCCAAAGGGCCCATTTGACCATGGGGGCAGTGGAGACCTTTGTGCCGATGATTCTGAGGCACTATAAGGCTCTTAGGCGTGAGGACGATAGGGCTGGGCGCACCCTATCCCGTTTTACTGACACATTTTCCAAGGGCAGGGAGATGATGTTTTCGACTGTGTTGAACAAGGCCCCTAGGTATACTAGGCGCTGTGCTGGCTCCAGGTGACTCTTCTCTAAATTCAGCAGTCATTCAAATTCCAGGAGTGTGGTCATGACTTGAGTCTTGTGAAGCAGCAACTGTTCTCTGTCCTGTGACAGCAGGAGGAGGTAGTCACAATAATGGTAAAGGTGAATCCCTTTTGTCCAGATGAGAGCTACCACGGCCAGAACAACTTTTGAAAACACTCGAGGTGAAGTTGAGAGACCAAAAGGGAGGCAGGTGAACTGAAGATGATCCTGTCCAACCGCAAACCGGAGATATTTGTGGAACTCTTCTGCGATGGGCTTGTGGAAGTAGGCGACTTTCAAGTCTAAGGAGACTAGTCAGTTGCCTTGCTGGACGGCCTGCTGAATTGTAGATAGAGTTTCCATTTTGAATCTTTCGTACTTGACAAACTTGTTCAGATGAGTGAGATCCATTACTGGGCTCCACGAGCTGTTCTTTTGAACTAGGAAGAGAGGAGAGTACATGCCTTGAAACTCTTTGGAACAGGCACTGCCCCACCCTGGACCACAAGTGACTTCACATCTGAGATTGAGGCCGCCCAGACATGACGAAAGTGGAGTAAGCGCGCCCCCACTCCACCTGCCTGAACGGGCTCAATCTCAAAGGACTTGGAGGGCTCCCTCACCCGGACGCTGAGCTTTTGGTGGGTCTTTGAAAGGATGTCTGAACCCTCTTCCAGTTTCTCCTGAAGTCTCTACCTGGCCTGATAGAAACGTGCATCCCTTGCCCGTTTTGTGCTTGGCCTCCTTGACTGAGGCCTCTTCTGGCTGAATAGTCACTTGTCCTGGGGTAGGAACCCTGACCTCTCCCCTGTGGCCTGGGCTATGGCACTATCAAGTTTGTTACCAAAGAGCGAGGACACCTCAAAGGGGATCCTACACCAAGCCTGTTTAGAGGCCGCAGCGGCGAGTCAAGGACACAACCACAACACCCGCTTGGTTGTCACCAACGAGAGAATAGACCGGGCCAACAGGTGGATAATGTCAATAGAGGCCTCCCCAACTATGCCAACTTCAGCTCCTGTACGGCTGAACCTCTGGCCACCTCTTCAGAGACACTTCTGAGTACCGTATCAACGTTATCCATCCACACTTCCATCACCTTAGACATGGCTGCTAAGGCCAGGCTTGCACGCCATCATCACCATCACGTAAATCCTTTTAAGATCTAAGTTGATTCTTCTCTCTAAACCATCTTTAAAGCACACAGATCTTCTAGGGGGAGGGTGACGTGTTTAGCCAGACGCATTACTGCTGCATCGCCTAGGGGAGCAGCCTCCAGATGCTTCACGTCTTCTTCTTTAAAGGGGTAGAGCCTCATTGTTTTATTTGACAGGGAGGTTCTCTTGTCTACCTTTCCCCATTCCTCCAAGATAATATCTTAAAGCTCTGCCAGTGGCAGAAAGTTGGAGCATTCCTTCCCCAGATGTTTAAAGAATTTCTTCTGTTTTTCCGGGGGTTTCGCTGATTCTTCCCACTTCAGGGCTTCTTTGATTTGAAGAGGAGAAACCAAGGCAAAGTCAAAACCACCAGGGAAAATCGTCACCCTCTAATTTACTCTCCGAAGAACCAGTGGAAGCATAGCTTGGCTGAGAAGGGACCGGGTCTTCTACAGTATCTCCGACAAGGGAGCCTGTCATTACAGTAGATTTGGTCTGCGGGTGGGTACCCCCATTCTCTCTGGGATTGTTGAACCACACGCCTTACTAAAGACTCCATCTGCTGCTGGTTTGTGTCTCTTTCCTTCACCATCCGAGCATAGCATAGCTCACACAGCGATTTGCCCTCTGGGACCTAGGCCTAACCTATCCAGCAGGCTCTTTGATCAGAGCGGCTGTCGTGATGGGGGAAGCTGTGTCTGGAGGAGGAATTAGAACTTCTCCACTGGTGTCGGATCCTAGACTGAAAGCCATGGTGTCTGAAACTGGGGGATGAATGCCGACTTTGCAGCCTGGAAAGGTCTCTGTCTCCTCATGCCGAGTTTTGGCGATCCCACCTAGAAAGGCTTAACAGGGGAAAAAAAGAGAAGAAAAGGGAAGCTGCCACACACTGCCCGCAGGATTTCCCAAGGGACAGAGGCTGACAGCCATTTAAATACCCTGCCCCACTAACGTCACCGCCGCGCCTCCAGACGCGCATTCCCCGGAGAGCTGAAAAGATCAGCGCACGGCCGCGGGGTTCCAAAGAAACTGCGCATGCACAAAACCAAGGCTTGATATCGATCGTGGCCTTGCGCATGTGCAGAGACCCACCGCAGCCAACAGCTGGAAGCACACAGGAGTGTTCCAGCCGCCGTCAGAGGCCGCAAATAGAGCCAGGGAGAGAGGGGACAAATGAAAGGGAACATATAAACACATATTGCTGCCATGGAGGCTCGTCAAAGGAACATCCCATCTTCTGAGACCTGCCAGCCAGACGCACCATTAGTGCATCCATCACAGGGAGACACAGGCAAACCACATCCTTGCCTGACAGTCACTCGCCCGCCCGTAGCTGGGTCCTGGACTGCTGACACTGCTTGCTCATAATGCCCAAATTGGGCATTCTGACTGGGGACCCAACAGCAGTACTAGGACACCACCATGTAGAGGTAGGTGTACATAGGGTCCATAGAGGAGGAGAAAAAAGGAACGCAGTCTCTGGTCAGTCACTGAAATGTATGAGAGTAGGGTCCTAACTCTGCGGCAGGACAGGTTCTGGGGAGCTTGGGTTTTTTTCACCTCGCCAGTGGCTGCTCATGCAGGAAGCATGCAGACTTCTGCGGCCATTCGATGAGATCACCAAACTGGTCAGTCATGGCCAGGGCGCCATAAGTGACATCATACCTTACGCCTTCTTTTTGGAGCGTGCATTGCGTCGTGTCATTGATCAAGCCGTCGAGGAGCAGGAGCAGGAAAATGAGGAAGTCGCAATGTTGGATGAATTCCCAGTGGGTGCTACTCCATGTGAGACAAATCAACAGCAGGAGTCTGAAGAGGAGTCAGAGGAGGATGGTGCTGGGGGGGATGAGGAGGAGCAAGAAGAGCATGCTTTAAACATTTCTGGGATCCCTGGTGTTATCCGTGGATGGGGGGAGGAGAACGAGGATGACATTATCCTGGATGATGAGCTGGAAGCAGGCCACTATACCGCTTCCAGTTTAGTGCGAATGGGGGCCTTCATGCTCCAGTGTTTTAAGGGGGACCCCCGTATAAAACGCATAAAGGCCAAGGAGCAGTACTGGGTGGCAACATACTTAGACCCCCGTTACAAACACAAAATGGCGGTCAGAATGCAGTGCTTCCAGGCCTTGCTGCGTGAAATGCTGCATTCTGCTTTTCCGTGTGCTGGCAGAGGAATTTCCAGTCACAGAGAGACAGTTGCGGGTAGCAATCCAACAGTGCCTGCAAGAAGAGGGCGGTTTGAAGATGTCTTGGTCACTTCAGATATGAGATCCTTCTTTCAGCCGAACCATCGACAGCTGTACCCCGGATCCAGCATGTGGGAATGCCTAGACCAACAGGTGTCTGACTACATCGGGTTAACGGCCGATGTGGACGCTCTGAGGAGTGATGAACCCCTGGACTACTGGGTGGGCAGGCTTGACCTCTGGTCAGAGCTTGCACAATTTGCAATGGAAATGTTGGCTTGCCCCCCGTCCAGTGTCCTGTCCGAAAGGACGTTCAGCGCAGCTCACCTAGCTCATGACAGTGTAGACTACCTCACATTTATAAAAATGAATGAGGCATGGATCTCTGAGGAATTCAACACATGTGACCAGTAGACCATGTTTCATTGAAATTCCTCATGCCAGGCCACAAATATCCGCCAGACCGCCATCCACCCACAGCAATTCCTGGTCCTTGGCTTCGCTACATGCAGCGGCATAAAAGGCATTTCATGTCCACTGAATGGCAAATTTTTGGGGCCTTTCAGGGCCGACAATTATTTTTTCTGTGAATGCCTAATGTACCTCCAGCCATCAAAAACACTACGTTCTTTGCTGTCAGTTAAACCCATGTGAGCTAATTTTTGGAGCCTATACAGGCCGACACTTACTTCTGTATCCTGTGTGAATGCCTAATGTACCTCCAGCCATCAAATACACTACATTCTTTGCTGTCAGTTAAACCCATGTGGGCTCATTTCTGGGGCCTATACAGGTCGACACTTACTTCTGTATACTGTGAATGCCTAATGTACCTCTAGCCATTAAATACTACGTTCTTTGCTGTCATTTAAACCCATGTGACCTAATTTTTGGAGCCTATACAGGCCGACACTTACTTCTGTATCCTGTGTGAATGCCTAATGTACCTCCAGCCATCAAATACACTACGTTATTTGCTGTCAGTTAAACCCATGTGGGCTAATTTTTGGGGCCTATACAGGCCGACACTACTTCTGTATCCTGTGAATGCCTAATGTACCTCTAGCCATCAAATACACTACGTTCTTTGCTGTCATTTAAACCCATGTGGGCTAATTTTTGGGGCCTATATAGGCCGACACTTACTTCTGTATCCTGTGAATGCCTAATGTACCTCTAGTCATCAAATACACTACGTTCTTTGCTGTCAGTTAAACCCATGTGGGCTAATTTTTGGGGCCTATAGAGACCGACACTTACTTCTATATACTGTGAATGCCTAATGTACCTCCAGCCATCAAATACTACGTTCTTAGCTGTCAGGTAAACCCATGTGGGCAAATTTTTGGGGCCTATACTGGCCGACACTTACTTCTTTATCCTATGAATGCCTAATGTACCTCCAGCCATGAAATACTACGTTCTTAGCTGTCAGTTAAACCCATGTGAGCTAATTTTTGGAGCCTATACAGGCCGACACTTACTTCTGTATACTGTGAATGCCTAATGTTCCTCCAGCCATCAAATAGACTACGTTCTTTGCTGTCAGTTAAACCCATGTGGGCTAGTTTTTGGGGCATATACAGGCCGACACTTACTTCTGTATACTGTGAATGCCTAATGTACCTCTAGCCATTAAATACTACGTGCTTTGCTGTCATTTAAACCCATGTGAGCTAATTTTTGGAGCCTATACAAGCCGACACTTACTTCTGTATCCTGTGTGAATGCCTAATGTACCTCCAGCCATCAAATACACTAGGTTTTTTGCTGTCTGTTAAACCCATGTGGGCTAATTTTTGGGGCCTATACAGGCCGACACTTACTTCTGTATCCTGTGTGAATGCCTAATGTACCTCCAGCCATCAAATACACTACGTTCTTTGCTGTCAGTTAAACCCATGTGGGCTAATTTTTGGGGCCTATATAGGCCGACACTTACTTCTGTATCCTGTGAATGTCTAATGTACCTCTAGTCATCAAATACACTACGTTCTTTGCTGTCAGTTAAACCCATGTGGGCTAATTTTTGGGGCCTATACAGGCCGACACTTACTTCTGTATCCTGTGTGAATGCCTAATGTACCTCCAGCCATCAAATACACTACGTTCTTTGCTGTCAGTTAAACCCATGTGGGCTAATTTTTGGGGCCTATATAGGCCGACACTTACTTCTGTATCCTGTGAATGTCTAATGTACCTCTAGTCATCAAATACACTACGTTCTTTGCTGTCAGTTAAACCCATGTGGGCTAATTTTTGGGGCCTATAGAGGCCGACACTTACTTCTGTATACTGTGAATGCCTAATGTACCTCCAGCCATCAAATACTACGTTCTTTGCTGTCAGGTAAACCCATGTGGGCAAATTTTTGGGGCCTATACTGGCCGACACTTACTTCTTTATCCTATGAATGCCTAATGTACCTCCAGCCATGAAATACTACGTTCTTAGCTGTCAGTTAAACCCATGTGAGCTAATTTTTGGAGCCTATACAGGCCGACACTTACTTCTGTATACTGTGAATGCCTAATGTACCTCTAGTCATCAAATACACTACATTCTTTGCTGTCAGTTAAACCCATGTGGGCTAAATTTTGGGGCCTATACAGGCCGACACTTACTTCTGTATACTGTGAATGCCTAATGTACCTCCAGCCATCAAATACTACGTTCTTAGCTGTCAGGTAAACCCATGTGGGCAAATTTTTGGGGCCTATATTGGCCAACACTTACTTCTTTATCCTGCGAATGCCTAATGTACCTCCAGCCATGAAATACTACGTTCTTAGCTGTCAAGTAAACCCATGTGGGCTAATTTTTGGGGCCTTTCATGGCTTACACTTATCTATTTATCCTTTGTATGCCTAATGTACCTTCAGCCACAGAATACAACGTTCTTAGCTGTCAGGTAAACCCATGTGGGCTAATTTTTGGGGCCTATACTGGCCGACACTTACTTCTGTATCCTGTGAATGCCTAATGTACCTTCAGCCATAGAATACTACGTACTTAGCTGTCAGGTAAACCCATGTGGGCTAATTTTTGGGGCCTTTTATGGCCAACACTTACTTCTTTATCCTGTTAATGCCTAATTTTTCAGACTGGAATTGAAAATCAATGGGTCTGTAAAGGTTCCGCCAAATTGTGGAATGGGTGCGGACCCATTTTACAGATGTGTGAATGGACCCTATATGTATTAGACATGTATTTACCGGCTGCTGTCAGTTCTGGCTGATTTATGAAAAAAATATATATATTTTTTTGCTGTTAAAAAAAAAAAAAATTTAGGACAACTTTTTCAATTGCAATACTTCTGTTATGACATTGTCCATGTGCTGGGACTACTTGTGCACAGCTAGTATGTCTTTTGTGGCTGCAAATATGACCTAAAGGTTTTTAAAGTTTGCCTTGCAGTTCGCGGACTTTTGAGATAATTTGCAGCTGACGTTCGCGAACCGCCCCGGCCGATGTTCGTCCAACTTTAGTATTGAGGACCTTATCCCATATATCCTTCCTTCAACAGAATAAAACAAAGCTTACATTCATACTGCCTTATTTGGCAAATCTATCACCGCACTACCCAAGATTACTCCTTTTACTTACACAGTCACCATTTGTTAATCCGCATAGATTTTTATTTCTCTCATCCACAGGCACCTTATCTGATCATGCCCCAATCTCAATCACCTTATCTTTGGGTAACTCCCACTGGCGGCTCAAAAAAACACCTCGCAAAGACATTCAGCGGATCCTGTCAAACAATAAACTGTTTTAATCCCAGCTTTACCCATGTTTAAGGTTTTATTCCCTCTAGAAAGGACTAAACCCACCTCAGATTCACCAACAGCCTATATCACAGTCCTTCCCAAGCAAGGAAAGACCACCTCTTTTGTGGCTGTTTCCTTACCTAATGTGGTTATTAAATTCTTAGCCAAATTTCTATCCCAGAAAGTAATCTTACACCAATCATTCATCACCTTCTTCTAATCTGATGGTGATGAATGAAAGAACCCATCCAGATGTGTGGGGCATTAGAATAGGCTTAATATCACCACAACATTGCAGCCTATGTGGATAATTTGCTGATATGTTTTAACAAACTAGATATATCCACTCCCAATCTCCAGAGTTAAAAAAAATATGTGAGATTTAAAATATCTATATCAGAAATCTGAGGCTTTAAACATCATTCTTTGAGAGGTCAACCTCAGAAGAATTCAGTTGAATTTCCTATTCTGAAGAGCAAGGTTACATGAAATACCTAGGGATCCTTCTGCCTAATGATATTTTGCAAACATATGCAATTAATCTCTCACCACTCATACAACCAATAAAGATCTTTAATTCTGGTACCAGGAGACCTATTTTATGGATGGGAAGATGACATATCCTCTAAATGAATACACTTCCAAGATTGTTCTACCCAATCCAAGTTCTGCTACTGCACCCTCCCCCAAACCTTCTCTAAAATTATTTAGGCACTCTTTAACCACCTCAGGTCTTGAAACTTTCGCCCAATTCCCGTCAAAGCTAATTTTACGCTTTCAGATCTGTCACACTTTGAATGACAAAGTGCAACACTGTACACAAACACATTTTTTTTTCAATTTTCTTCAGACACATAGAGTTTTCTTTAGATAGTATTTAATCAGTGCTGGTTTTTTTTTATTTTTTGCTAAATATATTTAAAAAAAAAAGGACAAAAATTGAAAAAAAATAATTTTTTTCTGTTAAAAAAAATTGCAAACAAATAATTATTATTATTTTAAATTTAGGCCAACATTTCTTCTTCTACATTTCTTTTGTAAAAATAACCCATATCAGAGTACATTATCTAGTCTGTGTGAAAATAGCTATAGTATAGCTAATATATATATATATATATATATATATATATATATATATATATATAAGAGAATCACTTAGTCCTGATGTACCAACTGCCTTAAATGCCGTAACATGGCAGGACTGCACAAATGCCCCACAAATGACCCAATTTTGGAAAGCAGACAATCTAAGGTTTTTAGTAAGTGGCATGCCAGGTTTTATGAAGTTGTAATTGTTTTGTCAAATGGAAAATTATTTTTTTTTATTTTTTTTCCCCAAAGTTATTTCTCACACACAGCATAGACATAATCACACTCCTAAACACATTCAGCTACTCCTCCTGAGTGTGGGGATAACATATGTGTAAGACTTTTTCAAAGCCTAGCCACATAGAGGGGTCCAAAATCCAAGGAGGACCTTAAGGCTTTCAACACGCATAAATTACACATCTAATTTGTCAACTAAGTATTACATTTTTGTAGGCCATGGAGCACCAGGACAATAGACACTGTAACTGGTGTGGTGGTGATCAGGGACACTGACTGGTGAGAGTATGTAAAAAAATATACTTTTACAATTTTTCTATTATATAGACAGTGTATATATTAATATTGTGAGGGGGTCAGTTTGGCAGCAGGTGTGTGTGACTCCCTGGATGAGTTCACTACACAAAATTAGGCACAGCAAACAGCATTGCAGGTGAAAAAAACACAGGAGCGGTTTACACTATGTACAAGGAAAAAATGGCAACAAAAACAAAAAAGAACATGAAAATAAACCCTTTCCAAAATGGCAACTTACTACACACAGGTTCCCTGGCTATCAACTAGGTGCAGACTTGTGCTGCCCCCAGCACCTAACTCCCTGTTTAAGAGGATATCCACACAGGCTATATCTCAACGCACAGGCAGGTATCAAGCTCCCTAGTCTACACAGGCACAAAACTGGTTCCAGGATGGAGCAGCTCTCTAAGCACGCTGTGAGTTTTTGTAGAGGCCCTAATGAGCCAACCTACTTCAGCTGGACCCATTACCTCTACCACTGAAGGACTCTCAGCACGTCCCCCTAGTGGAACAAATCTGCATAAAGCCTGATCTAGAACACACATACGTACCTGCCATCCTGGATACAACCAAGCGATTTTACCTGCCTGCTGTCACATACCCCCCCCCCCCCGTTTCAACCTTGGGGCTGGAACACAAGTAGTCAGGCACGCATGAACCCGGCATCCATATATCCATATTCCCCATTTGAACACCAGGGTAATGATTTACAGTAAAGTTGAATTCTTGTAGGGCCAGGAACCACCTATTTACCCTTCTATTGGACTCCTTGTTTTGGGCCATCCACTTTGAGGGAGCGTGATCAGTATCCAGGTCAAAAAGATAGTAGCGAAGGGAATCTGGAGCCCACTTAACAGCTAAACACTCCTTCTCAATTGTGGCATAATTCACTTGTTGAGGTAAATAACCGAGTGCTCTTCCCCCTTCTAAATCTAGGATAGCACTGCTCCTAACCCAACATCTAATGCATCCGTTTGTACAACAAATTCCTTAGAGAAGTCAGGTGAGTGCAACACTGGCTGGCTTAACACGGCTTTTTTTAAAAACTGGAATGCTGCTTCAGCCTTTGGGGACAATTTAAACATGACACCCTCCTTCCCATTTGTCAAGTTGGTTAGGGGCACAGCCAGAGAAGCAAAATGAGGAATGAATTGCCGATAATAGCCAGCAATTCCAAGAAATGCTTGTACCTTGCTGTTGGGACGTAGTCAACTCTGTATAGCTTCAATTTTGTTGATTTGGGGTTTTATTACTCCCCTCCCAATAGTGTACCCAAGGCATATGTCCTCTTCCTCTCCAGTGGTACACTTCTTTGGGTTGGCTGTAAACTCAGCTTCCCATATTGAACATTTGGCAGGTGTGAGGCCCAATCTGTGCTATGGACAATCACATCGTCCAGATAAGCTGCAGCATACTTCTGAGGGGGCCGCAGAATCGTATCCATTGCCAGCGCATTCTGTAAGCCAAAAGGCATTCTTCTATCCTGGAATGCCCCATCCAGGTTACAAATTCAGTTTTCTCCTTGGCCGACTCGGCTAGGGGAATTTGCCAATACCCTTTGGTCAGATCGAGCATTGTCATGTACCGGGCTACTCCCAGTCGGTTGATCAATTCATCTATGTGTGGCATGGGATAGGTGTCAAATTTTGTAACTTTATTCAACTGTCGAAAATCATTACAAAATCGCCAGCTCCCATCAGGTTTGGGTACTAACACTATGGAACTGGACCAGTCACTCTGGGACTCCTCTATCAAACCCAATTCAAGCATTCTCTATACTTCCTGTATATATCTGTTCAGGCTTTCGACTTCTTGGTTGTCTGACCCTGTAGTTTACCCCACTCACTTTTTTAATTTTCTCATATGGGCCCTGCCATTTGGCCTGGAATTTGCTTTCAACTGTAGGGATTAGCACTAGTACCCTATCCCCTGGGGAAAATGTACGAGTCTGGGCCCCACGATTGTACACCCTCTGCTGTGCTAACTGCACTTAGGCCAAATGTTCTTTTACGATTTGCATTACCTGTGCAATTCTATCTTGTATCTGTGCAACATGCTGAATCACACTCCTCTGGGGAGAACTCTCACCTTCCCAAGTTTCCTTGGTGATGCCCAACAGCCCTCCTGGGTGTCTCCAATAGAGTAACTCAAAGGGTGAAAAACTAATAGAAAACATCAAATAGGGTATTAAACAGTCCCAATCCTTCCCATCTCTATTCACCACCTTCTTTAACATTTGTTTTAGGGTTTTGTTGAAACTTTCAACCAACCCATCTGTTTGGGGATGATACACGGATGTATGCAATTGTTTCACTTTGAACAACTTGCACAGCTCTTCCAAAACCGGGGACATAAAGGGTGTACCTTGGACCATAAGCAGTCCCTTACAAATGCCCACGCAACTAAAAACAAGAAATAGATCTTTGGCTATCATCTTGGCAGAGGTAAAGCTTCTGGATAGCAAGTGGCAGAGTCCAGTATAACCAAATTGTAGTGATGCCTCCTAGCGGATTTCATCAACGGACCTACCAAATGCATTGCGATTCTCTCAAAGGGGGCCTCAATGATGGGAAGGGGTACCAGCGGATTACGGAAATGTGGCATAGGTGTTGACTTCTGACACACAGGGCAGGAGGAACAATAATTTTCTATTTCCTTAATGACCCCAGACCAATAGAATCTCTGCAATACTCTCTCTCTGGTTTTTCTGCCCTCAAATTACCTCTAAAAATCTGCCAATGGGCCAACTCAAACACCAACTTCCTGAAAGTTTTGGGCACTACAAGTTACTCAATGGTTTCCTCTGCCTTTTAAACAACTCGATACAATAGATCCCTTTTCACAACAAAGTACGGGTAAGAATACTAGTTTGCCATCGTTTTTTACCACATTTTCCTGTGCTCTTATCAGTGTGGGGTCTTTTAACTGTTCAGTGGAAAATTTTCCCTGTAAACCTCTAGGTCAGAAAACTCAAAAGACAATATACTTTTGTCTGAGGATGTAGGCTCTTCTCCAGCTTCTCGAGTCTCCTCCTGCTAATACCAACAAGGGGAATGCTGGAGAGTCATCACCACTCTCAGAGAATTTATGGGATTCACATTCCTGGCCTAAAGGGGCAACCATGAGGAGGTCAGGACAATCCGAAAGGTCCCAGAATTTTGGAAAATCCCTCCCCACAATGGCATTTTGTGGTAAGTGAGAAACTAACCCCACCTGATGAGATAGGTTACCTTTGGGGGTCTCAAAAGACACTGTAGCCACAGGATACTCTCTGGTGTCCCCATGCACACAAACAACAACCACCTTTTTATGCCCAGAGTCCTCTGTAGTAGCTAATTCAGCTTTTACAAATGTTATCAGGCTACATGAATCCAGCAACACAACACTACTACCATTAATATACATTTGGCATAAATGTTTCTCTGTGAGTCCCTGTAAGAGGAGGTCAGGTTCTCTAGCTAAGTACTGTTATGTAACGGTATCAGCCAAATGATCAGACCAGTGGTGATGTGCAATTTCTACTTTACTTAACAATGTGGAACGTAGATTACACAGGAGATCATGTGAACAGGGGTTTGCAGTACAAAACAGCAATATGAGGAAGGGAGAAACATTCCTAAAACATGTGAAAACAATTCTATTGCAGTTATAGTAATGGCCACCAAATGGCAGCAGAGTGTTCTGAGTTCAGTTTACAGATAGGATAAAGATCAGAAGATTTCTGACGTGTTCCCAGAGATTGATCGTTCATTCAGCAGACTGGGAGCTGTGGGGATTTCATGCTGGCACAGACTTCACACAGGCACTGCTGATGCTGACTTTTGTCAGGAGGCTCTGGAGGCCGTAGATAGGACCAACCCACTGCTTGGACAGCTTCTCCACATGGACTTTAACAGAGTCCTCTCCAGTGACTGGGGCTTGGATAGATACTGCGTGCTCTTGTGCTCACTGCTGGTGGCCCACACACCAGACTGATCGATTGATGACCCAGCACCTAGGGACAGCTCACTTGCCCAGCCACTGCTGTCCCATCAGGCAGGATCTCTCTGAGCACAGGAAGCAGGGCGGAGCTGGCATTTATACTCCCTGGGCATGTCCTGGAACTCAGGGGATGCTGGGAGCCCAGAGGATTGTGGGGAATTGAGTTAAAGGGACTTGCACCTTCATCTGGATAAAGGGGCACACCACTACAGTACCTCTCAACCAGATCCACAAACTTGTCTGCCGTTTCTTGGTCTCCATGGCTTACCCACTTTTGAATGGCAGTAGGAAGAGATCTCAGGAACTGATCCATAACCACACGTTCCACAATCTTTGGTGCGGTCAAAGTCTTTCATACATCTGAGACCTGGGGTGTTTCCCAAGCGGAAAAGTCCAGCTGCGCCAATATTTCAGTTTTCAGCACATCATAGTCTTTTGCTTGGTCAGGCTCCAGGTCATAATAAGCTTTCTGCGATTCACCAACTAATAATGGGGCCACCAGTCCAGCCCACTGCTTCTTAGGCCAATTTTCCCTTTCAGCAGTCCTTTCAATGGTGGTCAAAAAAACCTCAGGATCATCCTCTCCAGTCCTTTTTGGCAGTAAACGCCTCACACCAAATGATGGTGTATTAGTGGAACCACTTGCCTTACTGGTCTGCAGATGGTGTTGCATTATTGTCTCCACATGCTGTTAAAGTCTCCGCTCCTGCTGCAACAGGTTTATGAAGCGATACTAAGATTGCTGCTGGGCTTGCTGCTGAGCTTCCATTCTCTGCTGGTGAGCTTGCTGCTGAGCCTCCGGACTCCTCTGCTACTGTTTGCTGATTGGCATTTACCACAACAAGTTGTCTCACCACACCAACTCTTCCATGCTGGCCTTTATTTACAAAACTGTCTCCGGCTTCCTCCACCAATTGTGAGGGGGTTAGCTCGGCAGCTGGTGTGGGTGACCCCCTGGATGAGTTCACTACACGAAAACTAGGTACAGCAAACAGCATTGCAGGTGAAAAAAAACACAGGTGCGGTTTATTTACACTATGTACAAGGAAAAAATAGCAACAAAAACAAAAGGAAAAAAAAACTAGGAAGGAAGCAAGGAAAATAAACCCTTGCCAACTTGGCAATTTACTACACACACACAGGTTCCCTGGCTATCAACTAGGTGCAGCATTGTGCTGCCCCCAGCTCCTATCTCCCTGTTTAAGAGGATTTCCACACAGATATGTCTCACTGCACAGGCAGGTCTCAAGCTACGAACTACCAAACTCAATAAAAATATCAAGTGCAGCCTTCAATGCGGAATTTGCATCATGAAGATAGAGAAGAAAATCATGAGCGTGAAGTGAGATATTTTCCTCCAAGGGGCCTACCCACAAACCTTAACAAGTTTTTTAGCTCCAAATCGAAACAGCCAGGGGTTCTAACGCCAGGGCAAAAAGGGAAGGAGACAGAGGACACTCCTGCCTAGTACCCCTCTGCAGTGGAAAAGACTCTGGGAGCTGGCCATTCGTGCGAATGTAGGCAACATGTGCTCAGTACAGCATACCCAACTGTTAAAGGAACTTAGGCCCAAAGCCAAATCTGCGCATCACCTCCCAGAGATAATAGGAACCATCTTTTACATTTTGTAAGGCAGAAGGTTTATTTCTCAGGCTGCTGGACAAGGCTGGGTTACATGGAACGATCTAGAGATTTTTGCCTAGGTCTCTTTAACAAGCCCACAGCTTCCCTCCACAGGAATAGGAGGTGACCTGGTGCACTTTCCCTTTAGTACCTGGAGAGGGGCTGTATGTTGTTGATGTTGGATCCAGAAAATTCTGTCGGGCTGAAGCAAGTAGTTGGGTGTGCTATGACGCCTGAGGGAAGGCAGCATCCCATCATTGTCTGGGACATGAGAGTGGTCCTTCAGCCGGAAACCCAGGAACCAGAACACACAGTGACCTCACTTCCTGGAGGATACACATCATCACCTGGCGCCAAGGTCTGTTATTCTAGCCTCTGTGGTGCAGAAAAAGGAACAGGGCTTTCAGCTGTTGCCTTTCCTAAAGTGTCTCTTCCTCTCAGCAGAGGCTGTGAAGACACGGCAGTGGGAAAGGCAACTATGTAGGTGGTTCAGCAAGCTCCAATGGAGGCAGGCACAAGCATAGCACAGGTAGGCAGACCAGGGGTTGTTTTTACTCCTGTGCTGTTTTGTCCTTTTTTTCATGTGCTGGTCTCCCTTCTTCACTAGGAATCCCTGGGTGATGGATGCCTGTTTTTGTGCACTGTACAAGGGTGTTCTGTTTTGTTTTGTCAGACTTCCACTTAGAGCAGATGTTTTCTTCTTGCTGCAGGACAAAGCTGCTGAAAGAAGCAGGAGTGCTCCACCCAAGATTAATGTGCTGGATGTTCAGCTAGCCTGGGATCTTCTCGGACCAAGCTATTGTGTCGCAAATGCATTTAGGGGTTAAATCAAGGAGTCTGCTGCCACCTTTAACAGTTTTTTGACTATAATTAAGGAAGAGTTAGCCTGAACCTATCAAACATTTAGATACTTGCGAATGGAAGACCAAAAGCCAGCCGTTACGGTTTTACATCCTCCTCCTGCAGTAACAATCTCCCTTTTGCTTGTGTCTTCTGGGACTATGGTGAAGGACAGAGAACTAAGGGAAGAAGAATGTAATCTTGATTACTCTGAGTCTGGGTCTGACAGTGAACACAAAGATGAAGAGTAGGTTAGATCTTACAAGTTATCTCTGGAAAAGTGGGACAAATTGTTAAAGGTCATTTACGATACCTTGGATATTAAAGAAGACAAGGGTAAATTATCCAAGCATGATTTAATGTACCAGGGACTGCAGAGAAGGAAGTCCAGGGTTATCCCGATCCATAAAGTTTTGTCGGATTCCTTTCTGAAGTAATGGGAAAATCGGGAAGGAAAGCATTTTTTTTTTTTTTTTTTTCGAACAGTCTGAAACGTAGATATCCTTTCAAGGATTATTATGCATTATTGTGGAACAAGAATCCACAGTTAGATACTCCTCTGTGGTAAGTATCTAAAAAGTCTGATATGGCTTTTGAGGATATGAGCATGCTTAGGGATCCGATGGATAGAATGGTGGCTATCCTCCTGAAGAAAGCCTAGTATTCTAAAATGACTGATCTCAAGCTGGCCCTTGTCTGTCAAGACATATGTAGCCAGAAATTTGAGTTTTGTCTTACACAGTTACAATCTCACCTTAAAGCTGGTATGCCTAGAGATATTACTCAATTCCCTTCTTATGCTACTTAAAGTGGTGGGCTATATGGCTAATACCTCGGCTGAGGCTGTAAAGATGTCTGCCAAGACCTCTGCTCTCATGAAATGTGCTCGCCAAGTGCTTGGTCAGGTGATGCAGCCTCAAAGTTACGCCTTTGTAATTTACTCTTTAAAGGGGATTTATTATTTGGCCCGGCCTGGAAGATGCATTGGAACATATGACGGATAAGAAGAGGGGTTTCTCTGAGAAAAAAAAGAAGGCTTTTAGGAGATTGTTTTTTCTTAGTCAAGGGTATAAATAAGTAGAGGAAAAGGATAAGAAACCAAAGAAACTTTGGATGGGGCAGAAGGGTAAATATGAATCAGGAATTCTTTTTAAACCTCCTAAGAAAGTCTCAAAATCCAAATGATGGATTGATGCCTGTGAGAGGAAGATTGAGGGGCTTTCTCCCGCAGTGGAAAGAAATCACCTGCAATGATTTTATTCTTGATCCCATAGAACATGGGTATAAATGAACATGGTTCATTTACCAGCCTCCTTCGAGATTTCTGGTAAAACAGCTTTGGAAGGATCCAGAAAAAGCCAGAGCTCTGCCCCTTTGTATATGCGATTTAGTGGATCATAAAGTTCTGATTCCAGTGCCAAAAGAAGAAAGGGGGAAAGGTTTTTATTCTTATATTTCTGTGGTATAAAAGACTTCTGGAAAAAGCTTCTCTGTTCTTGAATCTCAAGCCGCTGAACAAAGCAATAAGGTACACGAGATTTCGAACGGAATCTATTTTCTCAGTCAGGGCTCTTCTGCAACACTGCTTAATAACGAATTTAGATCTGCGAGATGCCTATCTGCATATCCAAGTAGGAGTCGGGTCACAGAGATTCCTTCTATTAACTTTGAGGATAGGCTCAGTAGTTCATTATTACCAGTGCAGAGCGCTTTAATTTATCCTGTCCTCAGCAACAAAAATCTTTTCAAAGGTTTTGGCAGAAGCCCTAGCTTCCTTGAGATTGAGGAAGATAAAAATAATTCCTTATTTGGATGATCTTCTTGTCACTTCTTCTTCAGTAAGCCAGCTAGAGAGAGATATGCTATTTAACCAGCAATGGCTGAGCAACCTAGGATGGTTATTCAACTTGAAAGAAATCAAATCTAGTCGCATCTCAGGTAATGCCTTTTTTGGCTTATATTCTGGATTCAGTGAATCAGAAGATATTTTGTAAAAGAAAAAATATTAGAAATCGATTCCCCTATATCAAGTCTCTATGCAACCAGGCAATTTCAATATGAATGGTGATGGTGGTATTAGGTCATTTGACAGCAATGTTCCCAATTTCATTAAAGACCACTGCAGATGTTTCTTCTGCAAGTGTGGGATGGGAATCAGGAATCTCTGGGCAGAGCAGTTTTTCTTCCTCTCAGAATAAGACAGGATTTGTGGTGGAGAGACAGCATGCACTTATCACAGTAGGTCTTCTTAGAGATGGCCCATCTCAGTGATGTTAACTACAGATGCCAGTTTGTGGGGCTGGGAAGCCCATCTAAAAGGGCAGTTAGTCCAAGGCCAGTGGTCAGAGGAGGTCCTCAAGTTGGAGAGAATAGTGTGCTGTTGTCAGGGCTCTAGGTTCCAGGAAGATGTCAAACATCAGCACCTTCAAGTTCTATCAATGTAACCACTGTGGATAACATCAATCAACAGGGGGGTACCAGGCATCCTTCCTTAATCACTCTGGTGCAGGGAATCCTCTCTTGGGTGGAGAAGAATTTGGCTTCCTTTTCGGCAGTTGAACAATTTAGCAGACTATCTGAGTCATTTTGAGATCAATCTAGGAGAATAGTCTTTCTAGCCAGAGGGTTTTTTTAGTGCCTAGTGGAACGATAGGGACAGCCTGAAGTACAGAGGTGGCCCGTCCATTAGAGGCACAGGGACACCGCCCCCTTAATCTACATGCAGGGCGCCGGATGCATGGATTGCAATGGGGGATTTTTTTTTTAAGCACTTGATTAGAGCAAGAGACTCTAATGGGCTTCAAAAAAGGTGGGCTCAGGGCGCAGAGCCCTGTGCCTTGAGCCCAGCCGCTTGTGTGACAATATCGAATGAATATTTGCTATTGTCACACGGATTCTCCTCCTGGCCAATCAGGAAGCAAGTCCTGAGACCCGTTTCCTGATTAACCAAAAAGAGAAGCCATCCTATTGGCGAAGGAGGAGGAGGGAGGAGACGCAGGGGAAGCCCGACCAATGAAGGGGGACATGGGGGAGACTGAGGGGGAAGCTGCTGCCGCCTCCACATATCAGTCCATGGGCAGCACAGGGTGAGTGATTCGGCGACTGAGGGAGGGGGGGTTATGGTGTGCGGTGCGGGCTGGAGCTGGTGTGGTCCATGGTCAGGACCGTCTGCAGACCCCCCCCCCCCCTTGATCCATGGAGCACCAGCCGCCACTGCTGAAATATATCTGTTTGCTTCCAGCGAGAACACAAAGCTGAAGAGGTTCTTCTCCAGGGCCCAGGAGAAAGCATAATTAGGGGTGGATGTGCTGCAGAATCCTTGACCGTTCAGACTCAGTTATGCACTTCCTCCTGTAGAGCTTCTAACTTGAGTTCTGCAAAAACAAACAAATTTGATACTCACTGCTCCTCTCTGGCTAAAAAGGGCATGGTGTACACTCCTTCACTTTCTGGCAGAGTATACTGCCTTGGATTCTTCCAGTCGGGTGTACTTACTTGATTAAGTACAGCAAATCTAGGGGTGGTAGATTCTCAGCATTCTCTGTATGTATTTCCAGGCTTAATGTTCAATTTTGACTTGGTCACAATCTTATCAAACAGTGTAAAGACATATGTTCACTATTATCAATGTGATATATATACATGTGATGTAGTGGTTAAGGTGGCTATTGTTTACTTAGATTTGAAGCATTTATGACATCTCTGTGATTTCAGACATCAAAAAGGGGGTCTCTTTTTGATGATTAATGGAGATTTGTTTAAAAACTTTAAGACCGGAAGGATTTGCCCCCTTAATGACCAGGCCCTATTTTGCGATTCGGCACTGCATTACTTGCGCAGTTGTGCGACGCTGTACGCAAACAAAATTTATGTCCTTTTTTTCCCCACAAATAGAGCTTTCTTTTGTTGGTATTTGATTTATTTTTTGCTCTATAAACAAAAAATAAATAAATAATAAATAAAAAAAAAAAAAAAGATTTATGTCATTTTTATTTTTTCTTTACTAGTAATGGCAGCAATCTGCAATTATTTGCAGGACTGCAACATTGCGGCAGACAGATCGGACCCCTGACTGACATTTTATACACTTTTGGGGGAACCAGTGACATTACTACAGTAATCAGTGCAAAAAATATGCACTGTTACCGTACTAATGGCGCTGGCAGGCAGGGAAGGGGTTAACACTATGGGTGATCAAGGGGTTAAATGTGAGCCTAGGGAAGTGATTTTAACTGTGAGGGGGTGTGGTTTATGAAATGACCATAGAGACATGTGATCCTATATAGAAGGATGACATGATCTCTGTGATCATTTCAAGGAGAAGGACGGTCGGCTGTGTTTACAACAGCTGACCATCCGTCTCTTTCAGCGGGGAATGATCGCAGGTGTCAGGTGGCAATCGGAGCTGCCTGACACACGCATCGGCTTCCCCGCCAATGAGCAGGGGCAGGAGCGCGCCACCGGTGGCACACGCTCGCCCCCTAGCCTCCTGAGAGCAAGCGATGTAGACTTACGTCTTTTTGTCCAGGAGTGGCTGCCAGCAGCAGTAAAGTTAAGTGGTAAAAAATACTTGCTTACTGCACTTATCATGTTCCTGAAAAGACTGCCCCTGTGCGACTCGGAAATGTTTCACTTAAACCGGATAGACAGAGTGGTTTTCTTTTCTTGATTCCCCCATCAACACAGTCGGGGGGGGGGGGGGGGGAGTTGGGAGGGGGTGTAAGTCTGCTATTGGATTACTGCTAGTGGCTAAAAAACAGTAACAATAATTGCATGTAAAATCTAACAGACTGGTTGTACACAAGATGATCGATCGATTGACTTGGGTACACTGAGCCTGCCCATACTTGGTTCGAATCTCAGCCGGTTCCTGCTG
Organism: Pelophylax lessonae; assembly: GCF_965119305.1. Taxonomy (NCBI): domain Eukaryota; kingdom Metazoa; phylum Chordata; class Amphibia; order Anura; family Ranidae; genus Pelophylax; species Pelophylax lessonae. Next base: position 187,194,700 of record NC_138769.1, read on the forward strand.
CACTGGCCAAGATTTGAACCGTCTATGGCCCGCTTTATACTTGATGCAATGTGATGGCTGTAACACATTTTATGGACTTTAAATGGGTCCATGGTGTGCTGGCAACATATGTTTTCTTGTACGTTGAACACTGGTTAACCAGGTGATCAATACTGCAGCAACCCCATGCTCTGCGCTTTACCCAGGTAAGAGTGAGATGGAAATTTAACCATGAGGACTAGCAACTGGCCACTGAGGTGCTGTGCACTGTACTGTAAAACACAGGAGAGAGTGTCCTCTGTTCAGTCATACTTAGAAATATTGGGTATTTCATAGAGCTCCTCTATCAAGGGAGCACCAGGCAGGATAAGTACAGCATGCCTACTGGGTCTGCTATAAAGTGAAGCTGATAGCTTTCCTATTAAGTGTATTGTGCTAGTTCCCTTTAATTAGTCAGCGGCACAGAGTTTTTCTAAACAAAATGTTCTTGAACTTGAAAACCTTGAGAGGTCAAACACATTTTCTGTATTTCCCTATACAGTCTACATGCACAGTCATCTGTCATCGCACATTCTCAGCAGTACAATTTTTTTTTCTCCCTGGTAATTACATTACTGCACGGTTTTCTCGGGGAATTGTCTGTAGGTGTTAAATTTGATGCTAAAAAATGTGGCAATAGCTTTGTCAAGATTGCAACTGAAAAGCAACTTAGAACTAAAATGCAGGCTGTCCTGTAACAATTCTGAGTGTACCAGCAATAATAGATAAGCTGTAAAAGTGTAAATGTCAATAAAAATCAACGGGAGCACCAGTTGAATATTATTATGCTGTTTATGTGTTTGATACGTTACCTCCTTCTGTGCATTGTAATAGACATGGAAATCTTGCAGGAGTTATATGACTAAAAAAAGATGCTAGCCTCCAGGCATTTATTTTCTTTATTCTGTAGGGTATGAATATATAAGTTAACCTTAAATATCCTTCTGACCTTCTCTCAGTATGTTTTTTTTTACGTTTCCTTGTATAATACATAGTTACATTTTTTTCTTTACATATGTTACACTAATGCCACTGCAACAAATTATTGTGGAGGTATACAGTATTAAGAAAATTCTACAAGACATTGTCCTGCTATGGTGGACTTTAAAGGCACTTCATGAGACAGAACTGTATAAAAAATATCTTTAATTAAACATATATTAAAACCATAAAATGACGCCCAAAACAAAAGGGGCAACTATTAAAATGAGACCTGAATAGTGACAATATCACTATTTACAGCTATACATATTGTAAGGGATTAGCTCGGTGGTAGGCGTGGATGACCCCTTTGGGGGTGCGTTTTCACAGAGAGATAGCCCAAAAGTGCTTGCAAACAACAGGTTTATTCTTCAAACAAGTGCATGCAGCAAAACATCCAAAATAAAATAAAACAAAATAAATCCTTGCCTCTGTGGGCGGCTACCTTCTCACAACTGGAACCTACCTAAGAAGTCTTCCCAACCTACTGTTGGGCCGACACTGCTGATCCTACAGCAGACACTCAAATGTCCATTTGTTTGCTTTTCACACAGCACAAACATTGTCCATTGAACATGTCCCTTTACTCTTCACACTCTTCACATGGAACACTTCTCTTCACACTCTTCACATGGAACACTTTGTCTTCTCACCTTTGAGACGTCTTTACTCGTGGTTACCGTCCTTAGCTTCACATCGCTGTAGGGGGTCTTCTCCCATGCTCACCAGCTTGTCGGGAGGCACACATCCGACTGTCCCCCTCTCCCAGCCTACACGGCGACAGGCGGCAGCAGTCCTTCTCCCATGCCCACCAGCTTCGGGAGGTACACGTATGTCTGTCCTCCTCTCCCAGCCTACACGGCGACAGGAGGCAGCAGTCCTTCTCCCATGCCCACACGGCTTCGGGAGGTACACGTATGTCTGTCCTCCTCTCCCAACCTACACGGCGACAGGAGGCAGCACTCAATAGATTTTCTCTGGACAAATTATAGAGGCCTTGATCTCCTCATTCTGAACAGCTGAAGGCCTTTCAACTTCCTGCTGGCTAGCTCTGTAGCCAACACCCTAAATTAATTAATGGACTTTCTAAGTCAGCTGGAAATGTATCTCCTTCCTGTGACTACATTCCCAGATTTAGCTGACTTCCTGTTACATACCCCCCCCTCTTGTTTCAACCCTAGGGTTGGGACACAGATTTCCAGGCACGCATGTGTCAAGCACTGCTGACTCACTGATAAGCCTCCTATTATCCTCAAGCTTCCGGATGAAACTGTTTTGTCATCTTCATTGACGGATTTCTCATAAATGCCACACAGTTTGTCTCTCATCTCATATACACATTCTTCAACTGCATTTTTGGCATCATTTTGCTCCTTCTCGTTTCTGTCATCTTCATTGACAGCTTTCTCATAAATGTCAGACAGCTTGTCCCTCATAACCGTCTGTCCAATCCACCATGGAGGACCGTGATCCATAGGCAACTCAATTGGGCTAGTCTTAATGTCTTCAACATTCTTAAGACGCCTCTCTCTGCAATCCATAAATGTTTTCCACAAAACTTTGAGAACCTTTGCTTCACTAAGCTTTGTTCCAAGTAGGGACTCTTGACATCCCTCTGTGACTTGAGTTGCCTCTCCATACATCTGTACACAATCATTGACTTTTTGTTGTAAAAGGGAATGATCTTCCTTCTTGAGCTTTGCTTGCTCTAAGATGCTGTGCAGAGGATTTTCCAATTGAGACAACAGGCTGTCACACATTTCTTCAAAGTGACCCCTGTTCCTTTTCCCAGAGATATCAATATCATTCACCAAACATTTCATATTCATAGGCAGATCTGAAGCATTTGCACTCATCAACTTCTTAAACTTTTCGCCCTCCTGAGCGAGTCGCAGTAAAGGCCTACTATTTGATTTGATATTCAGTTTATATTTCTTGCCAAACTCTTCACAGAAGAAGCCAACCAGAACATCATCAACTTTCCTTCCACCAACATAGGGGTCAAAGGCAACAACACAGTTGAACCCAGCGATCTGGGTGGTATCCATTATAGACCTCCTCTCTGCATCAGTGAAGAAGCATGGAACTGCAACACATTCTTTTACAGGTTTCTTCAATGCACTTTCTGCTGAACTATTTGACCGCTCAAGGTCACCTAGTTCTTTTTCTCTATCTGAATTCCACATGGAATGCATCTCAAGATCACGATCAAACTTCTGCCACCCGTCTTTTACCAGTTTCATTTTAGAAATATTCTCTGAAAGGCACTTGAAATTCATTTGCTTCACGTTTTCACCAACAGCCTTAGTTTTCTCCACTAGGTGGCGTTTGCTTTTTCCTCCCAGATTTATATCACTTGCTTTAGTTTTCTCCGCTTTAGTTTTCTCCACTAGGTTTTCAGCCTGAACTGAGAAATCATCACATTTCTTACACAACTCCTTTATTTGCTGAAGTTCTAATGATACATTTTCCAATGCTTGAAGTTTTTGAAGGAACGGTTTATTCCAAAGGGGTGATTCAAGCCACGTGTCATCACATTTCTGAGGCTCACTCAGGACAGACCCCAAAACACTGATCCTTTTAAAAACTGCATCAGGCACACTATCCCCTCTTTGGGACAGATCCTCTGTTGCCTGGAATTCCTCTTCCAGTTCCTGCAACGGAATCTTCATCTCTTCTACTTGCTGTTCTAAGGCTCGTTTAGACTTTTCTAGCTCCTGAACGCTTTTCACAACATCATCCTTGGAGCTGACCAATTCTTCCATTTCTGTACGCAGCTGTTTGTTAACACTTTCTAGTTCAGCCTTACACTCTAGAACTTCCTCCAAAGAGCGAGCCAAGAACAGGGCTTTGCTCTCGTTATCACGCGCCTCCGTTTTTGCACGGTCGCGTTCTTCTGCATATTTTGCAGACACAGTCTTCTCTTCACCAAGCATCTGATCAAACTTCTTTTTCACATCTTCAACACACTGTAATGAACCAACGCTTTCTTCCATGCGTTTTTTCATATCCGCTATCTGAGCTTGCAATGTTGCGACTTGCTCTGATAGGTTTTTCTTTGCTTCCGCCTCCTCTTTTAATTGTTCCAGGAAGCCATTTTTCTCATCTTCCATTTGTTTGAGCTTTGTGCTAAAACTCAGCCTTTGACACCTCTCTTCCTGTAAGAGTTCCTGCGTGTCTTGCAGCTGCGATTCCAAGATAGAAAAATCTTCCGCAATTTCTCTAGATTTGCTGTCTGCTTTAGAAAGCTGATTTGTAACATTGTCCAACTCAACCTGCAGTCGGTTTGCCTTCTCTGACAGCTTAGCACACAATCGGTCACCTTCTGACACCTTGACTTGCGATTCCAGAAGCTGTGCCTCTACTTTTTCCCTCTTATGTTCACAATCTCCTTTTCCCTGCATAAGAGCCTTCACCTCATTGGCTAGCATCTGGGAATAAGAATGTAATTCTGCCACACAGGCTTCTTTCTCCTTTAACTGCTGCTGGACACGTTGGGCTTCCCCTTTCCAACTTTCACAGTCCGCACGCCATTCATTTACCACATTGCTCAAAGTAGTGAGCTCATACACAGTACTCAGTAATTTAGCCTCTCTTTCACTTTTCTCGTTGTCGCTGAGAGATAATGCCGTTTTCAGAGCGACATTCTGTTCCTGCGACTCCTGCAGGTCTATTTTTGTAGCTCCCAAAGACTGAAGACTTTTTTCCAGCTGATTACGCAACTCCAACATATCAGCCATACTTTGCTTCTGCAAAGTCTGAATTTCACTTTCCTTTTCCATGAGGATGGTATCTTTCTCCATTATAGTCTCTCTGCGTTTTTGCAACTCGACCAAAAGAAGAGCAGTGGATTCTTCCCACTGTAACACATGAGACTTGAGTAGTTCATTCATTTCCTGCAAGTTTCTATGCTCCATTTTAAGCAATTCCAAGGCTTGTTCCTTTTCTTCCATTTTCCGTTGCAAGGCATCCAACTCAGCCCTGCACACATACTCGGTTTCCTCCAAACCGATGGCCTCCATTGGCTGCTGGCGTCTCTGTTTCCAGCCTGCCATGCTCTCTTGGTGATCCTTTTGTTGAGCTGCAAAGCTCCGTTGTTTCAGCATCTCCCCCATTTTGGGTTTACTTTTCATCTGAGAACCCTGCGTCTCCAAAGCAGTTTCATTTGCCCCAGTGTTGCTAGGAACAACAACTTTTCTCTTTAGCCGATTCCGTTCAGGCATGGATGGGGCTGGTTCAGACGGCAACATCCCCTCCATCCATAGAATCCGGTCTCTCATTTCATCTATCTTTGCATTTTTCAGGCGTTTGGACCGCCCCATCTTCAATAACTCCACAAACAAATTTTTCACAGTCCAGCAAACAATTTTCAGACCACTGTCTCTTCAACACATGTAGTTTTTCTCTCTCTTGCAGGATCTCTTTTCCTGCGCACACAGTTTGTGCAGTCACTTGCACCAGACACAACAAAGTTCATCAAATAATTTTGAGACCGCTGTCTCTTTAAAACACTTTTTTTTTTTTTTTTTTTTCTGTCAGGATCTTCTCTCCTGCACACATAGATTGTGCAATCTCATGCACCAGACAAAGTTCATCAAACATATGCACTCCATTGCAGGGATCTTGCTGCTTCTGCCCACTGCATACCTCCACCATATGTAAGGGATTAGCTCGGTGGTAGGCGTGGATGACCCCTTTGGGGGTGCGTTTTCACAGAGAGATAGCCCAAAAGTGCTTGCAAACAACAGGTTTATTCTTCAAACAAGTGCATGCAGCAAAACATCCAAAATAAAATAAAACAAAATAAATCCTTGCCTCTGTGGGCGGCTACCTTCTCACAACTGGAACCTACCTAAGAAGTCTTCCCAACCTACTGTTGGGCCGACACTGCTGATCCTACAGCAGACACTCAAATGTCCATTTGTTTGCTTTTCACACAGCACAAACATTGTCCATTGAACATGTCCCTTTACTCTTCACACTCTTCACATGGAACACTTCTCTTCACACTCTTCACATGGAACACTTTGTCTTCTCACCTTTGAGACGTCTTTACTCGTGGTTACCGTCCTTAGCTTCACATCGCTGTAGGGGGTCTTCTCCCATGCTCACCAGCTTGTCGGGAGGCACACATCCGACTGTCCCCCTCTCCCAGCCTACACGGCGACAGGCGGCAGCAGTCCTTCTCCCATGCCCACCAGCTTCGGGAGGTACACGTATGTCTGTCCTCCTCTCCCAGCCTACACGGCGACAGGAGGCAGCAGTCCTTCTCCCATGCCCACACGGCTTCGGGAGGTACACGTATGTCTGTCCTCCTCTCCCAACCTACACGGCGACAGGAGGCAGCACTCAATAGATTTTCTCTGGACAAATTATAGAGGCCTTGATCTCCTCATTCTGAACAGCTGAAGGCCTTTCAACTTCCTGCTGGCTAGCTCTGTAGCCAACACCCTAAATTAATTAATGGACTTTCTAAGTCAGCTGGAAATGTATCTCCTTCCTGTGACTACATTCCCAGATTTAGCTGACTTCCTGTTACAATATGTAACAGTAGATAAGGAACAATATCTTGATTGTTGGTCGACATGTTTCGCTATACGCTTCCTCAGGGCCAACGTATTGTGTATCACAGTCTAATGGTCTTAAACAAATATAATGTCAATTATATAGTATATTATTCAAATTCATACAATATTGTTACTATAGTTAGTTGGTTTATCACATACAACACTTACATACAGATGTGTCAGGGGCATGTATCTGTTATATACGTCTGGTCGGGCACAGAGGGACCAGATGGCTGCTCTCCTCAGAAGGTAATATGGTTGGAGGTGTGAGTGGCCCCTTTTGTTTTGGGCGTCATTTTGTGGGTTTTAATATATGTTTAATTAAAGAGATTTTTTATACAGTTCTGTCTCCTGTAATGCCATTAAAGTTAATCATAGCAGGACAATGTCTTCTAGTATACAATTTATTGGCATGTGGCACTGGTAAAGGTCACCCCCCCCTTTTTTATACTGTGTACAGTATTAAATTATAATGGTTCTCTGATTGGCATCTGAAGAACACAGGAGACATGCTGCGTTGCATCTCACTCTGTTTTCCACATCTCACAAGAATGATAATGTTTAATGCCCAAGAGCAGCCCTGGCTGTAATACTGACCTTCAAATTTGAGCTGTCCCTGCAGTACTTCTTCTTACCCACAAGATGGTGCCAGTCTTCCAGGTTGAATGATATCCAGAATCATTTAAAGAGGAAGTAAACCCTCCTCAGGAAGTTGTACCTATAGGTAAGCCTATGTTAAGGCTTACCTATAGGTACTGTAAATATCTCCTAAACATGTACCGTTTAGGAGATATTTACATTTGATGCAGCCAGTGACGTCACTGGCGCATGCGCTCTGAAGGAACGGCAGATCGTGCCGTTCCTTCAGAGCCCTGTGCCGTGACCGTCGGCTCCCGCGCGCGTGCGCGGGAGTGACGTCACCGCGGCTCCGGCCAATCAGATGGCCGGATGCCGCGATCCCGGAAGACGGGCGACTGTACATGTCGCCCGTCATAGAGGTAAGAGAGCGGCGCGGCGAGGGCTCGTTCTAAGGTAAGTATTTGATAATGAGCTAGTATGCGATGCATACTAGCTCATTATGTCTTTATCTTTCAGGATGTAAAGAAAAGAAAAAAAAACATTATCGGTTTACAACCTCTTTAATATACTGTACTTCCTGTGAGCCAACCCAGGGGGAGCACTTTCACACACGGCCGGGGCTCATTGAATCCTCTCCCACCTCCCACCAACAACAGAATAAGAAACCATGATGTCAGTAGATTTCTATGGGATTGATAATCTTGCTGCCCACATCTTGCCACTATAGTATTTAACAGAATTAAGAAGAAGAATTGAAAAGATTATATATTGCTGCCTATAGTGACTGTTCAGCTTCGTGATTTACACAGAGGTACACAGGAACATACACTATATTACCAAAAGTATTGAGACGCCTGCCATTACTCGCACACGAACTTTAATGGCAGCCCAGTCTTAGTCCGTAGGGTTCAATATTGAGTTGGCCCACCGTTTGCAGCTATAACAGCTTCAACTCTTCTGGGAAGGCTGTCCACAAGGTTTAGGAGTGTGTGTATGGGAATGTTTGACCATTCTTCAAGAAGTGCATTTGTGAGGTCAGGCACTGATGTGGAAGAGAAGTCCTGTCTCTTCTCTAATTCATCCTAAATGTGTTCTGTTGGGTTGGAGGTCAGGACTTTGTGCAGGCAAATCAAGTTTCTCCACCCCAAAATCGCTCATCCATGTCTTTATGGACCTTGCTTTGTGCACTGGTCCAAACCATTGGTGGAGGGGGATTATGGTGTGGGGTTGTTTTTCAGGGGTTGGGCTGGACCTCTTAGTTCCAGTGAAGGGAACTCTTAAGGCATCAGCATACCAAGACATTTTGGACAATTTCATGCTCCTAACTTTGTGGGAACAGTTTGGGGATGGCCCCTTCCTGTTCCAACATGACTGCACACCAGTGTACAAACAAGGTCCATAAAGACATGGATGAGCAAGTTTTGGGTGGAGGAACTTGAATGGCCTGCACAGAGTCCTGACCTCAACCCAGAAGAACACCTTTGGGAGGAATTAAAGCATAGACTGTGAGCCAGGCCTTCTCTCCAACATCAGTGCCTGAAATCACAAATGCACTTCTGGAAGAATGGTCAAACATTCCCATAGACACACTCCTAATCCTTGTGGACAGGCTTCCCAGAATAGTTGAAGCTGTTATAGCTGCAAAGGGTGGACCAACTCAATATTCAACTCTATGGACTAAAATTTAAAATGTAAAATTCTGCAGCTTACCAATCCTTAAATGTGGTGGCTGTATTTGTTTTCTTTTTAAGGCCTTTTCTCCTCCCATTTCACCTGGTAATCATGCCAGTAACACACTTCCTATATTTGGGTGCCCACACTGTGGATTAAATAGCAACAGAGACACATTTGGAAAGCAGCATTGTCAGTCTGAAAGGTGGGGAGTGTTAGATGCACTAACAGTTTTAAATACACTAACAAATAAACTATTAAAACTGAACTCTAGTAGTTGCAGCAACAGTTTTTTGCTTTTTGGATAAAAGTTTTATATAAATAAATAAAAGCTGACCATTGTAAGTACCCATGCCAGTGGTAAATGCTTTTTCTCAAACTTCTCCAGCTACATCAGCAGGACATCTTGTTTTGTTGAAAAACAACAGCCTTACTGGCAGGATCACCAGGTGAAAATAAAAGAAAGAAATCCTAAAAAAGAAATCTAATGCAACCGCTATATCTAAACACTGGCAAGCTGAAATATAATACATGTTTGCTTTTGGGGTCATAACTGCTTTAGATTAAAAACCATAATGTGATCTGTTAAAATATTGTACAGTACAGATCCCCTTGTTAAGTACCATTAAACTGTGCTCAAATCCCTTAAAGGCAGTGATTGCTATATGAGGAAGTGGAGCATTCCTCTCTTAATTGTTTGGGTAATTCCATCTTTAGGGCTAGAAACTAGCACTCTACAATGTGAATGACCTTCTTTTTTATGTGTTTGTAGCACTGTCTCCATAGGGCTTGCTGTATGATGACTTGTTGGGCCTCCTCTGATTACCAGCACACATTCACTTGGGATACAGTTTACACATTCATCCTTACCCCTGATGGCTCGTCACTCAATAAACAGTCCAGGGGTATTGGTTTTTGATGTTTATTTTGAAACTTTAATGGGAGAAGGGAATAGTGGGATACTCCAATTGTAACTATTCACAATGGATAAGGACAACTCTCACTTGGCCTCGCCAGGTTGCTTGTGGAAGCAGCTGCACTGCTTGAACCATACTGCTACATGTATGGAACAGGGTTAAGTCTCCTTGCTCTTTTCTCTCCAGCAATTGAGTTGGTGAACTACATTCTCTTCGGGACACTCACTAGCACTGACACCCATCCACTGACTCTTGCTGCAGGGTTGGCCTCCCTCAGGTCAGGCCCTTGACACAGATCTGTACTTACTGTATTGAGAATCAGATCCTCTAGTGTCTCCCTTTTCAGTCAGCTTCACAGGGCCTCTGGGTTCCGTTCCTATCTAGCTCTCTCTAGGCCCTCAGGTTGACTACCTGAGGCCACATGGCACCTCTACAGAGGAGGAGACAGCTGCCCCTCCCTCTGGGACTCCGCTGACCAGGCAAAAGACCTTGAGCACATGTGCTCCTGGTATTTATACTGTATTCCAGCATGCACTGAGGCACTTTTCCTCTGCCATATCACCAGGGCTTTACTAAATGCCTGTGCACTCATTTGTCAGGTTTCCTCCCACTGTCCATATGCCTCCTTATTGGATAAGTGTGAAACACTCTGCAGAAAGACTTGAAAAAGAAAGAGTTGCACCTGAGCACAATGAACAGATCTCACTAGCAGATCCTGCTATCTGGTAGGCAGAGAATAATGTAGATTTACCTGTAATCCCTCTGGTAAGCAGACAGGATCCAAAACTATACTCTCTCTCCAATAGGCAAGCTTATATCCTGAGGTTCACACAGCAGATTATGTAGGTGTCTATATGTTGTGTTTATTTTCAATATTATCTGGGGATTTTTTATCCCTCTTTTTTGACCAATTCTTGTGTAAAAAGATTATGTTTGTATTATAAAATGAATTATTGTTATAATTGATCAATTACAGACTGCTTTCTAAAGGTTACCCCTGAAGAAGGAGCTATATAGTTGACTTTGAAACGCGTTGGGTATACACCTCAGAATACAGCAGTCTCCATCTGCCATGTGCTTTTATGTATCGTATACAGCTTGCCATTTTTTAACATATTGTTAAATTTCCTTAATAAATGTATTTGTTCTTCAACTTTTTGAGCTATTTATACTTAATTATTGTACCTGTGCCTGAAAAGTCCCACAACAAGGGGACTGTATGCTTTGTAAGAATAAATCACCTGTAATGTTGGGTGTCCTACATTTTGGAATAAGGTGCCTCAAGATAATGCAGGATTTTAAAGGGTGCCTTGAGAAACACTGTTCTAGACTATGGGTGCTATGTGTTTCTAAGGATACAAACAATGTAGGGAGATACAACTCTAGTCCGTCATGCAAGGGTGGCCCCATAGAATGCAGGATCCACACTAAAACTGAAAACTTGGGGCAGTGGTCATGGCATAAGCTTAACCACTTCAATACCAGGCACTTTTACCCCCTTCCTGCTCAGGCCAGTTTTCAGCGCTGTCACAATTTGAATGACAATTTTTCAGTCATGCAACACTGTACCCATAAGAAATTTTTATCATTTTTTTTCATACAAATACAGCTTTCTTCTTTTGGTGGTATTTAATCACTACTGTATTTTTTATTTTATTTTTTCAGTTTTTGCTAAATAAAAAAAAAAACATTTTTTCTTAATTTCTGTTATAAAAAATTGCAAATAAATAACCTTTCTTCATAAATGTAGGTCAAAATGTATTCTGCTACATTTCTTTGGTGAAAATAACCCAAACCAGTGTTTATTATATAGTCTGTAAGAAAGTTACAAGCTATAGTATACATCTGAAAATCAATCATTCCTGATGCCTTTCTCAATTCCTGAGACCTGAAAATGTCAGGACAGAACAGATATCCCCAAGATTACCCATTTTTTGGAATGTAGACAGTCCAAGGTATTTAGTAAGAGGCACGGTGAGTTTTTTGAAGCTGTAAATTTTTGTCATATTTTTTGGAAAATGAAGAAATGTAAAAAAAAAGATATATTATTATTTTTTTTTTTTACATACTGTCACCAGTGCAGTACAGTGTCATTATATAACTGGCGTGGTGGTGATCAGGGACACTGACTGGTGACAGTACGAAAAAACTAAACATTTTTCTCTTTTTTTTTTCCTTTCTTTTTTCTTTTTTTTACAATTTTTTTAACACACATTGGACAGAGCAATATAATTTGTTTATAACAGCTGCAGCACTAAAAGTGATGTTCTCTTGTATATGGTTAAGAATATATTGCAGGCGGTTCCAGACGTGACGTAGCCACGCCCCCAACATTCAGTCCGAGTCTCCATTGTTTCTGAGGGATGCCGCAGCCCTGTCTCTGCCTGTGTTTATGCCGATATACGCTGAAATGCTTTTTTATCTAGTAAGTGCAACTTTTAATAAACAGTGTTATACTTTTTAAACGGTATCACGCTATGTGCCCCTTTTTTTTTCTCCTTGGCCCACACATGGGCTATATTGTTATGAGAACTTTCCATCATACCATTATTTGATCTTGGTGCCTTTTTTGTGAGAAGTGTGCTCCCGACATCAGCTATCTGTGGTTACCTATATGCCTTGAAGACCTTAAGGGTCTGGTAAGCAGTTAACCATTTAATTTCTCACGGGTGATACACAAGGATTGCTCCATTGGATTCTATTGGGACTAATTTTTGCAATTTTTCATCTCTTTTTGAGCACGTTTTCTTCCACCCTTTTATTGGCTCATTCACATTAGAGGACTGTTTTTTTCATGTTATATAATTTTATGATATATTTTATTGATGGTTACCACATTGCCATTTGTATTTGAGTGGTATTTATGTTTTTGAGTGTCACTCAAATACCTTTGGTTTCATATGCCAATTTTTCATATATATTAGCGCTACACAATTTTCTATATTTACTGTTTGGACTTCTTTTCTATGGGTCTGTGTTAGATATTAAAAACCTTTGGTTTCATATGCCAATTTTTCATATATATTAGCGCTACACAATTTTCTATATTAAATGCCATTACCATGCAATATTTCAACATCCCCAATTCGCACCCCGGCACGGAAAGCCCCTGCATGTAACAGGGGCCTATAGGAGCCATAGGGGTACAACCAACTACACCCGATCCGATCCCTTTAAGGGATAAGTAGCTCCAAACACTCCGTGTCGGTGGCCGAAAATAGACATCTTGACGGAGTCTCAATGCGCACGCATCCCAGCGGCACATGCGCAATAGAGACTAAACCGCGTGACAGACGTCTATGTCCAAGTACGTGCGGCGCCTAGTGCACATGCGTGAACGGACATAAAAGGCCGGGGAACTGCATCCATCCTCACTTCCCTTGCAGAGAGGGAGAAGGAAGGACGCAAGCAGCGCTGCCTGGCACCTACCCAAGAAAAATCCTAACATACAATGTAAGTCTACAGTGGAGTCTTTCCACACTTTCCTTACTACACATGCGATATGTAAATACCTTTAAGATGGTTTTTATAATACCTATTTAATACAGCCTAACAATATATCCTCATACAGTGCTTGTACTGGCAAAAGATGGGAATACAGAGGCCCCCCACCTGGAGCTTCAAGGACCGTAGCTGCATTTATTTGCAGCACAAGTCTGTGAGTCTTACAATACCCCTCTTTGTTTCATATATGGAATCACCAAAAAATACACATATAATCACTGTAATTATGTACTATTTCAGGACAGCACACCTAAAGGTTCTTGTTGCGAACAAGGGACAAAAGAAACATACATGGAACAGGCAAAAAACAAAAGTATGTATGTATGTACAAAAAATTATTTTACACCATGGTTTAAATACCATTGGTCTGCATGATATTGAACTTATATCTTAATACCTTTCAGATATGGTGATATATAATCCACGACAAAGGCTTTAAGATAGCCGAAACGCGTGGGATAACCACTGGGAAACTCTGTGACCACTCTCCAAGCTCAACCAGCATGGATGAACAGGGATAAAGATCCCAAATAAAAGTCACCATATCACTAATGTCACCAAAACCTTTTCTAATCTTTACTCACGTACTCACCTTGGGTCTATAAGCATATTTCTCTCTATATATATGTAAAAACTTATTTAATTTATTTTTTCAAATAAACCCATCAATTTTTTTATCTACATCCTTGTATACAAAGTTACTTGCCCATAAAGTCCCAACTCTTTTTCTTGGTCTGAGGCACCAGCCCCAGTGTTCATATTAAGGGACGGAGGCAAACACATACGCTTACAGCCTTTTAGAGATCAAACCTTTCTAAAATCACAGACTCACATAACTTACCATGAGTCATAAACCTAAATCTACCCACACTAACACTAGTAGCACACTGGAGGGTGATACATAAATGATTATAAAAACACTAGAATTAAAGTGGTATTAAATCCCATAACAAAACTGTAATATATTGCAGCTTACCAATCCTTAGATGTGGTGACTGCATTAGTTTTCCTTTTCTTCCTATTTCACCTGAAGAGCCATCCAGTAACACACTTCCTGTCTTAGGGTCAGGGCCGCCATCAGGGGGGTACAGCCGATACAGCTGTAGGGGGCCCGGCCGTCGCGAGGGGCCCGTGCACAGGGTTGTTATTGCCAACTGTGTGTCCGAGGAGGAGCGGGCCTGTCATGGGTCTGCCACCTAAGGGTTAACTTAGTGCAGACTAATTGCAATGATTGGTAACAGGCTGCCCTATTTAAACACCTCAGAAGCACTGTGTCATTGCTGTCTGATCTGCAGCTTTACTTTGAGTCTGTTCCTGTGCTTGTATTGATTCCTGTATTGACCTGGCTTGTCTGACTTCGTTGCTATCTCCAGTCCTGATCCCGGCTTGCTTTGACTCTGCTATACCTGCTTCCTGCCTGATATCCTGCTGCCAACCCCTGCCTGTACACTGACTACTCTCTGCCTGCTGCTTGAACTGTATCTGATTACCTGTGTCTGAAACCGGCTTGTCTGACCCTGCTCCAGTCTTTGCCCATCCAGCTCCTTCCAGTGCCTGGAGACGCTGTCCTGCATCCGCTGTGCATCCGCTGTGCATCCGCACCTCTTTACCTGCTTCTTCCTGCTGCTCAGCAATCCAGCCGCGTTCAGTGACTTATCAGCTACTCTTCTCAACTGCCAACAGAAGACCAGCGCAGGCACTCTTACCTCACTGCGCTCTTGCATCCACTGTTGCAACTCCAGTGGTGCCTGAGCCAGGGCTGTACGAGAGGTCTCCCTCTGCACGTCAGGCTCTGCTACAAGGTACGTGACAGTATCAGACAGCCATGTCTGAGCCTGTAAGAGGGACCTCTGCAATGGATGAGATCTGTCAACATCTCACAGCCCTCAACCAAGCCGTCAAGTCCCTGCAGGAAGGCTACGTCCAGCTGGATGAACGTGTGCAGTCTTTAGCCACCTCTGCAGGACCTATCACAGCTCCCTCTCCTGCTGCTGCACCAACGCTGACTACTACAGCACCCACTGTGATGATGCTACCACCTGAACCCAGGGTTCCTACACCTGAAAGGTTCTCGGGGGATCGAAGCAAATTCAGGGCATTTCGCGACGCATGCCAGTTATTCTTTGCCCTGCAACCCCGGACTTTCTCTCTGGAATCTACTAAAGTAGGATTCATTATCTCCTTACTTCAAGGGAAACCCCAAACCTGGGCCCACCATCTGCTCGAGGAAAATAGTGCTCAGATTCATGCTATGTCCTCTTTCTTTGACGCAATGGCCCAGCTGTACGATGACCCCCAACGAACTGTCACGGCGGAGGCTGCTCTCCATGCGCTCAAGCAAGGCCGCAGAGCGGCTGAGGACTATGTCACGGACTTCAGACGCTGGAGCGCGGATACACAATGTAATGACGCAGCTCTGCGACACCAGTTCCGCCTTGGATTGTCGGAAGGTCTTAAAGATGAGTTAGCCCGGGTTGGAGTACCTAATACCTTGGAGGGCCTTATCACCCTGGCTATCCAGATTGACCGTCGGCTCCGTGAGCGTCGGTCAGAAAGATCTTCCCCGCAGTTTCGTCCTACATGGATGATGCCTAGAGCTCCAGTTCCTGCTCATCCTATGTTTACAACTTCAGCTCCAGCCAGTTCAAGTTCTATTAACCCTGCATCAGATGTCCCTGAACCCATGCAACTCGGGTTAATGCGTCCTGCATTGTCTCCTGAAGAGCGACAACGCCGCCGACTAGGCAACCTATGTCTTTACTGCGGAGAAGCCGGCCACTATGTGAGGACCTGTCCTATTAAGATGCGTAAGTGTCCATCTGTCTTCCCTGCTAACCTGTCAACTTTATCTGCTAATGCAACTCACCTAGCTCTCCCACTCTCGTTCCAGCTTCCAAAAGGAACTATCTCAGTTAACGCCATTATTGACTCTGGAGCATGCAGTTGTTTCATTGACTTAAATTTTGCCACTCAGCAGCAAATTCCTCTGCGACCTAAGACTCAAGGACTTTCTGTCTACCTGGCAGATGGCTCATGTATTAGATCAGGACAAGTTACTCAGGAAACACCTCCGTTACCCGTGATTACTCCTACTAAACATAAGGAGTTATTGAGCCTGGATGCCATCTCTTCTCCATTATTTCCCATCATCTTGGGCCTACCTTGGCCTACCAAGCCCATAACCCTCAGATTGATTGGAGTTCCGGAGAGGTCAGTTTCCAATCACGCTACTGTCAAAAACACTGCTTTTCTGAATTCCCTGACGCCTCATTGACTCTGTTATGCACGGACCCTGATTCCGAAATACACCAGTTGGTGCCTGAGGCCTATCATGGGTTTGTTGATGTTTTCAGCAAAAAGGGGGCTGACACTCTCCCTCCACATTGACCATATGACTGCCCGATTGAACTATTTCCCGGGGCAGAGATCCCCTTTGGGCGAATATTTCCACTCTCTGAACGTGAGCAAGAGGCCTTAAAGGAATATGTTGATGAAAATCTAAAGAAGGGATTCATCTGCCCATCTACTTCTCCTGCAGGGGCGGGAATTTTCTTTGTTACTAAGAAAGATCAGTCTCTGCGACCATGTGTGGATTACCGGGAATTAAATAAAATCACGGTTAAAAACCGCTATCCCCTTCCCCTCATGCCTGAATTATTCCAGAGATTAAGGTCCGCGACCATTTTTACCAAGTTGGACTTGCGAGGGGCCTATAACTTGGTCCGTATCCGCGAAGGAGATGAGTGGAAGACAGCCTTTCGTACCAGATTCGGCCACTTTGAATATCTGGTCATGCCCTTCGGCTTGTGCAATGCCCCTGCCACCTTCCAGCATCTTATAAATGATGTGTTCAGAGACTTTCTGGATATCTTTGTAGTCGTGTACTTAGATGACATCTTGATTTTTTCTACGTCCCTTGACCTGCACCGAAGACATGTCAACCACGTTTTGGGCCGGCTCCGCCAACATGGACTGTATGCTAAACCCGAGAAATGTGAATTTGAGCAGCAGAGCATCCAGTTCTTGGGGTTGGTGATTTCCGCAGCAGGAATTAAGATGGACCCCCAAAAGGTTTCTGCTATATTGGACTGGCCTGCACCTACAGATAAGAAGGGGATACAACGTTTTGTGGGGTTTGCAAACTTTTACCGGAGATTCATTAAAGGCTTCTCTGCTATCATTACCCCAATTACGCAACTGACCAAACAGAACCTGCAGTTCTGCTGGAGCCCAGAGGCTCAAGACGCCTTCGAAACTTTAAAGAAATTATTCACTTCAGCCCCTATTCTCAGCCACCCTGATCCATTGCTTCCCAACATACTTGAAGTGGATGCCTCTGAAACAGCAGTAGGGGCAGTTGTTTCACAACGTCAGGGTCTTAAAGATTTAATGCATCCTGTAGCCTTCTTTTCACGCAAACTCTCCCCAGCAGAAAATAACTATGATGTAGGGGATCGAGAACTACTAGCCATCAAAACAGCTTTGGAGGAATGGAGGTACCTGTTGGAAGGCGCAGCACATCCCATATTAATATACACGGATCACAAAAATTTGGAGTACTTGAGGTTTGCCAAGCGTCTAAAGCCTCGTCAAGCTCGATGGGCATTGTTCTTTTCTAGGTTTTCTTTCCATATAACCTACCGACCAGGATCAAAAAATATTAATCCAGATGCTTTATCCCGCATGTATGATGACCCCAAGGAATCAGTAACCCCAGATAACATCTTACCCGAAGGTAACTTCCTGATGATACAGTCTGACCTACTCTCACAGATAAAACTGGCCTCCGTGGGCATCTCTGGCCCTGCCGGAAACACTTTGTCGTCTAAGGAAGGGTTGTTGTGGCAGGAAGACCGGATTTTTGTGCCAGAAAATTTACGGGTGAATGTTTTAAAGCTACTTCACGATCACCCATTGGCAGGCCATTTCGGCATCCATAAGACTCTCGATTTGGTACGACGTACCTTCTGGTGGCCAGATCTGGAAGGGTTCTGCAAGAGATACGTGAGCTCATGTGCTGTCTGTATCCGAAACAAGACTGCAAGAAGCAGGGCTTGGGGTTTACTCAAGCCTTTGCCTGTCCCTGACAGGCCTTGGAAAATGATCTCTATGGATTTTGTAGTAGAACTTCCACCTTCTGAAGGTTGCACAGCAATCTTTGTAGTGGTCGATCGGTTATCTAAGATGGCCCATTTTCTGCCCTTAAAAAATACACCATCTGCCTTGGAAACAGCCCAAGTATTTATTAAAGAGATTGTTAGGTTGCATGGAATCCCTGCAAACATCGTGTCTGATCGAGGTGTGCAGTTCACATCACGTTTCTGGAGGGCCTTATGTGGGGTACTGAAGATTGAATTATCCCTTTCCTCAGCTTATCACCCTCAAACTAATGGGCAAACAGAAAGGACTAACCAGACACTCGAACAGTACATTCGATGTTTCACTTCCTTCGTTCAAGGCGACTGGGTGTCTTTATTACCATTAGCAGAATTTGCTTATAATAATGCCAGTCACTCAGCTACAGGACAATCACCATTCTATGCCAATTATGGTTTTCACTTGTCTTTTTTGCCCGATTTTATTCCAGAATCTACAGTTCCAGCTGTCCAGAGCACAGTGGACTTCCTCAAACGCAATAACCAAGTACTACAAGAAGCAGTAACAAAAGCCCAGGCAGACAACAAGAGAGCATTTGACAAGAAAAGAAGAGGGGAACTAAGTCTTCAGTTGGGCGATCAAGCATGGCTATCTACAGCAAACCTCAGACTGGCGTGTCCTTCGAAGAAACTTGCACCCAAGTTTATTGGTCCGTTCCCGGTGAAGAGGAAATTGAACGAGGTATCGTATGAACTATCCTTACCTGACTCGTTTAAAATTCACCCTGTATTTCATGTGTCACTTCTGAAACCTGCAACACCAGATCCTTTTCCTAATAGGGGGACGGGCCCATCTGAACTAGTGTTGGTTGATGGAGAAGAAGAATATGAGGTGGAAGCAGTGTTAGACTGCAGAAGGAGGAGGAACCAATTGCAGTATCTAATTAAATGGAGAGGTTATGGTCCTGAGGAGAACTCTTGGGAACCAGAATGTAATGTCCATGCCAGAGAGCTAGTTCGTGCCTTTTTCCGTGCCCATCCAGAAAAAGAAAACCAGCTAGGCATCCGGAGGCTGCCCGTCGGGAGGGGGCAATGTCATGGGTCTGCCACCTAAGGGTTAACTTAGTGCAGACTAATTGCAATGATTGGTAACAGGCTGCCCTATTTAAACACCTCAGAAGCACTGTGTCATTGCTGTCTGATCTGCAGCTTTACTTTGAGTCTGTTCCTGTGCTATACCTGCTTCCTGCCTGATATCCTGCTGCCAATCCCTGCCTGTACACTGACTACTCTCTGCCTGCTGCTTGAACTGTATCTGATTACCTGTGTCTGAAACCGGCTTGTCTGACCCTGCTCCAGTCTTTGCCCATCCAGCTCCTTCCAGTGCCTGGAGACGCTGTCCTGCATCCGCTGTGCATCCGCACCTCTTTACCTGCTTCTTCCTGCTGCTCAGCAATCCAGCCGCGTTCAGTGACTTATCAGCTACTCTTCTCAACTGCCAACAGAAGACCAGCGCAGGCACTCTTACCTCACTGCGCTCTTGCATCCACTGTTGCAACTCCAGTGGTGCCTGAGCCAGGGCTGTACGAGAGGTCTCCCTCTGCACATCAGGCTCTGCTAAAAGGTACGTGACAGGGCCAAGCACGGAGCCAGTGATGTCATGGCACCGCTCGGCGCCTTTTACAAATAGTTAAGGAGGACTAAAGGGGCGTGGCCGAGCACAGCATGAGAGGAAGAACCGGAGCTCCAGTCCCACTGTAGATCTTCTTGGCCGCAATACTGCCTGGATATGCTGCTCCATCCTCTGCCAGTCTGCCTGCAGCTGCTCTCTGTCCCGCTCTGACCTCCGGTGCAGTCTCCTCCCACCAGCCCGACAGGATGACATCCTGAGGAGACTGCACCGGAGGTCAGAGCGGGACAGAGAGCAGCTGCAGGCAGACTGGCAGAGGATGGAGCAGCATATCCAGGCGCTATTGCAGCCAGGAAGAGGATGGAGGGGCTGTCCCTCTCCGTATGTGTGCCCAGAAATAATAGTGACTGAGTGCTAAAGATTGTACAACCCAGCAATAAATATACACAATCAGTGACAAAGGGCAAAGTGTCCAGGGAAAATTAATAAATAAATGAATTAAACATGCACTCCAAAAACTGAATACTGGTGGCTAAATGTGACACTCTATATAGTGGACGGTGATGTCTGACATAAATATATAAATAATAAGTACAGTGGAACCAAATATTAATATGATTCATACACATCCAAACGTGGGTAGTAGTGACTGGGCGAAAAATGTCTTTAATAAGGTTTACCTGTAGGTAAAATGAATATCTCCTAAATGTGCACCATTAACCACTTGCAGACTGCCGCACAACTATTTACTGCGGCAGTCAGCCTCTCCTGGGCAAAGTGACGTAGGGGTATGTCGCTCGCCCACAAGCCTGTAGGGGGCGGTTGTGCGCCGCCGGCGGTGCACTCCCATCCCCGCGCCGCCAGCGGCGCACTCCCATCCCCGCTCGTTCCCTTCCTAGCCAGTGCGTGTGACCGGCGGCTCCGATGTCCAACGGCCACTCGCGATCTCCCACAGGAGAGGGAGAAAGACAGACGGCTGATGTATACACAGCCGTCTGTCATTCTCCCTGAAGTAATGACAGAGGCTATGCGATCCTGCTATGTAGGACTGTATGTCTCTGTGATTACTTCACTAGCCACGCCCCCTAACAGTTAGAACCATGCACCTAGGGACACACCTAACCCCTTGATCACCAATAAAGTTAACCCCTTCTCTGACAGTGTCATTTTTTACAGTAACAGTGCATATTTATAGCACTGATTACTGTAGTAATGTCACTGGTACCCCCAAAAGTGTCAAAAATGTCAGTCAGGGGTCCGATCTGTCCGCCGCAATGTCGCAGTCCCGCAAAAAAAATTGCAGATCGCCGCCATTACTAGTTAAAAAAAAAACAATAAAAATGACAGAAATCTTTCCCGTAGTTAGTAAACGCAATAACTTTTGCGCAAACCAATCAAAATACACTTATTGCGATTTGTTTATACCAAAAATATGTAGCAGAAAAATTGGCCTAAAAAGTTAAAAAATTTTGATTTTTAAATTTTTTTTGAGAATTTCATATAAAAAAAAATGTGAAAAATATTGTTGTTTTTTCAAAATTGTTGCTCTTTTTTTTTTGTTTATAGCGCAAAAAATAAAAATCGCACAGGTGACCAAATACCACCAAAAGAAAGCTCTATTTGTGGGGAAAAAAGGACGTCAATTTAATTTGGGTACAGCGTCGCACGACCGCGCAATTGTCCGTTAAAGTCACGCAGTGCCGAATCGCAAAATAGGCCCTGGTCTTTGAGCAGCCACATCCTCCGGGGCTTAAGTGGTTAAGGAGATATTCACACTGCTACACAGACAGTGATGTCACCGGCGCATGCGCTTTGAATGTCCGGCATACTGTGCCAGACCTTCAGAGCACTGTCATGTCATCGTGGCTCCGGCCACTCACAAAGCAGGAATGTTTAGCCCTGTCAAAATTGCGGCAAAATCGCGGTTAAAAAAATGTGGAAATCACTACAGAGATGTTGAAAAGCAACAAGCATAGGTGTGAATTGAGCCTTACAGGCCAGTTCACCAGGTGAAAGTAAAGGAAAAAAAAAACCTAATAATCCATTTCTGTTTTTGGGTTTAATATCACTTTAAATAGGGTTCCAAACTGTTTTTTTTCTATGGCCTGCTTTGAGGCGTGTTATTACTTTTGCAATTATTTTTAATTGATAGAATTATTTATAGGTATATACAGTGCCTTGCGAAAGTATTCGGCCCCCTTGAACTTTGCAACCTTTTGCCACATTTCAGGCTTCATACATAAAGATATAAAACTGTAATTGTTTGTGAAGAATCAACAACAAGTGGGACACAATCATGAAGTGGAACGAAATTTATTGGATATTTCAAACTTTTTTAACAAATAAATAACTGAAAAATTAGGCGTGCAAAATTATTCAGCCCCCTTAAGTTAATACTTTGTAGCGCCACCTTTTGCTGCGATTACAGCTGTAAGTCGGTTGGGGAAATGTCTCTATCAGTTTTTCACATCGAGAGACTGAAATTGTTGCCCATTCCTCCTTGCAAAACAGCTCGAGCTCAGTGAGGTTGGATGGAGAGCGTTTGTGAACAGCAGTTTTCAGTTCTTTCCACAGATTCTCGATTGGATTCAGGTCTGGACTTTGACTTGGCCATTCTAACACCTGGATATACCCTCTTCCTTCCCCTTCCTCCCCACTCCCCCACCCTTCTTATCTCCTCTTTTTCTTTTTCTCTTTCTTCTGCTTTTCCTCTGACATGGTTTACACCTCTCTGCTCATATTGTTTATGATCTGATTGCTCATCTCGAATTAGAGCTGTGCAGGATATGATGTATGCATTTGTGTTCTGTAGTACTTGCTGGCACTGCATGGCATATGTTGGTCATTTGTACTTCTATTGTTATGACTTTGTAGTTTCCCCGCACTTTGCTGTGTAGGATTGTGTTGTTTATGTTCTGTTTAACCATTTTCAATAAAAACAAATTAAACAAAAAAACACCTGGTTATGTTTATTTGTGAACCATTCCATTGTAGATTTTGCTTTATGTTTTGGATCATTGTCTTGTTGGAAGACAAATCTCCGTCCCAGTCTCAGGTCTTTTGCAGACTCCATCAGGCTTTCTTCAAGAATGGTCCTGTATTTGGCTCCATCCATCTTCCCATCAATTTTAACCATCTTCCCTGTCCCTGCTGAAGAAAAGCAGGCCCAAACCATGATGCTGCCACCACCATGTTTGACAGTGGGGATGGTGTGTTCAGGGTGATGAGCTGTGTTGCTTTTACGCCAAACATAACGTTTTGCATTGTTGCCAAAAAGTTTGATTTTGGTTTCATCTGACCAGAGCGCCTTCTTCCACATGTTTGGTGTGTCTCCCAGGTGGCTTGTGGCAAACTTAAATGACACTTTTTATGGATATCTTTAAGAAATGGCTTTCTTCCTGCCACTCTTCCATAAAGACCAGATTTGTGCAGTATATGACTGATTGTTGTCCTATGGACAGAGTCTCCCACCTCAGCTGTAGATCTCTGCAGTTCATCCAGAGTGATCATGGGCCTCTTGGCTGCATCTCTGATCAGTCTTCTCCTTGTATGAGCTGAAAGTTTAGAGGGACGGCCAGGTCTTTGTAGATTTGCAGGGGTCTGATACTCCTTCCATTTCAATATTATCGCTTGCACAGTGCTCCTTGGGATGTTTAAAGCTTGGGAAATCTTTTTGTATCCAAATCCGGCTTTAAACTTCTCCACAACAGTATCTCGGACCTGCCTGGTGTGTTCCTTGTTCTTCATGATGCTCTCTGC
The DNA here is from genome assembly GCF_965119305.1 of Pelophylax lessonae. Lineage (NCBI taxonomy): Eukaryota > Metazoa > Chordata > Amphibia > Anura > Ranidae > Pelophylax > Pelophylax lessonae. The sequence goes on from NC_138769.1 coordinate 187,218,422, forward strand.
TCTTTAAACGGACCTCTGAGACTATCGCAGTGCAGGTGCATTTATACGGAGACTTGATTACACCCATGTGGATTCTATTTATCATCATTAGTCATTTAGGTCAACATTGGATCATTCAGAGATCCTCACTGAACTTCTGGAGAGAGTTTGCTGCACTGAAAGTAAAGGGGCTGAATAATTTTGCACGCCCAATTTTTCAGTTTTTTATTTGTTAACAAAGTTTGAAATATCCAATAAATTTCGTTCCACTTCATGATTGTGTCCCACTTGTTGTTGATTCTTCACAAAATTTACAGTTTTATTTCTTTATGTTTGAAGCCTGAAATGTGACAAAAGGTCGCAAAGTTCAAGGGGGCCAAATACTTTCGGAAGGCACTGTATTACTGCAATGTATGGCCTTGATTTTAAAGTGACACAATATCCCTAATGTCCAAAAATAATCTACATTATATACACATCCACTATTTAATGGCCCTAATATATTTTTTCATTAAATCAGAAAAAAAGTTTTTCTACCTCCTTGCAATGTCCTCTGTGAACTCCCAAACTTCTCCTTTAACCCCTCTCTTCTGTTTGTTTGGAACAAGCAGTGCATGTTAGTTGAAGTCATGTGCACTGCTCTATGCACACTACAAATACCATAGTCTTTAGCAGGGCTGGGACAAGGAGTGGGCAAGAGGTACAGTTGCCCTGGGTGCAATGAAGCAAAGGGGCAAAAAAATGGACACAGGGTGGTACACCCAATCTACGACATATATTAATAGTAAGGGAGGGGGGTGTAATTGTGCATTATTGCTCTGGGCACTGGATGTCCCTGTCCCAGTCTTGGTTTATAGTCCCTAGTTCACCTCCGGAGTGAGGAAGAGAAGGTGGCTATGTTCCTACATACAGTGGGACCGTAGAGAATAAACATAGCCACCCTCTAACAGGAAGTCCCATCACGGCAGCAGCAGCAAAAAAAAACAAAAAAAAATTGTTTGGAGATGTGGAGGTGACTGAAGGCAATAGAAGGTACGCCCCGGAAGACATCAACCTATGACGAAACTAGTCGGATGGTTCCAGACGTGACGCAGCCACGCCCCCAACATTCGGTCCGAGTTTCCATTGTACCTGCGGGACGCCGCAGCCTTGTCTCTGCCTATGTTGTATGCTGATACACGCTGATATGCTTTTTTATCTAGTAAGTGCAACCTTTTAATAAACAGTGTCATACTTTTTAAACGGTATTACGCTATGTGCCCCTTTCTTTTCTCCTTGGCCCACATATGGGCTATATTCTTACGAGAACTTCCTATTTTACCATCACTTGAGCCTGGTGCCTTATACTGTATATGAGAAGTGTGTTCCTGATGAATCTTTTGCCTACGATATCTGCCTGTCTGTGGTTGCCTATATGCCTGAAGACCTTAAGGGTCTGGTAAGCAGCTCACTATATAATTATTCACGGGTGATACAAGGATCGGTTTATTGGATTCTATTGGGACTATTTTGCAATTTTTTCCTATTTCTTTTTGAGCACAATTTTTCCACCTTTTCTTTGGTTCATTTACAATATAGGACTTTTTCTTACGTTTTATATGTTATTCGTGGAAGATCACTGCACTGCTTTTTATTGAGTGGTATTTATAACATCTAAGTGTTATTATTCAATATTTTTTTGGTTTCACATGCCAAATGTATTAGCGCTATACAATTTATATATTAATAGAAGGTACTTTGTTGAGTTAAGAAAACAATCTTAAATAAAATTTTTTTTTTTTTTTAAAACCAGAATTTAGTGTCACCTTAACTATAGTGTCAAATACAGACCAAACACTTTAGTTGTCAATTATGCCAATGGTTTTACTGTTACAGTTATATGTTGGTTAATCTATATTCTGAGCTGATTGGCATACTTTTCACTAGTAGAAACACAAACAGAGCAGGAATCCTCCTAATGTCATATGATTAAGTAGTTTAATGAGCCAATAAGTAATGCAATCACATAGACAGAAATAGAAGAGCTTATCACTGGGAACCCTTTGCAGCATTGTACAGAAAGAAGCCTTTAGTCATCTGTACTGACCAGCTATTCCACATGCTGGCACAAAAAGCTCAACACAATTACTTATTGCTTCATTGTACCACTTAATCATATAATGACAGGAGCCATGCTCAGTTGCGTTTTCTGTCACAGAAACCGTTGAAGCCAGCAATTCCAACTTTTTAAATGTGGTTGTAACAATAATTTGCAATAACAATCTTGAAAAACATGTCTTTTTTAAATTTAATTTAAAAAAAAAACAGTCACATTGTATGAAAACAAAATCTTATTAAAAAGTACAACTACAGTAAAAAAAAAAAAAAAAATCACCATACAGTAATATTATTTAGATCAGATGTAGGGAAGAATCCAGAGCCTGAGTTGTTGATACCAGAGCGCAGGCTGTGAGAATCTCTGCAGCAATGCTGGCAGCACTCATACGTCTATTTCCCAAAGACAACAACCTCTGGATATGATGCTGAGCACGTGCACTCAACTTCTTTGGTCGACCATGGCGAGGCCTGTTCTGAGTGGAACATGTCCTGTTAAACCACTGTATGGTCTTGGCCACCATGCTGCAGCTCAGTTTTGGGTTCTTGGCAATGTAGAGCAACAATTATTTTTTTCAGATCCTCAGAGAGTTTTTTACCATGAGGTGCCATGTTGAACTTCCAGTGACCAGTATGAGAGAGTGAGAGTGATAACACCAAATTTAACACACCTGCTCCCCATTTACACCTGAGACCTTGTAACACTAATGAGTCACTTGACACCGGGGAGGGGAAATGGCTAGTTGGGCCCAATTTTGACATGTTCATTTAGAGGTGTACTCACTTTTGTTGCCAGTGGTTTAGACATTAATGGCTGTGTGTTGAGTTATTTTAAAGGGAAAAGCAAATTTACACTGTTATACAAGCTGTACACTCACTACTTTACATTGTAGTAAAGTATAATTTCTTCAGTGTTGTCACATGAAAAGATATAATAAAATATTAACAAAAATGTGAGGGGTGTACTCACTTTTGTGACATATTGTACATCTGGTTGGCTCAGTGAATTCAACAAGCAAAGAAAATACCTTTTAGAATCACCACAAATATGCTCTAATCAGGTGTGAATGCAAACTAAGGCCAGTTGGTTGGGTGCTTAGCAGTTGGTAGATGCACTATATGAATAAAGGCCTAAAATGCTTGTTACTGTATATACAGTATGGTAGTTTGTAACTAGGGGTGCAAAGAGGCAAGTTTATTCAGGTCGCACGAAAACGAGCCATGCTTGCACCATGCTATTGTGTGCTTACAATAGATAATACCGGCTGTTAGAACAGTAACTGAACTGTGGAAGCTGTGCCTAAAACAGGAACTGATCTGTGGAAGCTGTGCCCAAAAGGGGACTGAACTGTGGAAGTTGTGACCAAAAAGGGGGTGAAACAATCAATTAATAACTGCGTTCCATAAATATTACCTACAAATATGTATACAAAATATATACATATCAAAGTGCATGTACAAGTGCAATACAATTCAAAAATGTAAATAAAATAAAATAAAATATAAGTGCAATATCCATAATCAGCCACCAGGTGTCTCCAACCAAGTGTGAATAAAATCTTCTTATAAATTCCAATAATAAGTGAATGTTCCTATGTCTTCTTTCACCAACATTAAGGCACACATCCTACTCACCAGAACTGTATGACCCCCATTACAGGTAGTCATAGAAACCAAATTTGGGTACCACTCTTAATGGTCCTTTTGGCAGGCACAGAAGCCAGCAGTAATTAATGACCCTCATGGTTCCAGATTCAAATTCATACAGGAAAGGAAAAGCAGATACCTCTCCTAGTGCAGTATATAAGATTTATTGAACTACAAGGATATAAATACATTTACAGTATTGACGATCAAAAAAGGCCTGTTTAAAATAGTAGGGAAGCCGATTTGCGTTCCACCTGCGCTCCAAAGATGGAGGAAGTGATGTGTCACACAGAACCCACCCTCTTAGCCTCACAACGGGCTGCTCTAAAAAAATGTAGGTTATAGATCACATTATTATTTGTCCAGTTTGCGCAGGTTGAGGTTTTCACTCTATATTTTTTTACATATGACCAAAAAGGGACTGGACTGTGGAAGCAGTGCCCAAGAAGGGACTGGACTTTGGAAGCAGTGCTCAGAAAGGAACTGAACTGTGGAAGCAGTGCCCAAAAAGGGCCTTAACTGTGGAAGGAGTGCCAAACAATTGCCTAAAGTGTGAAAGTTGTGCCCAAAATGGAACTGTGCCTTGGAAGCTGTGCCCAAAAAAGAAACTTAGCTGTGGAAGCTGTGCCCAAAAATGAACTGAACTTTGCAAGGTTTTCCCAACAAGGAACTGAACTGTGGAACGTGTGCCTAAAAAGGGCTTGGACTGTGGAGCCTGTGCCCAAAAAGAACCTGATCTGTGGTAGCTGTGCCAAAAAAGGAATGAACTTGGAAGCTGTGCCCAAAAAGGGCGGAAGCTATGCCTATAAAGGAACTGAACTGTGAGAGTTATGCCCCAAAAGGAACTGAAGTGTGGAAGTCGTGCCCAAAAAGGGACTGAACTATGGAAGATGTGCCCAAAAATGGTCTGAACTGTGGAAACTATGCCTAAACAGGGACTTAACTGTGGAAGCTTTGTCCAAAAAAAGAAATGAACTGTGGAACTGAGCTGTGGAAGCTGTGTCCAAAAAAAAATATAGGCAGAGGGAAGAAGACTAGTTACCAGTAGTGAATATAAGAAAAAACAACTGCGCTAATTCAAAACAGAAGCAGCAACTTCAAGTGCGACCAACACCCCAAAAGTAAAAATATAAAAAACAAGCTGCGCAGCTTGTTTTTTATATAGTTACCAGTATTGCCCGTGGTCTTACTGCAGCAGATGTTTCCTCTTTACTGACTTACCATGCCTTGTTTTATACAGTCCTCTTTATGGAGGCAGTCTTCTTGGAAGAGCCAGGAGTAAAGATAACAGTGAGCAGCACAGTAGTAACACCACTAAATCTTACTCCAAATCGTTGGTTACTAGCAGTCAAGATAACTGTGCCTTAGATCCCATACTGCAGATATACATCTGGCTGTAGGCAAAAGAGGGACTAGGCACATTCACATACCAGGAAGTGTGGTGCTATTTATCAGGAGGAATTCAATACAAATGGTCATTTTCAGGATACTTAGGCACAGCTAACATTTCTAAATAATCCTTAAAACATAACAAATCTTGACTTTTCCAAGTTCAGTGCAGTACTTATACCCACTAGGTATGAATTTCAACCTCTGAATGGGACTTTCAGATGTTTTTGCATGACATAATTGAGCCCACTACAGAAAAATAGGAACGGTCATTGCTGACTTTTTTAAAATATGTAAATTGCAAAGAGTATAAGCCCACCTTTGTCACCATGTTTCATATTACCCATATTTAGGGAGCAATATAAAACTTGGTAACATTCCCAGCCCACCTCAGACCGCCCACCCATTTACCTGAATCACTTCTTCCCACAGTATTCTTTTGAATTCAGCATGACTGTGTTTGGCTCTGCCAGCACAGGTGAGTCATTTATTCACAGGTCCATTCACAGAGATCTGCAAATGAAAGACTGCAAGTCCCATCTGCCACCCTTCCCACGGATGGGAAACATAAATGCATTGATGTTACTATCAACACAAAAAACGGGTATAATGGCGCTCCCGGACAAAATGGCACAAAAATAACTTGGATGCTGCTCGGGATCTTAAATAATTAGACTTGTTTATTAAAATCAATTAAAATGAGCTCCTAGTCAGGAAAAGCCAATGGTGTGCCAAGGGTGCAGCACTCAGCATACAGATGTAATACCAGAGGAGACAACTCAAAAGCAAGGAGGACCCAGAGGCAGGGAAACAACGCCTTACCACCTGTAAAGCCTGGACGGTGTGGCACTTGTAGATGGACTGGCAGCCTCGATCAAGTCGGGAACCTTCACTGCAGATGTGCCTCCGGGCTGGGCGATGCCTGGGGTGAAGAGAAGAGGTTGAAGGGGGGGATGAAATGCTCAAACCCCGGCAAACAGCTCCGGTGGCGGCAGCGGCCGCTGCTCGTCAGTCCCTGCTGACGTGGCGCCGGAAGATGACGTCACCAGGCGCCTAGCGCAGACATGCGCACCGGGGACTGCAGCACCGATGTAGCCGGGAGTGTGGAGGCAGCTCACCGACGGCACGGCTGTTTTGTGCAACCAAAGGGTCACCTGGCAGAGCTATTAGGGAATGCCACAGATAGAGGGGATGACATGTTTCGGGCCAAGCCCTTCACATCAGATGTCTGCGCTAGGCGCCTGGTGACGTCATCTTCCGGCGCCACGTCAGCAGGGACTGTCCGGGAGCGCCATTATACCCGTTTTTTGTGTTGCTACTTTCTCCTCCCAGTTGGGATCTGGGTTAGGGTAGGCAGCAGCCCGGACATGGACGTGTAATTCATGGTGGACCCCTTTGGACATTGTCTGACCCCATTGTCCCAGCCCCGCCGTCTGATCACCGGCACCACAGCGCCAGGATTTTCTGTTTACACTTATTGATGTTACTATACTTGTAGTCCATTGATTATCTCCTACAGCCCTATAATGGTAGGTGCTACCTTCGTATGGACCTGGGGCTATTAGAAGAGTATGTAGAAGCCGATGCATTGAACCCACAAAGCACCTATCTTGGTTGCAATGCTCTTCAGGCTTCAGTGTTCAAATGTTAAATGCACACCTCTTCTATAAAAAGTTGTTGTTGTTTATTGTTTTTGTTTTCCAAAATATGGACTGGGTCTTTAATATTTTGGACCTCTCCTTCTGGTAGGACAATTGCTTGGCTTTCTCTGGCTTCAGTACTTTCTCAGTCAATGAACTGGAACAGTCATGCAGATCTGATAATTCAGAATGAAGTCAGAAAGCCCTATAAGCACATAAGCATCAACATGAATGCTTGTTTTGTCCTACTAAACAGTCGCAACATACAGTGATGAAACAGTGATGAAACGCGTAGGGAGGAGCCAATGACCCACAGTCCGGGACACTGCAGCCATCTTGATGGTTAGATATACAGTCAGGTCCATAATATTGGGACATCTCCACAATTCTAATCTTTTTGGCTCTATAATGGATTTGAAATGAAACAAACAAGATGTGCTTTAACTGCAGACTTTCAGCTTTAATTTGAGGGCATTTACATCCAAATCAGGTGAAAGATGTAGGAATTACAACAGTTTGTATATGTGCCTCCCACTTTTTAAGGGACCAAAAGTTAGGTAGCTATACAACGCTGGGAGCTGGATGTGTTTAGTCCCTTACCCATGTGTAAGTTTATTTTGATTTGTCAATAAAGTGAGTCTAATAGTATACACTATGAGGAATCTCCTATTTATTTCTACACGACGATTTATCTGCGTAAGACATAGAGGAGGGGATTACCCTGGAGACAAGATGCTGGGATTCCAATGCTGCCAGTACCTAATGAACCATCTGTTGCTTCCGTAGATCTGCTTGCATAGACCTTTGTAATGAGGGTTTGTGTCAATTGGTAAGAGGCTGTGAAATTGGGTTTTGAGGGTGGTCTCCGTAGCACACTATCAAAAGACTTCCTTTTTGTCTTCTTGGAAGAGGAGTTATGAGAAACTGATCAGCGCTGCATCCATATTACTTTTATTGTTTTGATATTTTGTATATATTAGGGATAGACCGATATGTTTTTTTTCAGGGCTGATACCGATACCGATATTTTGGTCACAACGTATCGATATCAGCCGATATGGGCCGATATTTTGTACATTTAAAGTATTGAAAAATTAAAACAATTTTTTGACACAAATCTGATACTGAACATGTTAATGTTTGTTTAATGCTTAATGGCTGCCTTGCTGGCATCCTGTGGTGGCTGGCTGGCTGGCTGACACCCTCTGGTGGGTGGCATGCTGGCTGGCACCCTGTGGTGAGTGGCTGGCTGGCTGGCACCCTGTGGTGGATGACTGGCTGGCACCCTGTGGTGAGTGGCTGGCTGTCTGGCACCCTGTGGTAGGGGGTGGGTGGCTGGCACAGGGCTGTGATACACTCCCG